>NC_080085.1:6696528-7441362 GCF_949987535.1 Balaenoptera acutorostrata | reverse complement strand
TTGACCTTTCGGCAATTTGCAAGGTAAGAAATTATATTCCATTACTGTTTGGGCTTTCATTTCTTTTATTACGAGTGAGGTTCAACACTTCCCCCTGTTTTTTGGTAATTGGTGTTTCTTTGTACCCTTTGCTTACTTCATCTTTGTCTTCTATTGGGTTTTTCATTTTCTTTTTTCAACTTTTGATTTTGAGCTCTGCATAAATTAGGTAAATCAGCCCTTTGTCCTGTATCTTCCAAATATGTCTCAGTTGTCATTTTATAATTCCTTGTTTGTTTATTATTTATTTTTGCCATGCAAGGATTTTACATCATTACATAGA
The DNA here is from genome assembly GCF_949987535.1 of Balaenoptera acutorostrata. Taxonomy (NCBI): domain Eukaryota; kingdom Metazoa; phylum Chordata; class Mammalia; order Artiodactyla; family Balaenopteridae; genus Balaenoptera; species Balaenoptera acutorostrata. Next base: position 7,441,040 of record NC_080085.1, on the reverse strand, counting down.
AAATTTTATAAAGTTTCCCTTTTTAGCTTCTGGACAAAGATCACTTAAAATAAGAAATTCAAATAACCGACAAAACTCTAGGAAGCTAGAGGGTGTGGTTGGAAGAAGTTGGGAGGGGGTTAGCGCCCGTGATGGGCAAAGATGAAGACAGGGTGGGTGGGGCTGCACCTGGGAGCCAAAGCAGAGAAGTCAGCCGAAGGCTTGGTCATCCCTGTGAAGCCAACGAGGACACATCTCTACAGCTGTGATTAGAGCGCTCTGGGGGCCCCATCAGGTGCTCAAAGCCACGGTCACAGGAGGGGAGCACAAGTGGGGAGATGTTGCTGCCCAGTGGGCCTTTCTCCCTTGGGCAAGAGGGCAGGTGATACTGCTTTTATTATGGCAAACATAGTATGTGGATACTGGAGAAAGAGAACTTGGTTAGTTAGTGCATGGAATATGAAAAAGTGCAGAAAAACCATGTTTAATTCCACCCCAGTTAATATTTTAGCCCATTTCCTCCCCATCTTTTTTCAGCTCATTTTGTTTTAACATTTTTATTGGAGTGTAATTGCTTTACAGTGGTGTGTTACTTTCTGCTTTATAACAAAGTGAATCAGCTACACATATACATATATCCCCATATCCCCTCCCTCTTGCGTCTCCCTCCCACCCTCCCTATCCCACCCCTCTAGGTGGTCACAAAGCACCGAGCTGACCTCCCTGTGCTATGCGGCTGCTTCCCACTAGCTATCTATTTGACGTTGGGTAGTGTATATATGTCAATGCCACTCTCTCACTTCGTCCCAGCTTACCCTTCCCCCTCCCCGTGTCCTCAAGTCCATTCTCTACGTCTGCGTCTTTATTCCTGTCCTGTTCCAGGTTCATGAGAACCGTTTTTTTTTTTTAGATTCCATATATATGTGTTAGCATATGGTATTTGTTTTTCTCTTTCTGACTTACTTCACTCTGTATGACAGTCTCTAGGTCCATCCACCTCACTACAAATAACTGAATTTCGTTTCCTTTACGGCTGAGTAATATCCCATTGTATACATGTGCCACATCTTCTTTATCCATTCATCTGTCGATGGCCACTTAGGTTGCTTCCATGTCCTGGCTATTGTAAATACTTCAGCTCATATTTTTAAAGTTGGCATTATACTTCATATGCATTTTGGTTTTCATTATTCTTTTTTTAAAATTTATTTATTTTATTTTATTTATTTTTGGCTGTGTTGGGCCTTTGTTGCTGAGCGCGGGCTTTCTCTAGTTGCGGTGAGCGGGGGCTACTCTTCGCTGTGGTGTGTGGGCTTCTTATTGCAGTGGCTTCTCTTGTTACAGAGCACGGGCTCTAGGCACGCGGGCTTCAGTAGTTGTGGTGCGCTGGCTCAGTAGTTGTGCTGCATGGGCTTTGTTGCTCCGCGGCATGTGGGATCTTCCCGGACCAGGGCTCGAACCCGTGTCCCCTGCATTGCCAGGCGGATTCTTCACCACTGCACCACCAGGGAAGCCCAAGCTCTCCTTAAATTACCCGGTTTGTGCATGCCACGTGCTTCCTCTAGACACCCGGTCTGAATCAGACATAGATACACAATGTCTACAAATCGATAAGAAAAAGGTAAAGAACCCAAGCAGGTAATAAACAAAGGCAATGGATTCACAAAAGACAAAACCTTGTTGCCAGTGACCACGAAGAGATGCTTAACCTCCAAGATGCTTGAAACCATGCCTCCTACCACAAAGAGGAAGTGAGGAAATGGGACTAATTCACGACCCGCTGAATTGAAAATTGGTAATTCAGGAGTGTTATTCAGCAGTAGCCAGTAGAGCTGAAGGGGATGACCCTTTCGAATCTGCCATTCCTCTTCTGGAATCCCAAACTTAATTCTTCTCTAGGTATAACAGCTAGAGAAGCTATGCGCACCTGCCCCATCAAAAGAGCAGTGATACTCGATGATTAGAAACCACCTAAATGCTTATCAATAGGGAATGTGTTACTAAATTCTATTTATAAATTATAATACCTTAAAGCAGTTAAAATTAACTAGGTCTAAATCAACAGGGGGTAAATCATAATGTTAAGGAAATATGAGACATGCCATGGTGATTACATTTATGTGCAGAATTTAAAAGCTCAGGACAATACTATATTGTTTACAGAACATACTTTTTTAATTAAAGCCTGAGATCAAGGATAGGGAAAATAAGCACCAGCTTCAGATCAGAGGTGACTTTGGGGATGGAAGGAGAGAAGTTAATTGGACATCGGGACCTCCAACCCTACCTGTAAACTTTTCTTTCTTCAAAATATCTGAAGTAAAAATGGCAACAGTTAACATCTATCAAATTCGAGTAGTGATTAATTGGGTGGTATAGTTTTCTATGTATATTTTCTACATGGGAAATCTTTCGTACTTGAAAGACAGTTAAAAGACCTAAATGACCCATTTAAATCAGGGAAACAAGGTACAATGAGTCCACAGGCTGGAACACCAGGCGGCCTTTGAAAACCACCATGTCAGAGAACGTAGGGAAGCAGGGCGATGCTCAAGAGACATTTGATGTGAAACGTAGATTAGAAAATAATTGTATGGGGGACTTTTGTCAGCAGACTTTTAAAAAAAAATGTACCTTCCTCTTTTCGTCACACCTAGAAATGTGAAGATAAATGCCAGATGGTCCCTGATTATAGGTGACTTGTCTTTTCTCCTATATATCAGTTTTGACAATGAATATGTAGTCATTTATCAGAAAAATAAACAATCTAATGATTAATTTGTACCAGCAGCCTGTCAGAATAACAACTGAAGAGCAGCATTCAATTTCAGACCAAACACCTTGAAATTAGTTTTGCTATTTACTGTGCTTATGCTGCCCTCCGATGGAGAAATAGAAGAATGCTTATGACTGTAGAGCAATTTATAAAATCCAGGTGTGTTCTTCACATGTTGATAAAGATACTATATAACTTTATTAAAAATTAATACATGTGCAATATAAAAAACTTAAAGTACCCAGAAAACTACAAAGAAAGATAAAAATCACTCATAATCTCACTTTATTATTAGCTCAGGATTCTGAGTTCCTGGGCAGGGGAGATAAAAAAGACCAGGGTGTACTAGTTCTTTCAGTATAAAGTCAACTTTTCTGCTATTGGAGTGCTAACCTAGAATTTTATTTTTAAAATACATTTATTTATTTATTTATTTATGTTGCTGTGTTGGGTCTTTGTTGCTGCGCGCAGGCTTTCTCTAGTTGCGGTGAGCGGGGGTACTCTTCGCTGTGGTGTGTGGGCTTCTTATTGCAGTGGCTTCTCTTGTTACAGAGCACGGGCTCTAGGCACGCGGGCTTCAGTAGTTGTGGTGCGCTGGCTCAGTAGTTGTGCTGCACGGGCTTTGTTGCTCCGCGGCATGTGGGATCTTCCCGGACCAGGGCTCGAACCCGTGTCCCCTGCATTGCCAGGCGGATTCTTCACCACTGCACCACCAGGGAAGCCCAAGCTCTCCTTAAATTACCCGGTTTGTGCATGCCACGTGCTTCCTCTAGACACCCGGTCTGAATCAGACATAGATACACAATGTCTACAAATCGATAAGAAAAAGGTAAAGAACCCAAGCAGGTAATAAACAAAGGCAATGGATTCCCAAAAGACAAAACCTTGTTGACAGTGACCACGAAGAGATGCTTAACCTCCAAGATGCTAGAAGCCATGCCTCCTACCACAAAGAGGGAGTAAGGAAATGGGACTAATTCACGACCCGCTGAATTGAAAATTGGTAATTCAGGAGTGTGATTCAGCAGTAGCCAGTAGAGCTGAAGGGGATGACCCTTTCGAATCCGCCATTCCTCTTCTGGAATCCCAAACTTAATTCTTCTCTAGGTATAACAGCTAGAGAAGCTATGCGCACCTGCCCCATCAAAAGAGCAGTGATACTCGATGATTAGAAACCACTTAAATGCTTATCAATAGGGAATGTGTTACTAAATTCTATTTATAAATTATAATACCTTAAAGCAGTTAAAATTAACTAGGTCTAAATCAACAGGGGGTAAATCATAATGTTAAGCAAATATAAGACATGCCATGGTGATTACATTTATGTGTAGAATTTAAAAGCTCAGGACAATACTATATTGTTTACAGAACATACTTTTTTAATTAAAGCCTGAGATCAAGGATAGGGAAAATAAGCACCAGCTTCAGATCAGAGGTGACTTTGGGGATGGAAGGAGAGAAGTTAATGGGACATCGGGACCTCCAACCCTACCTGTAAACTTTTCTTTCTTCAAAATATCTGAAGTAAAAATGGCAACAGTTAACACCTATCAAATTCGAGTAGTGATTAATTGGGTGGTATAGTTTTCTATGTATATTTTCTACACGGGAAATCTTTCGTACTTGAAAGACAGTTAAAACACCTAAATGACCCATTTAAATCAGGGAAGCAAGGTACAAGGAGTCCACAGGCTGGAACACCAGGCGGCCTTTAAAAACCACCATGTCAGAGAACATAGGGAAGCAGGGAAATGCTCAAGAGACATTTGATGTGAAACGTAGATTAGAAAATAATTGTATGGGGGACTTTCTGTCAGCGGACTTTAAAAAAAAAATGTACCTTCCTCTTTTCGTCACACCTAGAAATGTGAAGATAAATGCCAGATGGTCCCTGATTATAGGTGACTTGTCTTTTCTCCTATATATCAGTTTTGACAATGAATATGTAGTCATTTATCAGAAAAGTAAACAATCTAATGATTAATTTGTACCAGCAGCCTGTCAGAATAACAACTGAAGAGCAGCATTCAATTTCAGACCAAACACCTTGAAATTAGTTTTGCTATTTACTGTGCTTATGCTGCCCTCCGATGGAGAAATAGAAGAATGCTTATGACTGTAGAGCAATTTATAAAATCCAGGTGTGTTCTTCACATGTTGATAAAGATACTATATAACTTTATTAAAAATTAATACATGTGCAATATAAAAAACTTAAAGTACCCAGAAAACTACAAAGAAAGAAAAAAATCACCCATAATCTCACTTTATCATTAGCTCAGGATTCTGAGTTCCTGGGCAGGGGAGATAAAAAAGACCAGGGTGTACTAGTTCTTTCAGTATAAAGTCAACTTTTCTGCTATTGGAGTGCTAACCTAGAATATTTTTAAAATACATTTATTTATTTATGTGGCTGTGTTGGGTCTTCGTTGCTACACGTGGGCTTTCTCTAGTTGCAGCGAGCAGGGGGGGGCTACTCTTCGTTGAGGTGCGTGGGCTTCTCATTGCGGTGGCTTCTCTTCTTGCGGAGCACGGGCTGTAGGCGCACAGGCTTCAGTAGTTGTGGCTCTCGGGCTCAGGAGTTGTGGCGCTTGGGCTCAGTAGTTGTGGCTCGTGGGCTCTAGATCGCAGGCTCAGTAGTTGTGCTGCACGGGCTTTGTTGCTTCGCGGCATGTGGGATCTTCACAGACCAGGGCTCGAACCCGTGTCCCCTGCAGTTGCCGGCAGATTCTCAACCACCGTGCCAGCAGTGAAGCCCTGTGGGGGAGTTTTTAAAGTACAGATTCTATTTCATCTCTAGTGATTGGTCTGTTCAAATTATCTATTTCTTTTTGATTCAGTTTTGGTGGGCTGTATGTTTGTAGAGAGTTGTCCATTTCTTCTAGGTTGTCGAATTTATTGGCATATAATTGTTCATAGTATTCCCTTACGGTTTTTATATTTGTACGCTGTCAGTTGTTATTCTCCTTTTTCATTTCTTATTTTGTTTATTTGGGTCTTCTCTCTCTTCTTCTTGGTGAGCCTGGCCAGAGGTTTGTGGATTTTGTTTACCCTTTCAAAGAACCAGCTCTTGGTTTTATTGATTTTTTTCTATTGTCTTTCAATCTCTATTTTATTTATTTCCTCTCTGATCTTTATTATTTCCTTCCTTCCGCTGACTTTAGGTTTTATTTGTTCTTTTTCTAATTCTTTTAAGTGGTAGGTTAGGTTGTTTGAGATTTGTCTCATTTTTTGAGGAAGACCTGTATCGCTATGAACTCCCCTCTAAGAACTGCTTTTGCTGCATCTCATAGATTTTGTATGGTTGTGTTTTCATTGTCATTTGTCTCAAGTTATTTTTAAATTTCCTTTTTTATTTCATTGTTCACCCATTGGTTTTTTTTTAGTAGCATATTATTTAGTCTCCATGTAATCATTTTTTTCTCGTTTCTGTTTCAGTGGTTGATTTCTCGTTTCATGCCGTTGTGGTCAGAAAAGATGCTTGAGATAATTTCTATCGTCTTAAATTTGTTGAGGCTTGTTTAATGCCCTAGTATGTGGTCAGTCCTAGAGAATGTTCCATGTGCACTTGAAGAGAATGTGTATGCTGGGTTTTTTGCCTGTAATGTCCTGAGCATATCAATTAAGTCTAACTGTTCTATTGTATTATTTAGGATCTCTGTTGCCTTATTGATATTTTGTTTAGAAGATCTGTCCATTGATGTGAGTGGGGTTAAAGTCTCCTACTATTATTTTATTCCTGTCAATTTCTCCCTTTATGTCTGTTAGTATTTTTTTAATGTATTTGGGTGCTCCTATATTAGGTGCATATATGTTGACAAGTGCAAAATCCTCTTCTTGATTGATCCTTTTATCATTGTATAGTGTTGTTCTTTATCTTTCTTTATGGCCTTTGTTTTCAAGTCTAGTTTGTCTGATATGAGTATTGCAACCCCTGCTTTCTTTTCATTTCCATTTCCAGGAAATACTTCTTTCCATCCCCTCACTTTCAATCTATGTGTGTCCTTTGCCCTAAAGTGGGTCTCTTCTAGGCAGCATATTGGATTAGAAAACAAGACCCTACAATCTGCCACTCTGTGTCTTTTGATTGGAGCATTTAGTCCATTGACGTTTAAGGTAATTATTGATAGATATGTATTTATTGCCATTTTAACCTGGTTTTCCCATTGGTTTTATATCTCTTTTTTGTCCCTTTATTTTTCTTTTCTGTTTTTCCTTGTTTGGTTTGATGATTTTCTTTCATATTATATTTATATTCTCTTTTTGTTTTTTGTGATTCTATTGTATGTTTTTGATGTGTGGTACCCTGTTTTTCAAGTACGTTAATCCCGTCCTATATCTGCTTGCCTTAGACTGGTAGTCATATAGGCTCACACACATTGTAGGGAATGAAACAAAATCTGTTTTTGTTACTGTCCTCCCGCACATTGCATGATTTTGATGTCCTCTTTACCATCTTCATGTTCATCCCTTTGCTGTTCATGGGGGTTATCGCCACTTTCACAGAAATTTTTAAATTTTTTAAAAAATCTGTGTGCTGGCTTATTTAGGTGATTTGCTTTCCAATTGTGATTTCCTCTTTCCTATATATTTTGACTTCTTTTGTATTTAGAGAAGACCTTTCAATATTTCCCTTAGGATTTAGTATTGCTGTATTTTTTTGGTTTCTGCTTGTTTGAGAAATTCTTTATCTCTCCTTCTATTCTAAATGGTAATCTTGCTGGATAGAGCATCCTAGGTTGCAGATTTTTCCCTTTCAGGGCTTTGAATATATCTTGCCACTCCCTTCTGGCCTGCAATGTTTCTGTAGAGAAATCAGCTGATAACCTTATGGGAGTTCCTTTGTGATTAACTCTTTGTTTTTCTCTTATTGCCTTTAGAATCCTCTCTTTAACTTCTGCCATTTTTATTATAATAGGTCTTGGTGTAGGTCTGTGTGAGTTTACCTTGTTTGGGACCCATTGTGCTTCCTGTACCTGGATATCTGTTTCCTTCTTTAAGTCTGGGAAGTTTTCAGCCATCATTTCTTCAAACACATTTTTGATCCCATTTTCTCTTTCTTCCCCTTCTGGAATCCCTCTTATGCGTAGATTGGCATGCTTTCTGTTATCCCACAGGTCTCTTATATTGCTTTCATTTTTTTTCAGTTGGCTTTCTGTCTGCTGTCCTGATTGGGTGATTTCCATTAGTCTATCTTCCAGGTCACTTATTCATTCTTCTGCACTATTTACTCTGTTATTCACTGCCTTTAGTTCAGTTTTTGTCTTGGCAAATGAGTTTTCTAATTTTTCTTGGTTCCTCTTTATAGTTTCTAGTCCCTTTTTACAACAGTCTGCATTTCTGTCAATCGTCTTTCTTAATTCCTTCAGTATTTTCATTATCTCCTTTTAGATATTGGTGTCTATTAGACCAAAGAGGTCTGTTTCATTGTTTGTTCTTTCAGGGGAATTCTCTTGGGCTTTTAATTGGGAGTGGTTCCTCTGCTTCTTCGTTTTAGTTATATTTCTCTTATTCTGTGAGTTTAGGAGAAACACTTTTATCTCCTGTGGTCTTGGAAGGATATTTGTATGTGGGAGTGTCCCTATGTAGCTTGTGTGGGTTTAATATTTTTGGTGCAAGGGCCGTTCTTAGCATGGATGCCTGTTGCCTCTTTCCTCAGTGTGTGCTAGCTGTTATCCCCTTGATAGGGGGTGTGCGTATGCAGTGGCTGGTGCCCGGTCATGGGGTTCTTGCTGGCGGTGGTGGCTCATGCACGCCCCCAGAGCACACGATGGGAGCAGAGGTGGCTCATGACGACTCCTGGAGCTCGTCTAGGTGATGTCCTGCCTCCTGAGAGCTTATGCAGGGAAAAAAGCTGTAATGGCAGGTCCCACCCATCCCGTTGTGCATCGCCTACAGAGTGACACCTGGCCTCTAAGGTGGCCCAGGCTTCCTCCGTGTACACCCTCAGATGCCATTGCACCAGGCTTCAGCCCCTTCAGGCTATTTCTGCACAGCCCACCCCAGTCCTCTCCATGGTTCCGATCTCCAAAGCCCAAGCTTCCACACCGAGGTCCCACCTGCACTGGCGGACGTGTGTCTCAGGCTGGGGAGTGCAGAGCAATGGCACTGACCGTCTGTGCAGGTTTCTCTGCATTCTGGCTGCTGCAAACCAGTTGCTGCGTTCTCCGCCAAGGCTCCTCAGCCCTCCCCTGTCCTGGCTGATCTCTCCGCTGGTGAGGGGACTTCCCACGGTGCAGGAACCTTTCCTCTTTCACAGCTCCCTCCCAGGGGTGCAGGTTCTGTCCTGATTCCTTTCTCACTTTGTTTTTTTTCTTTTGTCCTACCCAGTTATGTGGAGATTTTCTTGCCCTTTTAGAGGTCTCAGATCTTCTGCCAGCATTCAGTAGATATTCTGTGAGAATAGACCCATGTGTAGGTGTATTTTTGATGTAGTCGTGGGAGGAGGTGAGCTACATGTCCTACTACTCTGTCATCGTGATCACTCCCTCTGCACCAGTATTGATATCTGTGGGTTTCTTACCCATTTTTTTAAATTTACCATTTTATCGTAAGCATTTTGCTTAGAATCACATTAAGCCGACACACACACATCAGTGTGACTCAATGCACAGCCTATAACAGCACACACAGACACATGGCTCACTGTGACTCAATGTACAGTTTATACCAGCACACACACACACACACACACACACAACTCATTGTAACTCAATGTAGTCTATAGCAGCACACACACACACACACACACGGCTGACTGTGACTCAGTGCACAGCCTATATCAGCACACAGACACAGACAGACACACACACATGGCTCACTGTGACTCAATGCACAGTCTGTAGCACCGCACACACACACAAACACACACACACCCCAGTGACTCAATGCAAAGCCCATACCAGCACACACACACATTCACACAGCTAAGTGTGACTCAATGCTCAGCCTATCCAGCACACACACAAACACACACAACCACACGGCTCTCTCTGACTCATTGCACAGCCTGTACCAGCACACACGGCTCACGATGACTCAGTGCTTAGTCTGTAGCAGCACACACACACACACACATATATACAGGGCTCACTGACTCAATGCACAGCCTGTACTAGCACACACACAAGGCTCACTGTGACTCAATGCACAGGCTATACCAGAACACACACAAACACAAGCACAGACACACACATGGCACTCTGTGACTCAATAAACAGCCTATACCATCACACAAACACACACACAAACACACACACACACATATGGGTCAGTGTGACTCAATGCACAGCCTATACCAGCACACACATGCAAAGACACACACGGCTCACTGTGACTCCATGCACAGCCTATACTATCACACACACTCACATACACACACACAGCTCACTGTGACTCCGTGCACAGCCTATACTATCACACACACTCACATACACACACACGGCTCACTGTGACTCCGTGCACAGCCTATACTATCACACACACTCACATATACACACACGGCTCACTGTGACTCCGTGCACAGCCTATACTATCACACACACTCACATACACACACACGGCTCACTGTGACTCAGTGCACAGCCTATACTATCACACACACTCACATATACACACACGGCTCACTGTGACTCCGTGCACAGCCTATACTATCACACACACTCACATATACACACACGGCTCACTGTGACTCCGTGCACAGCCTATACTATCACACACACTCACATACACACACACGGCTCACTGTGACTCAGTGCACAGTCTATACTATCACACACACTCACACACACACACACGGCTCACTGTGACTCAGTGCACAGCCTATACTATCACACACACTCACACATACACACACGGCTCACTGTGACTCAGTGCACAGTCTATACTATCACACACACTCACATACACACACACGGCTCACTGTGACTCAGTGCACAGCCTATACTATCACACACACTCACATATACACACACGGCTCACTGTGACTCAGTGCACAGCCTATACTATCACACACACTCACATATACGCACACGGCTCACTGTGACTCCGTGCACAGTCTATACTATCACACACACTCACATACACGCACACGGCTCACTGTGACTCCGTGCACAGCCTATACTATCACACACACTCACATATACGCACATGGCTCACTGTGACTCCGTGCACAGCCTATACTATCACACACACATATACACACACGGCTCACTGTGACTCAGTGCACAGCCTGTACTATCACACACACTCACATATACACACACGGCTCACTGTGACTCAGTGCACAGCCTGTACTATCACACACACTCACATATACACACACGGCTCACTGTGACTCAGTGCACAGCCTGTACTATCACACACACTCACGTATACGCACATGGCTCACTGTGACTCCATGCACAGCCTATACTATCACACACACTCACATACACACACACGGCTCACTGTGACTCAGTGCACAGCCTATACTATCACACACACTCATGTATACGCACACAGCTCACTGTGACTCAGTGCACAGTCTGTAGCTCCACATACACACACACACACACACACACACCCCTCAGTGACTCAATGCAAAGCCCATACCAGCACACACACACACATACACACACCTAAGTGTGACTCAATGCTCAGCCTTACAGCACACACACACACTCACACCTTAGTGTGACTCAATACAGACTCTACACCACCAAATACACACACACACACACACACACACACACACACGGCTCAATGTGAGTCAATGCACAGTCCATACCAGCACAAACACACACACACCACACACCTCACTGTGACTCAATGCTCAGATTATACCCGCGCGCGCACACACACACACACACACATTGTGACTCAATGCACAGCCTATACCAGCACACACACACAGACAAACACACACGGCTCACTGTGACTCAATGCACAGCCTATACCAGCACACACACACACACACACACACGGCTCACTGTGAGTCTGCACAGCGTATATCAGCCCTCCGCGCACACACACACAACTCACTGTGACTCATTGCACAGCCTATATCAGCACACAGACACATACAGACACACACACACAAGGCTGACTGTGACTCAGTGCACAGTCTGTAGCACAACACACACACACACACACACACACACATACACCTTAGTGACTCAACGCAAAGCCCATACCAGCAGACACACACACACATACACCTGTGATTCAAAGCTCAGCCTATACCAGCACACAGACACACAGACACACACACCTTACTGTGAGTCAATGCACACTCTACCAAACCACATACACACACACACACACACACACACACACACGGCTCATTGGGACTCAATGTACCGTCCATACCAGCACATACACACACACACACAACACACCTCACTGTAACTCAATGCTCAGACTATACCAGCACACAGACACACACACACACACACACCTTACTGTGACTCAATGCACACTCTACACCACCACATACACACACACACACACATGCATGGCTCATTGTGACTCAATGCACAGTCCATACCAGCACATACACACACATACCACACATCTCACTGTGACTCAGTGCTCAAGCTATACCAGCCCCCACCCCCCCACGCCTCACTGTGACTGATTGCTCAGCCTATACCAGCGCACACACACACAGACACGCACACACGCACAGCTCTCTGTGACTCAATGCACAGCCTATACCAGCACACACACACACACACACACACACAACTCACTGTGACTCAATGCACAGCCTATATCAGCACACACACACACACACACACGCACGGCTCACTGTGACACAATGCACAGCCTATACCAGCACACACACACACACACACGCACGGCTCACTGTGACACAATGCACAGTCCATACCAGCACATACACACAGCACACACCTCACTGTGACTCAATGCTCAGATTATACCAGCACTCTCACACACACACACACACAAACACACACACACACACACGGCTCACTGTGACTCACTGCACAGCCTGTACCATCACACACACACACACACACACACACACACACACACACACACGCACGGCTCACTGTGACACAATGCACAGTCCATACCAGCACATACACACAGCACACACCTCACTGTGACTCAATGCTCAGATTATACCAGCACTCTCACACACACACACACACACAAACACACACACACAGACACACACAGCTCACTGTGACTCACTGCACAGCCTGTACCATCACACACACCCACATACACACACACAAACGGCTCACTGTGACTCAATGCACAGTCTGTAGCACCACACACACACATACACCCCTCAGTGACTCAATGCAAAGCCCATACACACACACACACACTTACTTACAAACACCTAACTGTGACTCATTGCTCAGCCTATAACAGCACACACACACACACACACACACACACCCTACTGTGACTCAGTGCACACTGTACACCACACACACACACACACACACACACACACACGCATGGCTAATCGTAACTCAATGCACAGTCCATACCAGCACATACACACACACACCACACACCTCACTGTGACTCAATGCTCAGAGTATACCGACCCCCCCTGCACACACACACAAAGGTCACTGTGACTCAATGCTCAGCCTATACCAGCACACACACACACATACACAAACACGCACTCACACATGACTCACTGTGACTCAATGAATCGCCTATACCAGCACACACACACGGCTCACTGTGACTCAATGCACAGCCTATAACAGCACACACACACACACACACACACACATACATGGCTCACTGTGACTCAATGCACAGCCTATACCAGCACACACATACACACACACACACGGCCCACTGTGACTCGATGTACAGCGTATCCCAGCACACACACACTAACAGACACACACACACACCTCACTGTGACTCAGTGCAAAGCCCATACAAGCACACACACACACACAGACACACATGCACGGCTCACTGTGAGTCAATGCACAGCCTATAACAGCACACAAACACACATACATGGCTCATTGTGACTCAATGCACAGCCTATACCAGCACACACACACACACACAGCTCACTGTGACTCAATTCACAGCCTATACGAGAACACACACACACAAACATGCACTCACACGTGGCTCACTATGACTCAATGAATCGCCTATACCAGCGCGCACGCGCACACACACACACACACACACGCAGACACACACAAAGAAACACAGCTCATTGTGACTCAATGCACAGCCTATAACAGCACACAAACACACATACATGGCTCACTGTGACTCAATGCACCACCTATAGTAGCACACACACAAGGCTCACTGCCACTCATTGCACAGCCTATACCAGCACACACACACACTGAAACTCACCTTACTGTGACTCAGTCCACAGCCTATAGCAACACACACACAAACAAATGGCCACTGTGACTCAATGCACAGTCCATACTACCACATACACACACACAGCACACACCTCACTGTGACTCAATGCTCAGATTATACCAGCACACACACACGGCTCACTATGACTCAGTGCACAGCCTATACCATCACACACACCCACATACACACACACGAACGGCTCCCTATTTCTCAATGTACAGACTGCAGCACGACACAGACACACACGCACCCAACCCTCAATGACTCAATGCAAAGCCCATACCAGCACACACACACACATACACACTCCTGTGACTCAATGCTCAGCCTGTACCAACACACACACACACACATACACACATACACACCCCTTACTGTGACTCAGTGCACACTGTACACCATCACATACACACACACACACACAAGCACGGCTCACTGTGGTTCAATGAACAGTCTGTATCACCACTCACACACACACCCCCCTCAGTGACTCAATGCAAAGCACATACCAGCACACACATACACATACACACACCTGAGATTCAATGCACACTCTACACCACCACATACACACACACACACACGCACAGATCAATCTGACTCAATGCACAGCCTCTACCAGTACACCACACACACATAGACACACACACACAGCTCACTGTGACTCACTGCACAGTCTGTAGCACCACACACATACAAACACACCTCAGTGACTCAATGCAAAGCGTATACCAGCACACAGCACACATACACACACCTAACAGTAACTCAATGCACACTCTACACCACCACATACATACACACACATGCACACACACGGATCACTGTGACTCAATGCACAGTCCATACCAGCACATACACACACACACCACACACCATACACCTCACTGTGACTCAATGCTCAGATTAAACCAGTCGACCCCCCCCCCACACAGCTCACTGTGACTCACTTCACAGCCTATACGAGATCACACACACACAGAAACACGCACTCACACATCTCACTGTGACTCAATGAATTGCCTATACCAGCACACACACACACACAAACAAACATGGCTCACTGTGACTCAATGCACAGCCTATACCAGCACACACACACACACAGAAACTCACCCTGCTGTAACTCAATGCACAGCCTATAGCAACACACACACACTCACAAACAGCTCACTGTGACTCAGTGCACAGTCCATACCACCACATACACACACACAGCACACACCTCACTGTGACTCAATGCTCAGATTATACCAGCACACACACACACACACACACACCCCTCAGTGACTCAATGCAAAGCCCATACCAGCACACAGACAGACACACACCTAACAGTGACTCAATGCACACTCTACATCACCACATACGCACACACACAAACACGCACAGCTCATTGTGACTCAATGCACCGTCCATACCAGCACATACACATACACACCACACACCTCACTGTGACTCATGCTCAGACTATACCAGCATGCACACACACACACACACACACACACACACGGCTGACTGTGACTCAGTGCACAGCCTATACCAGCCCTCACTCCCACTCACACACGGCTCAATGTGACTCAATGCACAGCCTATACCAGCACACACACAGCTCACTGTGACTCAATTCACAGCCTATACGAGAACACACACACACACAAACACGCACTCACACATGGCTCAGTGTGACTCAATGAATCGCCTATACCAGCACACACACAAACACACATGGCTCAGTATGACTCAATGCACAGCCTATAACAGCACACACACACACACACACATACATGGCTCACTGTGACTCAATGCACAGCCTGTACTAGCACACACACACAGAAAAACTCACCCTACTGTGACTCAATGCACAGCCTATTCCAGAACACACCCACACACACACACACATACATGGCTCACTGTGACTCAATGCACAGCCTATACCAGCACACACATACACACACACACACGGCCCACTGTGACTCGATGTACAGCGTATCCCAGCACACACACACTAACAGACACACACACACACCTCACTGTGACTCAGTGCAAAGCCCATACAAGCACACACACACACACAGACACACATGCACGGCTCACTGTGAGTCAATGCACAGCCTATAACAGCACACAAACACACATACATGGCTCATTGTGACTCAATGCACAGCCTATACCAGCACACACACACACACACAGCTCACTGTGACTCAATTCACAGCCTATACGAGAACACACACACACAAACATGCACTCACACGTGGCTCACTATGACTCAATGAATCGCCTATACCAGCGCGCACGCGCACACACACACACACACACACGCAGACACACACAAAGAAACACAGCTCATTGTGACTCAATGCACAGCCTATAACAGCACACAAACACACATACATGGCTCACTGTGACTCAATGCACCACCTATAGTAGCACACACACAAGGCTCACTGCCACTCATTGCACAGCCTATACCAGCACACACACACACTGAAACTCACCTTACTGTGACTCAGTCCACAGCCTATAGCAACACACACACAAACAAATGGCCACTGTGACTCAATGCACAGTCCATACTACCACATACACACACACAGCACACACCTCACTGTGACTCAATGCTCAGATTATACCAGCACACACACACGGCTCACTATGACTCAGTGCACAGCCTATACCATCACACACACCCACATACACACACACGAACGGCTCCCTATTTCTCAATGTACAGACTGCAGCACGACACAGACACACACGCACCCAACCCTCAATGACTCAATGCAAAGCCCATACCAGCACACACACACACATACACACTCCTGTGACTCAATGCTCAGCCTGTACCAACACACACACACACACATACACACATACACACCCCTTACTGTGACTCAGTGCACACTGTACACCATCACATACACACACACACACACAAGCACGGCTCACTGTGGTTCAATGAACAGTCTGTATCACCACTCACACACACATCCCCCTCAGTGACTCAATGCAAAGCACATACCAGCACACACACACACATACACACACCTGAGATTCAATGCACACTCTACACCACCACATACACACACACACACACGCACAGATCAATCTGACTCAATGCACAGCCTCTACCAGTACACCACACACACATAGACACACACACACAGCTCACTGTGACTCACTGCACAGTCTGTAGCACCACACACATACAAACACACCTCAGTGACTCAATGCAAAGCGTATACCAGCACACAGCACACATACACACACCTAACAGTAACTCAATGCACACTCTACACCACCACATACATACACACACATGCACACACACGGATCACTGTGACTCAATGCACAGTCCATACCAGCACATACACACACACACCACACACCATACACCTCACTGTGACTCAATGCTCAGATTAAACCAGTCGACCCCCCCACACACAGCTCACTGTGACTCACTTCACAGCCTATACGAGATCACACACACACAGAAACACGCACTCACACGTCTCACTGTGACTCAATGAATTGCCTATACCAGCACACACACACACACAAACATGGCTCACTGTGACTCAATGCACAGCGTATAACAGCACACAAACACACACACATACATGGCTCACTGTGACTCAATGCACAGCCTATACCAGCACACACACACACACAGAAACTCACCCTGCTGTAACTCAATGCACAGCCTATAGCAACACACACACACTCACAAACGGCTCACTGTGACTCAGTGCACAGTCCATACCACCACATACACACACACAGCACACACCTCACTGTGACTCAATGCTCAGATTATACCAGCACACACACACACACACACACACACCCCTCAGTGACTCAATGCAAAGCCCATACCAGCACACAGACAGACACACACCTAACAGTGACTCAATGCACACTCTACATCACCACATACGCACACACACAAACACGCACAGCTCATTGTGACTCAATGCACCGTCCATACCAGCACATACACATACACACCACACACCTCACTGTGACTCATGCTCAGACTATACCAGCATGCACACACACACACACACACACACACACACGGCTGACTGTGACTCAGTGCACAGCCTATACCAGCCCTCACTCCCACTCACACACGGCTCAATGTGACTCAATGCACAGCCTATACCAGCACACACACAGCTCACTGTGACTCAATTCACAGCCTATACGAGAACACACACACACACAAACACGCACTCACACATGGCTCAGTGTGACTCAATGAATCGCCTATACCAGCACACACACAAACACACATGGCTCAGTATGACTCAATGCACAGCCTATAACAGCACACACACACACACACACACATACATGGCTCACTGTGACTCAATGCACAGCCTGTACTAGCACACACACACAGAAAAACTCACCCTACTGTGACTCAATGCACAGCCTATTCCAGAACACACCCACACACACACACACATACATGGCTCACTGTGACTCAATGAATCGCCTATACCAGCACACACACACACACACACACACAAACACACACGGCTCACTGTGACTCAATGCACAGCCTATAACAGCACACACACACACAAACACATACATGGCTCACTGTGACTCAATGCACAGCCTATACCAGCACATACACACACACACACACACACACACACATGGCTCACTGTGACTCAATGCACAGCCTATACTAGCACAGACACAAGGCTCACTGTCACTCAATGCACAACGTATACCAGCACACACACACACACAGAAACTCACCCTACTGTGACTCAGTGCACAGCCTGTTCCAGCACACACACACACACACACACACACACACACAGAGACACACCTCCCTGTGACTCAATGCAAAGCCCATACAAGCAAACACACACACACACACAGAGACGCACGGCTCACTCTGAGTCAATGCCCAGTGTATACCAGCACACACAAACACACACACACACACACACACGGCCCACTGTGACTCAGTGCACATTCTATACCATCACGCACACACACACAAAAACACACACGTACGGCTCACTCTGACTCAATGCACAGCCTATACCAGTACATACACACACACGTAGACACACACACACGGGTCACTGTGACTCAATGAACAGTCTGTAGCACCACACACACACACACACTCACTTCAGTGACTCAATGCAAAGCCCATACTGGCACACACACACTTCCCCTCCAGGGAGGTCCCCAAACATAACTTTCATATGCACTGGGAAACCAAAAAATTCATGTGACTGGCTTTATTGCGATATTCACTTTTTTGTGGTGGTTTAGAACCAAATCTGCAATAGCTCCATTGTATGCCCATATAAGGTCATATCATCTGCAAATAGAGATCATCTTCTTTTCTAATTTGGAAGGATGTTTTCTTGCCTAATTTCTCTGGCTAGGACTTCCAGTACTTTGTTGAACAGAAGTGGTGAAAGTAGGCAGCCATGCCTTGTTCCTGATCTGAGGGGAAAAGTGTTTGGTTTTTCACCATTGAGTATGACATTTGCTGTGGAATTTTCATATGTGGCTTTTATTATGTTGAGGCAGATTTTTTCTATTCCTAGTTCGAGTGTTCTTATCATTAAAGGGTATTGAAGTTGGTGAATGCTTTTTCTGCATCAACTGAGGTCATTATGTGCTTTTTCCCTTTATTTTCTTACTGTGGTGTATCACATTGATTGATTTTTATATGTTGAACCATTCTTTCATCCCAGTTATAAATCCCAGTGGTCATGGTGTATAATCCTTTTAATATGCTGCTGAATTCAATTTGCTAGTATTTTGATGAGAATTTTTGCATCAGTGTTCACAAGGGCTATTGGTCTGCAGTTTTCCTGTCGTGTCTTTTTTCTGGCTTTGCTATAAGCATAATTGTGGCCTCATAGAATGAGTAGGAAGTGTTTCCCTCCTTCAGTTTTTTTTGGAAAAGTTTAAGAAGGACAGTATCAGTTCTTTAAATATTTGGTAGAATTCACTTGTGAAGCCATCAGGTCCAGGGCTTTTTTGTTGGTGGTGGTGGGAGATTTTTGATTATTGATCCAATCTCTTTACTGTTTATAGGTCTATTCACATTTTTTGTTTCTTCATGATTTAGTCTTGGTAGGTTTTGTGTTTCTCAGAATATGTCCATTTCATCTAAGTTATCCATTTTGTTGGTGAACAATTGTTTGTATTACTCTCGTATAATCATTTTTATTTCTGTAGAATCAGTAGTAATGTTCCCACTTTCACTTCATTTCTGATTTTCATAATTTGAATCTTCTCTCTTTTTTTCTTAGTTCATCTAACCAAAGGTTTGTCAATTTTGTTGATCTTTTCAAAGAACCAACTTTTGGTTTTATTGATTTTCTCTGTTGTTTTTCTATTCTCTATTTTGTTTATCTCTGCTCTAATCTTTATTCCCTACCTTCTGCTAGCTTTGGATTTAGTTTGTTCTTTCTTGCTCGTTCCTTAAGTTGTAAAGGTAGGTTGTTGATTTGAGATTTTTCTTGTTGTTTAGTGTAAGCATTTATAGCTATAAATTTCTTCCTTTTTCTGTGTCCCATAAGTTTTGATATGTTGTGTTTTCATTTTCACTTGTCTCCAAGTATTTTCTAATTTCCCTTGTGATTTCTTCTTTGATCCGTGGCTTGTTTAAAAGTGTTGTTTAATTTTCACAATTTTGTGAAATTTCCAGTTTTCCTTCTCTTTTTGATTTCTAACTTCATCTCATTGTGGTCAGAGAAGATACTTTGTGTGACATCTGTCTTTTTAAGTCTACTGAGACTTAATCTGTGGACTAACATATGGTCTATCCTGTAAAATATTCCATGTGCATTTGAGAATGTGTATGCCATTGTTGTTGGGTGGAGTGTTCTGTTAGATCTAGTTGGTTTATTGTGTTCTTTAAGTCCTCTATTTCCTTGCTATCTTCTGTCTGGTTGTTCTATTATTGTGAGTGGGGTATTGAAGTCTATGACTATTATTGTAGAAAAGTCTATTTCTCTGTTCAGTTCTGTCCATTTTTGCTTCATATATTTTGATGCCTGTCATTAGGTGCATAAATGTTTATAATTGGTATATCTTCTTGCTCTATTGAAACTTCTATTAATATATAATGTCCTTCTTTATCTCATGTAACCTTTTTTGATTTAAAGTCTATTTGTCTGATATTAGTAGAACCACCCCTGGTGTCTTTTGTTTGTTATTTGCAGGGAATATCTTTTTACATCCTTTCACTTTCAATCTATTTGTGTCTTTGGATCTAAAGTGAGAATCTTATAGACAGCATATAGTTGGATAAAGTGTTTTTATCCATTCTGCTCCCACAAGCTCTGTGCAAGCTGCTGGAGGAACACTGCTCAGCTGCCTGCCTTAGGGCTAGGGGTTGAGAACTCTTAGCTGCTACTGCACTAAGAGCTGAAATTGACTGAAATTAACCACAATTTACCCTCCAGGCCTTCCACTGCACGTTGCAAGCCTTCCATATACTAGAGTTCCAAATAGCTACATTAGACAGATTCTGCCAATGCATCTGTTGTTTAGGTGGGAAGACAGATTCCTGGTGCTTCCTACTCTGCCATAGTCCCAGAAGCCCCCAATGGTTATATCTTATGTAATTACAAAACCAGGAAATTAACATTGGTACAAAGTGTGTATAGTTCTATGCCATTACATGAACAGATCTGTGTGATCACAATCAAGATACAGAGCTATTCCATTACTACAAAGATCTCTCCATTGCTACCCCTTTATAATCATACTCCCCTCCACCACACCATCCTTAACCCCTGGCAACCACTCCTCTTTTCTCCACCGCAATAATTTTGTCATTTCAAGAATATTATATAAATGGGATTACATTACATGTAACTGTTTGGATTTTTTTTTTCATGCAGCATAATGCCCTTGGGATCCATCCAAGTTATTTCATGGATCGATAGTTCATTTTTGCTGTTGTTTTTACAGCTAAGTTATCTTCCATGGTATAAATATACTACAGTTTATTCATATGTCATAGAACATTTTTGGCTGTTTCTAGTTTTTAGCTATCACACAAAGCTGCTTTGAAGAATTGTGTACAGGTTTTCATTTCTCTGGGATTAGTGCCCATGAAACAGTGGGTAACCATTAGTTAACTCCATTTCACCTGTAACCTGCCTTCAGTAATCGAGGTCGTTTTGATTGTTTAATTGAGGGCTTGCCTGTCCTCCAGGCAGCGGGTAGCGTGAACAATAAGATGTTTGCCCGAGTTGTTGGCCAGGAGCTTGGAATCAGCTGTGTCTCGTTAGAGCTGAGCTGGTTAAGACTGGATAGGACCACCGACCCTCCAACTGGGCATGCGCAAGTGACCTTTTGACCCTGCAGAGCCCTGTAGCTTAGTTACGCCTGCACCGAACAATTCGCGCACCTTT
Organism: Balaenoptera acutorostrata; assembly: GCF_949987535.1. NCBI lineage: Eukaryota > Metazoa > Chordata > Mammalia > Artiodactyla > Balaenopteridae > Balaenoptera > Balaenoptera acutorostrata. Next base: position 7,418,486 of record NC_080085.1, on the reverse strand, counting down.
TTCTAATCACCTTTCCCCGTGCTCCCTGCGCTCTCCACGCCTCACACCCCCCTGCTTTTTTATGAGTTATCCCCTTGCCTTCAGAGCGGCGGATGTGAAGCTAGTTTTCCCGTCTCCTCGCTTGGCTACCTTGCGAGTAAACCCTGTCTTCGCTGCACACCTCGGCGGCTCAGCGTTTTGGCTTTTGCTGCGCTTTGGACAAGCAAGCCTGGTTCGCGAACACCCTGGAGTGGGGCTGCTGGGGCGAATGGTGAGTGTATATTTAGCTTTTTAAGAAACTGCCACAATATGTTCTGCAGTGGTTGTGCCGTTCTGTGTTGCTACTACAGATGTCTAGTCGGGTTTCTCTGCGTCCTCATCAGCATTTGGTGTTGTCACTATGTTTTTTTTAAATTTTAGCCTTTCTGGTAGGTATGTAATGACATCTCATTGTGGTTTCAATTTGTAGTTCCCAAACGGCTGATGATGTTGAAGATCTTTTCATGTGTTTGGCATCTGTATATCCCCTTCAGTGAAATGTCTCTTCATACCTTTTCCGATTTTGCAGTTGGATTGTTTGGTTTTTTCTGTGGAGGTTTGAGAGTTGGCTTTCGTTTGGTCCCCCCTGTAGTAGTGAAGGCTTTGGGTTGCCTGCCCAGCTTCCCCTCACTCTCCAATTTACCTAAGGGAATCCAAACGTTGGTCAGGTATCCACCCCTACGCCGCGCGGCGTGTTTCTTGAAGGGAAAGCCAACTCCGTCTCTTGCCCTAAGAATCAACTCAATATGATTGATGTTATTAACCTCTGCCTTGTTGGTAATGTTTTCAGGAAAACCAGTGTGACCCAGCGCCAGCTGCTGATACGTGACGGGGGTGTGCGGTGGGGAGTCTGATAGGAAGACTTCTGGGAGAAATTGCCCCTCTTTTTCACCGAGAGTCATAGGACAATATTATTTCTCTCTTCCTCTTGACATTGACAAGTTTGGATGAGGTACTGCTGCCAATGTCTTGCTTCAAACGTGTTGATTAAACTAGTACGAAGGACGGTAGAAAAGAGGAATGGGGAAGTCCAGGCATAATGACATCATGAAGATGATGATTCAGCCAACCTGGAGGACAGCTACATCTGGACTTCCTATTAAAAGAGATGGAAGTTTCCACTTTCCTTATTGTTTGATCCAAATGAGTCACGGTTTCTGACACTTGCAGCCCCGAATATTCTCATAGAAACGCCCGCCCTCTGGCCTGTTGTTATTGTCGAGGACTGTGGATGCGTTTTTGTTTTCTTTTTAAACCAACCCCACCCCCGACATTGCTCCAATGACTCAGTATTATCGTTGCTGTTTCTCTTGAGCTGATGGACATTCGTAGAAGCCGGCACACAACAAACAGTCAATACACACGTGGAGCACTTATTACTACAAATACAGCCCGGGTAAAAGTACACAAAGCAAGTCTGAACACATAGCAAAAAATCAATATCAAACAGACCATGCTTATGGAGGGAAAGGCAAACCACATTCTAAGAGAAGTTTGCAGAGCACAAAACCATTCACAGTGCCGGACGCCTTCCATCCCCCTTGCTTTCCCGGTGGGGGCTTCAGGGGGAGAGGGGAAGGCAGGCGGTGTGGACCGAACCCCCTGGCTCCCGCCCTGTGGAGGGAGCTGGCCACGTCCCTCCACCAGGGCTCAGCTCCTAGGCGTACAGCTCGGTTCCTGGGCTCTGCTCATGCGCGTCAAGTCAGAAAGTGCGAAGGCTCTGTGATTTTACCCTCCTGCAAGCTCACAAGTCATCCTGCCCGGCTTTCAGCCCTGGTCAGAGACACAGACTTTATTACAGCAAAAGGCAGCAGCCCCAGCCGTGTCTTGACTTGATACCCAGCTCCCCGGTTCCCACAGGGCGACGTAATAAGAGCGCTGTCACCTGCCCGTGGCGGGGACGCGGCAGAGCAGAGGAGCCCTGAGTTAGGAGCCGAGCTGTTAGCAGGGCTGCTGCTGGCCTGCCCTCCTCCCCTCCGGAGAGATGACTCTCCCTGGGATGCAAGCCAAACTCCCAGGGCCTGAGCCGGAGGCTCTCCAGCTTTGTTGCCCTGGAAGGCGAGCAAAGTTCTCCCGGTTGAGAAGGAGAAGGCCGAGGCACCCGGATGGCTCCAGGAGTGCCACGTTCTTAGTCTGTCATATCTACTCTCTCCAGCTCTCTGGGCTGGCTGCTGTCCTCCCATCCACACGGAAACGCCCAGAAAGCCAGGAAGAACGGTCGCCCACACTGGCCTTGGCACTTAGGCAGGGAGTGGTGAGCCCCACCCACTGTTGGCCAGCTCGGGTGCTGCACTATCCCTCGGTGCTTGTCCCCAACCTGTGCGTGCGTTTGTGAACAGTCCCTGTATTAAGCCCTCCTTATTTAATTTTATTTATTTTTGGCTGCATTGGGTCTTCGTTGCGGTGAGCGGGGACTACTCTTCGTTGCTATGCGTGGGCTTCTCATTGCAGTAGTTTCTCTTGTTGAGGAACACAGGCTCTAGGCGCATGGGCTTCAGGAGTTGTGGTTCGTCGGCTCTAGATTGCAGGCTCAGTAGTTGTGGCGCACAGGCTTAGTTGCTCTGTGGCATGTGGGATCTTCCTGGACCAGGGCTCGAACCCGTGTCCCCTGCATTGGCAGTCAGATTCTTAACTACTGTGCCACGAGGGAAGTCCCTAGAATTTGGTTTTGATACTCGATTTTTGCTTTGTTTACCTATCTTCAAGCCTCTAGTTTTACAAATACCTAGTAATTTGACCCTTGTTCAGAGAATGCTTCAAGTTCATTCTTTCTTTCTTTTTCTTTCTTTCCTTCTTTCCTTCCTTCCTCCCTCCCTCTCTCTCTCTCTCTCTCTCTCTCTCTTTCCTTTCTTTCTTTCTTACTTTTATTAAAAACGGTTGCAGTGAACATCATATATATAATCTTGGTGAAATTATAAATATTTCTACAATATGAATTCCAAACAGGGTCTTGCTCAGTGGCTGCATGCATTTATAAATTTACTAGATATTGTCCAATTGTCCTTCAGAAAGTTGCGTCACTTTATGGTTTCACAACAATGCATGAGCACTCATTTTCCGATCGCCCATCCTCAAACTGGAGGATATCCAACTCTGTCATTGACCTTTCGGCAATTTGCAAGGTAAGAAATTATATTCCATTACTGTTTGGGCTTTCATTTCTTTTATTACGAGTGAGGTTCAACACTTCCCCCTGTTTTTTGGTAATTGGTGTTTCTTTGTACCCTTTGCTTACTTCATCTTTGTCTTCTCTTGGGTTTTTCATCTTCCTTTTTTAACTTTTGATTTTGAGCTCTGCATAAATTAGGTAAATCAGCCCTTTGTCCTGTATCTTCCAAATATGTCTCAGTTGTCATTTTATAATTCCTTGTTTGTTTATTATTTACTTTTGCCATGCAGGGATTTTACATCATTACATAGAAAATTTTATAAAGTTTCCCTTTTTAGCTTCTGGACAAAGATCACTTAAAATAAGAAATTCAAATAACCGACAAAACTCTAGGAAGCTAGAGGGTGTGGTTGGAAGAAGTTGGGAGGGGGTTAGCGCCCGTGATGGGCAAAGATGAAGACAGGGTGGGTGGGGCTGCACCTGGGAGCCAAAGCAGAGAAGTCAGCCAAAGGCTTGGTCATCCCTGTGAAGCCAACGAGGACACATCTCTACAGCTGTGATTAGAGCGCTCTGGGGGCCCCATCAGGTGCTCAAAGCCACGGTCACAGGAGGGGAGCACAAGTGGGGAGATGTTGCTGCCCAGTGGGCCTTTCTCCCTTGGGCAAGAGGGCAGGTGATACTGCTTTTATTATGGCAAACATAGTATGTGGATACTGGAGAAAGAGAACTTGGTTAGTTAGTGCATGGAATATGAAAAAGTGCAGAAAAACCATGTTTAATTCCACCCCAGTTAATATTTTAGCCCATTTCCTCCCCATCTTTTTTCAGCTCATTTTGTTTTAACATTTTTATTGGAGTGTAATTGCTTTACAGTGGTGTGTTACTTTCTGCTTTATAACAAAGTGAATCAGCTACACATATACATATATCCCCATATCCCCTCCCTCTTGCGTCTCCCTCCCACCCTCCCTATCCCACCCCTCTAGGTGGTCACAAAGCACCGAGCTGACCTCCCTGTGCTATGCGGCTGCTTCCCACTAGCTATCTATTTGACGTTGGGTAGTGTATATATGTCAATGCCACTCTCTCACTTCGTCCCAGCTTACCCTTCCCCCTCCCCGTGTCCTCAAGTCCATTCTCTATGTCTGCGTCTTTATTCCTGTCCTGTTCCAGGTTCATGAGAACCGTTTTTTTTTTTTTTTAGATTCCATATATATGTGTTAGCATATGGTATTTGTTTTTCTCTTTCTGACTTACTTCACTCTGTATGACAGTCTCTAGGTCCATGAACCTCACTACAAATAACTGAATTTCGTTTCCTTTATGGCTGAGTAATATCCCATTGTATACATGTGCCACATCTTCTTTATCCATTCATCTGTCGATGGCCACTTAGGTTGCTTCCATGTCCTGGCTATTGTAAATACTTCAGCTCATATTTTTAAAGTTGGCATTATACTTCATATGCATTTTGGTTTTCATGATTCTTTTTTTTAAAATTTATTTATTTTATTTTATTTATTTTTGGCTGTGTTGGGCCTTTGTTGCTGAGCGCGGGCTTTCTCTAGTTGTGGTGAGCGGGGCCTACTCTTCGCTGTGGTGTGTGGGCTTCTTATTGCAGTGGCTTCTCTTGTGACAGAGCACGGGCTCTAGGCACGCGGGCTTCAGTAGTTGTGGTGCGCTGGCTCAGTAGTTGTGCTGCATGGGCTTTGTTGCTCTGCGGCATGTGGGATCTTCCCGGACCAGGGCTCGAACCCGTGTCCTCTGCATTGGCAGGCGGATTCTTAACCACTGCGCCAACAGGAAAGCCCCAATCCATCTTATTCCTTGATGCATTTTGTGGTAAATTGCAGACATCAGTACATGTCTCCTTAAGTATTTCAGCAAGCATGGCATTAACTAGTGAGCCGTATTTGTTTACAGTGCTTTTCTTTGAATGTAAACTTTACACAGAGTAAAATACAGCAATATTTTTTTTTCTCTCGGTAATTTCATTTTTTTTTATTGAAGTATAGTTGATTTACAATGTGTTAATTTCTGCTGTACAGCAAAGTGATTCAGTTATACATATATATACATTCTTTTTTTATATTCTTTTCCGTTATGGTTTATCATAGGATACTGGATATAGTTCCCTGTGCTATACAGTAGGGCCTTGTTTATCCATTCCATGTTTAATAGTTTACATCTGTTAACCCCAACCTCCCATTCCATCCCTCCCCCAACCTCCTCCCCCTTGGCCACCACAAGTCTGTTCTCTATGTCCATGAGTCTGTTTCTGTTTCATAGTTATGTTCATTTGTGTCATATTTTGGATTCCACATATAAGTGATATCATATGGTATTTGTCTTTCTCTTTCTGACTTATTTCACTTAGTATGATAATCTCTAGTTGCATCCATGTTGCTGCAAATGGCATTATTTTGTTCTTTTTTATGGCTGAGTACTAGTCCATCGTATACATGTACCACATCTTCTTTATCCATTCATCTGTCAGTGGACACTTAGGTTGTTTCCCTGTCTTGGCTATTGTGAATAGTGCTGCTATGAACATAGGGGTGCATGTATCTCTTTGGATTAGAGTTTTGTCTGGGTATATGCCCAGGAGTGGGATTGCTGGATCATATGGTAATTCAATTTTGAATTTTTTAAGGAACCTCCATACTGTTCTCCAAAGTGGCTGTACCAATTTATATTCCCACCAACAGTGTAAGAGGGTTCCCTTTTCTCCACATCCTCTCCAGCATTTGTTATTTGTAGAGTTTTTCATGATGGATGGCCATTCTGACCAGTGTGAGGTGGTACCTTATGGTAGTTTTGATTTTCATTTCTCTAATAATTAGTGATTTTGAGCATCTTTTCATGTGCCTATTAGCTATTTGTATTTCTTCTTTGAAGAAATGTCTTTTTAGATCTTCTGCCCCTGTTTTGATTGGTTCATTTATTTTTTTGTTGTTGAGTTGTGTGAGCTGTTTATATATTTTGGAAATCAAGCCCTTCTCGGTTGCATTGTTTGCAAATAGTTTCTCCCGTTTTGTAGGTCGTCTTTTCGTTTTATTAATGGTTTCCTTTGCTGCGCAAAAGCTTGTATGTTTGATTAGGTCCCATTTGTTTATTTTTGCTTTTATTCCTATTGCCTTGGGAGACTGACCTAAGAAAACATTGGTACAATTTATGTCAGAGAATGTTTTGCCTGTGTTCTCTTCTAGGAGTTTTATGGTGTCATGTCTTACGTTTAAGTCTTTAAGCCATTTTGAGTTTATCTTTGTGTATGGTGAGAGGGTGTGTTTTCAATTCGTTGATTTACATGCAGCTGTCCAACTTTCCCAGCACCACTTGCTGAAGAGGCTTTTTCCCTTTGTATATTCTTGCCTTTTTTGTCAAAAATTAATTGACTATAGGTGTGTGGGTTAATTTCTGCGCTCTCTGTTCTGTTCCATTGGTCCATATGTCTGTTTTTGTGCCAATACCATGCTGTTTTGATTACTATAGCTTTGTAGTATTGTCTTAAGTCTGGTAGAGTTATGCTTGTTGCTTTGTTCTTTTTCTTCAGGATTGCTTTGGCAATTCTGGTTGTTTTATGGTGCCATATAAATTTTAGGATTGTTTGTTTTAGTTCTGTGAAAAGTGTCATGGGTCATTTGATAGGGATTGCATTAAATCTGTAGATTGCTTTGGGTAGTATAGTCACTTTAACAATATAAATTCTTCCAATCCTAGAGCATGAGATATCTTCCCATTTCTTTGAATCATCTTCAGTTTCCTTTAACGTTTTATAGTTCTCAGCATACAAGTCTTGCACCTCCTTGGTCAGATTTATTCCTAAGCATTTTATTTTTGGAGGTGCATTTTTTTTCAACATTTATTTATTTGGCTACGCGGGGTCTTGGCTGCCACGTGCGGGATCTTCATTGCTGCGTGCAGGATCTTTAGTTGCAGCATGCGGGATCATTAGTTGCGGCATGCAGGATCTTTAGTTGCAGCATTCGCACTCTTACTTGTGGCACGTGAGACCTAGTTCCCTGACCAGGGATGGAACCCGGGCCCCCTGCATTGGGTTTGTGGAGTCTTAGCCACTGGACCACCAGGGAAGTCCTGAGGGTGTGATTTTGGAAGGTATTGGTTTTTTTACATTCCCTTTCTGATATTTCATTGTTGGTGTAAAGAAATGCAACCGATTTCTGTATGTTAATCTTGTATCCTGCTACGTTTCTGAATTCACTGATCAGTTCTCGTAGTTTTTTTTTTCACACACACACACTATATTTTATTTTTACAAGAGATAAGTAGACTGACACCAAGCATTGTACATGGATGACCACAAGAAAAGCAACAATGATTGCAATTACCAAACATGAAACACACTCATACTATGTCATAATATTGACATTCAGTCCAGTAATCCTCCACTGTAACAGCTCCTTTAGTTTGCAGTGAAAACTGATTTGTATATTCTTTGCCTCTGAGTCCTTGTGGGATTTATTTTTTTTTAATTCAGACAGAAAGTCACAAAAATTATACTCATCCTCATCAATTCACTCAGTCCCATGTAATTAATGTTTTTTTTCATCTTGATCTTTTGTTAGCACTTTTATGAGTTCATCAGTTTTTCACGAGAGTTCTGAAAATGCTTATTCATTCAGTTCAGCAGTACAGTCAGTTACCAGAAACCTGTACTTGTCAGAGTCTTTTCCATGAATTTCTTGAAGATGAAAGCCTTTTATAGGAACATACTTACAAAAGCATCAGAGTACACCCAGAACTGTCTGTAAATGACAAAAGACTTAAAAATGACCACTGTTAAAGATTTGATAAAAGTTCATAATAATGCAGTTGACAAGAAAATTAGTTATTTCTGAGATATACATTTTAAAGTAATAACTAGGATTATTACTTATAACATTATACCAGAACATATAAGATTTTTAGAAATTTCATGTAATGTCTGAAACATTTATATTAACATATTTCCTTACGTATTTCCATACAAATACAAATATAAGATTTTTAGAAATTTCATATAATGTCTGAAACATTTATATTAACATATTTCCATACATATTTCCATACAAATACAAGATTTTTAGAAATTTCATGTAATGTCTGAAACATTTATATTAACATATTTCCATACAAATAACCCAATGAAAGTTTAGTATTAGTTGTTTTGTTTGTTGTTTTATACTGCAGGTTCTTATTAGGCATCAATTTTATACACATCAGTGTATACATGTCAATCCCAATCGCCCAATTCAGCACACCACCATCCCCACCCCACCGCAGTTTTCCCCCCTTGGTGTCCATATGTCCATTCTCTACATCTGTGTCTCAACTTCTGCCCTGCAAACTGGCTCATCTGTACCATTTTTCTAGGTTCCACATACATGCATTAATATACGATATTTGTTTTTCTCTTTCTGACTTACTTCACTCTGTATGACAGTCTCTAGATCCATCCACTTCTCAACAAATGACTCAATTTCGTTCCTTTTTATGGCTGAGTAATATTCCATTGTATATATGTACCACAACTTCTTTATCCATTCGTCTGTTGATGGGCATTTAGGTTGCTTCCATGACCTGGCTATTGTAAATAGTGCTGCAATGAACATTCGGGTGCATGTGTCTTTTTGAATTATGGTTTTCTCTGGGTATATGCCCAGTAGTGGGATTGCTGGGTCATATGGTAATTCTATTTTTAGTTTTTTAAGGAACCTCCATATTGTTCTCCATAGTGGCTGTATCAATTTACATTCCCACCAACAGTGCAAGAGGGTTCCCTTTTCTCCACACCCTCTCCAGCATTTGTTGTTTGTTGATTTTCTGATGATGCCCATTCTAATAGGAGTGAGGTGATACCTCATTGTAGTTTTGATTTGCATTTCTCTAATAATTAGTGATGTTGAGCATCTTTTCATGTGCTTCGTGGCCGTCTGTGTGTCTTCTTTGGAGAAATGTCTATTTAGGTCTTCTGCCCATTTTTGGATTGGGGTGTTTGTTTCTTTGATATTGAGCTGAATGAGCTGTTTATATATTTTGGAGATTAATCCTTTGTCCGTTGATTCGTTTGCAAATATTTTCTCCCATTCTGAGGGTTGTCTTTTCGTCTTGTTTATGGTTTCCTTTGCTGTGCAAAAGCTTTGAAGTTTCATTAGGTCCCATTTGTTTATTTTTGTTTTTATTTCCATTACTCTAGGAGGTGGATCAAAAAAGATCTTGCTGTGATTTATGTCAAAGAGTGTTCTTCCTATGTTTTCCTCTAAGAGTTTTATAGTGTCCAGTCTTATATTTAGGTCTCTAATCCATTTTGAGTTTATTTTTGTGTATGGTGTTAGGGAGTATTCTAATTTCATTCTTTTACATGTAGCTGTCCAGTTTTCCCAGCACCACTTATTGAAGAGACTGTCTTTTCTCCATTGTATATCTTTGCCTCCTTTGTCATAGATTAGTCGACCATAGGTGCGTGGGTTAATCTCTGGGCTTTCTGTCCTGTTCCATTGATCTATATTTCTGTTTTTGTGCCAGTACCATATTGTCTTGATTACTGTAGCTTTGTAGTAGAGTCTGAAGTCAGGGAGTCTGATTCCTCCAGCTCCATTTTTTTGCCTCAAGACTGCTTTGGCTATTCGGGGTCTTTTGTGTCTCCATACAAATTTTAAGATGATTTGTTCTAGCTCCGTAAAAAATGCCATTGGTAATTTGATAGGGATTGCATTGAATCTGTAGATTGCTTTGGGTAGTATACTCATTTTCACAATGTTGATTCTTCCAATCCAAGAACATGGTATATCTCTCCATCTGTTGGTATCATCTTTAATTTCTTTCATCAGTGTCTTATAGTTTTCTGCATACAGTTCTTTTGTCTCCCTAGGTAGGTTTATTCCTAGGTATTTTATTCTTTTTGTTGCAATGGTAAATGGGAGTGTTTCCATAATTTCTCTTTCAGATTTTTCATCATTAGTGTATAGGAATGCAAGAGATTTCTGTGCATTCATTTTGTATCCTGCAACGTTACCATCTTCATTAATTAGCTCTAGCAGTTTTCTGGTGGCAGTTTTAGGATTCTCTATGTATAGTATCATGTCATCCGCAAACAGTTACAGTTTTACTTCTTCTTTTCCAATTTGTATTCATTTTATTTCTTTTTCTTCTCTGATTGCCGTGGCTAGGACTTCCAGAACTATGTTGAATAATAGTGGTGAGAGTGGACATCCTTGTCTCGTTCCTGATCTTAGAGGAAATGCTTTCAGTTTTTCACCATTGAGAATGATGTTTGCTGTGGGTTTGTCATATATGGCCTTTATTATGTTGAGGTAGGTTCCCTCTATGCCCACTTTCTGGAGAGTTTTTATCATAAATGGGTGTTGAATTTTGTCAAAAGCTTTTTCTGCATCTATTGAGATGATGATGGTTTTTATTCTTCAATTTGTTAATATGGTGTATCACATTGATTGATTTGCGTATATTGAAGAATCCTTGCATCCCTGGGATAAATCCCACTTGATCGTGGTGTATGATCCTTTTAATGTGTTGTTGGATTCTGTTTGCTAGTATTTTGTTGAGGATTTTTGCATCTATATTCATCAGTGATATTGGTCTGTAATTTTCTTTTTTTGTAGTGTCTTTGTCTGCTTTTGGTATCAGGGTGATGGTGGCCTCATAGAATGAGTTTGGGAGTGTTCCTTCCTCTGCAATTTTTTGGAAGAGTTTGAGAAGGATAGGTGTTAGCTCTTCTCTAAATGTTTGATAGAATTCACCTGTGAAGCCATCTGGTCCTGGACTTTTGTTTGTTGGAAGATTTTTAATCAGAGTTTCAATTTCATTACTTGTGATTGGTCTGTTCATATTTTCTGTTTCTTCCTGGTTCAGTCTTGGAAGGTTATACCTTTCTAAAAATTTGTCCATTTCTTCCAGGTTGTCCATTTTATTGGCATGAAGTTGCTTGTAGTAGTCTCTTAGGATGCTTTGTATTTCTGCAGTGTCTGTTGTAACTTCTCCTTTTTCATTTCTGATTTTATTGATTTGAGTCCTCTCCCTCTTTTTCTTGATGAGTCTGGCTAATGGCTTATCAATTTTGTTTATCTTCTCAAAGAACCAACTTTTAGTTGTATTGATCTTTGCTATTGTTTTCTTTGTTTCTATTTCATTTATTTCTGCTCTGATCTTTATGATTTCTTTCCTTCTGCTAACTTTGGGTTTTGTTTGTTCTTCTTTCTCTAGTTTCTTTAGATGTAAGGTTAGATTGTTTATTTGAGATTTTTCTTGTTTCTTTAGGTAGGCTTGTATAGCTATAAACTTCCCTCTTAGAACTGCTTTCGCTGCATCCCATAGGTTTTGGGTCGTCGTGTTTTCATTGTCATTTGTCTCTAGGTATTTTTTTATTTCCTCTTTGATTTCTTCAGTGATCTCTTGGTTATTTAGTAACGTATTGTTTAGCCTCCATGTGTTTGTCTTTTTTACATTTTTTTCCCTGTAATTCATTTCTAATCTCATAGCGTTGTGGTCAGAAAAGATGCTTGATATGATTTCAATTTTCTTAAATTTACTGAGGCTTGATTTGTGACCCAAGATGTGATCTATCCTGGAGAATGTTCCGTGCGCACTTGAGAAGAACGTGTAATCTGCTGTTTTTGGATGGAATGTCCTATATATATCAATTAAATCTATCTGGTCTATTGTGTCATTTAAAGCTTGTGTTTCCTTATTTATTTTCATTTTGGATGATCTGTCCATTGGTGTAAGTGAGGTGTTAAAGTCCCCCACTATGACTGTGTTACTGTCGATTTCCTCTTTTATAGCTGTTAGCAGTTGCCTTATGTATTGAGGTGCTCCTATGTTGGGTGCATATATATTTATAATTGTTATATCTTCTTCTTGGATTGATCCCTTGATCATTATGTAGTGTCCTTCCTTGTCTCTTGTAACATTCTTTATTTTAAAGTCTATTTTATCTGATATGAGTATAGCTACTCCAGCTTTCTTTTGATTTCCATTTGCATGGAATATCTTTTTCCATCCCCTCACTTTCAGTCTGTATGTGTCCCTAGGTCTAAAGTGGGTCTCTTGTAGACAGCATATATATGGGTCTTGTTTTTGTATCCATTCAGCCAGTCTACGTCTTTTGGTTGGGGCATTTAATCCATTCACGTTTAAGGTAATTATCGATATATATGTTCCTATGACCATTTTCTTAATTGTTTTGGGTTTGTTTTTGTAGGTCCTTTACTTCTCTTGTGTTTCCCACTTAGAGAAGTTCCTTTAGCATTTGTTGTAGAGCTGGTTTGGTGGTGCTGAATTCTCTTAGCTTTTGCTTGTCTGTAAAGCTTTTGATTTCTCCACCAAATCTAAATGAGATCCTTGCCGGGTAGAGTAATCTTGGTTGTAGGTTCTTCCCTTTCATCACTTTAAGTATATAATGCCACTCCCTTCTGGCTTGTAGAGTTTCTGCTGAGAAATCAGCTGTTAATCTTATGGGAGTTCCCTTGTATGTTATTTGTCGTTTTTCCCTTGCTGCTTTCAATAATTTTTCTTTGTGTTTAATTTTTGCCACTTTGCTTACTGTGTGTCTCGGCGTGTTTCTCCTTGGGTTTATCCTGTATGGGACTCTCTGCGCTTCCTGGACTTGGGTGGCTATTTCCTTTCCCATGTTAGGGAAGTTTTCGACTATAATCTCTTCAAATATTTTCTCTGGTCCTTTCTCTCTCTCTTCACCTTCTGGGACCCCTATAATGCGAATGTTGTTGCATTTAATGTTGTCCCAGAGGTCTCTTAAGCTGTCTTCATTTCTTTTCATTCTTTTTTCTTTAGTCTGTTCCGCAGCAGTGAATTCCACCATTCTGTCTTCCAGGTCACTTATCTGTTCTTCTGCCTCAGTTATTCTGCTATTGATTCCTTCTAGTGTAGTTTTCATTTCAGTTATTGTATTGGTCATCTCTGTTTGTTTGTTCTTTAATTCTTCTAGGTCTTTGTTAATCATTTCTTGCATCTTCTCAATCTTTGCCTCCATTCTTATTCCGAGGTCCTGGATCATCTTCAGTATCATTATTCTGAATTCTTTTTCTGGAAGGTTGCCTATCTCCACGTCATTTAGTTGTTTTTCTGGGGTTTTTTCTTGTTCCTTCATCTGGTACATAGCCCTCTGCCTTTTCATCTTGTCTATCTTTCTGTAACTGTGGTTTTTGGTCCACAGGCTGCAGGATTGTAGTTTTTCTTGCTTCTGCTGTCTGCCCTCTGGTGGTTGAGGCTATCTAAGAGGCTTGATGGGAGGCTCTGGTGGTGGGTAGAGCTGACTGTTGCTGTGGCGGTCAGAGCTCAGTAAAACTTTAATCCACTTGACTGTTGATGGGTGGGGCTGGGTTCCCTCCCTGTTGGTTGTTTGGCCTGAGGCAACCCAACACTGGAGCCTACCTGGGCTCTTTGGTGGGGTTAATGGCAGACTCTGGGAGCGCTCACGCCAAGGAGCACTTCCCAGAACCTCCGCTGCCAGAGTCCTTGTCCCCACAGTGAAACAGAGCCACCCCCGGCCTCTGCAGGAGACCCCCCAACACCAGCAGGTAGGTCTGGTTCAGTCTCCCCCAGGGTCACTGCTCCTTCCCCTGGGTCCCGATGCGCACACTACTTTGTGTGTGCCCTCCAAGAGTGGGGTCTCTGTTTCCCCCAGTCCTGTCGAAGTGCTGCAATCAATTCCCACTAGGCTTCAAAGTCTGATTCTCTAGGAATTCCTCCTCCCGTTGCCGGACCCCCAGGTTGGGAAGCCTGACTTGGGGTCAGAACCTTCACTCCAGTGGGTGGACTTCTGTGGTATAAGTGTTTGCCAGTCTGTGAGTCACCCACCCAGCAGTTATGGGATTAGATTTTACTCTGATTGCGCCCCTCCTACCATCTCACTGTGGCTTCTCCTCTGTCCTTGGACGTGGGGTATCCTCCTTGGTGAAGTCCAGGGTCTTCCTGTCAATGATTGTCCAGCAGACAGTTGTGATTCTGGTGCTCTCACAAGAGGGAGTGAGAGCACGTCCTTCTACTCCGCCATCTTGGTTAATCCTCAGTTCTCGTAGTTTTTGTGTGGAGTCTTTAAGGTTTTCTATATATATAGAGTCATGTCATCTGCATATAATGACGATTTTATCTCTTCGAATTTGGATATCTTTTATTTCTTTTTCTTGTCTGATTGCTGTGGCTAGGACTTCCAATACTATGTTGAATAGAAGAGGTGGAAGTGGGTATCCTTGTCTTATTCCAGAGTTTAGCGGGAGGGCTTTCAACTTTTCACCATTGAGTATTATATTGGCTCTGGGTTTGTCATAAATAGCTTTTATTATGTTGAGATGTATTCCCTCTGTACCCACTTTGGTAAGAGTGTTTATCATGAATGGATGTTGAATTTTGTCAAATGTTTCTCCTGCATCTATTGAGATGATCAAGTGGTTTTTGACTTTTGTTTATGTGGTGTATCACATTGATTGATTTGCATATGTTGAACCATCCTTATGAACCTGGGATGAATCCCACTTGGTTGTGGTGTATGACCTTTTTTATGTGTTGTTGGATCCAGTTTGCTATATTTGGTTGAGAATTTTTGCATCTGTATTCATCAAAGATATTGGCCTGTAATTTTCTTTTTTGGTGGTGTCTTTGTCTGGTTTTGGTATCAGGGTGATGGTGGCTTCATAGAATGTCTTTGGGAGTGTTCCCTTCTCTTCAGTTTTTTGGAAGAGTTTGAGAAGGATCAGTATAAGTTCTTCTTTGTATGTTTGGTAGAATTTGCCTATGAAGCCATCTGGTCCTGGACTTTTGTTTGTGGGGGAGTTTTTTTAAAAATAAATTTATTTCTTCTATTTACTTTATTTTTGGCTCCACTGGGTCTTTGTTTTGTGTGTGTGTGTGTGTGTGTACACATTTAGTTTTATTGTAACAAAGCAACTTGTACACTTTTAACGTTTAAAACTGAGCATCATCTTTCCTTTCCAGTGAAACAGAAAAATATAACACTAAACAGGAACAAAATTACAATAGGAATGTCAATTGCAAATAAGATCCTACAGGTTCTGCTGATTCTCCCATCAAGTGGCAGGGCTCAAGTCATCATTAGGAGAGAATTTTATTTTAAAAGTGTCATCTTAAACTGCAAGGATGTCCGTTAAACATCACAATTAAACATGCCAAAGGAGAAGCCATGTTGTCAAAATGCCCACTTAACCCACCCAAACATCTCAAACCCACCCTTTGCTGACCTTCTATAACCCCATTTTTTAAGTTTTTTTTTCTTTTTTTAAACAAGAGAAAGTAGACAGATAGATGTTGGTAAATGCTAACTGTCCATATTCACATAGAGACACAGTGTAATCTCTGAGCCCAATATACAGAGAAAGGAGGAAAAAAGCTAGAATTCTATGCACTACTACACAGGGGCCTAGCACCCTCCAGCTTCCAGCAGAGCTAAGGAGCAGAAGGTTTTTCTTTTTTCCCACAGAGCATGGTGGTGTTGATTCCGTAAAGTTTTTGTTGAGACAGGAAGGGATAAAAATGAATCTGGAACAGAAAGGGGTAGAGATTCTTTTCCCACTGAATTCTGCTCAAGGTATTTCCCCCCAAAATAAGTTGTGAGCCATGGTATAAAGGAGAAAAGAGACCTCAAACACAGGGCAACTGAGCACAAGAGGAGAAGGAGAAAGAAAAAAAAAAAAAAGACTGCAACTTGCTCCCAGGGACTGGAGAAAATTAAAAAAGGAAGGTTGGAATCCATCAGTGTTCCATTAGTCATCTTCTCCTTCATCTTCCTTCATCCTTATCCCCTTCTTCATCAGTATCTTGCAGTCCTTCTTCCTCTTCATCATCATCATCATCATCTTCTTCTCCTTCCCCTTCCTCATCATCCATGTCCGGAACCAAGTAGTACTGTAATGGATTTGGCCAAATATCATCTTTGATGACCTCTCCTAACTCATCTGCACCTGCATCAGAATGATCAGTAAACCAGGTGAAGAAGCTTTCTGGTTCCTCATGCTGTCTCTTCCTGCTGGCTTTATTCTGCATTTGACTTGCACGTTTTGTCAGATCCTTTCCGGATTTCCATTTGATTTCAGTGGACTTTGAAGATGGATCACCACTCTTATTCAGATGAAATTCTTTGGAGAGAACTTTATTTTCGAAGTAAGGGTTTTCATCAAAATAAAAATCTATTCTGTAACCTGATTTACTATCTTCAAATTCTGTCACTTCAACTCTTGTGAAATAATGCAGCACCTCTTCATCCTCCTCCCCAAGCAGTGCAGACGCTTGTGGATGGTGAACAAATGTTGTTACCCCAAAATTTGGGATTTTGGCGATCAGTTCCGACCTCTTCTGAAAAAATGGTTGGCGGAGTTGGTTATATTTCTGTTCTACTTTCAAAATCTCCTCACTGGCTTGTTCGTTAAGTCTGTCTATTTCATTTTGTACTTCATCAATATGTTCAATTGCTTCTTGCTGTTCTTTTTCTTCCTTCAGCAAGTTCGGAGAAGCAGACGTTTCCTCTGGCCTGGAGGCAGGAGTCCGTCTCGGTTTCTTCGGTTTCTTTGCTTGGGGTGGAAGTGAAAACTGGTGTTTGGGGGCCATGCTGGGAGAAAAGCCAAGAATCCACCCAAGGGAAGAAGCTCGTACCGGGAGCTCTGAGAACTCTGCACTGGGCCTTTGTTGCTGTGCACGGGCTTTCCCTAGTTGTGGTGAGCAGGGGCTACTCTTCATTGCGGAGCTCGGGTTCTAGACACACAGGCTTCAGTAGTTGTGGCACATGGGCTCAGTAGTTGTGGCTCTTGGGCTCTAGAGCACAGGCTCAGTAGTTGTGGCGCACAGGCTTAGTTGCTCTGTGGCATGTGAGATCTTCCTGGACCAGGGCTCGAACCCATGTCCCCTGCATTGGCAGGCGGATTCTTAACTACTGTGCCACGAGGGAAGTCCCTAGAATTTGGTTTTGATACTCGATTTTTGCTTTGTTTACCTATCTTCAAGCCTCTACTTTTACAAATACCTAGTAATTTGACCCTTGTTCAGAGAATGCTTCAAGTTCATTCTTTCTTTTTCTTTCCTTCATTTCTTTCTTCCTTACTTTTATTAAAAACGGTTGCAGTGAACATCATATATATAATCTTGGTGAAATTATAAATATTTCTACAATATAAATTGCAAACAGGGTCTTGCTCAGTGGCTGCATGCATTTATAAATTTACTAGATATTGTCCAATTGTCCTTCAGAAAGTTGCGTCACTTTATGCTTTCACAACAATGCATGAGCACTCATTTTCCGATCGCCTATCCTCAAACTGGATATCCAACTCTGTCATTGACCTTTCAGCAATTTGAAAGGTAAGAAATTATATTCCATTATTGTTTGGGCTTTCATTTCTTTTATTACGAGTGAGGTTCAACACTTCCCCCTGTTTTTTGGTAATTGGTGTTTCTTTGTACCTTTTGCCTACTTCATCTTTGTCTTCTCTTGAGTTTTTCATCTTCTTTTTTAAACTTTTGATTTTGAGCTCTGCATAAATTAGGTAAATCAGCCCTTTGTCCTGTATCTTCCAAATATTTCTCAATTGTTATTTTATAATTCCTTGTTTGTTTAGTATTTATTTTTGCCATGCAGGGATTTTACATCATTATATAGAAAATTTTGTGAGGTTTCCCTTTTTAGCTTCTGGACAAAGATCACTTAAAATAAGAAATTCAAATAACCGACAAAACTCTAGGAAGCTAGAGGGTGTGGTTGGAAGAAGTTGGGAGGGGGTTAGCGCCCATGATGGGCAAAGATGAAGACAGGGTGGGTGGGGCTGCACCTGGGAGCCAAAGCAGAGAAGTCAGCCGAAGGCTTGGTCATCCCTGTGAAGCCAACGAGGACACATCTCTACAGCTGTGATTAGAGCGCTCTGGGGGCCCCATCAGGTGCTCAAAGCCACGGTCACAGGAGGGGAGCACAAGTGGGGAGATGTTGCTGCCCAGTGGGCCTTTCTCCCTTGGGCAAGAGGGCAGGTGATACTGCTTTTATTATGGCAAACATAGTATGTGGATACTAGAGAAAGAGAACTTGGTTAGTTAGTGCATGGAATATGAAAAAGTGCAGAAAAACCATGTTTAATTCCACCCCAGTTAATATTTTAGCCCATTTCCTCCCCATCTTTTTTCAGCTCATTTTGTTTTAACATTTTTATTGGAGTGTAATTGCTTTACAGTGGTGTGTTACTTTCTGCTTTATAACAAAGTGAATCAGCTACACATATACATATATCCCCATATCCCCTCCCTCTTGCGTCTCCCTCCCACCCTCCCTATCCCACCCCTCTAGGTGGTCACAAAGCACCGAGCTGACCTCCCTGTGCTATGCGGCTGCTTCCCACTAGCTATCTATTTGACGTTGGGTAGTGTATATATGTCAATGCCACTCTCTCACTTCGTCCCAGCTTACCCTTCCCCCTCCCCGTGTCCTCAAGTCCATTCTGTACGTCTGCGTCTTTATTCCTGTCCTGTTCCAGGTTCATGAGAACCGTTTTTTTTTTTTTAGATTCCATATATATGTGTTAGCATATGGTATTTGTTTTTCTCTTTCTGACTTACTTCACTCTGTATGACAGTCTCTAGGTCCATCCACCTCACTACAAATAACTGAATTTCGTTTCCTTTATGGCTGAGTAATATCCCATTGTATACATGTGCCACATCTTCTTTATCCATTCATCTGTCGATGGCCACTTAGGTTGCTTCAACGTCCTGGCTATTGTAAATACTTCAGCTCATATTTTTAAAGTTGGCATTATACTTCATATGCATTTTGGTTTTCATGATTCTTTTTTTTAAAATTTATTTATTTTATTTTATTTATTTTTGGCTGTGTTGGGCCTTTGTTGCTGAGCGCGGGCTTTCTTTAGTTGCGGTGAGCGGGGCCTACTCTTCGCTGTGGTGTGTGGGCTTCTTATTGCAGTGGATTCTCTTGTGACAGAGCACGGGCTCTAGGCACGTGGGCTTCAGTAGTTGTGGTGCGCTGGCTCAGTAGTTGTGCTGCACGGGCTTTGTTGCTCTGCGGCATGTGGGATCTTCCCGGACCAGGGCTTGAACCCGTGTCCTCTGCGTTGGCAGGCGGATTCTTAACCACTGCGCCAACAGGAAAGCCCCAATCCATCTTATTCCTTGATGCATTTTGTGGTAAATTGCAGACATCAGTACATGTCTCCTTAAGTATTTCAGCAAGCATGGCATTAACTAGTGAGCCGTAATTGTTTACAGTGCTTTTCTTTGAATGTAAACTTTACACAGAGTAAAATACAGCAATATTTTTTTTTCTCTCGGTAATTTCATTTTTTTTAATTGAAGTATAGTTGATTTACAATGTGTTAATTTCTGCTGTACAGCAAAGTGATTCAGTTATACATATATATACATTCTTTTTTTATATTCTTTTCCGTTATGGTTTATCATAGGATACTGGATATAGTTCCCTGTGCTATACAGTAGGGCCTTGTTTATCCATTCCATGTTTAATAGTTTACATCTGTTAACCCCAACCTCCCATTCCATCCCTCCCCCAACCTCCTCCCCCTTGGCCACCACAAGTCTGTTCTCTATGTCCATGAGTCTGTTTCTGTTTCATAGTTATGTTCATTTGTGTCATATTTTGGATTCCACATATAAGTGATATCATATGGTATTTGTCTTTCTCTTTCTGACTTATTTCACTTAGTATGATAATCTCTAGTTGCATCCATGTTGCTGCAAATGGCATTATTTTGTTCTTTTTTATGGCTGAGTACTAGTCATTGCATACATGTACCACATCTTCTTTATCCATTCATCTGTCAGTGGACACTTAGGTTGTTTCCCTGTCTTGGCTATTGTGAATAGTGCTGCTATGAACATAGGGGTGCATGTATCTCTTTGGATTAGAGTTTTGTCTGGGTAAATGCCCAGGAGTGGGATTGCTGGATCATATGGTAATTCAATTTTGAATTTTTTAAGGAACCTCCATACTGTTCTCCAAAGTGGCTGTACCAATTTACATTCCCACCAACAGTGTAAGAGGGTTCCCTTTTCTCTACATCCTCTCCAGCATTTGTTATTTGTAGAGTTTTTCATGATGGCCATTCTGACCAGTGTGAGATGGTACCTTATTGTAGTTTTGATGTTCATTTCTCTAATAATTAGTGATTTTGAGCATCTTTTCATGTGCCTATTAGCTATTTGTATTTCTTCTTTGAAGAAATGTCTTTTTAGATCTTCTGCCCCTGTTTTGATTGGTTCATTTATTTTTTTGT
Organism: Balaenoptera acutorostrata; assembly: GCF_949987535.1. Lineage (NCBI taxonomy): Eukaryota > Metazoa > Chordata > Mammalia > Artiodactyla > Balaenopteridae > Balaenoptera > Balaenoptera acutorostrata. The sequence continues at coordinate 7,398,086 of NC_080085.1, read as the reverse complement.
TGTTGAGTTGTGTGAGCTGTTTATATATTTTGGAAATCAAGCCCTTCTCGGTTGCATTGTTTGCAAATAGTTTCTCCCGTTTTGTAGGTCGTGTTTTCATTTTTTTTAATTTATTTTTTATTTTTTATTTTTTATTTTTCCACACACACACACACACACTGTATTTTATTTTTACAAGAGATAAATAGACTGACACCAAGCATTGTACATGGATGACCACAACAAAAGCAACAATGATTGGAATTACCAAACATGAAACACACTTATACTATGTCATAATATTGACATTTAGTCCAGTAATCCTCCACTGTAACAGCTCCTTTACTTTGCAGTGAAAATTGATTTGTATATTCTTTTCCTCTGAGTCCTTGTGGGATTTTTTTTTTTTAATTCAGACAGAAAGTCACAAAAATTATACTCATCCTCATCAGTTCACTCAGTCGTCTTTTCATTTTATTAATGGTTTCCTTTGCTGCGCAAAAGCTTGTATGTTTGATTAGGTTCCATTTGTTTATTTTTGCTTTTATTCCTATTGCCTTGGGAGACTGACCTAAGAAAACATTGGTACAATTTATGTCAGAGAATGTTTTGCCTGTGTTCTCTTGTAGGAGTTTTATGGTGTCATGTCTTACGTTTAAGTCTTTAAGCCATTTTGAGTTTATTTTTGTGTATGGTGAGAGGGTGTGTTTTCAATTCATTGATTTACATGCAGCTGTCCAACTTTCCCAGCACCACTTGCTGAAGAGGCTTTTTCCCTTTGTATATTCTTGCCTCTTTTGTCAAAAACTAATTGACTATAGGTGTGTGGGTTAATTTCTGCGCTCTCTGTTCTGTTCCATTGATCCATATGTCTGTTTTTGTGCCAATACCACTCTGTTTTGATTACTATAGCTTTGTAGTATTGTCTTAAGTCTGGGAGAGTTATGCCTGTTGCTTTGTTTTGTTTCTTCAGGATTGCTTTGGCAATTCTGGGTGTTTTATGGTTCCATATAAATTTTAGGATTATTTGTTGTAGTTCTGTGAAAAATGTCATGGGTCATTTGATAGGGATTGCATTAAATCTGTAGATTGCTTTGGGTAGTGTAGTCATTTTAACAATATAAATTCTTCCAATCCAAGAGCATGGACTATCTTTCCATTTCTTTCAATCATCTTCCGTTTCCTTTAACGTTATATAGTTCTCAGCATACAAGTCTTGCACCTCCTTGGTCAGATTTATTCCTAAGTATTTTATTTTTGGAGGTGCATTTTTTTCCAGTATTTCTTTATTTGGCTACCCCGGGTCTTGGCTGCCACGTGCGGGATCTTCATTGCTGCGTGCAGGATCTTTAGTTGCAGCATGCGGGATCATTAGTTGAGGCATTCGCACTCTTACTTGTGGCACGTGAGACCTAGTTCCCTGACCAGGGATGGAACCCGGGCCCCCTGCATTGGGATTGTGGAGTCGTAGCCACTGGACCACCAGGGAAGTCCTGAGGGTGTGATTTTGGAAGGTATGGTCTTTTTTACATTCCCTTTCTGATATTTCATTGTTGGTGTAAAGAAATGCAACCGATTTCTGTATGTTAATCTTGTATCCTGCTACGTTTCTGAATTCACTGATCAGTTCTTGTAGTTTTTGTGTGGAGTCTTTAGGGTTTTCTACATATAGAGTCATGTCATCTGCATATAATGACGATATTATCTCTTCCAATTTGGATACCTTTTATTTCTTTTTCTTGTCTGATTGCTGTGGCTAGGACTTCCAATACTATGTTGAATAGAAGAGGTGGAAGTGGGTATCCTTGTCTTATTCCAGAGTTTAGCGGGAGGGCTTTCAACTTTTCACCATTGAGTATTATATTGGCTCTGGGTTTGTCATAAATAGCTTTTATTATGTTGAGATGTATTCCCTCTATACCCACTTTGGTAAGAGTGTTTATCATGAATGGATGTTGAATTTTGTCAAGTGTTTTTTCTGCATCTATTGAGGTGATCAAGTGGTTTTTGACTTTTGTTTATGTGGTGTATCACATTGATTGATTTGCATTTGTTGAGCCATCCTTATGAACCTGGGATGAATCCCACTTGGTTGTGGTGTATGATCTTTTTTATGTGTTGTTGGATCCAGTTTGCTATATTTGGTTGAGAATTTTTGCATCTGTATTCATCAAAGATATTGGCCTGTAATTTTCTTCTTTGGTGGTGTCTTTGTCTGGTTTTGGTATCAGGGTGATGGTGGCTTCATAGAATGTCTTTGGGAGTGTTCCCTTCTCTTCAGTTTTTTGGAAGAGTTTGAGAAGGATCAGTATAAGTTCTTCTTTGTATGTTTGGTAGAATTTGCCTATGAAGCCATCTGGTCCTGGACTTTTGTTTGTGGGGGAGTTTTCTTTTAAATAAATTTATTTATTTTATTTACTTTATTTTTGGCTGCACCGGGTCTTTGTTTTTTTTGTGTGTGTGTACACATTTAGTTTTATTGTAACAAAGCAACTTGTACACTTTTAACGTTTAAAACTGAGCATCATCTTTCCTTTCCAGTGAAACAGAAAGAAAAATATAACACTAAACAGGAACAAAATTACAATAGAGAATGTCAATTGCAAATAAGATCCTACAGGTTCTGCTGATTCTCCCATCGAGTGGCAGGGCTCAAGTCATCATTAGGAGAGAATTTTATTTTAAAAGTGTCATCTTAAACTGCAAGGATGTCCGTTAAACATCACAATTAAACATGCCAAAGGAGAAGCCATGTTGTCAAAATGCCCACTTAACCCACCGAAACATCTCAAACCCACCCTTTGCTGACCTTCTATAACCCCATTTTTTAAGTTGTTTTTTTCTTTTTTTAAACAAGAGAACGTAGACAGATAGATGTTGGTAAATGCTAACTGTCCATATTCACATAGAGACACAGTGTAATCTCTGAGCCCAATATACAGAGAAAGGAGGAAAAAAGCTAGAATTCTATGTACTACTTCACAGGGGCCTAGCACCCTCCAGCTTCCAGCAGAGCTAAGGAGCAGAAGGTTTTTCTTTTTTCCCACAGAGCATGGTGGTGTTGATTCCGTAAAGTTTTTGTTGAGACAGGAAGGGATAAAAATGAATCTGGAACAGAAAGGGGTAGAGATTCTTTTCCCACTGAATTCTGCTCAAGGTATTTCCCCCCAAAATAAGTTGTGAGCCATGGTATAAAGGAGAAAAGAGACCTCAAACACAGGGGAACTGAGCACAAGAGGAGAAGGAGAAAAAAAAAAAAAAGACTGCCACTTGCTCCCAGGGACTGGAGAAAATTAAAAAAGGAAGGTTGGACTCCATCAGTGTTCCATTAGTCATCTTCTCCTTCATCTTCCTTCATCCTCATCCCCTTCTTCATCAGTATCTTCCAGTCCTTTTCCTCTTCATCATCATCATCATCTTCTTCTCCTTCCCCTTCCTCATCATCCATGTCCGGAACCAAGTAGTACTGTAATGGATTTGGCCAAATATCATCTTTGATGACCTCTCCTAACTCATCTGCACCTGCATCAGAATGATCAGTAAACCAGGTGAAGAAGCTTTCTGGTTCCTCATGCTGTCTCTTCCTGCTGGCTTTATTCTGCGTTTGACTTGGACGTTTTGTCAGATCCTTTCCGGATTTCTATTTGATTTCAGTGGACTTTGAAGATGGATCACCACTCTCATTCAGATGAAATTCTTTGGAGAGAACTTTATTTTCGAAGTAAGGGTTTTCATCAAAATAAAAATCTGTTCTGTAACCTGATTTACTATCTTCAAATTCTGTCACTTCGACTCTTGTCAAATAATGCAGCACCTCTTCATCCTCCTCCCCAAGCAGTGCAGACGCTTGTGGATGGTGAACAAATGTTGTTACCCCAAAATTTGGGATTTTGGCGATCAAGTCCGACCTCTTCTGAAAAAATGGTTGGCGGAGTTGGTTTTATTTCTGTTCTACTTTCAAAATCTCCTCACTGGCTTGTTCGTTAAGTCTGTCTATTTCATTTTGTACTTCATCAATATGTTCAATTGCTTCTTGCTGTTCTTTTTCTTCCTTCGGCAAGTTCGGAGAAGCAGACGTTTCCTCTGGCCTGGAGGCAGGAGTCCGTCTCGGTTTCTTCGATTTCTTTGCTTGGGGTGGAAGTGAAAACTGGTGTTTGGGGGCCATGCTGGGAGAAAAGCCAAGAATCCACCCAAGGGGAGAAGCTCGTACCGGGAGCTCTGAGAACTTTGCACTGGGCCTTTGTTGCTGTGCACGGGCTTTCTCTAGTTGTGGTGAGCAGGGGCTACTCTTCATTGCGGAGCTCGGGTTCTAGACACACAGGCTTCAGTAGTTGTGGCACACGGGCTCAGTAGTTGTGGCACACGGTCTTACTTTCTCCGCAGCATGTGGGATCTTCCCAGATCAGGGATGGAACCCATGTCCCCTGCATTGGCAGGTGGATCCTTAACCACTGCCCCACCAGGGGAGCCCTGTGGGAGAGTTTTTAAACTACAGATTCTAGTTCATCTCTAGTGATTGGTCTGTTCAAATTATCTGTTTCTTTTTGATTCAGTTTTGGTGGGCTGTATGTTTCTAGAAAGTTGTCCATTTCTTGTAGGTTGTCGAATTTATTGGCATATAGTTGTTCATAGTATTCCCATCGTATTCCCTTATGGTTTTTGTATTTGTATGGTGTCCTCTACTTTCTACAGAACAAAGTTCAAACTAGTTGTGTTGGGCTTCCCTGGTGGCACAGTTGTTAAGAATCCACCTACCAATGCAGGGGACACAGGTTCGAGCCCTGGTCTGGGAAGATCCCACATGCCGTGGAGCAGCTAAGCCCATGCACCACAATACTGAGCCTGCACTCTAGAGTCTGCGAGCCACGACTACTGAAGCCCGCGCACCTAGAGCCCGTGCTCCGCAACAAGAGAAGCCACCGCAATGAGAAGCCTGCGCACCACAATGAAGAGTAGCCCCCGCTCGCCAGAACTAGAGAAAGCCTGTGCGCAGCAACGAAGATCCAACACAGCCAAAAATAAATAAATAATTTTTTAAAAAAAAGAAAGAATCCAACTGTGAAAGCAGGTGACATGGGTTCAAGCCCTGGTCTGGGAAGATCCCACATGCTGCGGAGCAATTAAGCCCGTGCACCACAAGTACTGAGCCTGTGCTCTAGAGCCCACGTGGCACAAGTACTGAAACCCGCACGCCTAGAGCCCGCAACAAGAGAAGCCACTGCAATGAGAAGCCCGTGCAGTGCAACCAAGAGTAGCCTCCACTCACTGTAACTAGAGAAAGCCCGTGCGGAGCAACGAAGACCCAACGCAGCCAAAAATAAATAAATAAATTAGTTAAAAAAAAAAAAAAAGAATCCCTCCCTCTCAATTGGTTAATCTTCCGGTCCCACCAACCTGCTGCACAACAGAAACGTTTCTAATCCGCCAATCAGGAGCAACTACCGTGTGCTGGGTGGTTCCGACAGATGTGTTTGGATGCAGGGAAGGCATTTCCTCCAGATCCAGAATACAGTGATGGCAGCAGAAGTGTGGACGCTTCCATTGGCACCTCTCTGACCCAGGCACGGGTTCTGAGCACATTAACACATCAGCTCAATTGCTCTCACAACAGCTCTCCTCCAACTACAAAGGAGGAAGCTGAGGCTGGAGAGGCTGGTACTTGCTCACAGCCATACGCCTGAAGTGACAGAGCTGGCTTTGCTCCAGGAAGTTGGCTTCGGGTTCTGGACGATTTAGCGCTATTCCGTATCGGACCCTGGTGTGGGAGGTGTGGTCCATCAATGGCCCCAATTCTTCACACCTCCCTGTAGCCACACTCTGCCACGTGACTTACGGTTCCTTCCACTAACAGGGTAGAGCACATGCCACACCCTCTGACTGTGGGTTTGGCTGTGGGACTTGCAGTGGAAGGTTAGCAGCTGCACTCTGACCAGAGACAAGGAAAGCACCGCTGGGGCTGGGCTTGTCCTCTTACACATCTGCCACTGACCTGCCCAGGCCAAACTCCTGGTCCCGGGAGGAAGATAACTGACAGGCATGTGGAGCAGAGCCTGATCTACAAACTCATGAGCTAACGGAATACGTCTCACTGGACCCTGCTGAGATTTTATAGTGGCTGTTATGCAGCATTGCTGTGGCAGGTGCTGACTTATACGGCCTGTGTCTGTGATATTTTCCTGACTGCAAATTGATTGGCCTTTACTAGACTGGCAGAAATAGTCACACACATACATACATAGAATTAATCCCACAATTTATCAATGGTTGAAGAATCTGATATATGGTAAGGCTATTCCAATTCTTAAAAAAAAAAAAAGATGTAAATCAAAGACATGCTCGGTTCACTGAAAGACACCATTTATTTTGTGAATGTCAAGCAGAATGATCTGTTGAGACATAAGTGAAAGTATTGAGCGTGAAATCTGTACGCATTTTCCAGAGTGGACCGCAGGAGAGAAGCCACAGGCAACGCCCCTGACTGAAATGTCGCTATACAGAGCATTCCACAGCTGAGTTATGACCGAGGGTGAGCTATCAGCCACCACCGAAGAACGCCAAGGGCAAAACATTAGCACCGGATTGGTTTTATATGCAATAACATAACTATATACAAAGTTATGTACATTGACTTACTGCAATCTTTGGGTCCCCACTAACCAGACATTTAAGAGGCAAACGGGAATGTTGTGATTCTATGTGCTTCGTTAAAAGGACAGTAGAGCACTATATATTGCTATGTAGAAGAGAAAGTTCTCAAAAGACACCAAAAAGCTGGATACAGACACAAATTCTATTTTCACATTTTACAGACATATCATCAAAATGATCACAATACTGTATTTGAAGGGAAAGAATCACAGGTAAAAGCTTTGTGAAAGTTAAGAACACACTGAAATCACCGTGGTTGTCTCCCCGAGGGAGGAAGCAGGGGCGGCGGGCGGGGGGTGGTCCGTGGACAGCCAGCTCTACCTTTCCTGACGTGACCCGTTTTCACAGCAAGTGACCCACACCACATGGCAAGGACACTTCGTTGGCAGAAGAGGGAGTTTTCAAGTCAGGAATAGCTTAATTGAATAAGAGTAAAAACCGTTGAAAAGGCATTTCTCCTTTGGCGTGGGTGGGCTGCCAAAGGAGTGTATATTGCCAGCATCACTGACGCCTGCCAGGTCGGCGCCCTCTACGGGTGCGCGGAGATCACTGCAGCAGCCCGGAAGTCCAGTCTCCCCTCTGGCTGGCGGAGCGTGGACCCGTTAGCGTCCTTTAAGACATTTGTGTGCGTCTGTGTTTGGTAAGGTGGCGGCCACTTCTGACAAAGGGACATCTCCCCGCCCCCACCCCCCCCCGCTGGAAAACTTCTTCTATAGCAGTAAGAGGAAATGAGGAGTAAAATGATCTCACAGATCAAACCAAAGTCCGCATATCACCTCAACGTGAAGTTATCCTAGGGCTTCTCCCGCCATTAACCACACATTTCATCAGATGAGCATTGTGACGAAACACACCACTCCACAGTGATCAGATTAAAAATAAGTATGTGAGAACCATGCCATTGGTGGCTGAACATCGACTCATGTGCTTACTTGCCATGCATATATCCTCTTCAGTGAAGTGTCTATTCATTTAAGACTTTTGCCCCCGTTTTAGTTGGACTGTTTGTTTTCTTACTGTTAAGTTTGAGAGTTTTTATACATTCTGGATACAGATGGTTTGTCACATAGATGATTTGCAAGTATTTTCTCCTAGCCTGTGATCTGTCCACTGGAAAATGACAGCTTGACAGTGTTTTCTTTAGTGAATAGACTCTTTACCATCTCACAATTTCAACCAATAAAAAAGGGTACAGGAGCTGTATACTCTGTGGCAGAAAAAGATCGGGTCTAGGAGTTCTGTGGTCCACCGGGACCTCTGAGAAACCAGAGCAACGGTTCTTAAACGGCATGTGGCCCTTACGGCATGGTAACAAATTGAGAGAGGCAAAAAGAGAGAAGTTGCCAATTATAATTAAGGATCATACACACGCCTAGCAAGCACGTTACTACCGGACACGGTTTTAGCCAAGTAATTTCTCTTTGCAGGAAAATATCATTTGAACCGTGATGTCAGCCGAGAAGTCCTAAAACCATCTGTCCGCTTTGTGTATGTTTTAAAGTGCGGACGCTATTTAAGTGGCAATTTCAGAATGAGTGAACCCAACATGTAAGCTCTTCTTTTCACAGTTGGTTTTTAGCCACGTGGAAAACCATTCACCTTTGTAGAGTGTTATTAAAGTATCATCATCATGACTTTTGCTGGGTTGGAGATCATCCTTATAAGACAGACACGATGAATGCTCAACACTTCTGGACCAACAGGGGAAGCCGGCAGCCGCCACCTCCAGTGACCCACCGGAGAGGTCGTGCGCCAGGCTTTGCCCGACACGCGCGCTCATTCCCTCCTGAGCGGAGGAAGGGGTGCAGCGTGGGAAGACGGAAGGGCAGACCTGAGCTGGCAAGGACCACGTGCGCGCCCCTCGGGACCAGAGCCCAGTCTGTACTCGGGAACTCACCGTTCACCGGAACCGGGCGCCGTGTGGGGTTGCTTCCAGGCAAGGGCTGACGGGAAGCCACTCTGCTCAGCATTTAAGAGGGAAACTAAGACATTAAATAAGTCATCCCAAACGCACCCACGGAGATTATTGCTTTTCTAACGGCCATTCGGTTCTGGGAGGGATTCTCTCTCCAGGACGTAAATACAGGCTGGGGTTTTCATTTGCCTCCTCGGGACCGGAGCTGAAGGGCCGGCTGCTGTCCCCCGCCGGGGAGGCGTCGGGGGGGCACGCCTCTCACTTGCCTCTCTCGGGCGGAAGGCTGTCCAGCAAGCACTTGAGCTGCTCCTCGCCCAGGTGGATCTTGTCCTCCAGCTCGCGCTGCTCGATGATGAGGGCTGACTTCATCCTCACGAAGTGCGCGTAGTCTGCCAGGCTGTCCCGGCTGAGGTAGCTGGCCAGGATGTCGGACACGATGCCCTCCCGGCGGTCCAGGTTCTCCTTCAACTCCTTGGCGTCCTCGTGCTGCTGGATCAGGACCCGCTGCTTCTCGAGCAGGGATTGCTGGAGAGAGACAAGAGAGACACGAGCCTGCTGGGGACCAGGCTATGGGGGGTGGGGTGTCCGGCCGGCGCCTCCAAAACGCCCGGCAGCTCCGGGGGCTGGTCCAGTGGAGACCCTGACGCCACCTGAGTTAGGGACCCGAGATCTGGAGGGACCCGCACAGAAGCACCTGGGGCGTGGGCAGGAGGCACCTCGCAGAGCGGAGGCCCCAGCGCCAGCTCCCCCGTTAGCAGTCCTGGGCCGCTGCCACCTCCGCTTCGTCCTGTCACCGTGAGAGGCCGTGAGGAGCACGGGAGCCAGGCACGGAAAGCTCCAGAACTGTGAGACGCTCAGAAAGAGCAAAGGGCTTAGGCAGCCGGTGTGTGTCCGAGGCCTTTCCGTGACAGTACTGCGGCCCAGGGGACACAGGGAGCAGATTCTACGGAGATTCCAGGGCAGGACTGCTAAACCCTCCCGGCAGAAGTCGCAGCAGCCCGGGAGCAAAGCCGTAGCAGAGGCCGTGTGCGGGTGCGGGGCGGGAGGAGAGACGGCGCCTGTTGGGGAGGTGCCCTCGCTCCTTCCGAGGGTCCTGCTCTGGGTCACACAGACGCCCCCATTTCCAGAACGCAGCACTCACAATCGCTGTCTGCCCACAGGGCGTGCACCCACTTCCCCTGCCCTCTCCAACTTGAATGAAAACTGAGAGAGGGAGAGGTGAACGCGGTCAATGTCTTCAAGTGTCGGCTGGCAGATGCCACGGACGCCCTGTCCTCGGTGCGAGTTTCTGACACTGGCAGGGCCCCCTTATTCCGCCACTTGGCAACTTGGACATTTACCCACGGCCGCGCGTGAGCGTCCAGGATGCGGGAGTGCTCTGCAGAACGCTGGTCCGCAGAAAGAGCTCAGAAAAGATGAGTTGCTATTAAACGGCGGCTGAAAGCAGAAACTGCTCCTGGGGGGAGGCTTCCGGGAAGTGCCCCTGACTGCACAACCTTTCGGGGTCACCTGTTCCGGGGGACACCTTGACCTTCAGGTGCTTGTGAAACAAAGACAGAATGTATTTTCGTGGAAAGAGGCAAGGTAAAGCCAGTTAATTCCAACCAAGAGGGAAACAGACCTCAACTGATTCTAGAACCACGGTTCAGGCTACTAAGATCAGTTGGGCTCCCTGGCAACTAGAAGCTGCTGATGGGAGGGAGGGATTCACGTGTCTGCGTCTGCCCACGTGCTCCTTTTCTACCTGGAAAGACAGCGGAAGCCTCCTACAGCCTGAGGCCACATCTTTTCACTCGTTAGCATGCCGGTCTCTGCAAACCGCAGCTTTCCCAAGCCCTGGCTGCCTGACACGGAGATTTTCATCCAGCACTGGCCACACTGGAGGCTAGCCCACTGTGCTGCACCTGGACGTGGCGACTGAACACTCCTTTTGGGTCCAGGAAGGTGAAGCTGCATCAACCACACACAGCCAAGGGGGAAAGAGCCTGTCTGCTCCTCCTCCGTAACACGGACCCCCTAGGGACGCAGCAAGAGCTATGCAGCCAGGTCCCCAGGAGGACCACGGGCACGGTCCCCAGTGTGTGACCGCTTCTACTTCCTCCAATTCTAAATAAGCCTTTGTCAGTTCCAAGCAAAGGGAGATAAAGATGAGTTGAGCTGCAAAGACAATACTATTATTTTTCCTTTATATCGATACTTGAGAGTTTAATATTTCAATTACATGCAAGTAAGTCTCTCCCATTCATGTTATTTTCCTAAGTCCTCTCAGATAAATTTGGCAAAGATGGCAAGAACAGCAAAATGGAATGCAAACGTCGCCCTAGGGGATCAAGGTCCAAAGCCCCAGTTACTTTTTCAACCCTTATGCTTTTTCAACCCTTATGCAATACGTTCTTCCATGATAGTCACTAACGACTTGGCTAAGCACAAAAGATCATGGTCTCAAAGCCACGCACTTTGTAAGATCTTCCTGTGTAACCTGAAACCACTCTCACCTGGAGTCCGGGGTGGGGGGGGGTGCCTTTTCTGCTCCCCTTGTAGAGAAGTTAAGGTGCCTTATTAATGATGAAGATGATCATTTTGAAGGCCTATTACGTGCAAAGAAGCAAACTAGATGTACTACTGCTACGTGACCTATGAAGTAGTAAAGCCAGTAAGGTAGATGGTGTCTTGCATGCACAAAGAGTGGAAATGCAGACCCACTAAGAAATGTCGCAAGTTGCACTGCTGTGAAGGGAGGAGGAAAGCAGAGCAGCTCTTAGACTCGTTCTAGACACTGCCGGCCCTCTTGTGAAATCACAGCAACAAAGTCATCATCAAACGCCACTGTCACTGAGTGCCGATGACTCGTCAGGCAGTGGGTGAGCTCCACTTACCCACTTACCGGCGGTGGGGAAAGGTTACAAACAGAGACTACGTTCTAGGAAGAGACCAACACTAGCAGCGATCGTGGGACTATAGGAGAAGATGTCCAATCTCCCGGACGCTCGCCGCGGCCCCTCCACCCCCACCCCGCTACAAGGAGGGAGCGAGCGAGCGAGCCCTGGGCGTTCGACAGCATCTTGCGCTACGAGGCAGACAGGCGCCCGCAGTGGCCGAACGAGGCTTCCGGGCGGTTTGCTCCACACCCCACGGGAAAGCCACACCCCGCCCCGCCTTCCAGGTCAGCCTTGGCCATAGTTACCCGATCGCCGGGAGGAGTGCCGTCGTCCAGATTGTTGAGGGCGTTTTCCACGCGGGCCAGGCGGCCGGACAGCGACAGCAGGAGGTTCACCACCTTGTCCAGGTCCCCGATGAACATGCGGAACTTGTCGAACTCGTTGGGCTTGCAGACGGCCTTGGCCAGGGCCTCCACCTCGTCCCCCAGCGCGCTGTTGGCCTGCATGTCCTCCCGCAGGCTCTGCCGCGCCTGCCGCAGCACCTGCAGCTTGCGACCGATGCTCTCGATGAGCTCCTGCTGTGGGCACAGGGCAGGGGATGCGGTCAGGGCCGCCTGGCGGCACCCCCTCACACATCCCGGACCTGCGGGTGACTCAGCTCAGCCGGACGGCAGCTTGTTTTGCAACAGTAAATAACAGGGGGGACTGCCCTGGTGGTGCAGTGGTTGGGAATCCACCTACCAATGCAGGGGACACGGGTTCGAGCCCTGGTCCGGGAAGATCCCACATGCTGCGGAGCAACTAAGCCCGTGCGCCACAACTACTGAGCCTGCGCTCTAGAGCCCGCGAGCCACAACTACTGAGCCCACGTGCCACAACTACTGAAGCCCGCGCGCCTAGAGCCCGTGCTCAACAAGAGAAGCCACCGCAATGAGAAGCCCACGCACCGCGACGAAGAGTAGCCCCCACTCGCCGCAACTAGAGAAAGCCCGCACGCAGCAACAAAGACCCAATGCAGCCAAAAATAAATATAACTAACTGGGGATGTTTAAGACTAGGGGAAGGATAAGGCCTCCCCGTTAAATCATTGCCGTTTGATTTAGAAATGAAAACACAACAAACCTATTCTCATCCTGTGACCGTCCTATCAGACTATGCAGGAGTGGGACCCTTGGGGCTACTCACGGTAAACCTTGTTTCAGCCTGTATCTTCGCAAGGATTCTTCGGGCCTCTGTGCTTCCTTGTTTTTTGGGTTTTTTTTTTTTTTTTCTGGCCGCGCTGTGCAGCTTGTGGGATCTTAGTTCCCCGACCAGGGATCAAACCCAGGCCCTCAGCAGTGAAAGTGCGGAGTCCTCACCACTGGACCGCCAGGGAATTCCCTGTGCTTCCTTCTTTGGAAGTTCCCAATTTGAAGACTTACACGCACAGAAGTTATTGAGTCTGGTACTGAACGTCTAGTACTGAACTCCATGATTAAAAAGTGTCTTCCATGTAGAATTAGCAATAAAAATTAAGACAAATGAAGGATGTCAATGAACTTAGGAAAGCCTTTCAGAATAATAAAGTACTGATCTCCATTTGACCAAAATGTAAATAAATGACTTCTTTAAACGTGGTGAAATATACATGCTGCAACATTTACCGTCCCGCCTCTTTTCTCCTGTGCTGTTGTGGCATTAAGCACATGCACGGCGCTGTGCAGCTAGCACCACCACCCATCTCCACATCCTCTCCATCCTCTGAAACGGAAACTCTGACCATTCAATACGAGCTCCCCGTTCGCCCCTCCTGCCAGCTCTTTAAATGATGAATTTTTAGAGAGCAAAAATGACATGTACAAGACCTTTTAATCGGTCACCATCCTGAAGTGAAGCGGCACCGTATGGTCCGAGTTGAGGGGCAGACAAAGCAGATTATCTGTCTCCTTGGTCATCACATTTGAGAAAAATTAAAACGACAGCTCAAAAGGAGTCCAGCAGGTAAGCCTTCCCCAGAAAAACCCTTTTCCCATGACTACGGATGTCCTGCTGCTGTTAAACCCACCCGTGGCGGATGCAACAGGTGGCCTGCCCTGACACAGTGAACGGTGAAGGGCCAACGGTGAGGAGCAAAGTCACCCGTTGTCCTTTTCGGAACCCTGCTGCCACCCGCCCTGCACGACTCCGCCAACCTTGTGTCGACGGACACGGCAGGTTACGTGGGGTTTAAGGGGCCAACGCATCCCTGTGCTGGCCCGAGGCTGGAGTGATGAAAACGGAAGCAGTGCTCCGCTGCCCGCACCAAAATGAGGATTAAACAATTAGTTGGAATGTTAAGTCTGATTAGGATTTTTAAGCTCAGTCGGTTGCTCAATAGTCAGCAACACTATTTTGTGTACAACGGACCCGTGAAAATGGTCCGTGCCGTCCACCCCTCACTCCTGGGGCAGTTTCCAAACTCTGACCCCAGACGGAGTCTGCCGGGCTCAGCAGAGAGAAGCCTCAGTCTCGTGAAACCCTCCAGGATGGTGTCCAGAGCTGAGCAGGGAGCAGTTGCCCCGACCTCCAGGGCTGACATGAAGATGGGTGAAATCCCCGGATGCTCAGCCCGCTGCTTGGCATGCGGTCAGCGCCTGTCCACAGCCGCTACCAGCAAGACTGCAAGTGTGCACGAGAAGCTGCTCCAAGTTCACCACTGCTGTTTGCTAGACACTGCCCCATCCCAGGGACTATTTGGGCAGGAGGAAAAAAAAAAAAAAAATATCAAACCACCTCGGGAGACCCACTGAAGCACTGAAGGCACCCTACACTTCGTATGCCTGATACGGGTGATCTGTGTCTCAGGACGATGCTTCGAAAGAGGGTCTCCATCCGGCATTTATGTACCAAAACAAGGCCACAAATTAGAAAGGCATGAGCTGTAGTCAGGGCACCGCCTCTGCTTGGTTCAACCTGCCTTGGGCTTATCACTATGTCTGGAGATCCGGCAGATTACAATGGTAAGCAGTTTTAAAGGACCGCCACCCTCCTGATTAATCATGGTTTTTCTCCTAAGAAAGACCACATGGAATTTATAAATTGCTTTTGGCTTTTCCAGCTCAGGATGTCAAGACATTTTCTTCCCTTGGTAATTGAAAACCCTGTCTAGATTTCTTTGATGTTTTCTCTCAGACTGTGAGTCTGTGTGTGTGTTCACACTTCTGTCTCTGTGTGTCTATTTACCTACCCATCTGAGAGATGGTTTAAGTCAAGTTCGAATCCCACATCCCACAGCTGAGAAGGTGGCCCTGTTTTATTTGTATTTATTTATTTTTTTGGCCGCACACACGGCACATGGGATCCTAGTTCCCCAAACCCCCTGCAGTGGAAGCACAGAGTCCCAACCGCTGGACCTCCAGGGAAGTCCTGAGGTGGCCGTATTTTAGATATTCATTACTTGAGGGAAAAGCACACAATACACTGCAGGGATGGAGGACTTTCCCAGTTCTTGCCTGGCGCCGCTCCTAACGTGAATGAACGATTCAAGTGATTTTGACGACTGTGGATGGATGAGGAGCCCTAGCCAGTGCTACTGGTAATTTTCCAGTTTCATCCTTCTTCAGCAGTTATCGTAATGAAGATTTCATGCTGATGCATGAAGAGGTGCCTTCAACACCTACAGTATCAGCTGGGCTAACCTGAAACTGGGCACTCCGGAAGGAGTCCAAATTCCTTTCTATGTCTTGCATAGATGTTTATTAGAAACACTTTCCCGTCTTCCTTAAAGGGCCATTATATGAAGTAGAGACATAGGCTTTGAGAGAGTTGGAACGAGGCCTGGCCCAGGGTAGCACACAAATCAGTGGCTATCGGCAGTACCGAGGGCACCGGCGGCAAGCCTGTCTGCCTGTGGACGGCACGTGGAGTTCCGGGAGGCCTCGGGTTAGAGTCTGTCGCGGCTGAAGCTGGCCCCCAGTCTCAGCAGGTGCACTGCTGCCTCCCCCCTCTGTTGGGATGGGCCCCCACTTCAGCCCCAGACGCCCTGCTTTTGTCCCATTCCATGGGGGAAACAAGGTCTTTTCTCTCTGGGCCTCGCACCCACCTCTTGGTTCCAGGGAAAAGCCCTAACCCTCAGAGGTTCCAGACTCCACCCATCAGCTGTCTTTGGTTCTCCTGAAGCATCTCCATCACTCGACCGGGGCCGTTTCTGAGCAGAGTCTGCCTGAGCTGCCCCAGGGATCACCACGTATGTAGCCCTCCTACGTTAATGCTTCCACTGGCCCCGGGACTCCCTTAGCACCTCCCTGCGCAGGGGCTTCTGTTCTCTTGCCTCTGTCCTCAGTCTTCTCCTAAAATAGAGGATCACCTGCTGTGGCGCTTGGGCTCTGTGACCACCAGTGACTCTGATCACGACAGCCGAGGTCCCCCTGGGAATGCCTGGTGCACGGGGCTTCAGGGGTCTTGCTGTCTTCCTATCATCAAGTGAGCCATCAAGTCCTCCCAAGCGCACCTGCACGGCCCTCCCTTCTCCTCGTCCCCTGCACACTTTGTAAGCGCGTGACACCGGAGGTGTGAGGGCACTGGAAAGGGAGCAGAGGCAGCGCAGCCTGTAGGCCAAATCAAGCAGGAAAGCAGGACTACTGGGTTAGTAACACCACAGAGAACTGCCATTTAAAGCACTTCCTGCTTGGGGTGAAATTGCCCGACATGCGCTTATTGAACTAAAAACGTCAGTTGGCTTACGAATTTAATCCTGGTGGGGTGGTGGGCAGGGGGCAAGCTCACAGTGACTCATCTCAATCCCAAAGCCACCATCTACGGGGAGGCAGTGCCCGGCATCTCGTGCCCCCAAAGAAATCGGAAGAGGCACCAGGCAGATGAAGGGAGCGGTACCAAGGCTGCTGCTTCCCAAATTCAGTACATCACGAGAAACAAAGGCATACTGTAAAGAACATAAGTTCTTTGCATCTAGGGTGGGAAGGGAATTAAAACTGTCCAAACTGGGTATTTTTTTCTAGGTTTATGAGAATAACAACACTTTCTTTTTTTAATTCATTATTTTTAAGAACGTGGAAAACACAACCAGAAGAAAGCAAATGGTACCCTGTGCCAGGCACAGGGCCTCTAAAAATCCCAGGACCAAAACTCTTTTATTTTTCATTTCCTTTTTGAATTAAAAAAAAGGCTATCACTTCCTAAATTGAAAGTCATTTTCTTTTACACACGGGTCAGGGTATTTCTTCTGGAATGGGTTTGTCTATCATATTTGAAACCAATCAATGGCATTTTTAAACAACTAACAAACAATACGAGGAGGTATTAAACATTATCCTTTGCAAGGGTCTTGTCAAAAAATAAATAAATCAGTATTTTTTATGAAAGCCCCTTCCAAGATGCTAAGTGTATGGAAAAATTTACCAAATGCTGGTTCCCTCCTTTTCTTCTCCTGGTGCTGACTACGCATGCTCAAAGCCCCTGGAATAAACAGCACATGCTATCCTCTGAAACTAACTGCCTTGGGCAATTCCTTTCTCCCTTTATGCTAAGTCCTTCCTATAAAAAACAGGTAATCACACCTAGATGTCACAAGTCTGGCCCACTGACATGCCATGAAGATTTGAAGCTCCTACAGGAGTGAAGACATTGGCGCTGACAGCAATAATTTTGTCCCTACCATGACCTCATGGTTACACGCTATTTCACCTCTGACCTCCTCTCTAATCCTCCCCCTTCCTTGTCCACACAGCTCCAGCCATTGGCCTCTGCTGCTTCCCCAACATGTCACAAAACTCCCACCCCAGGGCCTTTGCATTTGCTGCCCAAACCCCACTCCCCCCGCCCCTCCCTCGCCCCTCCCCAAATCAACCAGACATTCCCTCACATCACTCCAGGCCTCTGTTCATCGTCAGCTCACCAGAGCCTTCTCTACAATCCTACTCCTTTACCTCTATTCCTTCACGCTGTTTTAGTTTTCTGACCACCCGACCTATTACATTAAGGGTTGGCAAACTTTTTCTATGAACGGCCAAACAGTAAATATTTTAGACTTCAGGGGCCACACAGCCACTGTTGCAACTACTCAACACTGCTGGTGTAGCGTGAAAGCTACCAGAGACCATATGTAAATGAATGAATGTGGCCGTGTTGCAATAAAACTTTATTTACAAAAGCAGGTGGGGGGCAGGGTTTGGCCCACGGGGCCCTGTTTGTTTTTTTATATTTGTTTTTTATGTGGGCTGTCCATCTCTTCTGTGAGCACACAAGTGCCTTCAGGGAAATAAGGACTCTAGTCTGTTTTGTCTACTGCTGTACCCCCAAGTGCCTGGGTGAGTTTTTGGAGTTGAACAAATGATGCTTTTTGGTTAACAACGCACTTCACAATATACTGTTGAATTTAACATCATCGGATTACAGATATTTGAAACTGATAGTCAAAGAGGACATGTCCCTTGTGGAAAGTCATACAGTTAAGTCCTCTGGATTTAACTGCGGTAGAAGAGACATATCATCAGTTGACCTTAAAATGAGAGAGACTGGTGGCCACCTAGCTAATTTGACACTGGCTCTCATTACAAAGACATGGCAAAGAGACCCTGGCAGAGAGGCCCAAGTTTAGAACAGAAGACTCCCCCACAAAGGGCTTAGAATACACAGGCCCAAATGTCAGCGTCCCACATCGAAGCCCAACACAAATGGCCCTCGGCGCGGGGCCCAGGATCGGGGTGGAGCCGCGCGCCGCCCCCCTGCCTGCCCGCCAGCCAGCGCGTGCTCATTTGGAACTCCAGCTTCCCTACCTTCTTCACCGACAGGTCGTGGTCCGGGTCACTCCCTGCATCCTCTTCGGGCTCCTGCTGCCCCCGCAGGTCCTTCATCTTAATCAGCAGCTCCGCCTTGGGGGCCGACGTGCTGTAGTAGGTGGAGGTGGTGGCCAGGGACACGGCCGCCGGCACACTCGGCTCCTCCTTCCTGGGTAACAAAACGCCAGAACACCCGTTAGCTCTGATCGTACACACAGACGTGCCCGTGAGTCCCACCGCCTGGGCCGGGACCGGCAAACGGTGGTGCTAATGAAAAGGCACCAGCTAGAGGGATGAGACGGCAAAAGTGGGGAAAGAGTAGGTTGTGAGGTCAGAACTAAAACACCCTGCCAAATGGTACTCAAAGCCCCTCCCCGGAGGGAGGAGAGTGCAGATGGTATCCGCCGGGAGCCTGAGGTCTGTGGGGAGATGTCTGCCGCTACCTGTAGGCGTGGCCACAGGCCCCAAGTTCACCGGGCACCTTTCTACCAGCAGCCACATTTGCTGCCTCTTGCCTGACTTCCTGTCTGCCCAGCACTGGTACTCCCGCCTACTGTCAATCAACGATGCTTACGGAGACCATGTACAGCAACAGGAGAGATGTAAGCGGATTCACCTTTGTGGGCAGGTGACGAAAGGACAGGGGCTGGAAAGCGTTCTTTACAAAACCTATTACAGCCAATTCACTCCCTCGGTTAAATAAGCCACAACAGAAAGCCTCTTTCATAAACACATATCCTAAGTAGTCTCGACTTTCACTCCTCTTGTGACAAGTTCCTCAACTTCAGTACTAGTGACATTTGGGGCCGGGCCATTCTTGATGGGGGCCGTCCCCTGCGCTGTAGAACCGCGAGCAGCGTCCCTGGTCTCCACCCACTAGATGCCGGGGGCACCTCTCCCAGTGGTGACAACCGGAAGTGTATCCCGACATTGCCAACCGTCCCGTGGCGGGAGACAACAGCCTCCGGCTGAGAACCACTGCCTTAGGAGAAAAAGCCCCGTGGGCATCACCGGAAACGTGTATTTTCACATCTTTGCCAGGACCTGACGTCATCACCCCCAGAATGGGCTTTTAACTTCGGGAGGGTGACAAAAAAGCCCCAAAGCGCTAAGCACTTACGGAAATCTGTCCCCAAAGAGCAGTCATGAAAACAGACAAACAGATACACTCCCTCGCCCTTGTAAGCCTAAGAGGCACCGGGCAGAACCACACACAGCCAGGGGGCAGAACCCAGGGCAGCGTCTACTCACTTCTCCTCCATGGTTCTGGGAGAGGGGATTTTGGGGAGCAGCTTCCTCCGCTGCTGAGCTTCTTCCAAGAGGTGCTCGTCTTTGGGGAAGATGCCCTCCATAAGGTCCATGGTGGTTCTGATCTTCACACTGGGGTCCAGGATATCCGCCAGGGACTTATCCTTGCCCGCGATCTCGCGGGCCAGCTCCTCCGACTTGAGGTCTTCGGCAGTCCTCTCTTTGGCCTTCACGTAACTGAGCGTGGGCGGGGAGGCCCGGCTGTCCTTGGCCGTGGGCCCTGGGGCGCCAGGGGGCTGGGGCTCGGCGCCCTGGCGGCTGTACAGGCAGAAGCGGGAGTAGGACTGCTCGGACCTGCTAAGCGTCTTGATCTGGTCCCGCTCGAGCCCGCTGGGCAGCACGGGTGCCTCCGGGACGCGGGCCAGGCCCTGGCGGCTCTCCTTCTCCGGGTGGCTCTCCGAGTGCACGATCTTGATGGGCACCATCTTCACCGTGGTGTTGTTGTCTATCACCCGCTCGATTCTGCAAAGAGAAGGGCCGTCTGCTAAAGACACACTGTACGCCCAGGCACAGACCAGAATTAGAAATTGGATGAGAAATGGGCTGGTTTCCGCATCCCCTTACAGCCGGGGAAGCCTGACTCAAAGGCCTGCAGCGGCCCCAGGGGAGAAGCCTTCATGGTCACACGTCCCAGGATGGGGAGACCAGGTTGAGGAGTGCCTGCCACCCCTAACTTGATCTCCTAAGCCTCCTGGGCGTCTAGGTGTCTTTCCATTTTCCAGCAGTCACCTGCACGCCCAAAGGCACATCCGTGGGCGTACTGACAGACAGAAGGGCAGTGCTATGTTCATTTGTTTCTAGGTCAATGGCAGAGCAAAGGGTAACAAGCCTGCTCAGTGAGATTTTCTTTTGCAAGGGAGCCCTGCAACAGGCAGGCGTATTTCACAGAAGTAGCATCAGTGCCTCAGCCAGCGTCTCTCTCTCAAAGCTGGGCGCCTGCGTGGCCCTCGGGGTGGCCGGAGGACTCCTTTAGAAAGCAGCCGTGTTCTGAGCGCATGCTGAGCACCGCCCGGTCCCGGTCCCGATCGGAAGCGTCCTTGGACCCCCCTGCGCCCTGGGTCTCACCCCACCTGCCTTCCACTGCCCCACACTTCAAGCTGCCCTCCACACGGCATTTCACGCCAGAGAGGTAAGAATCCAGCAGCAAACACGGGACACGCTGCTCCTGTGTTACCTTAAATGACTCATGCAGGCGTCCTTTTTAAAAAAAAAAAAAAAAAAGTTTGTCGGTGAAAGGAGCGGGAGAGGCACCTGGAGCGCCCACAGGGAAGCGAAAACGGAACGGAACGGCCTGGTCGAGGCAACGGGGCTTCGCCAGGGACCACCCACGGGGCTTCGCCAGGGACCACCCAAGAGCCGGCTGGCGCCGGGGGATCCCGCGGACCAGGGCCACTGGGACACAAATCCATTTCAAACACCCTTAAAGGACAAACTGGAGAAAGAGAGCCATCTGCTGGTAGCCGGGAGGGAAGGCAAAAAACAAGCCAAAATCATACAACCAAAACCCCGACTTGTTCCCAACTCAGCCTAAAACCACTTCTGTGATCCGAACGGACGTAATTTTATGGTGCACAAGGGGCATAACGCAACACATTACGGTTCTTTCCTTGTTCCCAAGGGCGGGGCATGCAGGCTACAATGAAATACTTTTATTTTCTTCTCTCCTCCAGCAGAAACCATTGAGAGCAGAGGTGTTTATTAATCCAGGTGGTCATATATAGTCCGTCATGCCTTCTTAGTGAATAAATTTCAAAAGGCTGTCACTCTGTGGATAATACTGCTCAGACATGCTAAACTTCAGAAGGAAAATTCTGGCATCTTATCGAAGCAAGAACACACACACAAGAACCCCTCTCTTCATTCCATTCCTTACATTCCATGCTTAGAAACCCTCAACACCTGTTAGGGACTAAAAGTCAGCGTGTATTTGCATCTCCCCCCGCCCCGATTCGTGGGGAAACTTGATTTCCAGCGAAGGGAGACATGAGGTAAAAACAAAAACAAATCCTCCGCAGGTTGTCCTATACTTTCCAACAAAGCATCTCTTCCTGGTCATTTCTAAGCACAACTGATCTCTCCTCTTGAAACCTGGGCAGACTTTCACATTTAGGAAGTCTGATGAACTTCTACCTCAAAATGAAGACAAAACACAGTGGACAAGACCTTACCGCAGCCAGACCGCACCCGTTCCTCATGGGAAGCAGGACCAGGAGGGACGGAGGATGCGGGCTGTGCCGGGCCTGGCCCCTCTCCGTGGGGCGGCTCCTCGCCGAGTGCGGGCTCCGTGCAGCTGGGCCGCCCGCTGCCCACAGGGGCCCAGCCCCCAACAGCAAACACTCCAACCCGCTCTGCTCACACACCCAGGCCCGAGGGAGCCCTCAGCCCACATGCCGCCCTGGGTCTGATAAACCACAACACCCACAAGGAGATTCTCAAACCACGAGATGCCCGAGGTGATCGCGAGACTGTCCGAACGACCCCAAAGCAGCCCCCCAGCTCCATGCTCACGCTCCCAAACCCAGAAACCGGCTCCAGGAGATCTCCTGGGAACACTTCTGGGAGCTATCAAATCTCTAACTTTCACTGGCCCGTGCTGCTGGGCATTGTCTCCATTTTGTTGTAAGCCAACAAAACCCTCAAAATTTTAAAAGATTTTAAAAGTAAGCTTCCTGGCTTTAGGACAGGAGTTGATGCATTTTTATTCGGAGCGAATGAGTACTCTGAAATTCCCCACAGGGTGGGAAGGCTGCACTTCCTTCCTCTCTGCATCCCTGCCGCGGCCTGGCACACGGGAGGGCTCTGGGCCCGCCTGCTGAATTCGGGAAGGCGTGTCTCAGGGACACAGGAGCTGCTCGGCACCCTGGCTGGTTCCCCAGCAGAGGTAACTGGAAGGGGGGAGAGAGGAACGCGGAGGGAGATGAGGTGGGCGGGTAGTGCTCAAGAAATCAGTCAGCAGACGTGCGGACAAGAACAGAGTCTCTGAGCTGTGCCCGAACACCAGGCAGCTTGGGAGGCCCCGGCCGGTGTGCTGCACTCGCTGCCCGTTGGTGGCTGGCGGTGGGTATGGAGGCGGCCAGCACTCGTGTGGAACGCCGGCCTCAGGTTCGCAGTGTATGTCAATGGGATTCCACTCTCTCAGGCCCACGCTAGCCGGTAACACCCGCTCTGGGGACGGGGACACTGAACTCAGTACATCATGAGCCACCTCCTTGGTAGGAACTTCGTGGGTGACATGGCTACCATCTGCTGCACTGTGCTCCCTGAGAGGACACACACCGAGTTAGCTCTGCACACTGACCGGAATCGGGCGCTCTATGGGGGCTTGCACAGCAAGGGACGAGACAACCTTTGTTGTCCCAAATGACACATTGGATGGGAACAGAGCAGATGCCTGCAGACACCCGCACTCAGTATCGTCAACAAGTACTGCCACTGCTGCTTGAAACCCCTCTCACAGAAAAGACAGGGTGAGAAAACCCACACTCGCTTGGGGCAAGAAAAAATGAAAACCGCTACCCACCTCCTAAAGTCTACAGACGTCATGCGCACTGCACAAGCACGTGGCCCTGTTTCTCCGCAAAGCCGTGGAGCCCACTGTGCCCAAACCAGCTCCCGAGAACCGAGGGGCCCGGTCGCCTTACCTACAACGGTACCAACACGCTCCACCAACCACACACACCACTTCGTCGCTTCTCCTCCCTTTCAGAGCCGAACAACGTTGCCAACAGAAAGGATCTCTAAGTGACACCTGCATTCTGAACGACGCAGAGCAGTGCCGGCCTGCAGGTGCAGCTGCATTTGCCATGCCACGCATGGAGACCCAGGACGCTATCAGTACTATTTCCTCTCTGCCAAGTTATCTTAAGGGTAAAAAAAAAAAAAAAAAAGTTCAAGACTTTACAGCAGGAAGATCCAGCAGAACTTTCCATGATGATGAAAACAGCCATAATCTGGGCTGTCCAGGGTGGCAGCCACTAGCCCCAGAGGGTGCAACTGAGCAACGGGTTTTATTTCATGTTCATTAACTTACATCGCTATGGCCACGTGGGACCGGTAGCTACTGTATCAGACGGTACTGGCGTGCAGGGCCAGCGAATTCTTTGCTAGGGGGCCGTCCTGGGCACTGCAGGGTACTGAGCGGCACCCCTGGCCTCCACCCACTAGATGCCAGGAGCCGAGGAGCGAGCCCCACGCCCAGCAGCTGAGACGCCCAGAACGTCTGCAGACACTGCCCAGTGTCCCCCTGGGGGCCGAAATGCCCCCCCCGCTTCCGCCACCCTGCTGACCCCGGCTGAGAACCAATGTTCTAGAGAAGGAGAAGAAAATCCCCCCCTTCTATTTCTCAGTTCTTGACTGGTCCCTGCCTGACAGCATTCACCAACGCCTCAATGCGCACAACAGACAATTCCATGCTGATAATTCTGAGAACAGCACCATGGAACGTGATCGAGTTTTCCTCTGCTTTAATAATAGATATATTACCACCTCAGCCTTTTCATATAAAAAGAACTAGAGGGCTTCCCTGGTGGCGCAGTGGTTGAGAATCTGCCTGCCAATGCAGGGGACACGGGTTCGAGCCCTGGTCTGGGAAGATCCCACATGCCGCGGAGCAACTGGGCCCGTGAGCCACAACTACTGAGCCTGCGCGTCTGGAGCCTGTGCTCCGCAACAAGAGAGGCCGCAATAGTGAGAGGCCCGCGCACCGCGATGAAGAGTGGCCCCCACTTGCCACAACTAGAGAAAGCCCTTGCACAGAAACGAAGACCCAACACAGCCAAAAATAAAAATAAATAAATAAATAAAGAACTAGAAAAAATGGAATGTGGAAACACTGGACATTATGAAAAACACCAATTTTGCTTGAAGGTCTCATGCTTAGGTTAAACTTGATTCTGATTACAAACAGAACTCAGCTGGGAAAACCAGCCCTGGTGTGCAGAAGCCTGTAGGTAATGCAGGTATCAACCTGTTGGGCTTGGAAGAACAGGACAGGGGACGGTCTACTCCCTCCTTTACCCCCACCCCACCCCCTGTGGGGCAGGAAAGCCCCCAGCAAGTTAAAAATCCAGCTGACCACTGGAGTGGTGGGTTCTCCCCCATGTCAGTCCCCAGGACCAACTTAAAATCCAGGATGGGGGGCGGGAGCAAGGCGGCAGTGGTTCACCACCCAGGAAAGGAGCACTGCAAGCCTCCCACGGTGGAAGGGAGCCGGGAAAGGGGAAGAAGGCCTCAGGCCGCCGCCGTCCAGAGACAGTACCTGGTGGAATTATCATCCTGGATGAGCAGCGGGGGTTTGTCCGTCAGCTTCTGGGGCGCGAACTGAGGCGACGGGGAGCGCGAGGTCTCCATGGCGGAGGTCTGCAGGGGCCGGAACTTGCAAGGGAGCGGCGCCTCCCGCCGGGGCCAGGCTGCGTGCTCGTCTACATGCTGCCCGGCCGGCTCCCCCGCGGCCCGTGGGCCATCTGCCGCGGGCCAGGCGGCGCTCAGCTTCTCCACCGACGCGCCGGGGCTGCTGCGGGCGAGGGCCGGGCGGTCCGAGCACACCTCCGGGGCCAGGGGGCGGGGCCTGCCGGGTGCGCCCAGGTGAGCAGCCGCAGGTGCGGCCCCCAAGGGCCTGGGCTCACGCCTGGGCGGCGGCGGCCTCTGCGGGGCAGGCCTCCGGGAGAGCGGGGCGGCGCTCAGGGGCCAGGGGTCCTGCCCCCGGGCGTGCGGGGCGGCAGGCCGGTCCGCGGGCGCGCACTCCTCCGGGTATCTGTAATCGCAAGGAAGGGTCCCCGCCCGGCCACGGCCCTCCGCGGGCACCTCGGGAGCTTCCCGGGCGCCAGGTGGTTCAGAGACCTGGGATGGCTGCTGGGGGTCCCGCGGCGCTCCTGGACTGTCTTCTGCACACTGGGCATCTGCCTGTCTAGGGGAGGAAGGAAGAAAAATGAGCCAACGGTTCCAATTAACATCTTCTCCCCAAACAGGACTACACCCACATCTCCATAACCTCCTTCAGTCATGTTAAGGAATTAAATCCACATATGTTTGCCTGCGCCTGTCCCCGCCGCAATTCCTAACACAAGGCATCAACGCCAAACACACACTGGACATTGGCCGGTACACTGGCATGTCATACCACAGGACAGGAGGTACACACATTATAGACACACACATACATGTACACAGAGACTGCAATTTGGGGGCAAAGTATAATTCACACAAACGTTTAAAAAAACAATGTGTGTAGAAATCCTCCAACTGTGATATTCAGAAGTATTTCCTTCATGTTGCAACAATATTTTCATGTGGCTTATTTCGGGAAATTGCCATATACAAAGGAACAGAACTTTCTAAGACGGGCATCAAATAAATTGATAAAAACTTTAAAATCAGTAGTCTATTATTAAATATAAGAAAAACAAAGACTGTTTCTTTTGGAAGCTGCAGTGAGACACTGATCTTTCCATACTCATCCATTTCCACATCCGTATCCATTTCTATCTTTCTCTGAAATGTACTTATATGCGCGCGCGTGCACACACACACACACACACACACACCCCTGAAAAACACATGCAGGCATGCTTCACATGCACGTATAGCTAGCTGTGCCGAAGCTGGAGCTCGTGGGCGTTATAGTAACCATCAAACTCGCAACAAATCAGCCGGCCGTGCCTTTGCTGCTTTCGCTGACACACTTCCTTCCGACCTGACTGAATAATAAAATGAGCCTCTGATTGACCCTTCCATTCATAGGCAGAGCTGTTCTCCGTTAAGACACACTCAGAGCTGTTAAAGGAGACCCTAAGGAGGGCAGCAATCAGAGACCCGGCAGATAGAGCACAAGTGCCAGTAAGAGATGTAACCTACTGCCTAACAAGTGGGATAGAAGACCTCCTCCCCACACACCCCGGCAACCCCTTGGGGCCCTGGAGGTGTGTCCTCCCGGGACATGATACCAGGCCTGGGCATTACAGATGTCCCAACCCCATCCAGGCAGCTGCACTCAGACTCAACTGCTCGTTGCATGTCTCTCTTGCTATGTCCTCAGGAGAAAGGTCCCTTCCAGGTTCAATGGCTGGTCGAGAGTAGACCATGGACCACCCCCAACTCCCCTCCCTTCCCCCATCAGCCAGCTGGGGCCACACTCCCCACTGGCACTACCTCAAGCCCAGAGACAGCAGCTGGAAGGGCTCAGCATCTGGAAGAGGACAGAAGAGAGCCAGACCTGCTGGGACCCCAAAAGGGGGCAGGTTTGTTCTCTGCTTCCAAATTAAGACAATATTAACCCAGCTCGGGGAAGTTAGGTGTTGTTTATTTTTATTTTTTTAATCTGTATTAGGCACACATTGATAAAAGAAATGCTAACTTACTGAGGTCTGGGGAAGTCATTCCGGCTTATACATGAGTTAACTTCAATTCTATGCTAACTTAAACAGCCTGTTTGTAGCCTAGCAAACATACACTGTACATTTGCATTAGTTATTAAAGAAAAGGGCTCACTGACCACAAGTAAAGAATGTCCATGTTAAAAATAAAGATTAAATGCCTCCGTTCCTGGAACGCCAATGCTGGCGCTCCTTCAGCGCTAAGACTCCCTTCCCAGGTGCCAAGGCCACACTGACTCGCTGGGTACGTGCTGGTCTGTTTTGAAACTCTGAAGTAATGTATTTCTGACTTGTTTAACGTTCTTTGTTTTGACAAGACATAAAGCTGTGCCGAACACCATGCTTCTTGGCGGCAGTTCCTCAGAGTAATCTGGGAAGCAGGCTTCTCTGGGCTGTAGTCCTCAGTTTGGCTCAGATAAACCTCTTTTCTATTCCTGTTATAGATTGTTGATTGATTATTTTCGTGGACAACATTAAACTAGAAGTTATCGAAATAACCCAAACAATGCAATGGAAGGTTTAGAGAACAATACACAGCAGCTGTCAGGTTACAACAGACAGAATGGCATTTAGACGTCATCAAGTGGACAACAGCGGGAGAAGTATGACTCACAGCTCAGAGGCCCTGTCGCCCATGACTTCACCTGGCCTGCCGTGGAAACGCAAACCTCGCGCCTCCCTTCCATTGAAGCCACACTGCCTCTTAAGACAGTAAAACCTAATTCATGACAATTCATGAACGCCTCCCCAATCTTCCACTTCAAAGAGTTGAGGAACACTTGAACGTTTTTTTCTTACTATAAAACTCTTGAACTCTAGCATCCACAGACCCACACGAAAGCACCTGGTACCTATTATTTAATAAATAGCCACCACCTCATTAAAACGGAGAATTGAATCAGCTACAATTTATTGCTAAAATCTAAGCGACTTTGGCCATCTGGGTTCATATTTAATATGTTAATTTAAAAAGAGCTCTAGGGACTTCCCTGGTGGCGCAGTGGTTAAGAATCCGCCTGCCAATGCAGGGGACACGGGTTGGAGCTCTGGTCTGGGAAGATCCCACATGCCCCGGAGCAGCTAAGCCCCTGTGCCACAACTACTGAAGCCCGCGGGCACAACTACTGAGCCCACGTGCCACAACTACTGAAGCCCGCGTGGCTAGAGCCCGTGCTCCACAACAAGAGAAGCCACGGCAATGAGAAGCCCGCGCACCGCAACGAAGAGTAGCCCCCCCCCCACCTCGCCACAACTAGAGACAGGCTGCGTGCAGCAACAAAGACACGATGCAGCCAAAAGTAAATTAAAAAAATAAAAATAAAAGGAGACCTATTTGCAAAGTGCCTCAGACAGGACACGCTAAGATCTACCCAGAGAAGGTAGCGGTCACACGTGTAGGTCGACAGTGACTCAGAGCAAAAGACCTTCTGTCATCAGCAGGTGCCCCGGGCTCCTTCCTCTTACTAGCGCGGCAGCCTTCGCAGGACCCGAGGGCACTCTCTACGTGAGTGCTGCCTGCTCACTTCTCATTCGAGAAGCACAGTTAGTCCCCTGAGGTCCACCCCACATTTAACTTCAGAGCTACATCAGCATGGCAATTTCTGGGCCAAGTTTGTCCTCCACCCCTGATCTTTTCTTGACTTCCTCCCGAACTTGCAAAGTGAGAGCCATAAAAGCACTAACTGGTTCTTACTGTCCCAGCTGGTAAGAATTCAGGAAATCCAGCTCACAAAGAAAAAAGGACTAAAGATGGGAACTTGGGGTTCTACTGGGGTCATATTCCAATCTGTGTTTCTAATAGGTTCCAAGTGACTAGTTTGTACTTAATATGGATAATGTGTGTTTACGTATCACGTGTTTACGTATCATGTGTGTCGCATGTGTGTCTGTGTGGTACCTGTGTATCTGTGTCTATGTATGTATATCCCCTTCTATTGTATTTTCACGGATGGTCAATGGTGATAGCAAGATCCAGAGGTAAACAGCCAGAAAGTACAATGAGTTAAGGACTTCGCGCGGGCGAGTAAGCAGCTAATATCTCCCTGCACACAGTCCTGGGTGGACCCAGGAGCAGGGAGTCGGCCGCGCAAAGGAGAACTGCAAAGGCAGCCGCGACGTACGGGTTGGGTTGCTCGTTCTCCTGTGGAACACGCTCAGGACCTGTTACCAAGGAGAGAGCAACTCCCAGGACAGGGAGGACAGTCCGGCAGGTTCTCAGCGGCTGAGGATGCCAGGGACCCGCAGCCCCCTCCGGGGCTGGAGCCCAGCAGGCCGACTGGACGCTGCGAAGGACACAGGGAGGTGAAAGGTCCGCGACAGGACCGCAGAGGGAAACAGAGCTAATCGGAAGGGGGAAAAGCGGAGGAAAGGCCATGTTCAACACTGCCCGGGAGTGCAAACACCCTGCGAGAGGGCACAAACCACTGTTGACAGCCCCCAAAAAATCTAATCAAAAAAAAATTATACGTTATGTGTCAAATGCTCTTGAAATCCCGTCAACACTGCTCTGATTCACATCTCCATTTCTGATCGTGGTGTGGAGACAGCCAGCCCTGTGTCTAAGCACAGGCTGCATCCCTGAGAGGCGGCGGCTCTATTCCCAGATGCCATCTGTTCCTGACGAGCCCGTGACGTCACCGGGCCCCTCGTGTCCTCGGGTCCCGGTGTCCTGCTCCCGGCCGCCCCGTCTTCTGCACAGCTGCCTTGCTGTCACACAGGCCCGCGGCTCCGCCAGCCCTGCGGTCTCCCGGCCTCCGGGCAGCCCCTAGCACAGGGCTGGGCACTCTCTCTGATGACTGTACCGTTCACCGGTCTCCACTCTCAGCCTGGGGCTGTGAGCACCTCGACGGAGACAGGGAGCCAGGTTTTCTTCTTCAGGGCCTCGCAGGCCATCGTTAGCGACGTGCACCAGGTCACACCACGACCTGGACGTCTGTTACACGCACAAATGCATTCGTAGCTTCCGGTCCCCGGGCAGAAAGGTAAGGAGGGAAGCTGCATTTTTTCGGAGATGCAGGCAGTAGGGTTCACATGAGCTTGCATATGAACATTCCCAACATAAGCAAATGTTTCTGGATCTCTCTGGGATCACTAATTTAGCACACCTCTGTAAACAGGGTGAGCAATTATCTTCACCAAAGAAGAGAGGAAAATTCCAACTCTTTGGACAACTTAGCTCACACAGGCTGCTCCCTTCCCAAGTGCTTCTGGAATCAACAATCAGAAGAGGACACACGGCCAAGTGTGACTTGTGCCCACAGCTGTGGCTGGAGGCTGCTACCCCCAACGTGCTCTGGGGCCCGAGGCGGCTGGAGAGAACTAGGCCACGCCCGACCGGGGCTCCCTCGGGCACCCACTTGCAGGCGCAGAATCACTTACTAGCTATGTGCCGTCGGGCAAGTGTCCGTGCCCCACGGAGCTTCATTCCCTCACCTCCCCGGGCGAACCACAGGCCACGTGGGGTCGCTGGGGGCGGGGGCAGAGGCAGACAAAGCCCCCGGCGTGGAAGGATCGGAGTGGGACTTCCTACCAGCCAGATGCTGCACCTGGCGCCCACCAGGAAGGGGCCGGCGTGCGGCCGCGCAGACCCCAAAGCAGACCCCCGCGATACCGACACCGTGTGTACCTTCTCCCCACGTCGCGGCCCAGCACGGGCCCCCGAGCGGGGAAGGGCATCCCAGCGGCAGCCCCCCACCCACCCCGGGGCATCTGTGGGTACGAAGGGCACCACCAGATCTCCGTGCAGTGGAACCGCCTGATTGCAACAACAGAGAGAGCGGGAGACAGAGCGAGCTTCCAGCGGATACCACCACTTAGACCGTACACACAGCCGGCACACCGCCGAGCTCAGCCAGGGACTGGGCAGCCGGGTGCTCCGAGAAGTGTACTTGAGGACGTGCTGCAGAGCCAGGGTCCGGGGCCTGCGCTGTCCGCGGAGTGAAACTGCCTGACAGCTGGTGAGACCCGAGGGGCTGCCTTCCAACAGAGACGCGCTTCCACCGACGACTTCACTCACAGTCCGAGGTTCCTAGAAACCGCACGTCTGTTGGTTGCGGGTGTGAATCACGGTGATTTTGTGAAGTGTCGGACTGTTTGTTAACGATCAGGGACACTGGCGTGTTGGGATGTGTCGGACATCGCCACTCAGGTTGTCTGAAGCCGGGGGACCACCAGGTCTTAGCACAGGGCCAGGGGGCTGGGGGGACCCGGGACACCCACACCATTCCACGTGCAGGTCTCCTGAAGGAGCCGCTGGTATCGCCAGGGATCTTCCTGTCCCCCAAGGAATCCCCAGCAGCCACCCATCGCCCTGGGGAACTGCAGGCTCTTCTGTCCACACAGCACCCCATACAAGCCAAATGAGGTGGGCAAAGGAGATGGGGGGCAAGACGTGGGAACCCAAGAGAGGCCATCAACCAGCTGACCAACCAATCCATTCATCAATGGACAGAAACACATGAGAGTCACTTCAAACAGCATGGATGCCCCGGGACGACGGCATTACCACTCTCTCCCGGGAAACACCAGTTTTCCTTGGGATTTCCCACATGGGGAGCCCCCAAAGGGCACGGGCTGTCCGACTGTCCTTCTCTCTCAGTTTCCAGGCACACAAACAACACTGACCAAATGAATGCACGGATATGCTAGTGAGGAAGGAGGAGAGGGCCGTGCCCACAAGTTCACCTCCCAGTGTGTATCCTGTAGGACCACCTTCGGGGAGGTCAGTAGCCTGAATCATCCTTCACTTACTCATATTTTTTTTTCTTTTTTTTTTGGCTGCACCGCGCAGCTTGTAGGATCTTAGTTCCCCGACCAGGGATTGAACGCCGGCCCTCGGCAGTGAGAGCGCGGAGTCCTAACCACTGGGCCGCCGGGGAAGTCCCCAGTCATTTCTTTACTGCAACCTCTCCAGGGACGCGTCCTCTGCACCGGCCCCCAAACAGGCTCTGCCTTCCGTGATTCTAATGCCATGTGGGGAAAGCAATTACTTTACAAAATCCTTCCGTGTCTTAACAGATGGATAAAAAGGTTTGCTGCTTCCTTTGGGTTTTATTTTTGCTTGCAGGAACTTGGATGGTAAGAGGAATGAACTCGAATTAGAGAGACTGACGTCATTTGTGGTTAAGTGGGGAAGAACAGATGAAAAGATGCCACTCACAGATGATCCAAAACCAAATATGTAAAGGCACTGATTTCTTGAGGGGCTGGTGTCCAGTAACAGAGAACACCTGGATTCAGAGATTATCATCTGGGACAGCCCCTCAAGTATCCAACGCTACGTTTTCAGAACATGTTTCAAGAATCTTTTCCAAGCCTTTCTTACTTCTGTCGCTAGAGACCTTCATTCTTGGTCCCAAGATGTGACCCTTGGAAGTTTTGTTTTTGTTTTGACAGAAATCAGGCAAATCCCCTCTGCCTATCAAAGCTCCAGACCAGTTTCTGTTGCAAAATTATTTTTCAGAAGAATAGAATCATAGCACCATAGACTAACGGAATAAAAATGCTATTTTCATGTGCTTTTTAAGCCAAGTTTTCTTCTGGCTTTCTCTTACTTGCTTTGCTAAAAATGTACATTACACACAGTCTTTTGGGCAAGCCTGACACCGATCTGAAATTTTCTTACAACTGGCCAAACTGATTGGATTAAGATTTCTGGAGAGGCGGGGCTGGCCATCAACAATGCTGGGCCACCTGTCATAGATGACAATTTGCGTGTGTGCTGTAAGTTGACTAGGCGATCAGCCAGGACACGATCTGCCTTGTGAAGCTGGAGGACAGAAGAGGGTCCTCAGGGATCTACAGTGACCTCACATTCCCAGCGTGGCTCTGCTACCTCTTCAGATGGGCGCTCAGATCCCTCGGCTCAGCTGCACACAAAGGCAGCCAAGCCGGTCCCACACACTCAGCACGGGTCAACCAGCAGCTGACCAGAAGACACCTGAAGCACGGAACAAAACGCAAACCACAGGCAGGAGAGACACTCAAAAGAAGCTCCATCTGCCTTTGACCCTACAGCCCCTGCTGCGTCCCTAGGAAACTACTGTATCCTGTTTGATAGTAGACCAGGCTGTCTAGAGAGCCAAGTGGATACATTAAAAAGTATCCCAAACCCACAGAGAAGAACAGAGGAAACTGTAACAAACATCAGAGGCTTTACTACCCTCCCAGGAATAAAGTTACCCTTTCCGTACTTGTTTCCAAAGTTTCCAAAAGAAAAAAAATAGAATGCTGCAGATACACAACCCCTCGCCCTTCCCTCCCACCCAGAACCACCCCTGCCCTTACTGGGGAGAGCCAGGCAACATTTTTAGTTTTATTTTTTGGTTTTAAAGCAAGTTATCTATCTATCTATCTATCTTTCTATCTGTCTGTCTGTCTGTCTATTCATGGCTGCATTGGGTCTTCGTTGCTGCATGGGGGCTTTCTTGAGTTGCGGTGAGCGGCGGCTACTCTTTGTTGCGGTGCATGGACTTCTCATTGCGGTGGCTTCTCTTGTGGCGGAGCACGGGCTCTAGGCACACAGGCTTCAGTAGTTGTGGCACATGGACTCAGTAGTTGTGGCACGTGGGCTCAGTAGTTGTGGCCCACGGGCTTCATGTCTCCGTGGCATGTGGGATCTTCCCGGACCAGGGATCGAACCCGTGTCCCCTGCATTGGCAGGCGGATTCTGAAACCACTGCGCCACCAGGGAAGTCCTAAAGCTTTTTAAGTACGACAATTTCCACTGAATATGTGAGAGAGGATATACAGTCAATTCCCAAGTATCCGACAATCGTTTTATATTCATAGCCAATCTTATTTCTTCAAACACCACCCCCCCCTCCCCAATTCTTGTCGAGACTATTCTGAAGAATGTAGACGATGATTTTAGACACACGAATCTAAGCTCTCCTCAAACTTACTCCATCAGAAAGCCAGGCCTGGGCAGATGGAGGTAGGGACCGGGGAGAAAATGCTTGCTGCAAATCTGTGTCTGAGAGAACACCTCCCAGGCAATCTGGATGTCACACCAGTGTTAGGAAGCTCTGCTTTATGGGACCTCCCTTCCCAAATTCCTTGTCTCTCACTTTCCTATCCACTTTGGGTATTAAAAGCTACTCCTGAAGTTTTCATCCTTGGCGTGGCATGTCTCTCCCCAACTAGATCATCATCATCTGAAAAAAAAAAAAACAAAAACGATGAGATACCCCTTGGTACCAAGCCTGCAGGGACCAACCCACAGTCGTCCACCAGGACAGGCTTCCCGAACCCTGGCCCAGGGAATTGGGCGCTTGGGCTGTAGTTTGCTGAGCCCTGGTCTAGAAATCAAGGAAGACAGTAATTTTTGCAAAATGCAAACTTATGTAAGTGCTCATTTTGATAAGCACTCTGCAGGCTATGACAAGAATGCTAGGGAAGGGATTTCATTTACATGGGGGAGGATCTGGGGATTTTTTTTAAAACAACTATTTTAATTACTTTTCTGCACCCCCCCCCCCTCCTTTTTGAGCTGCTAGTAGGAGCAATGGTCCCTCGTGACCGTCCACCTGTCAACCAAGGGCACCTCCACAAACTGTCATTCAAAGTCGTGACAGTCCACAAAAAAGGGTGGGGGGAGGATTCTGTGGTGGTCCAGGGGTTAGGAATCTGCACTTTCACTGCCACGGCCCCAGGTTCAATCCCTAGTCGGGGAACTAAGATCCTGCAAGCTGCACAGAGCAGCCAAAAAAAAAAAAAAACCCCAAAATAACAAAAACAAAGTCATAAGAGTTAGAAGGAAAATCAGGTCTGGACAGTCACCGTGATAAATATTATTTTATTATGGCAGACATTTACCTTAGTAACAGTTTTAGGAACATCTAAGTTGTGTCACTTTTATTTAGCTTGTGTCATTTTTATTAAGTGTGATCTACGGTTGACGAAAACGTAAAAGCTAGAAATGTTAGGGCACAGGTAACAAGCAACGTATGAATTTGGGTTCACCTTAATTCTTGTCCCTTACAGGTACATGCTCTTCTGAGCCACTTCACTGTTTTAAAAATGCATGTTTGAATTCCTAGACAGGTAGCTATGGATGTAGGAGGTTTTCACATTCCATAACATTTCCACTTCCATTTTTCTCCACAGCCCATCCCAATTTTATCAAGGTATCAATTACATACCATAAAATTCACTGATTCAAGGTGTACCGTTGGACGAGTTTGGGTAAATGTGCAGGGCTGTGCATTCACCACCACAACCAAGCCTAAATACAATTCCACTGCCTAAGAAAGTTTCCTTTCGCTCTGTGGTGGTCACTGCCTGAAATCCTTGTAAATTACTCAGCACTCTTGTCTGCAAAGATGGCCGACTGTCTGCAGCAGATGTGAAGGATTCAAACTGCAAGTGAAACCCTATTGCAGTTATAATGGGGAAACGCCCCATTTCAACACATTAGAGGGTGAATCCATGTACAACATGCACAAGTTACATTTTCTGAAAGCAAAGCCATCTCACGGGAACTTTTCCGGAATGTTCAAGTGTCCTGTGTGATAGATGACCGGTGACGGGCACGTCCAATCCTCCTCTCTCCTCTACTTCTTCAATTTTACGGACACGCACACATCTTAATTATAGTTAGCATGGAAGGCAGATATGCTTAATTCTCTCCCCCTAAAATTTCCCGCCCTCCCACCCAAATCAAGGCCAGCCTGCATGCTTTGATCTTCCAGGTTCCCTCCCGTCCACCCCAAACCACCTGCCACTCCCCAGTCACCTCCGTTCCTGCACATACACTTAGGACAAAGGCCCTTCCCTGCCCCACACAGTTGGGGCTCCCTTTTCTCCGCTTTGATTCACAGAGGCTGCCCCATGGACACCGTTCCTATTCTTTAAGATCCAAATGAAGGGCAACCTTTTTTCGATCAAGCGTTTCCCCGGCCTATTGCCAAAGATAAGCCTTTCTTCTCGTGAACCCCCATAAGTATTTAATCTCTACGGGTTTGTCCCTAAACGGGACTTGATGTATCTGTATTATTTTAATTTAATATCACTTCTCTTGGCTAGACTGACAGCACCCACTTCTGTCTTGTCTACCCTGTGTGTCCCGGGTCCTAACAGTGCCTGGCACAAAGCAGGTTTCAGCAAGGGCCCAGTGAGGTAACAGGAAGGGGGGGGGGGGAAGAAGAGGGGGGAGGAAGGGAGGGAGGGGGGGAGGGAGAGAGAGAGGGAAGAGGGAGGAAGGGGGGAGGGAGAGAGGGAGTAGGGAGGAAGGGGGAGGGAGGGAGGAGGGAGGAAGGGGGTAGGGAGGGGGAGGGGGAGGGAGGGAAGGAGGGAGGGAAGGTACAGGACTGGAAAGCAAAGCAGGCCGACTGATTCTCTTGGGCCTTCTGACTACCCTACATCACAGCCATTTATACTTATGTTATGGACTGAATGTTTGTGTCCCCTGAAAATTCATGTTAAATCTTAACCCCCAACGTGATGGTACTACATGGCTGGGAAATGATTAGGTTGTAAGGGTGGAGCCCTCATGAGTGGCATTAGTGCCCGTATAAGAAGAGACACAAGAGACCTTGCTCCCCACCACGCCCCTGCTCTCCACCATGTGAGGACACAGCAAGACGACGGCTGTCTGCCCACCAGGAAAGGGGTCTCACCAGGAACTGAATTGGCCAGCACCTTGATCTTGGACTGTGAGAGATAAATGACCACTGCTGAAGTCACCTGGTCTGTGGTAATTTGTAATGTATTATTTTCCATTACAGTAGAGGGTAAGCTCCTTCAAGGGAGGTTCTCTGTCTACCTGATACGACTCTGCAGGCTCCAGGGCACCTAAACACACGAATACGATCGGTCACCTGTAAGATAATGTACGATGTCACCCAAAGACCTGTCCACTGAGAATGCAGTGCTTCTTCTGATCTGGGAACCAACCCACACCCTTAGAAGTCCAGCGTGTTGGAGCTGACAGGCCTGGGAGAGGACTCACGTTGCCCCCTCATCTTCCCTGAGAGGCGGGCAGCCCCGGCTCCGTCTCTGCTTGTGACCATCACGCTGCCCCAGCTGCTACAGAAACAGGTCCAACGGGCAGATTCAATTACGGTGACTTGCTCGTTAAGGGCAATTTGAACTAACTCGATTTTTCCATAAAACAATGACCATTACAAAAATATTAACTGATTATTGAGAAGCCCTTGGCTCTTTTGAATCTGTTTATAGTTCTACGACATCTATTTATCTTATTTCAACATACTTACACCCTCAATGATCAAATGTTTTGAGGTGGCTTACCAGACAAAAACACAACAGGAGCATGAAAATGAACATAGAAACATCCCAACAAGAAATAATATCTTTTAAAAAAGTGGAAGGGCATAAGGGTAGAAAAGAACCACAAAGAGGCATGTCATTAGGGTATATGTGCCTCAAATGTGACCCTGAGGTTCCTGTCAATGAGAGCAAAAAGGGAGGGAGGGTGAGTGGGGGTTATTGGGAAAGAGGGCATGTCTCTATTCTCTGGGGGAGACAAATCTAGTACCAACCTCCACCTAGAGAGCTCCACACACCCGAGAAAGCACAGCATGCCCGCCTCACTGATGCCACGAGCCTAAGTGACCCGCCCAACCCCCTGAGCAAGGATTGCAGCGCCCATCTTTTGACTCCTGCTTCCATGCTGCACCACCACATTAGACGCTCATCAAACCCGCGGGTTCTGCTCCCAAGCAGTTTTATCTTCTCTGCAAAGCACTGCAGAGTATTTCAGATGGCGGTCTACGCCTCACAGGGAATTCAGCCCACAGAGCCCCGGGTGGACACCCTTTCTGCAAACACTGAGCAGAGTGCACAGCCACTTGGAGCCAGCGGCCACCGGAATACAAACAGACTGCACAAAGCCGCCTGGCAAGGGTGATGATGTGACAGTAAAGCTGCCTGGCAAGGGTGATGACGTGACAGCTAAAAACACTCGTATGGTTTAAAAAAAAATCTAACCACACCAGTCAGAATGGCCATCACGGCTCCCTGACTTCAGCCTATACTACAAAGCTACAGTAATCAAGACAGTATGGTACTGGCACAAAAAACAGAAACACAGATCAATGGAACAGGATAGAAAGCCCAGAGATAAACACACGCACCTATGCTCACCTAATCTATGACAAAGGAGGCAAGAATATACAATGGAGAAAAGACAGCCTCTTCAATAAGTGGTGCTGGGAAAACTGGACAGCTACATGTAAAAGAATGAAATTAGAACACTCCCCAACACCATACACAAAAATAAACTCCAAATGGATTAAAGACCAGACACTATGAAACTCTTAGAGGAAAACATAGGAAGAATACACTTTGACAGAAATCACAGCAAGATCTTTTTTGACCCACCTCCTAGAGTAATGAAAATAAAAACAAAAGTAAACAAATGGGACCTAATGAAACTTTAAAGCTTTTGCACAGCAAAGGAAACCAGAAACAAAACGAAAAGACAACCCACGGAATGGGTTTGCAAACAAAGTGACCAACAACCCACAGAGAATATCTGCAACCCACATAAAATCTTTGCAAACGAAGTGACCGACAAGGGATTAATCTCCAAAATATACAAACAGCTCATGCAGTTTAATATCAAAAAAACGAACAACCCAATCAAAAAGTGGGCGGAAGACCTAAATAGGCATTTCTCCAAAGAAGACATACAGATGGTCAAGAGGCACGTGAAAAGATGCGCAACATCACTAATTATTAGAGAAATGCAAATAAAAACTACAATGAGGTATCACCTCACACCAGTTAGAAGGGGCATCATCAGAAAATCTACAAACAACAAATGCTGGAGAGGGTGTGGAGAAAAGGAAGCCCTCTTGCACTGTTGGTGGGAATGCAAATTGATACAGCCACTATGGAGAACAGTATGGAGGTTCCTTAAAAAACTAAAAATAGAGCTACCATATGATCCAGCAATCCTACTCCTGGGCATATATCTAGAGAAAACCATAATTCGAAAAGATACACGCACCCCAATGTTCACTGCAGCACTCTTTACAATAGCCAGGTCATGGAAGCAACCTAAATGCCCACTGACAGATGAATGGATAAAGAAGATGTGGTACATATATACAATGGAGTATTACTCAGCCATAAAAAGGAATGATATTGGGTCATTTGTAGAGATGTGGATGGACCTAGAGACTGTCATACAGAGTGAAGTAAGTCAGAAAGAGAAAAACAAATATCGTATATTAACGCATATATTTGGAATCTACAAAAATGGTACAGATGAACCTATTTGCAAAGCAGAAATCGGGACACAGAAGTAGAGAACAAATGTACAGGCACCAAGGGGGGGAAGGGGAGGTGGGACGAATTGGGAGATTGGGATTGACATATATACAGTACTATGTATAAAATAGATAACTAATGAGAACCTGCTGTATAGCACAGGGAACTCTACTCAGTGCTCTGCGGTGGCCTAAATGGGAAGGAAATACAAAAAAGAGGGGATATATGTACACATATAGCTGATTTACTTTGCTGTACAGCAGAAACTAACACAACATTGTAAAGCAACTATACCCCAATTAAGGGGAAAAAAAACCCAAACACTTGTACGGTTTGGGGAAAAAAAAACTAACCACACCAGTCAGAATGGCCATCATCAAAAAGTCTACAAATAATAAATGCTGCAGAGGGTGTGGAGAAAAGGGAATCCTCCTGCACTGTTGGTGGGAATGTAAGTTGGTGCAGCCACTATGGAGAACAGTGTGGAGGTTCCTTAAAAAATTAAAAATACAGCTACTGGGAATTCCCTGGCGGTCCAGTGGTTAGGATTCTGCGCTTCCACTGCAGGCGGTCCAGGTTCAATCCCTGGTCGGGGAACTAAGATCCTGCAAGCCATGCAGCATGGCCGAAACAAACAAACAAAAAAAGAGCTACCATATGATCCAGCAATCCCACTCCTGGGCATATGTCCAGAAAAGAGGAAAACTCTAATTCGAAAAGACACATGCACCCCAGCGTTCACAGCAGCATTATTTACAATAGCCAAGGCATGGAAGCAACCTAAATGTCCATCGACAAATAAATGGATAAAGAAGATGTGGGGTATACATATACACTGGAATATTATTCAGCCATAAATAAGAATGAAATATTGCCATTTGCAGCAACATGGATGGACCTAGAGATTATCATACTGAGTAAGTCAGACAGAGAAAGACAAATACCATATGATATCTCTTATATGTGGAATCTAAAAAACGATACAAATGAACTTACTTACAAAACAGAAACAGACTCACAGCCATAGAAAACAAACTGATGGTTACCAAAGGGGAAAGGAGGGGAGGAATAAATTAGGAGTTTGGGATTAACATATACACACTACTAAAAATAAAATAGACAAACAACAAGGACCTACTGTATGTATAGCACAGGGAACTATATTCAATATCTTGTAATAACCTATAATGGAAAAGAATCTGAAAAAGAATGCATATACATGTATAACTGAATCACTGCTGTACACCTAAAACACTGTAAATCAACTATACTTCAATGAAAAAAAAAAAAATTCTAACCGTAACCAACCATCAGTGTTTGAAAAGCACACAACACACCTCGGGCATCTATTTGCAACGTAAAGAACAATGATCAAGGAAGGCCCCACTGTCAGCAGGAAGACACAGAAGATGTGAACATTATAATGCACACAAGAAAAAATACAAACGGCTAGATAACAACACACAAAGAAGTTCAACTTTACTGGTCACCGAGGAAATGCTGGTTAAAAATGAAATAGTTTTGCCTACCAAGTCACAGAATTTTAAAAATGTCTAACATGGACAAGGGTTCGGGAGAAGCAGGGCTGGCCTAGGCTGTTGGTGGTGGGCTATGAGAGGGACCCACCTTACAGAGGGCAACTTGGGGGTATTTTCCAAAAGACTGCCTGGCAATTCCATGTCTAGAATGTTCTCCTAAGGAAATGAGCATGTAAGAGCACAAATATTTCACCACATACGTTCGCTGTGGTATCACTTCCCACTGTGAAAGACTGGGAACATCCCTACAAGCCCATAGTGTTCCTACTGGGCCGCCGTATCTTAGAAGGCCAGGCACCACATACGTACAAGTGGAGAAAAAGCTGTTCATATACAGTACGTATCGTGTGATCACATGTGTATCAATGAACATCTGTGCTGAAAAAGGACACAAAGTGGATACAGTGGTCTCTCAGGATGGTGAGGTTGAGGACAATTTTTAATGTCTTCGTTCTGCTTTCCGGAATTTCCATATGTTTTTTTTTGTTTGTTTGTTTGTTTGTTTAATTTTTATTTATTTATATTTATTTTTGGCTGTGTTGGGTCTTCGTTTCTGTGCGAGGGCCTTCTCCAGTTGCGGCAAGCGGGGGCCACTCTTCATCGCGGTGCGCGGGCCTCTCACCGCCGTGGCCTCTCTTGTTGCGGAGCACAAGCTCCAGACGCGCAGGCTCAGTAATTGTGGCTCACGGGCCCAGTCGCTCCGCGGCATGTGGGATCCTCCCAGACCAGAGCTCGAACCCGTGTCCCCTGCATTGGCAGGCAGATTCTCAACCGCTGCGCCACCAGGGAAGCCCTCCATATGTTTTTAATAAAACTGTTCTACTTAGTAAAACAGATTTTTTAAAGAAGGAAATGTTATTAAAGACTATATACCACAGCCTAGAAGGCTGTAACCACAGATAAGTATAAATCCTAGCTCTCAAAAACATACATCAAGCTTATGAAATAAGGAGCCATTTTTTAATTCTGGGAAACTCTGTGGTAAAAGAGATTAAAACATACTTAGAATAGCATAGGATCTCCGTAAATTAAGAGAAAACCATCTGCTTTAAGCGTGTCCTTTTAGCACAATGTATGTGACCCAAAATTTTGAAAATACCATCTCAGAAAATTGTATGATTGTTACTCAGCTGAACCATATTTAGAAATGATTATTTGGTCAATAGGCTTCAGATATTTATTGTACATGAAAATTTACTTTATTCCTAAATAAAATGTCTATAATACATATTTATGTGCGCATGTGTATATATACACATACTTGCATGTTCATGTGTATACATATACATGCAGGGGTATATACATATATCTGCAGGTGTGTGTGTATGTATACATGTTTAATACCTTCCTAGAATTTCTAGTTATTCTAATTTTAATGGCCTCCAAATATGTGTAAGCACCCACTGGCTGGACTTCTTAACAAAGTCATTAAATAACACATGGTATGTAAGCCGTACCTGGGAGAACTTCGTCTGTTAGCAGCTGACTTCACCACAGAACACCTAAGTGGGTGTACTGTCAATGACACTGCCATTGCATCAAGAAACCCCTGCAGGCAGAAAAA
This sequence comes from Balaenoptera acutorostrata, assembly GCF_949987535.1. Lineage (NCBI taxonomy): Eukaryota > Metazoa > Chordata > Mammalia > Artiodactyla > Balaenopteridae > Balaenoptera > Balaenoptera acutorostrata. The sequence goes on along the minus strand of NC_080085.1, from coordinate 7,355,893 downwards.
TCAAGTCTGCTGCAGAGCTCATTCTATTTATTTACATATGGATCTCAAAGATACTACACATGTGTGTGTATCTCATATATGTCTTCACTCACATGAATGTTGGTAGCAAATGAATACAACGATACAACCCACTGGCCTGGATGTGTCATTTAAGGGGAATCTGAGTCCCTGGCTTCTCTCCCCGAGAATCAAAAATGATGATGGCTGAAAGGGTCCTTAGAAATCATTTCATCCAAACTCCCTATTTCATGGATGAAGAAACAGAAGGTCACGTCCACGCAGGCTTGGAACCTGGGTCCGCAGTTTCTCAGCCTGGTTAAGAGGTCTTTGTATTACACCACCGCCCCGGAAACCCACACTGGAACCCCTTCTCACTGCACTGTTGGTGCACTGGCCCTGGGACGTGACAGCTAATAACAGAAGAGGTTTGGCATCTTATACAGGTCTATATGCAGGCTGTGCCGATCTGTAGAACCTTCCAACATCCGAGGTGGTAGGACTTAGCAGGAACCCACCAGATTAAAGACCAGCCATACTGCATGCAAGGGCTCTCCATTAAGAAGCTGTGTGGGGCTTCCCTGGTGGCGCAGTGGTTGAGAATCTGCCTGCCAATGCAGGGGACACGGGTTCGAGCCCTGGTCTGGGAAGATCCCACATGCCGCGGAGCAACTAGGCCCGTGAGCCACAGCTGCTGAGCCTGCGCGTCTGGAGTCCGTGCTCCGCAACAAAAGAGGCCGCGGCAGTGAAAGGCCCGCGCACCGCAATGAAGAGTGGCCCCCACTTGCCACAACTGGAGAGAGCCCTTGCACAGAAACGAAGACCCAACACAGCTAAAAATAAATAAATAAATAAATAAATAAAACCTTGTGATATAGAATAACCTGTTTAAAAAAAAAAAAAAAAAGAAGAAGAAGCTGTGTGAATCCAGTTACTTAAGCCCCAGTTTGCTTATCGTAAAATGAACATGGTACCCATGTTGTGAGGTCCAAGTTATACAGGCGAGAAGCCCTTCTGAACCTTAAGTAATGAACACAAAGGATTCTGCAAGTCTTTTTTCAAAGGTGAAAAACTAAATAACTTTAGGATCTCTTCAGACATCCAGGGATGTCTACAAGCCTCACAGAAATGACTTATCTAACCTGTTGGAGGGAAAGCCAGCTAGAAAACACGAGTGTCCGCTGACCGGGGAGAGATGGGCCGATCCGGTGGACACAAAACACCACCTCTTGTTTCTACTGCTTCCCCATCCAGACCTTCCTAAATTTTAATGCACACAAGAGGCAAAGAATTCAAGGTAGTGAGAGTAAAGCAAATGCATTCTAAGGGCCACATGAAGTATTAGCTTCCGTAACCTCCAAAACCCACAGGCGGCTGGGGGTGCAGCCAGTTCATGCCAAGCACGCAGCCATCAGCATACATTTACAGGGTTGTCTGTCACCCCAGCTGGGCAGGAGAAGCCTTACCTGACCTGCATGGTCAACACCAATATGTATGGTGATTTTTAATACTCCTTTTATAAATGGCTTTTCTGTGTTTTGTTCGTTCATGCATTCATGAATGAAAATACCCCTGCAAATATTTTTCCCTAAGGGGTATATGTTTGTGGCTATGTGTGTGAGAGAGACAGAGAGAGAAAGTGTGAAACGTTTTTTCCACTATGCTTGACAAAAAGCTGTATAGAGATGTCCAGTTTCCTACCAGCCATCAAATATTTTTCTGCAACATAATCATAAAAAATATTTATAACAGACGCCCTCAAAGATTCTGCTTTGCAAGGAAAAGAAATATGTCAACCATTCGTCAAACCTGTACTTAATCTTCAGTTATTTTACGACGTGTTAAAATATCATTTTCCATTCCTTCACTGTGTAAGTCTTCAGACAATGTATATACGACAGCAGGTTCTTTCATTATAAATGCTGTCAGGTAGATTTCTGAAAACCTTTCTTCAAATCCCTTTGCCTCTTTACGTTTCACCTAAGCATGACCACTAAGTCATTTCCAGATGACTCCTACCCATGTGAGTCTGTCAATGCGGACCCAAACTGTGGGTGTGCGTCTGTGTACCACATACATGCAGCAGTTTCCCTGTGAAAACAGCACACTCCCGCCACACACACAAAAGCCTGCTTTAGTGAAGCAAAACAATTTCAATCGTTTAGAAATATGGCCAAAATTAATAACTTGTTTTATTTATCACAATATAAAAGGCAAAAAAAAAACCACAACAAACCAAAAACCCCACAGCACATATACAGTAAAACCCGTAAGAAATGCATGCCTTTAAATTGTCACGACTGCAGAGCAAGAATTACAAAATGCTCAGAACCACCCCGATGCCATTTTCCCCATTTACATTTTTTCATTGCCATCAGCAGGCTAGGAGTGAATTTACCCACCGAGCATTGTTTTCATGACTCAACACGCACACCTGATTTCCCTGCTTTTCTCATTCCGATGTGGCTGACTCACCATTTCCTTTCTACATCCACGTTCAAAGCCTCCGTCCTGAGAACGCTCGTTGCTTACTGCTTCGGAAAAAGAAAAGGCAGAGCAAGGAAGGGCCTTCATGAAATGCTAGCGCCCTCCCGCCAGTCTCCTCGGGGCCCCTTCGGCAGCGAAGGCAGGTCTGCAGACCTCACGTGGAGCGCCTCCCGCATACCAAGGGCTCCCAGTCACATCAGCTCACCGCCCAGGGCACAGTCCCGAGAGGCACTGCCTTCTAGCTCCAGCGCGCTTTCAGCCAACGGCACAAACCCAGGCGACCAAAACCGCGCGTGTGTACAAGCGCACACACACACACACACGGCACGGGCTCGCGTGCCCACACACACACGCGCACACGGGCAGAGCTCAGCTGGACTCTGCACGCCGATCTGCATTATCGCTCACTTTCAGGCAGCACAACACACGAGGGGCGCGTCTGCAGACCTCCCCTGGTGGCCTCACACCGCCCTGTGAGCTGACAACCTGCTCTTCAAGACAGCACGACAAAAGGGGCACGAGTCGCTGCAAAGCCCGGCACAAGGCCACGGCGGCAGGAAAGCACCCCTGTCCTGCAGGAGATGCCCCGAGAGGGGACCCAGGCTCTCTTACCGGCTCTCCGCCCGCCGTGAGCACAGCGCCCCACAGACCCGCTCTGCGGCAGCCCCGGCGTCTGCCTGCCTGTCTGTGCCCGCTGCCTCGTGACGGTCAAGTTCACGCAGCCTCCCCCCGCCCACCCACTCTAACCCCGGGACTCAAGGCTCCCTTGTGACCTCACTGACGACTCCTGACCTCAGGGGGAAATGTTCCCAAGGCTCCTGTGCCTAAACCCCCAAAGCCTTGCCCTTTCAAACCCCTAAAGGCGCGGGTGTCTTCCTCCTTATAATTTAAAAGAAGGAAATACAGAAAAGCCTACTGCATAAATTATACGCAGCTTTGCCCGTTTAACTGTGCTAGACCATCTTATAATGTGTGCAATCCAAGGTTCAATCCCACAACCATAAAGTCAGATGAAACAATGAAGTTTAAAACAGAACAGAACAAAAACAAACATTCAATAGCCTATTTTACGTCTTTCTGTATTTTGGGGTTTATTACACACTCAGGAGGAATGTAATCCAAACAACTAACAAAGTGTTTCCGGAGGTTTTACTGCGTACAAGGCATTCGCTGCAGACCACAAAGGGGTCACAGGCTGACCCTGACTTAGCCAATCCGTCACTTCACAATGATCTGCATTGAAAGTCCCCGCTCCCCACCTCCCCTCCTAAGGCAGCTCCCACCCTCTGGCGCAGGCAGTGCCCCTCTCACCAGGGTCTCTAACAGCCACACGGAGAGCCCCGACCCTCCCCAGTCCTGCACTTACCCTCCAGGACGAATCTTCTCTTTTTACCACCTGCTTCAATCAACGTCTTCAAAATTCACTGCCGTTACTTCCGACTCTTGCTCATTTAAACAAGTAACACGTGCTACTTTGCAGTATCTCCCACGTTACCGCTATTTCACCAAGAGTGACTTTTTCATTTTTTCACACCTGCTTGATTTTAAGCACCGCGCTGCTGCGTTAGTGTGACACCCATTTAGCATTTAAATAAGTCTGCAAGGAAGGCTGGTGTGGCTATCCCCTCATCCAGGGAAGGGAAGTTATTGGGAAGTCATTAGCAAGCTTAGGTGGCCTGATGCAACCACACGGAGAAGGAGAGTAAGAATTTGAACCTGTGTCTGCCCCCCCCCCAAACGCCCCATTCTTTGCACTCGTTTTCATCTCCACGTATTATTTTACCAAGTACAGGATCCCATCACTAAGAGAGGGTGCTATCCACCCCAGGCCAGCTCCATACCTGCCTATACCTCAGAGCACAACGTGAGGCCATCCACGTAACAGGCATCCAGTGAGAGCCTGGTGGCTGATTAGGGATTTCACCCACTTACTGCCCAAAAGGTATGTTCCTGATGTTTACAAACTGAGTAACTCAAAACACCTTGTAAGGATACAGCTTCAACACTTGATTTTAGAATGGTTTTAGATTTACAGAAAAATTGCACCGAGAGTGTCCCCGTGTACCCTACACCCCAGTTTCCCCTACTGTCTACACATTACATGAGTACCTTTGCCGTAACTAGTGACCCCAATCTTGGTACATTAATATTAACTAGAGTCTACACTTTATTCAGGCTTTCTTCACTCTCACCTAAGAGTCTTTTTCTGTCCCAGGATCCCAGCCAGGACACCACACTGCATTTAGTTGTCACATGTCCTTAGGGCTCCTCCCACCTAAGCGACAGCTTCCCAGACTGTCCTTGTTTTCCATGCCCTTGACGGTTCTGAGGAGCACTGTGCAGGCATTTTGCAGAATGTCTCTCAACTGGGATGTGTCTGACGTTTTTGTCGTGATTACCCTGGAGTTATGCATGTGGAGGGGAGACCACAAGAGGTGAATGCCCTGCTTACCATACAATACCAAGGACCACGCTATCAACACCACGGTCTGCCGATCAGCCGGTAGGGTCAGGTACAGCGTGCACCAGCTTCTCCTCGGTCACATGACTTGCACCCCACCTTTTCACCCTGCCCTCTGTGGAAGGAGCTTACCATATGGAGCCCATGTTACAGGAGTGAAGGGCTCTGCTCCACCCCCTTGAGGGCAGAGGATCTACAGAGATCTGGAATTTTTCTGCACAGATTTGTCTCTTCTCCCCCACTTATTAATATACCCACTCATTTACGTCTATCAGTATGGATTCAGGGATACTTTATATATGCTGGGTTATAATCCTGCACGACTTTATTTCATTGCAGCTCTGGTGATACGTAACTCTAAGTGGACCCCTGTGTCCCCCTGGCATAGCCTCATTGTTGCAGGGTTTTTTGTTTTTTGTGTTTGCTTGAATACTTCCTTACTTTTAGGGCACAAGACACTCCATACTCGTTTTGCACACACCCTGCCCCAGCCCTAGCGTCAGCCGTTCCTCCAAGGAGCCCTGCGTCCTTCTCATGGAGAAGCGTATTAGAAATCAGGATCTGGGTGCTGCTTTTGTTCTAGGAATCCATTTTTAAAGGAGACCCTCTATGAACAATTTGTGAAGGGGAAGCACTTTTATAATATTAAGGTTTATCACTGGGTTTTCACATATCCATGTTTCCTAGAACAAGGCGTAATTATCAGGGCGTATAAGATGCTCAAAGCCTACGCTGTGTTAATGCCATTAAGACTCCACATCGTAAATACTTGTAAAAAGCTGAATACAAATGTGCCTTTACTTGATACAGTACATTCATGTCCTTGAGAAAGTACACAAATAAGAAGGGAACAGAACATGATAAGTACCCTGGCACACTGAAATGCCAAAAGAACTCCTCCTCACAGCCGCTGGGGCAAGCCTGGTGAAGCCTCAACTCTTCCCCAAGTCACGTCACCTGCACTGAGCTCTTACAGTCCAAGGACGCCAACACTCCAAGTCAGAGTATCACCAAGGAGCCCGTGCTTACAGCATCCTTCGCTCCCCCACACGCTCGTGCTGTGAACGGGACACAGCGAAGTTAACCAAGCCAGAGAGGCCAGTAAAATGAAGATGGCGACAGAAATGGACATCATGTTGCAGAGAATCACGCAAGAAGCCTCTCTGGAAACATCCAGACGGTCGACCACGCAGGCCTCACCTCCCCGTCCAGGAAGCACACTCACTGAAGACCAATCTCTTACATCCCTTGGCCAAATCCCAGGGCTGGCAAACCTTCTCTGTCGGGTTTTATGGGAGCACGGCCACACCCACCTCTTTATGGAGTGTCCCCGGTTGCCCCCGGGCTACAAGGGCAGAGATGTCAGCACAGCAGGAACACTGAGCTCCTTAAAGCCAAAAGTACTTACCATCCGATCCTTCGCGAACTCTGAGCTAGAGCCGCGACTCTCAGGCTTGAGTAACGCGCGGCCTCGTTTTAAATATTAAAAACTTTTCTTCTTGGGGATTCTCAGCACCGACCAGATTTTAAAAATTGAGATGAGGTTCGCATACCCTAAAATTCACCCTTTGGAAGCGTATGATTTGGTAGCTTTCAGTAAATTCACAGAGTGGTGCGTCCGTCACCACTATCTAATTCCAAAGCGTTTCCCTCACCCGCGAAGAACTCCACACCCGCTGGCAGTGACTGCCATTCGCGCGGGCCTTCATTCCTGTCAGCCACCCATTCCCCTTCTGTCTCTACGGATCTACCTGTTCTGGGCAGCATACACGCACAGAATCACGCAACGCATGGCTTCTTCTTATATTGTTAAATGTGTCTAAATATATTTTCCTTATTTTTATAGCTCTTAGACTATAAAACACACAACAGATTTGCAAGTGACGTGGGAGAAGAACTATGAAGCCAACGTGACTTTAATGGCTTTGTTGGGAATGAACCCTTCCTCTCGTGGCTCCGGACACCCCACTTCTCGTGGGTTCAGCTACCCTGGGTCCCCAGATGCCACGGAAGGACGCATCACTCGTCTCCGGACAGACACGACCCGGAGCTCTGCTGGCACGGCACCCTGATGACTTGTCCCTCGTCTCGGCGGGAGAGCTGGGTTCACGTGTGAGCCCGGACTCATTCTCTCCTCCCTGCACGGGACAGCAACCTCATTACCTCTGACAGTGGGGCTCCCCCCCACACAAGGCACGACCGTGCACACCATCTAGAATATCCTGGTGAGAACGTTAAGATTCACACGGAAATAAAGACACAAAAGATTCAACTCGAAAGGAGAACAGGCACGTGTTCCAGGAACCCATGTGCTCCAAGTGCTACCTCTGAGAAAACCTCAAGTCCGTGCACTTTGCCGGTTAGGGCCCTCTCACTGCCCGCGCCGCTGTCTTCCTCCTTCACCTGCCGTCCTGACGCCAGCTGCTGGTGGAGGTGGCGCGACCTCCGCAGTGCCAGGGGAGAGCAGGTGCCGCCTGGGGGGCCGAGGGGATCCACCCACTCCTCGGTTTCGCACACGTTCCACGTCCACTCGGAAATATTTTAATGCATCTTACGCTGCTTAAGAGGCAAATCGCAGAACCATTCTTTTTTATTTTCAATGTGTGGACCTTCAGAAAGTTTATGAGAAAACTGATTTCTGGGACTAGCTGCAGGTGTCTCACCACCACTTAACACACCGAATACGAGGAAATCAACTCTGACAGCCAAGGGTCCACCTCACCTCTGACTGATGGCAGCCGCGTATAAGATGCGGTCTAACTCTAGAGAGGGCGTCACTTCAAACTGAACCTCAAAAATAAACCCACTTCACTGGGACTTCCCTGGTGGCACAGTGGTTAAGAACCCACCTGCCGATGCAGGGGACACGGGTTCGAGCCCTGGTCCGGGAAGATCCCACATGCCGCGGAGCAGCTAAGCCTGTGCACCACAACTACTGAGCCTGCGTTCTAGAGCCCGCGAGCCACAACTACTGAGCCTGCATGCCACAACTACTGAAGCCCACATACCTAGAGCCCGTGCTCCACAACAAAGAGTAGCCCCCAGCTCTCTGCAACTAGAGAAAGCCTGCACGCAGCAACAAAGACCCACACAGCCAAAAATAAAATTACAAAATTTTTAAAAAAGGAAAATGCGAAGTGGAAAGGGGAGGAGGGGGGGGAAGAAAAAAAATAAACCCACTTTAGGAGTGACCACTCAAGGGGTACAAGGTCTCCTTTTGGGGTGATGAAAATCTTCTGGAACTAGACGGTGGTGATGGATGCCTAATGCTCTGAATGTACTGTTACTAAATCATATACACTCAAATGGTTAACTTTACATTATGTGGATCCCACCACAATTATAAAATAAATAAAATCTTTTCAGCCCCATTTCAAAAAAAGCGTAAGTTACTTATTTTTTATTTTATGTTTTTAAACTTTTATTTTATGTTGGAGTCTAGTTGAATAACAATGTTGCATTAGTTTCAGGTGTACAGCCCAGTGATTAAGTTATACATAGACATGTATCTACTCCTTTTCCAAATTGTGTTCCCATTTAGGTTGTTACATAATATTGAGCAGAGTTCCCTGTTTTACACAGTAGGCCCTTGCTGGTTATCCATTTTAAATACAGCAGCATAAGTTCTTTAGAGTAACTTAAAAATTAAAGCAAGTCATTTACAGGAACCTCACAAACAGCAGCCAACGTGACCCAACATACAGACACCTACAAAGCCTGTGAGTCCCAAGGTACGGGAGGTGAAACTGGACAGATGTCCGGTCCTCGAAGCCATCTCGTCAGGGAGCCTGACCTCGGTGGGCCCGAGACTCACTGCCCACTGGTCTTCTCCAGACAATGATTTCAGAGTTCTAATACAAAATGCCAACACAGACAGGAAGGAACACAGGAGAAACCTGCTGCAGTTAAGCTGCCTCGTCCTTGCCCAAGAGAGAAAAGCCTGCGTCTGGTGCCTGGTCTCCAAAGTTCCCGAACATTGCTCAAGAAGCCCTGGGGAGAGGCAGGTGTGAGAAGGATACGTGGACTCAACCACAACCCTCCCAGTCATCAGGGATGCCCTCGATCATCTCTGTGAAGCAAGTTTTCATCCTAACGTGGCTTTGCCACGTCCACTTCTGCAACGAAGCTCGATCTCGTTACCAGCCTGCAAGAATGCTACGGTGCCTCTCACAGGCCGTACCTTCCACAGGGGAGGAACCACAAGTCGGTGTTCACAGTTCACGGATGAGACGTGCTCATGTTCCCAACACGGATTCACCACACAACCTGGATTAAGACGTGGGACTTCACCCATTAACGGTATAAAAGTCGACTACATGAGGATTAAGTAGGGTGCCACACTCGGTCCCATTAGAAGAAACAGGAATCAGAGACCTGGCCCTTGACAATTCGGTTCTTTTGCTCAGGCTTAGTTGCCCCACGGCACGTGGGATCTTAGTTCCCCGACCAGGGATCAAACCTGTGTCCCCTGCGTTGGGAGGCGGATTCTTAACCGCTGGACCACCAGGGAAGTCCCGACAATTCGGTTCTTGAGCCAAGAGGAAGGCACTTTAATGAGACAATGAACCAGAAGAGTCTAGAAGAACTGAAAGGCAGCAAGGATCGTCTCAAAAGCAGTCAGAGGAGACGTTGCCGACACCTCTGCCACCGTGAAGAGCATTAACTACGTAAGGCGTGTTTAAACCCACATGGCCGCCTCCCAGGCCATCCCAGCCCTGACATGGTACGCTGACTTAAAACATGGCGTCGAGCAAGGAAGCACGGGTGGAAGGATCAAAAGCAGATGACGAGTGTCAGTGTGTTCTTGTGGGTTTCTGGAGAAAGGCAAAAACACCAAAGCGTACCTGTACGTGCAAGTTCAACCAAGGGCAACTGACAAGGGTTTGAGCTTTTTTTTTTTTTTTGGCTGCATTGGGTCTTCGTTGCTACGCATGGGCTTTCTCTAGTTTTGGCGAGCAGGGTCTACTCTACGTTGTGGTGCGCGGGCTTCTCAATGCAGTGGCTTCTCTTGTTGCAGAGCATAACTCTAGGTGCGTGGGCTTCAGCAGTTGCGGCACGCGGGCTCAGTAGTTGTGACTCGAGGGCTCTAGAGCAAGGGCTCGGTAGTTGCGGCGTGTGGGCTCTAGGGCGCACGGGCTTCAGTAGTTGTGGCTCGCGAGCTTAGTAGCTCTGCGGCATGTGGGATCTTCCCAGACCAGGGATCAAACCTGTGTCCCCTGCCTTGGCAGGTAGAGATTCTTAACCACTGCACCACCAGGGAAGCCCCAAGGGTTTGAGCTTTGAAGACAGGAGTCAACTGAGAAGAAAGGACACCAGAGGACAGAAGAGCAGAGGGTCCTGTCAAACAGCTGTGGAAGTCTCTCCATCCAAGAAGAGGGGCCGTGGACTCTTGGCTTTTCCCTCCCCCACCCCCGCCCCCAACAAAGGACTCGCGTGCAGCCACCGGGGCAATCAGCCACCGGGGCAACCGGCCGACGTGTGTCAGAACCCTCGCATGCAGCCACCGGGGCAATCAGCCACCGGGGCAATTGGCCGACGTGTGTCAGAACCCTCTCAGAGGGCAGAAGCTGCCTTCACAAGTCGGGTCTGGGGAGGACCGCTTCCCCGCCGCGTCCGGAACTCGGATGCCTGGGTCCCGTCTCCACTGCTGTCCCTCAGCGCCGCAGGGGTTAACATTTCGGCACGGTCTCTGCCCACACCCCACTGCTCCGTGGACCTGGTTCCCTGGCCTCACTTTCTGCTCCGGGGCCCCAAGCCCTGGAACCCTCAAACCACTGCCTAACAACGCGTCCTTCAGAATAACGTCAAGTCACGAGACCAAACCACCACGTAAACAAATCTGCTGTGCCTTGTCCTGACTCTGCTTTTCCTGAAGCCACACGGGTATAAACACAAGGGGAAACTGTAGTTACAGACCGAGACGTAAAAACACACCACTGGAGCCCGGGCCCAGGGTCTTCCGACAGCCGCTGCTCTTCATCTCTGGGAGGATGGAGGTTTGTGTCTGAGCAAGGGCTCTGGGCACGGGAGACAGTGCACTGCCCGAAAGGAAGCTGTGCCGATGTCAGGCTCCACCCCAGAAAACTTCCGAGCTTGAGTTTCACCTTGTGATCATGCCAGCGTGGGCTTCCTAATTACCCAGCACAGCAGTTCGGAATGGAAAGCTTCAACTGCCCCTTAGCTAACTGAAGGACCAGGAGAAGTAAACGTCTTCCCCAAAGCAACAAATGAGGGGTGCAGCTCGGACGGGCAACGCTCTCTCTCACTCTGAAACCTACTCACAAGCAGCCTGTGGAGTAAATGGAAATCAGTCTTGGCATCAAGCTCTGTACCGCAAATCACCTCTCGGGGCAAACGTACAGGAAGGTGACCCTCAGGTGGGCTTAGCTTGTTGATGAATTTCACATGAAATTAAAGACCTTGGTTTCATACAGACTCCACCTTCCGGCTCTTAGTGGGATTTAGGATTTATTCTTATTCTCCCCCCGCCCCTCCTCTCCCATCTGTCCCAACAAAATACAAGCGTGCAGGTCAGAGCCAGCCCGCTGGCAGCAGCTCCTATGGGGGCAGAAATGGCCGGGAGGAGGCCGGGGAACGGGAACCTGCCAGCGGCCACAGCTGCCCTGGCTCTTCTCCTACAAGACCTGTCTGCAGAACCCCCAGACGCAGTCCTCTAGAAGACTCTCACGTGTGAGGAGCACGAACCCAATGTGGTAAAACTTAGCTTTCTTACAAGGCTTAAAACATGACACTGGCCAGCAAGTCCGCGTACCAAATCTGAGATGTGGATGACTTCCCTCTAACGGACAAGGAAAGCCCGCTTCACGTACTGTCATGTACGCTAAAATCGTCAATGCAATTTCAGCAGGCAGGTCGTGCCAACATGGAAGCACTATTCCCCACGGTCCAGAAGGAGCACAGAGCCCCACCTCCACTCTGCCCAGGGTCTGCCAGGGGCGCTACCGGCCGTCCAGGCAGGGAGAGAGCAGCCAGCGAGGGGGCAGCTCCATGAGAAGCGGCAGAGGGGGCACCGGAACCCCTGGTCCCCACACGCCGTTTACAGTGCGCTGGGCGTCCGCTCAGAAGGTCACTCTTAGAAAGGGAATTAGCCACCAGAAGGTATGTGCAACTCCACGCCGGCAACAGCCCTCCAAAGAGGCTTCGCTGTTTCCCCTCTTCACCAGCTGCTCGTTAGGATGGCAGCTCCTTTATTGTAAATGCTAGGACATCAGGTGTGACCTTGTCTGTACAACGATGAAACAACACTTCCTGAGAGAGCGGACGCAGCAGACAGAACAGGTTAAAGGCATTAGAGAGAAACAGAGACATTCCTCCTATCATTATGAGCTAACTCTGCTCCCCCCTTCATACCCTTAAGTCCTAACCCCCCAGGACTTCAGAAGGTGATGGAATGAAGCTCCTTCAAGAGGTGATTAAGGCAAAATGAGGGCATGGGGGTGGACCCTAATCCAATCTGGCTGGTGTCCTTCTAAGATGAGATCAGGACAGAGACACACACGGAGGGAAGACCAGGTGAGGACACAGGGAGAAGGCGGCCGCCTGCAAGACACAGAGAGAGGCCCTGGGAGAAACCAACCCTGCCAACACCTGGAGCTTAGACTCGGGCCTCCGGAGCTGTGAGAAAATAAATGTCTGTTGCTGATGCCGCCCAGACCCTGGCAGTTTGTTATGGCAGCCCAAGCAAACTGCTACACCGAGCTTCCAAGGTCCCCGCGACACTGGGGCAGGGAGCAGACTGCCGTTAGTCAGGACACCTGAGCTTGGAGATCTGGTGCAAAACCTCCAAAAACAGTGGGCGCTGGCTCTGGAAACATGATGGGTGAGAAGGCCGCTCACATGAGAACACAGTTGGAGGCAAGCAAACACTGCGAGATCTTCTCCCGAGGGCCTGGGTCCTGCTCAAACACCACCTGTCCTGCCCATAACCCCCAGGCAGAAGTCGCCTCACCCTCGTCCCTCCAAGATTGGGAACCATCCCGTAACTTTCCACAGAGATGATAATTACGCGTCACCGCTTCAGTGCCGAGTGTTGGTGTCTCTCCTTCCCTCCTCCACTGGGAGGCCCTTTGGGGCAGAACCTTTGTCCTACTTTATCTAGAACACAGAATCCTGAACCTCACAAAAATGTTCTCAATTCAATTGTTCTCTTGATGCTCTTCTGGCATCCCAACAAACACAACAAAAGCCAGTGTTCATTATCACGTTCCAGTTAACAGATCAGCAATTCGATTTCTTTACACAGATATGTTACATTAATTTATGTAAAACACCGGGCATCTTTAAATCTTTGCATTATAGATTTGGTTTTGGTGAGCAAAGGACAGTCCCTTGCCTGCATTTTCATTTCTTTTGTTCTCCAATTTAATGTTTCAAGGGCACTCTCTCTCGTGGATACTTCAGAAGATAAACATTTTCTCAAAAAAACGCCTCTTCGACATCCCTAATCTAGGGTTTCACTGAGTCTCACCACTCTTTAAAAGCACACATAATGACTCTGAAAATTGCTGGGTTTGTAGCTCAAAACCAGAAAGCTTCTGGAACTCGTTCCTTCAGAGTGGTTACGCAGCCTGCCAGAAGACACAGCTGTGAAGCGGGCAGCATGTGGTCCCTCCCGTTCCTCTTGACCCTTTCGCTGCTGACAATACCGTTACAACACACACACACACACACACACACACACACACACACACACACACACACACACACACCCCCGTATGTACGTTACAAGCCATTTGTTATGACTCTCCACAGCAGGAGAGCTGAACTCCAGCCAGCACATGCATGTCTCTCTGCAGGGTAAATGCCCGAGGCCTCCGTGCAGGAGCGAAGCCCGAGCCCAAGCCCAAACCTCGCCGCACTGCGCCGCACTGCACGGCACTGCACGGCACTGCAGCACGGCACTGCAGCACTGCACGCACTCTCATGACTGCAGCAGGGCCCGGAAGTGGCTTTGATAAAGATGACAGCTGGCACTTGGCACGTGACCTGCTCGCAATCCAAAGCCATAAAGCTCTAACTGTGCCGCTCAAACACAGCTCAACTCTGTACGTGTATCATTCACGGACCTTCCTCTCTCAGCCAGGGGTTTCTGGTCTTGGCCGTGCAGGCTGGTAAGCAACTGCCACCACATCCTACATACGCACACACAGACCACCACGCCTGCTCCCTCAGAGCCACCGACACTCTTGTTCAGGGCTAGCAGCACTCAGCTTGCAGCCAAATGAAATAAAACCCCGTTATGTAAGGCTCTCAAAAGCAAGCATTTAAATTGGTCATCTCTGGGACAGAATCTTCAATTTTGAGGTTGGTGTTTAATTTGAGTAGCACGCCAACTCCCAGAGATCCTCAAGGAACAGAAAAATATGCACTCAGCGACCCTACTGTGTACAAATTTGCTTCCATTCTTCCATCAGTCCTTTTAAAATAAGGTCACACCCCAGTTCCTGCAGTGACCTACACTTCCCTCTCCTACCCTCCTCACGGATGAGGGTCCAGAGGACAGTATGTATTTCACCTAAATTTCACCCTCACTGCAGTGACACTGGACACACTTGAGAATCAGGGCACATGACAGTGTAATACTGCTGCCATTCCGTTCTTTCAGATGCTCTGATCCCCTCTTGGGGAGCCAACCGACTTGATTTCTATTTTAAAGCTCAAAATTAAGTCATTAAATAAGGCCAATTGAGAAAGGCTTGCCCTAGTCCTTTGACTAACAATCCTTCCAGACAATTTGGATTTCCAGACCCAGCAACCCAGCTGCGCCCTTGACGTTAAAGCATTCCCTTCAGTTGGCCGTTCTGGATAAAGCACGTCATTCAAGCCCACTACCCTGGGTTTCTCGTTCTGTGAACATAAAGAACTTTACTGTACGGAAAACACAGCAGCTGTTTTAAGAACCAAAAATGCCACGATGGCGTTCAGAGGGCCCCCGCCCTGGGGATGCTTCTCCCGCCGGCAGTGGTGTAGGGCTGAGGGCTTGGTCCTGGGGACGCTGGAAATTGAACCCGCTTAGTGGTCACTTCAGGTCTGGCGGAAACCAGACACCCAAGCACTTTTAACCTAGCACTCACCCACCATAATGCAGCCCACCCCAAGACGCCTTCTTAGTAACCCCAAGTCCAAGAGCCTCCTACCTTGGGGTGGGGCATCCCTCCTCGGCCTGGACTGAGGAAGAGAGTTCTCTGCGCTCACCGGGGTCCTCTGTTTGCCGTCGCGCTTCCACAGACGCTTCCTGCCAAGGGTGGCACAACGAGACACCCGGTCATCAAGCTGCCGCCTCCGAGACCTCTGTGATCACGAACCCTTCATTGTGGGTTCGCCCTGTGAGCCCGCACCACGAAGGCAGTGACACCGCCTGCCGTCAGCCAGCCACGGGACCCACGAGCCCGGCTCTCCAGAGCGTCTCATCGAAATGACTCAACAAGACCGTGCGTCCCCTTTGGCTCTGGGCAGGAAGCAGAACTCCTACGTGAGGGTCATAAACCTGTGTGACACACTGGCCCCAAAACCCTAATCAAATCAAACCCAGCTGGTCACGGCTCCCTGCAGTGAAACCTCAAGCCCCGGGACCTGGAGTCTGGGAGCCTCGTTGCTTGACCGAGCAAGCATGGAATTCTCAGAGGTCACACTGCACGGGGCATGGGCACACGGTCGCGGTGTTTGCAGGCCTTTCTGCACCAGGGGGCCACACAGAAACCTGCACGTCTCTTCACATGCGGACGTTCATTATTGTGTAACAAACCGATGACTGGTTCTTCTTAAAAGAACCTCCATCTGATGCTGCAGGAAATCTTTTCTTTGAAACGTACAAATGCAGATGGAAGGGGGAGAAAAAGCAGAGAGAGTGGGAGAGGAAGACTGACTATGGACTTTGAAGTATGGATACAAATATGTAGCTTTTTAGAAAGCTTCCCATCACTTTTCACCATCAAAACTCCTACTTTAAAAAAAAGTGAAATAGTTTAACGCACTGCATTTTCAATTACATTTGCCCCAGAACAATCTTTAAAAATATTTGACCAAAAAAAAGGATTAAGAAGAATACTAACAACATCAAGTGACATCAGTGTTTGAAAACTATCTATCATGTGTTGTCTTAAGCCTTGCTATAAAACACCCCTTGTAATTTCAGAGGAGAGCTTGCCATTTTCTATCATTTCCCCCAATTTCTTCCCTTTGTATTAAGGGCAAGCTAATCAAAGGGAAAGACCGCTTCAGCGAGAGTTGACGATGAGGCTGGGAACTCGAGATGTGCGTGAAAACAGGGCACTCGCAACTGTCATGAGTGTATCGACTGTGTCCCCAGGTGCCGACACTAGAAAAGCTGGTGCACGGAAACGCTCAGACAGCTGGACACAAGTCACAGGAGCTGATACTAGAAAAGCTGGTGCACGGAAACGCTCAGACAGCTGGACGCAAGTCACAACGGCAATAGGCCATGATATTCCGGGGCTGTCCTATACGTGCCTTAAGATGGGACTGGGGTGGCTCTGTCCTGCCTCCCCGCAGGATGCTTACCTGCTTGTAGAGGTCGGTCGAGGGCGACGACCGGGACCTTCCGTGGATGTACCGCGGCCTCTCGTGTTGGTCCAGACCCACATCCAGGATGTCATCTGCCGAGTGGTACCTCCCAGAACTCCTGGCTTCCGGGGCTTTCCTCTGTTCCCTCCACGAGGCTTGATACTCTGCAAAGGTTCCCAGCCTCTGAGGCGGGTCTGATCTCCCCACCTTTCCCTCCTTTCCGGGGCCCGCTGTCCAAGGCCTCTCTGGCTTCTCCTTGGGGAACCCACAGGGTGCCGGCCTCAGCCCTGGCCGCTGGCCTACGGGCTTGCTGGTTTCCTCAAAAAACTTCCACCTGTCGGCAAAGGTGCGCGCGGCCTCGTCGGGAGGTGCGGGGCGCTGGCGCGGGCGGTCATCCCCCGCGAGCCCCACCGCGTTCATCTTCTCGGGCTCGGAGTAGGACTTCAGTTTCTGCTCGGCCGTGAAGCGCCTCCGGCCTGCGATGCGCGGGGCGTGCAGCGCGCCGCCGGCGCTCGAGGGCAGCCTGGCCGGGGCCGCCTCCCAGACGCGAGGGAGGGTGTCGGGGTCCGACGGACTGGGCTCCAGGTCGCGGCGCCTAAACGACGTGGCCCTCAGGACGCGGGCCTGCGCCTCCTTCAGGTGGTCCTTGTAGGTGCTGGAGAAGGCGGCTTCCGGGGCGCCCCCTGCCGGCTGCACCCCCCAGCCGCGCGCCTCTGCCTCGGCCTCCTCCTCCTCCTCCTCCGCGGCGCCGGCCAGGGTTGCCGTGCTCCGGCTCTTCTGCAGCCTGGCTCGCCGCAGCTGGATCTCGTTCCTCAGGGTGGTGGCGAAGCGGTCGCTCCTCCGCAAGGGTTTGCCCGCCGGGGCCTCGGGCGGCGGCCTCTCCGGGGCGCCCTCGTGGCCGGCCTCGGGCCGGCGCGCCCCTTCCTGGGTCAGCGAGTGCAGCATGGGCGTCTGCAGGGGGCAGATCTCGCCGCCCCCGTGGGCCCACGCGAAGCCGCCCGCGCCCCTCTTCACACCAGCTGTTTCCACGAGGCCGGCCCCGGGCGGTTCCTCGGCGCCCTCGCAGTGGCCCCCGGCCTCCCTGTCCGCCGGCGCCACCCTGCCCCTTGGCCGGGCGCCCGGGGGCCCCTCGAGCCGGGGCGGGTGGCAGCGGGGCTGCGCGGCCGGGGCGCCCCCCTGCGGGCCGCGCCTGGAGGTCACGCAGTAGTAGCGGCTCTGGGCGCCGCAGTCCCCCTTGCGGTCGCCAGCGCTGGGCCGCCCCGCCGGAGCGGGGCTGTCACCCGGCAAGCGCTCGGCAGGCGGCTGCTCCCTGAGCCACGTGGCGGCACCGGGCCCCTCGAGAAAGAAGGGGCTCTCGTCGCTGGAATGGCGCGGGTGCTGGCACGCGGGCGGAGGCTGCGGGCAGCGCACGTCCGTGCTGGACAGGGAGGCCTGGAGCCGGCCGGGGGCCCCCTGGAGGGCCCTGGCCCCGCCGTCGCAGGGCGGCCCCCCGCAGTCCAGCGGCACAGCCGGCGCACAGCCCGAGCTCCCCGCCCTCCTCCCGTCGCCCAGGCGCGCTGGTCTCTGCGGCTGATCGGCCACTTCCGGTCTCCAGTCGCTGTGGGACTGAGCGCGGGTCAGGCCCGGAGGGCACTGCGTGGTGGCCGCCTCGGAGAACGGAGGGCCCTGGGTCTTCTCGTGGCTCTTGGTGGCAGCAAAGCTGTCGCTGCGGAGAGGAGGAGGGGGAGGAGGAGGGGACGAAGAGGCCTTTTTCTTATCGGGAACATACCAGACTGGCCCAAAACTGGACCTCCCGGAAGCAGCTAGCTTGGGCTCAGGACTGTCCTCGGGCCTGGGGCTCCTGCTGCTGTCACAGGGGACCCTGGGGGGGACACACCCGAGCCTCTCGTCCACACACTGAGGGTCGCCGGCAGCCAGGCCCTGCCGGTCGCTGCCTCCGGCCGAGGCCTCCCAAAGGCCCACTTTGTAGAGAATGTTCTCGGCAGAGGACGCATCCGCCTTGGGCAGGGTGTGGTCGGGCGTGCTGGAGCTGGTGGAGAAGGAGCCGTAAGCGGAGTCGCGCGTGTTCGGGCCGCCCAGGTGGTCGATGCTGCTGTTGGACCTGGCGGCCGAGAGGCGCCCGGAGGGGGAGGACCGGGCAGGCTGGCCCAGGCTGTCCACGCTCCCCAGGGAGCTGAAGTGCTCAGAGGTGCGCTGCAGATTTGTCTGCTCCCACACGCCGCTCGACAGGTCCTGGGAGGAGGAGCTAGGAAACGAGAACCACAGGCAACAGGGTGCTTTAGAGTC
Organism: Balaenoptera acutorostrata; assembly: GCF_949987535.1. Taxonomy (NCBI): domain Eukaryota; kingdom Metazoa; phylum Chordata; class Mammalia; order Artiodactyla; family Balaenopteridae; genus Balaenoptera; species Balaenoptera acutorostrata. Next base: position 7,337,118 of record NC_080085.1, on the reverse strand, counting down.
AAGTTGCAGCAAAGGGCAAGACGAGACAATGCAGGTAGGAGCGGCTGGCCCTGGGCAGAGAGCAGCCACTCTTCCTGGAGCGAGATCCCTGGGCGCGGTACATCTAAGTTCTCCCGTTTCAAAGAGCAGTTTTCCGAGGGCAGGCTGAAAGGACCGAGTCCTACCCACAGGATGCCTGCCCCCAAACAGAAAACCTTCCACGCTGCAGTATATCTCTCAGCTCTACACCCACAGGCTGGACCACGTCCAGAGCAGGCAGCAGCAGGCAAAGCCCCTGTGAACACCTTTATCCTCAACCACTGGTTAAGTATCGCAGATAGCAAACCGCAGCCCATGAGCTGAGAACGGCTTTTAGATTTTTTTAATGGGGGCGGGGCGGGGCACGGAATCAAAAGAGTACCTCCTGATGCGTGAAAAGGATATGAAATTCAGATTTCAGTGCTCATAACTAGAGTTTGACAGGAACTCGGTCACGGCTGTGTGCTTTGTTCCCAAGGGCAGAGCTGAGCAGCTGCCACAGACACTGGCCCCCCAACCTGAGATATCAATCCTATCTGGCCCCTTGCAAGATGATTTTGTGGACCCCTGGTTGAGTGCAGGAAATGATTCATACTATGGACTGCTAACACAAAGAAAGCCATCAAAAGACAATGATCTTCAACTTAGAAAGGCAAGTTCAGAGATAACATGACTTTTCCAAACCCAGATATTAAATGACAGGCATACCTCGTTTTGAAATGAGGTATGCCTGTGATTTAATGAAAGCTCAGATGATGATTAGCATTTTTTAGCAATAAAGTATCTTAAGACTAACGTATGTACTTTTTTATAGACATAGTGCTACTGCACACTTGAAGTTCTCAATAATGAAACTATTTATTCAGGCATGTTAAGTGCTTTCATTAAAGCTCAACAAAGCTGGAACATTCACCCTTCAGGAAACAAACTGGCTGCTTGAGGTTCGAGGAGAACCAGGATGAGAAAGAGAAAGTGTGACCCGGACAAGGACACAAAAGTGGGAGCTAGCTAAGGCATATGAGGGAGGCAATGACCATTCCACGCCACGTCTTCAGAGGACAGACCACGTACCCTTCGCAGAAATGGGGCAAGCTCTTCTCCGTCCTCCCACCAGTATTCCTGAGTGGGTTTTCCCAGGAGATCCCAAGTCCAAGCAGATACAACAAAGCTAAGCACTTCTTCCACAGGGCGTATGTGTTTCTTTAATCAAGAAACCGCCAAATGCGCTTAATGAAATATAAGGCCCACTTTTTACTTAAGTTTTACCACACGGATGGAGAATCTGGTTTTTCAAAAATACCCTGGACTTCAACTATTATAATCTCTTACGGCTTGAAACAGGTAATACTGTATTTAAGACCTATTTCCTTCACAGCAGACCAGTATTTACTAACAGCCAAAACCTGATTTTGAAATGGTTATGTTAGCTCCAAACACACACGCATACACACGCACACAGTCATGCATACCACAAACAGGCGCACACGCAGAGATACACACACATACCCAGATACACACACACACACAGAGGTACACATACACACTCACACATGCACCTGTGTACCCACCCCACAGCCACACTACTGCTGTTACCATCCTCCTTCTAACAAACCAGTGAGGACACTGGCCACTAACCTCAGGCGACTGGTCAGCTCCATGCGACCAGGAGGAGCAACTCCAAGCCAAATACCCCCACGGTGTGGTCCCATGTTTGCCTTGCATTAGCCCTTCTGACCCCAAAATGTGGGCTCCAGAGAAGCCAGGTTGAGCAGCGCCCCCCCTTCCCCCAGCTCACCATTCTAACGTCCTCTGTCTCACAGTCACCAAGAAACCACCAGGCCTGGCACACGGGCTGTGAAGCCCCCTGGTTTCCCCTGTACCTCCACACAGCAGCCTGGGGGTTGGGGAGAGAGTGCTGGTGTTTAACAGAATTTCCTGGGGAGCTTTGGCCAAAAAGCCTGCCCAGCAATAAGTAATGTGGTGGCTGTGGACAGCCATCCCACTCGGCTGGCCCAAAGGGGTTCAGCCAGAAAGGGAAGGCTCCAGGCTCCTGATTTACCAGCTGGAGAACATAAATGAGGAAGCACACTTGCTTGTCCTTTCTCGTGGTGTTTTATTTTTTGCTTTCAAGCATTATACACCTGCCTACTCAGTGAAAAAATTTAGAGTCCTACCAGTAATGGTGTGTCCACGGCCTTTTCTCATCAGAAAAAGAACACCATTCTGAGGTCAAGAAAGACGCTATTTAAAACAGAACAATCCAAAATCTATGGGACACAGCAAAAGCAGTTCTAAGAGGGACGTTTAGAGCAATACAAGCTTACCTCAGGAAACAAACAAACAAACAACTCAAACAACCTAACCTTATACCTAAAGGAACTAGAAAAAGAACAAACAAAGCCCAAAGTCAGTAGAAGAAAAGAAATCATGAAGATTGGAGCAGAAATAAATGAAATACAGACTAAAAAAACATTAACAAAGATCAATAAAACTAAAAGCTGATTCTTCGAAAAGGTAAACAAAATTGATAAATCTTTAGCCAGACGCATCAAGAAAAAAGGAGGGCCCCAAATCAATAAAATCAGAAATGAAAAAAGTTATAACTGATACCACAAAAACACAACCTAGAAGAAATGGACAAATTTCTAGGAAAGTACAATCTCCCAAGACCAAACCAGAAAGTAGAAAATACGAACAAACCAATTACCAGTAATGAAAACTCGATCTAAAAAAAATAAATAAATAACTCCCAACAAACAAAAGTCCAGGACCAGATGGCTTCATCTGGTGAACTAATACTTTCCTTCTCAAACTATTCTAAAAATTGCAAAGGAAGGAATGCTCTGAACTCATTCTACAGGGCCGGCATCACCCTGATACAAAAACCAGACAGAGATATCACAGAAAAATAAAATTACAGGTCAGTACCACTGATGCCCATAGATGAAAAGTCCTCAACAAAATATTAGCAAACTGGGCTTCCCTGGTGGTGCAGTGGCTGAGAATCTGCCTGCCAATGCAGGGGACACGGGTTCGAGCCCTGGTCTGGGAAGATCCCACATGCCGCAGAGCAACTAGGCCCGTGAGCCACAATTACTGAGCCTGCGCGTCTGGAGCCTGTGCTCCGCAACAAGAGAGGCCGCAATAGTGAGAGGCCCGCGCACCGCGATGAAGAGTGGCCCCCGCTTGCCGCAACTAGAGAAAGCCCTCGCACAGAAACGAAGACCCAACACAGCCATAAATAAGTAAATAATTAATTTAAAAAAAAAAAAAAAAAAAGAGTTCGCATGCTGCAACTAAAGATCCTGAGTGCTGCAACAAAGATCCCGTGTGCCACAGCAAAGACCGGGGACAGGCAAATAAAAATAAAAAATAAAAAATATTAGCAAACTGAATCCAAAAAATATATTAAAAGGATCATACACCATGATCAAGTGGAATTTATCCCAGGGATGCAAGGATGGTTCCATATCTACAAATCAACCAACGTGATACACCACCTTAACAAACTGAAGGATGAAAACCACATGATCATCTCAAGAGATGCAGAAAAAGGTTTTGACAAAATTCAGCACCCATTATGATAACAACTCTCAACAAAGTGGGTATAGAGGGGACGTACCTCAACATAATAAAGGCCATCTATGACAAACCCACAGCTAACATCATACTCAACAGTGAAAAACTGAAAGCATTTCCTCCAAGATCAGGAACAAGACAAGGATGCCCACTCTCACCACTTTCATTCAACATACTTTTGCAAGTCTTAGCCACAGCAATCAAAGAAAAAGCAATAAAAGGAATCCAAACTGGAAAGGAAGAAGTCAAACTGTCACTGCTTGCAGATGACGTGATACTATACAGCAAGTCCCCTACGTACGAACCTTCAAGTTGAGAACTTTCAAAGACGGGAACATGCATTTGCCTGTCCAATCACATAAGTTAGTTCACGTGTCTGGTACATTGTCACGTGCATGCATCCTCTACAAGTGGCTGTGCTTCTGTGTACTGTACAGTACTGTACAGAGTACAGTAGTACAGTATCTTTATCTCAAGCTAGATCTGCAAGAGGATGATTTCATTGAACTCCTTGCTGTGTAACACGAGGAGCTTACTAATGAAGACCTGATAGAACTGGAGGCCCAGAGAAAGGACAAAGAGGAACAAGAGGAAGAAGAAGTAGCTGAAGAACCAAGGAGATTCACGATGCAGGAAATGGCAAGGGGATTTTCTTTATTTGAGGAGGCACTGTTAGTTTTTGAGGCACAGGACCCAGACACAGAATGGTACACAAAGGCTGCAGCAGCTGTTCAGAATGCAATCCAGTGCTACCGTGTCATCTATGATGAGAAAAAAAGTGCTACTACCCAGACATCACTGGATTGTTTTTTCAAGAGGGTAGATAGAATTGAATCCAGCAAGGAAACAGAACCTGTGCCATCAACGTCAGGAGTAAGTGAAAGTGTAGCTTGCCCTCCGCCTCCTATTGCTGACGATCCTTCAGCTCTACCATCTCCCACCTCCCCACCCTCCTGCAGTCAGTAACTCTTCTGGCCTGTTCACTTGATGCCAGCCCCTGCATGCCAGCTACTGTACTGGACTACTGTACTTTTCAAGGTACTGTATTATGAGGTTAAAAATGTTTTATTTTTTGTGTTTGTTTTTTATGCATTATTTGTGTGAAAAGTATTATAAAACTCTTACTGTACAGTACTATATAGCCAACTGTGTTCATTGGGTACCTAGGCTAACTTTGTTGGACTTAACGAACAAACTGGACTTACAAACGTGCTCTCAGAACAGAACTCGTTCGTATGTAGGGGACTTCCTGTACATAGAAAATCCTAAGACACCACCAAAAAACTATTAGAGCTCATCAATGAATTTGGTCAAGTTGTAAGATACAAAATCAATACAAAGAAACGTGTTGCATACTAACAATGAACTATCTGACACAGAAACTAAGGAAACAATCCCATTTACCACTGCATCAAAAAGAACTAAATACCTAGGAATAAATCTAACCAAGGAGGTAAAAGACCTATACTCAGAAAACTGTAAGACACTGATGAAGGAAACTGAAGATGACATACACAGATGGAAATATATACCATGTTCATGGACTGGAAGAGTACTGTTAAAATGACCATACTACCCAAGGCAATCTACAGATTCAATGCAATCCCTATCAAAATACCAAGGGCATTTTTCACAGAACAAGAATAAATAATTTTAATATTTGCATGGAAACATGAAAGACCCTGAAGAGCCAAAACAATCTTGAGAAAGAAGAACACAGCTGGACGTATCACAATCCTTGACTTCAGACTATACCACAAAGCTACAGTCATCAAGCAATATGGTACTGGCACAACAACAGACACATACAACAATGAAAGAGAATAGAGAGCCCAGAAGTAAACCCACACACTTATAGTCAATTAATCCACAACAAAGGAGGCAAGAACATACAGTGGAGAAAAGACAGCCTCTTCAATAAGTGGTGCTGGGAAAACTGGACAGCTACATGTAAAAGAATGAAATTAGAACACTCCCTAACACCATACACAAAAATAAACTCAAAATGGATTAAAGACCTAAATTTAAGACCAGAAACCATAAAACTCCTAGAGGAAAACATAGGCAGAACACTCTTTGATATAAACTGTAGCAATATTTTTTTTGATCTGTCTCCTAAGACAAAGGAAAGAAAAGCAAAAATATACAAACGGGACCTAATTAAAAGTAAAGGCCTTTTTAAAAAATTAATTAATTAATTAATTTTGGCTGCGTTGGGTCTTCATTGCTGTGCACAGGCTTTCTCTAGTTGTGGTGAGTGGGGGCTACTCTTCGTTGCGGTGCACGGGCTTCTTATTGTGGTGGCTTCTCTTGTTGTGGAGCATGGGCTCTAGGCACGTGGGCTTCAGCAGTTGTGGCTCGCGGGCTCTAGAGCGTAGGCTCAGTAGTTGTGGCACACAGGCTTAGTTGCTCCACAGCATGTGGGATCTTCCCGGACCAGGGCTCAAACCCTTATCCCCTGCATTGGCAGGCAGATTCTTAACCACTGCACCACCAGGGAAGTCCCGAAAATTAAAGGCCTTTTTCTTCAGAGGAAAGGAAACCATCGACAAAATGAAAAGACAACCTACTGAATGGGAGAAAATATTTGCAAATGTTATGACCAATGAGGGGTTAATATGCAAAATATATAAACAGCCCATCCAACTCAATATCTAAAAAAACAAACCTGATTTAAAAATGTGTAGAAGACCTGAAGAGACATTTTTCCAAAGGAGACATATAGATGGCACATGGAAAGTGCTCAACATCGCTAATCAGAGAAATGCAAATCAAAACCACAATGAGGGCTTCCCTGGTGGCGCAGTGGTTGAGAATCCACCTGCCAATGCAGGGGACATGGGTTCAATCCCTGGTCCGGGAAGATCCCACATGCCACGGAGCAACTAAGCTCGCGTGCCACAACTACTGAGCCTGTGCTCTAGAGCCCGTGAGCCACAACTACTGAGCCCGCGTGCCACAACTACTGAAGCCCACGTGCCTAGAGCCCATGCTCCACAATGAGAAGCCACTTCAATGAGAAGCCCACACACCACAACAAAGAGTAGCCCCCCACTCGCCGCAACTAGAGAAAGCCCGCACGCAGCAACAAAGTCCCAATGCAGCCAAAAATAAATAAATAAAACAAATTAAAAAAAAAAAAACCCACAATGAGGTATCACCTCACACCTGCCAGAGTGGCCGTCATCAAAAAGACAACAAATAACAACTGTTGGTGAGGACGTGGAGAAAAGGGAACAGTTGTTCACTATTGGTGGGTATGTAAACTGGTGCAGCCACTGTAGAAAACAGTATGGAGGTTCCTTAAAAAACTAAAAATAGGACTACCATATGATCTAGCAATTCCACTCCTGGGTATATACCCAAAGAAAATGAGAACACTGACTTGAAAAGATACATGCACCCCAATGTTCATAGCAGCATAATTTACAAGGAGTCAAGATATGGAAGCAACCTAAGTGTCCATAAACAGATGAACAGATTAAGAAGATTGGTATATATTATATATATATATATATACACACACACACACACTCACAATGGAATACTGCTCAGCCATAAAAAAGAATGAAATTTTGCCATTTGCATCAACATGGATGGGCCTAGAGGGGTATTATGCTTAATGAACTAAGTCAGACAGAGAAAGACAAATACTGTATGATATCAGTTATATGTGGAATCTAAAAAAATAAACAAATGGATATAACAGAACAGAAGCAGACTCATAGACGTAGAGAACAAATTAGTGGTTCCCAGTGGGGAGAGGAAAGGGCGAAGGGGCAAGATAGGGGTAGGGGAGGAAGAGGTATAAACTATAAAATAAATAAGCTACAAGGATATATTGTACAGCACAGAGAACGGAGCCAATACTTTATGATACCTTTAAATGGAGTATAAGCTATAGAAATTTTGCATCACTATGTTGTACACCGGAAATGAACAATATCGTAAATTAACTGTACCTCAACAAAAACTAAAATAAAGTGAGAAATGCACAATTACGACAAGGCAGGGAAGTCATGAGTGTGGTAGAAAGTGAAACCAGCTTCCCATCCCGGCGGGAAAGGCGTGCCTACCTGGCGTGGTGCTGGCCTGGCCACGAGGGGCAGGAGCTCGTAGAGGGGAATGGAGATGCCGATGTCTCGGGGTGGCTGTCGGAGAACTTGGTGACATGCCAGGAGTGCGGCCTCCAGCTCAGCTCATTCCTCCTGAAAAAGGATGCAGATGACTCAGGGACTTCACACCAAGGACAACTTCAGGCCAAGAAAGGAGCGAGAGGCAGAAATGATTCCTGTGTGATTTACTGCATCGCTGTCCGGTGCTTCCCACTGCATCTGGGCACCAGCGCTCTTTGTACAGGTTCATTACCGGAGAACACCCCCGGGTGAGAATCACAGGCTCCAGAATGTGAACCAGCCCTTAGGCTTCCAAATTTATTCTAAGTAAGTATATGAATCTTGCCCACGACCCCCGCTGTCCCATCCCCAAGACACAGCAGGATCTTCTGTCTGCCCGGTGTCAGTGCAACTTTGCACAGGCCCTTAGCCTGTTTGAGGAGAAGGCACTGGGCTGCAGAAAAGCTTGAGCCGGGTCCCACAGAGTTTTGACTGCATTTATTTATTCACTCACTTAACTAAGTGAACACCGCTATCCTGTAGTTAACGGGGACTGGTGGACACGTATTCCTCTGAGCCTCCCAGAGCGTCCAAAGTCATCTAAGGGCTCCTGTCATGGGAATCACCACGCCCTAAGACCAGCAGGCTCCAGTCCATTCCTGCCAGGGCTTCTGAACGTGGCACGAGCCTTCCCTGCCCCCCTCCACCGTCCCCACCATCCGTGGGTGGCTTATTAGGTTTCTGACCACACCTGCCCAGGTGTGAAAAAGCATGTCCAGTTGGAAATCCCTGCAGCCGCCGTAGGAACATCACAGGGCCTCCAGGGGAAAGCTGCTGCATGAGCAGACCGCCCATGCTCGCCCCTCCTCCTCCTGCAATTTAAGACGGATCTAGCCTCACCAGGGACACTTTACAGCCCAATCGAGATCGGAGAAAGGGTTCAGTTGAGCCTCTAAGTACCTGATGGGGATCAAACATTCTTCCAACAGGCAAAAACATTAAAGAATATTATGCAACAACGAATATTAAAGAAAACCCAGAAAGCATTTATAACATAAACCTTCTGATGACTCAGAAACAAGGAAAAATACACGGGTGGCAAAATGTGGAATGTGTTGACCTTTTGATAGTTTCCCACGAGCTAAAGCATAAAACAGACGAATTCATCACACCACAGAAGTAAAGGGATTGTAAAACCAAAACTGTACCTCATAAAGTTTCTCAAAATCCTTGTAAGGAAGGTTCTGGCCACGTGAATTTCATTTTCAGATGGCTTTTTCTGTGCTATAATATCCGTAACTTCTTTCATCTTCCTTTACAGGTAATTAATGAAGGAAACAAACTAGACAAACTGCAGGCAAAGGAAAAAGAGGCTTGGAAAAGAAAACGCCTTACACTTTGTGGTAACATATTTCAAGTCTGTAATTGGAATGAGTGGGGAACCAGCTGGTTTACTGGGGCAGTCGTGCTCTTTGAGAAAAGTAAATGTTTCTCCTCTTATTTTAAAGGATAATACAGGCAGACCTTGGAGATGTTTCGGGTTGGGTTCCAGACCACCACAATAAAGTGAATATTGTAATAAAGCTAGTCACGTGAACTTTTCGGTTTCCCAGTGCATATAAAAGTTATGTTTACACTATACTATAGTCTACCAAGTGAGCAATAGCATTATGCCTAAAAAAACACAATGTACATACCTTAATTTTAAAATACTTTATTGCTGAAAAACACTATTATCTGAGCCCTAGTAATAATATTAGTAACATCAAAGATCACTGATCACAGATCACCATAACAAATATGATAGTGGAAAAGTCTGAAATAGTGTGAGGATTACCAAAATGTGAGACACAAAGTGAGCCAGTGCTGTTGGAAAAATGGTACCAACAAACTTACTTGACACAGGGTTGCTACAACCTTCTATTTGTAAAAAACAAAAAAAAAAACAAAAAAAAAAACGCAGTATCTGTGAAGCACAATTAAGTGAAGCACAACACAGCAAGGTATGTCTGTACACAGATATATGCCTCTACTTTGAGAAGACATAGTCAACAGTTAGGGTACTAATTGGAGCTTTAAAAAAAAAACAAAAAACAAAGGGAAAACGCAGTGAAAAGGGTGGTACCCAGAAGCTCTAAGTGAGGAATCATGGCTCCTGGGAAGAGTGAAATTTTCCTACGTATGTGGCTCTTGTCAGGTCCTCGGACTTTCCTAGAGCACAGTGAACATATCTGGGGATCGAGGAAGGTTCAGGCGGTTTCTGTTTGTCAGCCCCTCTGATGGCTAAAACTGGATTCTGCTGATGAGAGGAGGAGGACATGTGGCTGAGGGCTGGTCCCTCCATCACAAGCCCGTGACCACGCTGGGCAGGAAAGCTCTGGGGACCGGACGCTCTGGCGCCACCTAGCGTTCCCAGATGGAACAGAAATGGCAGGGGCCGATTTAAGGCGCTCGTTTCAACAGACGATGGTGTTTCTTCCCACACAAGATAAACGCACTCCAGGTGGCTTTAAACCACCCGGGTCCCTGGAAGTCTGGGGCCGTGAGGGGTGCACAGGCCACAGGCTGTGCCGGGCAAGATGCCCCGATGTGAGGGCCTCGGAGAACTCGGACCACGTGGTACCTGGCGGTACCTGGTTAGGGGTTAAGCGCCCTGCCCCCTCAGGGGGCCACGCGTGTCGGAAGGAAACGCACACACAGCACGTATGCAGCGAACCACACCCGAACCTTCCTCTCCTGGCGAGCGGGACGTCTGCTACGTCTGCTACAGCTGGACCAGTCCCCCCGCCAGACATCAAACAGGAACAGAAGGGCGAGGTGTGAAAGGAACGCCCCCTCCGCAGGCCACGCAGTCAGACGCAAGCCAGCTCGGCTGGGGAGACCAGCCAGGACGCCCCTTCCGGGAGGAAGAAGGACGGCACGGCTCAGCCCAGAGACGTCCAAGGCCACGCCTCTGTGCAAGGCAGTGTGGTCAGCGATGCCAGGGAAGAAACAGCTGTGACCTGGCCGGGGTGCGGGTGCTGACCCCTCCTGTGCGTGGAGCTGCACAATCCTGCCAGCTCCGGAAACGCGACGGGGCTGATCCAGGTCACACCCACGGGAGACTAACAGTCGCCACCACGGGCACCCCAGTGTACAGGGAAGAAATCCTTTTCATCCAAATGGCTACTGCTGCTCGGAAATCTTAAAGAAAAGGCATACTGTAGAAAACATGGAACATTTAAAAATTAAAATGCGAATAAGACAATAAAGGAGGACAACCCCGTAATCTGAAGATGAACGTGGGTAACATCTCTGCATTTCTTTCCCCGTTTCAGACAGCTGAGAGCATCGTGCAGACTTGGCGGGGCCCTTTCTCTCTGCAGCCCGCCTGGTTGGGTGAGCGTTCCTCCAGGCCACGGGCACTCTTCCAAAATGTCATTTTTAATATGGCATAATATTCTTTCCACATAAATACTGAAAAGCAATGCTGCTATTAACACCGGGTTTTCTGGCTTCCAAATCAAATTATTCGTCCTAATGAGGGTTCTCTGAAACCTTTCCCACAAGTTGCACACCAAAATTAATCTAAATTTACTTCAATTTTTAAAAATAATTTTATATGCTAGGTAGTCTTTTTTTTTTTTTGAAAGGAAGGGGTTTAGATCACAAATATAAAAAATGCTAGGATACCAATGAAAATTAAGGATGGATCTAGATACAGAAAATTCATTTTTAAAAAGGCATTATTAAAATAAGGGCTTCAATGAAATGTTTCTCATTCAGAGAAAGAGCAGAATTCCCTCAAAAAAAAAAAAAAAACAAACCACGTGAACGCCGGGTTATTTTCCTAACCTTTCCAACTGCAGCCAACAGGCGCTGCCTCAGAAAATAAACGCAGTCCGCATGTGGTCCCCACGAGCGCGGGGCGGCGGGGGGGGGGGGGGGGGGGCCTGACAGTACCAGGCCTGCAGGCTGGGAGGCCAACGGGAAGGGCCTGGCGGGACACTGTGGCGGGGGCACCACAGGGTGTGTTGGCTGCAGGCGACACTGGCGATGGGAAGAGTCCTCGGGGAAAATAAAACCAACAGTGATGCTTGGGGCATCTTAGAAGCACGTGTCACGGGGGCTGGGGGGGGCGGGGGGAGGTGGGGGCGGCAGTGGGGAGGGGCCTTCCAGATAAAGCGCAGGCTGCAAAGTTCCTCAAATGCTCCCCAGTGAGTCCTGCGGGTGAGAGGGGTGAGTTCCGGGCAAGGAGCCCCCAGAGCTTAGGGAGGGAGGCTGTGCAGAGGCCCCGAGGGACAGGCCCACAGCGGGGACAGGCCCTCCTGATACTGAGGGTGTGCCTGGGCTGGAGGAGGGCGACAACTGCAAACACCCTTTTTATTCTTTGAAAGTCAAACAAACACATAAAAAGCACCGCCCTACAGACACAAAAGGAAGCCTGCCCTGAGCTGCTGCTTCCTTCCTGTTCCGGTCAAGCCTCTAGAGGATAGATGCTGACCGGCCCCTCCCTCTCCCGAGCTGCCTCTACCTCCTACCACACCAGTCTCCCTGCAACTCAGGTCTGGCAGCTCCTGCTCTCACCCCACCACCCTCAGCTGCTCCCAGCTGCCACGGAGTGAAGCCCACGCCCACCGCGGTACTGTGATCTGCTCCCCGGGCCGGGCGGCACTGGCATCGCTGGGGCACAGGCTGGGGCCGGACGGCTGTGTTTGCACAAGCCCTCAAGGTCACTCAGAGGCGAGCTCAGGTCTGAGACTCACCGCTCTAGCCCCGAGCTACCCTTCCTCCCTTCCCCCATCCGCTCTGCCAGCCTCTTTAGGAGGTCCCGGCACCACTGACTTAGGTCCACGTCTGTGTCTCAAACCTGGCTCAGCCTTCAAAGGACAGCCTGACTGCTGAGCTCTGCTCCAGCCCTCCTTCCTTCCGCCAGAGCCACCACTTGTTAGAGCTTTTCCTGTCCGTGCCCATCAGCCCCCTCAGCTGCCAGCTCCCCGAGGGCAGGACCTATGGGTATGACTTCAGCCGCCTGGCTGGAGCGCTTCCAACACACATTACGCGAACGAATAAAAACAGAGGTCAGACCACTCTGTGAATGGCGGAGTTCTTTTCCCCGGCACTGATCTGACAACACGATGCTGTGGGTGGTGACATCACCCTTGATAAAATGGGATAAGAGTCCAGGAGTTCCTGCCTTTATTCACGAGGAGAAAGAGGTAAAGATGAAAATTCCCAAATGACCTAAACAGCTGAAACTGATACAAGACATCAAAGCTGCATTTTAAACCAATGCCAGGGCCGAGTAGCAGCATTCACACGGGATAAAAGCATCAGGGTTCCGCCCCACGAGGCCGGGGCTCCCCTTATCTGTCTCCCAGCAAGGGCAAGTGCACGCCTGTCTCGGCCTCTGGCGTTCCCCGGGTGCATTAGCAGGAAAGACCGCGTAGAAATGTCACACAATGAACGCAGGCAGAATTGGAGCAGACCCAAATGGCTTGGCTATTTTCCCGTTAACTTTTGCAAAGGGGGGTGAGGGGACTATCTCACCCAGCACTACCAGTACTAAAAACGCTTTGTCCAAACCACCCGAGGTCACGGTGCATGTCCCCAGTTTTCAGAAAGGCACCGATGCAGCTTCTTGGCTACATGTAAACAGAATGGATTTTTTGGTAAAGACACCCCAGACACTCAAATGTGCAACCATTAACATAACTAAGTACGAGTAGCGCTAAGGATTAGCAACAGAGCTGGTGAGTCTTGTACATAAGAGTATAGAAACAAAATTACGTGAAACATTCTCTGCATGCCTTAATATATTAGAAACCATCAGCGTTTCCAAACTAAATTATATCAACATCACTTGCATGCCTTCTAATGAAAAACAAAATCATAACTGTTTACCACTCTCTACTTGGCTTAGAATATGAAACATCTCACCTAGAGATTCAACTGATTAAGTTGGTTAAGCCATACACTAAATCTACATCTGAATAGAAGCAACCTTTCCCCAAATAAAGCAATTCTGCTCTATGTGGCTTTTTTTCCCTCCTGATTTTATTTCATAAAAACAAGAATGGCAAACAGCCCAAACGAGTCGGCGTCTGTCCAGGATAAACCTCTGGGTCTACTCTGTTTTAAGAAGAAAGTAAGCACAGTAGCAAACAGCCACAATCCCGCAAATGCTCAAAGCAGACACTTTTCCCCTGAAATTTGAACGATCAATCTCAGACCACCCTCCAAAAGCAGCACCCACCAGCATCCCCAGTAAGACAGACACCCTCTGTGGGAACACACAGTTTCTGCCCCAGGAAGAGCTCTTGGGGTCGGGGGGAGAGGGGAGAGAAAGGAGAGGAAGTGGGGAGGAGGGAAAAGCAGGAGGGACACAACCTGCTGACGTCCTACCCATCCCTCTCCTCTAGCTGCTTCAGGAACACCTGCGCTCATCCACGTTGGGGCCGCCTGCCCTAGGACAGCTCCAAGGAGCCAGCAGCAGAGGGGAGCCCGGCACGACACTGGCTTGGTGCAGAACTCACTGCACCTCAGTGACGTCCAGAAGCCCACGCACGTGGCAAGAAACTTGCTCCTAGCAGGCATGCGTGCCGTCACTAGACCAGACACCTCCTTTCTTCAGATGTGTTGCCACGCCACCCCGTGTGGCCACCCCTTACGGCCTCCTGCAGCGAAGCTCCATCCTTCCATCCTCCGGTGTTAATCTCCTCCTGAAGGCAAGCTTAGCGGACGTAAGCAGAGTCAAAGAAGGGTTTAAGGCCTCCGGCAAAGAGGCAGGAAACATGCGTCAACCCTACGCATAATGTGGCTCTGGCATAAAAACTGCTCGCGGCAGTGGACGGCTCAGGAGTGACACGAACGATGAAGTGGCAGGCCGAGTTCACTGTAAACAAGACTAATATTACCATATACGTTTGGAAGAAAGACCAAAAGAGTCATTACAAGCTATACAATATAATTCATGGCCTGACAGTTAAAGAGAAATTTTCCCTACGGTGCTTGAAATTCCATGTATGTTTTAGGAGCTGAACGTATGGTAACTTCCCTGTGAACGGAGGACAGTGGATGGTATCCCGGTGCTGTGCACACGGAGCTTTTAGTGAGCATTTTACAGCATCGGACAGCAACGGCCTTAACCCAGCACCGGGCGAGAAGCGTCCCCTACTTCGGCACGTCTCCCACAGCAAGGGGCTTACCGACACCTGCGTTAATCAGGAAAAGGCCTCGAGTGACCCAGTTTTGGGTCTTAACCTTTTCCAAGCACATTTGCTTAAGCCAGCGGTATGAGCACTGCAGCCGCCCAGCAAAATAGCCCGTGGCCCTCAGGGAAATACCAGCGCCCAGATCCATCCCACACCTGCCCATCAGGATCTCCAGGGAGGGGCCCGACCCCGGGGAAGAAAGTGCAGGCGACAAGTACACAGAGAGACAGACACAGAAGAAGAGGCTACCACATCCTCCCACGCTTTCCTGCGAGCAGCACATCCTCGGCCAAGCAGAGAGGGCAGGACAAGGTGCCGGGGAGGCACGGCCGGGCTGCGCCTGCTCGCCCCCCCCGTTCCTCTGACTCCCGGGCAGATGCCAGGATACCACCTGGACATCTTAAAGGAGAACATGTGTGCACCAGTGCGGCTTCCTGTTACCCTTCTTTGTTTCCAGCCGACACAGCTCTGGGAGGAAGGCAGCGCTGGCTCTCACCTGTCTGGGAAAGAAACGAGGCTGGGGAGAGACAGTGATCTGGGTCCTTGTCTCCTAAGGCACCGCGCTCTCCCAGTCCCGGCTTCTAAACGATGACAAGATACGCGGTGCCCGTGCCCCGTGAAACCAGACGCCTCCGCCTTGTGAAGCCAGCCTGCCGCCACCCTCGCCTGGCCGCTGGGTGCCCTGCTCGCTGCACAGGCTGAAGCAAGACAAGCACGCCCAGCAGCTGTCACCGGCGGGAGGGAGTCAGGATGCGACCCACGATGCCCACTTTGTTCATAAAACCACGGGTATGTGTTTTACACCGAGGCGCGTACACGCCTCTTCCCAGAACCTCCGAGAAAAACCAAGCCTGCACTGGCCACTCTGGCCCTCAGGACCCTAAGCTGTTTTCAATCTTCGTCAGAAAAGCCACCCTTTCTTAAGGTGCCTGGGCTGGGCAGGTAGTTGAGGGTTCAGGCAGCTCATTTATCATTTGGTGATCCTCAGGCAGGCCAACATTTGATATTGATGTGTTGGTGGCTCAGTCTATGAATTAACTACAGAGTGCCTTCATAAACTAAACACCTTTTTTTTAAGAGTACATGATCCAGGGCTTCCCTGGTGGCGCAGTGGTTAAGAATCCACCTGCCAATGCAGGGGACACGGGTTTAAGCCCTGGTCTGGGAAGATCCCACATGCCGCGGAGCAACTAAGCCAGTGCGCCACAACTACTGAGCCTGCGCTCTAGAGCCCGCGAGCCACAACTACTGAGCCCGCGCGCCTAGAGCCCGAGCTCCACAACAAGAGAAGCCACCACAATGAGAAGCCCACGCACCGCAACAAGGAGTAGCCCCCGCTCGCCGCAACCAGAGAAAACCCGCGCGCAACAAAGACCCAACGCAGCCAAAAATAAATAAATAAATTAATTAATATATATATTTAAAAAAAGAGTACATGATCCATTTTGGAGTTCTACATACAACACTAGTTAGAAAATGCTAACTAATCTCTGAGATACAAGTCAGATTAGTGGTTGCCTAGGGATAAAGAAAGATGAGAATGGTGAGATTTAGATTTAGATAGAGAAGAAAACATGTCACCGATTTAAGAGAAATCATGTTAAAAGCACTCACTGGTGCCTTTGTAATAAGGAAAATGGTAAGTTAGTATGGAGTTTAAATTTATTTATTTATTTTATTTTTTTGCGGTGCTGGGTCTTCGTTTCTGTGCTAGGGATTTCTCCAGTTGCGGCGAGCGGGGCCCACTCTTCATCACGGTGCGCGGCCCTCTCACTGTCGCGGTCTCTCCCGTTGAAGAGCACAGGCTCCAGACGCACAGGCTCAGTAGCTGTGGCGCACGGGCTTAGTTGCTCCGCGGCATGTGGGATCCTCCCGGACCAGGGCTCGAACCCGTGTCCCCTGCATTAGCAGGCACGCTCTCAACCACTGTGCCACCAGGGAAGCCCCAGTATGGAGTTTTAAAAGTCCTTATTATGTGCGTCTTCAGTACTTAAAACAGTAATTCACCATGTGCCAGATGACAGCAACAGATCCTAGTATTAACTAATTAACCGTTTTGTAGAATTTTATTCATATTTCTAGGCAAAACCACCGTTTCAGACTTTTCTAATAGGCAAAAATAATACCCACACACAGTATTAAAATTTAATCCAAAATTATCTTTAAAATATTTAAAAACGCCTAAGTTTGTTTTTAAAAGTGTGCTTGAAAAAAAAAACATTTGGACAAACTGCTTGGTTTGGTTTTATATTGGGTTATATGTGTTACTTAGAATATTAAGCTCTATCTAAACTAGATAATCATTCTGCACACTCCTCACTTAAAGGGGAACTGGGTATGCGGATTACAAAACTGGGATCCTACACCAGGGCTCCCATCAACCCTTCACAGCCAAAGTCTGATCCGTCTCCCCACAAGTCTGTTGGATACGCAGTCAGCTCCAAGGCGAGCGGGCCGGGCCCCCAGGCCTTCTCTCTCCTTCTACCCCCAGTTCTCATGGTGTGTACTCCGAACAGAACTCACATCATCCGGTTTTTAGATCCTTAACTATGTTCCTCGAATTCAAAAAAAAAAGCTTCTGAACACATGGAATGATGCCCAACCTCGGTCATAATGACAGAAATGCCCATTTAAACAATAAAAGCATCTGTCACCTATCACATCCACAAAGCCAGCAAAAACAAGCTTCACAACGCACGTACTTTCTGCCTCAAAACCTCCCACGCTAGGAATGGACCAGGACGACCTATACGCACATGTATGTGGACTCGGGTACAAAAGCGTCACACCGCAGCACTGTCTGCTGTGCGCCGGAAGCACCGTAAACGTCCACACACAGAGGACCTGCTAGACACACAGCAGAGCATCCAGACCGTGGAGCCGCACGGGGTCAGGAGAAACCTTGAGTCAGAGCACTCAACCTGGACCGACCCCCATTTTCACGTGTAACACACGACTAGGTACCTGTTTCTAAAAGGGAACCTAAGCGGTTAGTACTGACACAGCCGCTCTCCGGAGGGGCAAAATGGGAGGATGAGGGGTTGGGAGAAAGGCTGATGTATCCCACCCAATTCCCGTTCCAAAGTGAATGTTTTCCCACGGCCATGTGTTACTCCAAGTACTCA
This sequence comes from Balaenoptera acutorostrata, assembly GCF_949987535.1. Lineage (NCBI taxonomy): Eukaryota > Metazoa > Chordata > Mammalia > Artiodactyla > Balaenopteridae > Balaenoptera > Balaenoptera acutorostrata. The sequence goes on along the minus strand of NC_080085.1, from coordinate 7,319,088 downwards.
TAAATGCGGAATAAAAAGTCACTCTTGGAGTAATTGTAGCCGGCATTCCGACACCCGCCCCTTAGGGTGATCCTGTCTGTTTTGACCACAGAGCAATAAACAGAGCCTTCTGGGGGCGCCGCCCAGAACAGAGCACAGCTGACTGCCTCCTGGGGACCAAACCTCCTGCTGAGTCCTGTGAACACATCACGCAGAACCCCAAAGGCCTCTCCTCTTTAAAAGTGCGACGAGCTCGACATTTTTATTATCAGAGAAGTAATACACTTAGACTGTGCACTTAATGGATAAGATGGTAAGTTTTCTGTTACGTGTATTTTACCACAATTAAAAATTAAAACTTTTTTTCATGGGGCCTATACAGTTCTATAACTGCTTGTATGTGTTCCACTCAACTGGACTTTGAGGGGCATCTTTCCATGTCAGGAAATACTGACACCATTTTTTAAAAAAATTATTTTATTTACTTGTTTTTGGCTGTGTTGGGTCTTCGTCACTGTGCGCAGGCTTTCTCAGTCCCCTCTGCGGGTGCGCGGGCCTCTCATTGCGGTGGCCTCTCCCGTTGCAAAGCACGGGCTCTAGGCGTGCAGGCTTCAGTAGTTGTGGCACACGGGCTTAGCTGCTCCGCAGCATGTGGGATCTTCCCGGACCAGGGCTCGAACCCGTGTCCCTTGCATTGGCAGGCGGATTCTTAACCACTGTGCCACCAGGGAAGCCCACTGACACCATTTTTTTATTTTGTAATAGCACTTGTATTCTTTTTAAAAACTTTTATTGACGTATAGATTTCTAATGTGTTGATTTCTGCTGTACAGCAGAGACTCAGTTATACACATATATATATATTTTTTTTCATATTCTATTCCATTACGCTCTGTCACAGGATGTTGACTAGAGTTCCCTGTGCCTACAGTAGGACCTTGCTGTTTACCCACTCTATATACACTAGTTTGCATCTGCTAATCCCAACTCCCAATCCATCCCTCCCCCACCCCCCACCCCGCTTTGGCAACCACCAGTCTGTGCTCTGTGTCTGTGAGTCTGTTTCTGTTTCGTAGATAAGTTCATTTGGCTGACACCATTTATAATGGCAGCACTCTGCAGTATGCATGGTCCCTAATTCACTTCAGTCATTTCCTTTTGCTGAATATCTAGGATCCAAGAAATGAAATTCTGAGTCCAAAATAGGCCTTTTGACACATGTTGCCAAACCGCTCACCAGAAAGTCTCATCAGCATTACATCAAATAAGCACTTGTTTCCCCACATCTCAGCACCAATGGGCAGTGCTATTCCATCAGATCTCGGCCAGCTGCAGAATCAAAACCTAGTTTGTAAGTAAACTTGTCGATCCCTAGTTAAACATCTTTTTTTTTTTTCCCCCCCCGACACACACACTGTATTTTATTTTTACAAGAGATAAATAGACTGACACCAAGCATTGTAAATGGATGACCGCAACAAAAGCAACAATGATTGCAATTACCAAACACGAAACACACTCATACTATGTCATAATATTGACATTCAGTCCAGTAATCCTCCACTGTAACAGCTCCTTTACTTTGCAGTGAAGATTGATTTCTATATTCTTTGCCTCTGAGTCCTTGTGGGATTTTTTTTTTTTTAATTCAAACAGAAATTCACAAAAATTATACTCATCCTCATCAGTTCACTCAGTCCCATGTAATTAATTTTTTTTTCATCTTGATCTTTTGTTAGCACTTTTATGAGTTCAGCAGTTTTTCATTAGAGTTCTGAAAATGCTTATTCATTCAGTTCAGCAATACAGTTACCAGAAACCTGTACTTGTCAGAGTCTTTTCTATGAATTCGTTGAAAAATGTCTTTTTAAACACTCGTTTCCTATGTGCATTTCTCATATTAGGAACTGCCTATGAGCGTCTTTCATCCAACTTTCTACTGGGGTGCAAATTCCCTTCTTTATAGCTGTTGTTACTAAACCAACTTTATTACACACTTGCTTTTTTTTTTTGCACCCTAGAATAAGATCTGACATTGACCAACATTTCATTTTTACCTTGTGAGATGCAACCGGTGAAAATATTCATGCACCCTGATTCTGTCCCCCAGGATGTGTCACTGGCTTGATTTTATTTGCTGCTGCCTCCCCTGGGCTGGCCGATGTCACACTGACAGGTTTTACTGAATGAGCACCCCATGGTCAGCAGCCCCATCAGGCCCTCCAATGATGCCCGTCCCGGTGCAGCTCAAATCAATTCGATTCAATAAGTCCAAGCCCCTCATCTGCCCTTGCGCATCGGGCACTGCGGTAAGCAGCCGCAAACTGGCGAGACAGTTTGCTCACAGCTTCAACTAAGCCAGTGCTCTCCCCGTGGGGGAGACAGACAGTAAGCCAACGAGCCGGCTGTGTGTTCTGGGGGCTCGGGCAGCCCCGCAACGGAGACATTTCAGGTGGTGGTTTATAACCGCTGTCTCCCCTGTGTGGGTCAAGCGTCCCTCACCATCACCAGCGCTCCACTAAGTCTAACGGAATCCTGCGAGAACTTCACACGTCCTGCCTTAGGAGGCTTAATAAGGCGACCTCAAAGAAATGATACACCGTGATGGCAACCCGTCATGTCCCCTGCTCCCCCACAAGGCTCCAAAATGGCCATGCTGAGACGTCAGTTTTCTGATTTACAAGGACAGCCTATTCCACTGAGAAATGAGGCTGCTGCATGAACGTGGCAAAGAATGAAATGCTTTCCTTCTTCGTTTCTGAAACTCCTCCTTGGATGCTATTTTGGTCCCCCAAAAATAAATACATGAAAAGTCCACAGGGATATGTCTTCAAGTCTGTACTAAAAACTGAAGGCCTTGAGTCAATTTACTTTTCAAAATTTACAGCCAGGCTTCCCTGGTGGCGCAGTGGTTGAGAATCCGCCTGCCAATGCAGGGGACACGGGTTCGAGCCCTGGTCCGGGAAGATCCCACATGCCGCGGAGCAACTAAGCCCGTGAGCCACAACTACTGAGCCTGCGCTCTAGAGCCCGCGAGCCACAACGACTGAAGCCCGCGCGCCTAGAGTCCGTGCTCCGCAGCAAGAGAAGCCACCGCAGTGAGAAGCCCACGCACCGCAACGAAGAGGAGCCCCCGCTCGCCGCAACTAGAGAAAAGCCCGCGCGCAGCAACGAAGATCCAATGCAGCCAAAAATAAACAATAAATAAATAAATAAATAAATTTTTAAAAAATAAAATAAAATGTACAGCCTACCTTGGAAAGACTGCGCTAATTCTGCTAAAAGGGGCACGTCAACCCTTTACTATGAATTAGCCAACTGCAAAACACAAGGCCGAGAATTATTTCTATATGAAACCAGTCACCGGAATTCCCTGGCGGTCCAGCGGTTAAGACTCAGCACTTCCACTTCAGGGGGCACAGGTTCGATTCCTGGTCCCTGGTTGGGGAACTAAGATCCCACAAGCTGTGCGGCGTGGCCAAAAAATAAAAATAAAAAGTCACAAAACACCTCCATGCTGCCCAGTAGTACCGTTCTAGTGCTTGTGTGTAAAAGCATCACGTGCCCAACTTCACTTTCTGACCCCTTCAAATCATCCCAACTCCTATCCACAATCTCCTTTCTTGGAATATGCACTTGGTCCCCTCAGACCTCAGCACAGCACTGGAAACACCTGCTAGCTGACCTGTTAAGTCTATGTGCATCACATTATTTTAGCATAAAACCTCAAAACCTGGTAGCCTGCCACCTTGTGTACAACACAGGCAATGACATTTCATCATTTGGAGCATAAACAGTTTCCTCACTGCCAGAAAATCACCTACATATTGCCAAGAATAAGATTTAAGTATTCAAAATCACTTAAATCAAAATTAACAGTCAACAGTAATAAAAGAAGAAATCTTTTAAGAACCTACTGTACAGCACAGGGAACTCTACTCAGTACTTTGTAGGGACTTCCCTGGTGGTCCAGTGGGCAAGACTGCACACTCCCAATGCGGGGGGGCCTGGGTTCGACCTCTGGTTGGGGAACTAGATCCTGAATGCACGCCGCAACTAAAAGTCCACATGCCGCAACTAAAGATGCCACGTGCTGCAATGAAGACCCTGAGTGCCACAACTAAGACCCAGCGCAGCCAAAATAAATAACTATTGGGGAAAAAAAAAAAAAAAAAAAAAAAAACCTTTGTAATGACCTACATGGGAATAGAATCTAAAAAAGAGTGGACATCTGTATATGTATAGCTGATTCATTTTGCTGTATAGCAGAAACTAACACAACATTGTAAATCAACTATACTCCAATAAAAATTAATTTTAAAAAAAGAAGGCATCTTTAAAATTTTTGATGTTGGATTCATCCTTGGCCAAGAGATAGATTCCTAAGTGTACATGCATGTACATGTACACACACACACGCGTGCGCGACTTAAGTCCAAATCAGGATTGCCACAGTGACACGGCGCAGCCAACAGACTCCAGGTTTCACTGTCCCGCTCATCTCTGTTTGTAAACAAGGCACGAGGCCCAGGTCTTACCTTTTTACCACCAGCTTCAGGGTCTTATGCGAGCCCTTCACCAGGCAAATCGCTTCCTGTCTAAACCCCGACAGACCGATGTCATTGATGCCAATGATCTCATCTCCGGCCAGCAACTTGTCCACTGCCGCGGCTTTGCTTCCTTCTTCGATCTGCAACACAGAAGTGTGTCCCATGAGCCTCTTGAACAAGCAAACAAGCCCCCAGGACTCGGCCAGGAATACAACATGCCTGTGACACATGCCACCCACAGGTTTTCTCAGACTGGCTTCAGGACAACCCAGGGGTGAAGGGACCCACCTGGGCCCTGATTCCCAGCAGGAGACCAGGGATGCATCCCTCCCCTGGTCTGCCTCCGCAAGGTCTACCGTTCACGGAGGGGTGGGAAAGCGCATGAGCTCTCAGAAGCACACCAGAAATAGCAGAGCCAGAAATACCGATTCACTTTCTGGATCTCCTTCCTCCAAAAAATAATGATGGATCTTTTTTTTAATTATTTACTAGTTATTTCTCACAGATTAATCCTGCACCTAGTTATTTCCGTAACAGCTGTATTTAGATATAATTCAGGTATCACACAATTCACCCGTATAAACATAAACGAATGGCTTGTTAGTATATTCACAGACTTGTCCAACCATCACCACCACCCATTTTAGAACAGTGTCCTAACCCCAGAAGAACCCTCGTTCGTGCCTGTCAGTGGTCACTTCCCGATCCTTCCACCCCCTGGCGACCATGCATCTGCTCTCTGCGTCTAGGGTTTGCCTACTCTGGATATTTCATATAAACAAAATGATACGACAGGTGGCCTTTTGTGTCTGGCTTCTTTCACTCAGGTTTTCAAGGTGCATCCATGTCGTAGCCTGTGTCAGAGCTTCATTCGTTTTTACGGCCAAAGGATACTCCATTGTATGGACCGACCACATTTTATCTATCCGTTCATCGGTGATGGGTATTGAAGTTGCTTTTTACTTTTTGGCTATTAATGCTGCTGTGAGCACTGGTGTACAAGTCTGTGCATGCGCGTGCATCTTCATTTCCCTTGGGTGTACACGTAGGAGTAGAATGGCAGGGTCGTACGGCAGCTATGGCGAACATTGTGAGGACCTGCCAGACTGCCTCCTAAAGCAGCTGCACCATCTTACATTTTGCATCGGCGGGCTCCAATTTCTCCACATCCTTGCTGACACTGAGTATCTGATTCCTTTCATTACAGTCCTGGATTATTACACCATGCTGGGTATGTAAAATACTCCCTACTCAGTGTTAAACACGTATGTATGAATGTGTGTTGACTGACTCCTTAAAAGCATTTTATGATTTTTATCCTGAGAAATCTTAATCTTTAAATTCTCACCCTCATCTTCCCTATACAGTAATAATCCAACTCAGCATCAAGTCACCCATCAATTAACCAACCTGTTTGCGGTACTAGCGCTTGGCAGACTGTGGCCCATGAGTGAAATCCAGCCAGCTGCCTTTTGTTTGTTTTTGTAAATAAAATTTTACTGGAATACAACCAGAGCTATTTGTTTATACACTGCTACAGGAGAGAATAGCATAGTCTGACCCACAAAGCCAAAAATATTTACTGCTTGGCTTGTTATTAAAAACAACTTGCCAACCCCTGTTTCACACCAAAAAGCCATTATTTTTACAAACTGCTAGGAAAACTAGTGAAAAAGATGAATGCTTATGGGCACAGAGGTGTGCAGGTTTGGAAGTTCGCTGCTCTGACTGTTTGCCAGGGCTAACCTAAAAATCCGTTCCAAACCTCACAAAGCACTAAAACCGTAAATGTTTCTCCTCTGGTCATTACAAAGCTGGAAACGAAGCAACTTACAGGCTCAGCTCTCAAACCACGTGGTACTTTCCTCAAGTCTCCGCCAGAACCCAAGGACAGCTGAACTTTTCCTGGGTTAATAAAGCAATTATTCACTGCAAGTCAACAGCATAAACAAAATGAGCACTCCTAACTAAAATGTGAAGCAAATCATTCGGTTCACAACCGGTTTCAAAGTCTAGACAATTTTTATCCCAACATAGTAACAGATCATAAATAAGTTTCCACCCCACCAAGATTACACACTCAGCTGCACATAGCCAAGGTGAAGGTTACGTGGCGGAGAGCTTACGTTTTGGCACGCCCTGGGTGGGAGGCCAAGGGGCCGTCCAGGCGGAGGGTCGGTGGGCAGGGCAGCTGGCTAGGGTGAGAGGAGGGTACCCGGGGAAAGGTGGCCTGCTCATGGGCTGACCAGACGCGGAAGGAATATAAAAACGGGAGGGATGGGGATGCAGGCCTCCTACACAGAAAACAGACCCACCAACAGCTGAGGACAGAACCCTGGGGCCCCAACACGGAGAAATCTGGAAGAAGATGGGTGGGGGAAGGAGCAGGAGGTGGAGGAGAAAGGGGGGGTGAGCGTCACAAAAGCCAAGACAAGCAGACACGCGCAGGGCTGGTGAGGGCGAGAGTAGCGTGAGTACGTGCGTCCCTCTCCCTACCATGATTCCTCTCTGAATTTCAGTTCCACAGGAAAAATCTTCGGGCAAGACAACTATGACCAAGGAACTTGCAGGGCCTTAGGACAGGGTTTGAAGGCAGGACGTCCTGGAGGCGAGCTGTGTGACTCAGCCATGACCTGGCGGGTTTTTCAGTCTCGTTCCCACAAACCCTTGGATGCACGAGTTCTGCGAGACTGGCTCCAAGCGCTGTCCTCGAAGTCTGATGACATCGTGTTGCTTCCCCTCATCTGCAAAGACCTCCCAAGCCCCTCCTCCACCGGTGAAGACCGCATTCCGAGGCGTCCACCTGCCCCGTCCTAACCACACTCTATCTACATTCCCAGCAAAAATGGCTCTGGGTTTGGGAGACCAAGAAGCTGGAGAATTCTCCCCCCCTTGGCTTCCTCGCCAAGACAAACTACCTGTTTGACGTTTATTGTGCTCATGGAGAAAACAGTTGTAAAAGAAGATGCTTTGAAAACCTCCAGTCTGTACTCTTGACCCCATCAAACTTCTCCCATTAGGAAGAATTAATTAGGCTTGAACTTGGTAAAGAGCAAACCTGAAGTCGGCTCTAGTCTCACAGGATACTTACTGACTCTGCCTGCCAGCACTGTACAGTGTATCACGCATTACAGACACTCAGGATCGTTTTGTCACCGTCCCCTGCCTTATAGTCAAGAGAGCGCTTGGCACTGCCACTAGCAGAGGGAACTGCCTGACATCCGCAGCACTCGGGAGCCACAAACAGGGCAGTCCCGTCCTAGAGCCATCAGGCAAAGTTCTCAGTGTCGCTTGCCGGAGCTCAGAAAAAAGTCCCTTTACAAAAAGACAGGCACACAAGAACAAATGACTCCACACCCAAGATGCCTGTCCGTGCGCCACTGGCAGAAGGAAAGCCCCAAGTTCACATGCCAGGACAAATATTCTGGTCTGAGCATTCACTGGCATTGGAAAACTCCTGTTTAGGGCCTCAGTTAAGACTTAAGTGTCCCCAAATGTGCACATTTCCTTGCTGTTCTTATGGAAACATTTTTTCTGGAAACAGCAGCGGGGGAAAAAAACCGTCAATGGAAGTCTCGTTGGAACAAAGTTTTTGTATTTCATCCAACGGATGTTACAGATGATCAAGGATGACACCCACGGAGGCCGGAGAACCCTGATTCTCCTGGGAGCCGGGACTCCCGTGGGAAGGGACCACGTCAGGGCAGCAGGGGCGCGAGGGGCCAGGCTCGCCTGGCCTCGGGGCTGGAGATGAAAGACTTCACGAAGAGAGAGGCCCAGAAGAGCAACTTGAAAGGGGTGGCATAGATGGGGGCGGACATTCCACAGGGGGGTCTGGATGTGAAGATGGGGCAGAGGCAGGAAGCCGGGCCGGTCTGAGGAATGTCAGCCTGGCCGAGCGCAGAGCTCTGGCTGGGGAGCGTTTGAAGATAAGGGCAGAAAGAGGAAGATGAGGAACTTGACCTTGAGTCAGAATCTGGCATGATATCCTGGAGGCAGTGGGGGTCCCAGGAGCCCAGCACGGAAGCAGGGGAGCGACCTTCTTATTCCAGCAAATGCGTCTGGCAGCTTCATCCTGGAGGTTGACATGAAAAGAATTTCTTCTGCCCGAGAACAGAAGGCAGCAGGCTCTGTCTTTGTACTGGACAGAAACAAGGGCTCAAACCAACACAGGGCAGAGAACACTAACGTAAGCAAGCGCTCTAGACGCTGGGAAGGAAGGTCTAAGGACAGAATCGATGCTGGACATCAAGGGCCACAGGAAAGGGGTCGGCCGGTGAGCTGGACTGATGTGGAAAATCGCGATACCCAGAGATCAAAACCAAAGGAGGAAGAACGTGTTAAGTCCAGTATCATATTTCAAAGGCCACGAATCACACCCATGATTTATCAGTTATGACTATCTCAAAGAAAGCTTTGCTGTCTGGAGAATAAGCCATGAGAAAGCACTGCCTTTTGTGAGCCAGGACAATCACTGATGTCACCTCCTTAGTCTGCTTAATTTAACTCATTCTCCTTGAGCTCCCTTGTTTCAGAAAAGAGAGCTGACTCATTCAGGAAAAGGATCAAATTGTGAAATAATCGGAGGGTGCATCTCTGGTAACGGAGAAGCCCATCAAAAACCAAAAACCTCTCAAGTGTTAAGACTTGAACATACCATCAGTCACCGGTCCCTGTCTCCCTTCTTGTACGTCCCAAGGAGTGTTTTTATCAACTATTTGGGGAATGCAAGCTTCGCAGTAGCTCTGGAAACATGCTTAAGAAGGAAATCCCACCTCACCCCATTTCTGGAGTATAAACGCTTTTTGAAGAGGTGAAATTGTTCGTTGGTTATTTTTTGGTACAACCAGGGAAGGGTGGGATAATGAATTTGAGGACGCTCTGGCTATCCCGAGCGTCAGCTTAACATTCCATGGGGGGCAGTTTTTTTTAACCTGACAACACAAAACATACTCAATGGCAATTTGGGGACACAGTCACGCACCTAATAGATCTTGAAGAGGATACCCGGAGAAAAACGTGGTCCAAAAGGATATGTGCACCCCAATGTTCACTGCAGCACTGTTTACAATAGCCAAGACATGGAAGCAACCTAAATGTCCATCAACAGAGGAATGTATAAAGAAGATGTGGTGTGTATGTGTGTGTATATATATATACATATGTATGTATATACACACACACAAACACACACACACAAACACACACACACACAATGGAATATTACTCAGCCATTAAAAAGAATGAAATAATGCCATTTGCAGCAACACGGATGGACCTAGAGATTGTCATACTGAGTGACGTAAGTCAGACAGAGAAATATCGTATAATATCGCTTATATGCGGAATCTAAAAAAAAAAATGCTACAAAAGGCAGAAACAGACTCACAGACTTAGAGAACGAACTTATGGTTACCAAGGCGGGGGTGGGGGGAGGGATGGTTAGGGAATTTGGGAGTAACACGTACACGTTGCTATATTTAAAATGGATAACCAACAAGGACCTACTGTGTAGCACAGGGAACTCTGCTCAATATCCTGTAACAACCGAATGGAGAAAAGAATTTGAAAAAGAAGAGATACATGTATATGTATAACTGAATCACTCTGTTGTACATCTGAAACTAACGCAACACTGTTAATCAACTATACTCCAATATAAAATAAGAAGTTAAAAAAATAAAAAATAAAAATAAAATTACCTGTACTCCCATGTTTTTTAGTAGAATTACTTCCTAAAGAAAACCACTTCTTGGGGGCTTCCCTGGTGGCGCAGTGGTTGAGGGTCTGCCTGCTAATGCAGGGGACATGGGTTCGAGCCCTGGTCTGGGAGGATCCCACATGCCGCGGAGCAGCTGGGCCCGTGAGCCACAGCTGCTGAGCCTGCGCGTCTGGAGCCTGTGCTCCGCAACAAGAGAGGCCACGACAGTGAGAGGCCCGCGCACCGCGATGAGGAGTGGCCCCCGCTCGCCGCAGCTGGAGAAAGCCCTCGCACAGAAACGAAGACCCAACACAGCCAAAAATAAATTAATTAATTAATTAATTAATTAAAGAAAGAAAAAAGAAAACCACTTCTTGATCTTGGCCCTTCCTGTCCCCGGTCATGACACTCCAGTCTCCCTAATAATGCACCATGAACGTGCCATGAAAAAACATGGAAATTTGAGCATGTGGTGCTTATGGTATTAAACGGTGAGGTGGGACGTGTGATGTCACAGCCTATCAACATTTGAAGGTATTCATACTTGATATCCTCTTAAGGAAAAGTTGCTTCCACATTTTAAGCTAGAGAGTCACTGGAACACCTGTTTAGAAAAGAATCAAAGCTACGTGGTTTCTTAGTTCTTCAGTACGTACCTTAAGAAGGATGTACAAATTGAACTGTGTGTGTACCAATCCTCAAAACAACCAATAAAACATCAATTAGGAAAGAAAATTGCTTTCCTCATGGTTGACAAAAAAACGTTATCAAAAAGCAAGAAAAATAACTACCCCCACATGCAAAAAAATCCTAAGAAACCAAAACCCACCTCATACATTTGGATTCAGATGAGCAAGTCAGTATTCAGTCCCACGCATAAGAACATGAGGGTCTGCTCTGAAGATTCTACCACACTCCTGCCACTCATGGCTAAAGCGAAGGCTGGATCACATGCCACCCCAAGAGAAAGAAGGGCAGGTGTGGCCCCGAAAAGGCGACAGAGCCAGGCTGATGGACTGAGCAGGTCAATGAGATGTGTGAAGATCCAGGGGCAGTGGAGGCTGCAGTTAGCGACTACAAGTCCAAACAGACACAGAAAAGAAGCTGACTGCTCAGGGAGAGGTTTTAAGAAACAGAGAGGGAAGGGAATTTGCATCAGGGGCTCAGCAGTGGCAGCTCAGACCCCAGGCTGGCTGCAACAGAGAACCCCCGGAGGAGCGTTCTTTCTGAGCCAAGGGGCCGCGGCCTCCCCCGGGGAGGATAAAGCCCAAGGTATGTGCCTCTTCTCCAGGTGGGGCAAAGGTCTAGGGGCCTCAGGACCCTGCAGAGTCCATATCCTGACCACAGCACAGCACAGCCCTCCAGAGAGCACGGGCCAACCTGTGCAAGGGACAGTTTCTGGAGAGCAGCATTCAGGGGGCATTGTCTGAACACCCCTGCCTGGGAAGTTACAATCCAGAAGGAGCAAGGTGTGCAAACGACCCATTCCGACACTACGCCAGTTAGCCTCGTAACTGCACACCACCCGTCTCCGCCCGAGCGGCGATACTGGGGCAGGACCTGTGGGGAGCTCTCCTTCGCGGGCTGGCACCTCTGGAAGTGTCCCCAGCAGAGGGCGCTGGGGGGACTGCTGTCCTCTCTGCCTGCTCCTGCGGACAGGCAGTGGCTGAATCCACCGCGACTCCACAGCCAAGTTCCACGAGCACTCCAGCGGGCAGCCTGCCGGCCAGTTTCAGAAGCGTGCCCTCGGATGGCTTCCCAGGGGTTCCACTGGCATGCCCGCCAGCTCCCTGGCCACCTGCCAGGTCCGCACGGGCAGCTTCCTGTCTGTCAGCTAGCCCGAGGGGCTCAGTGACTTCCTCGGCTGTCACACCACTCCATGCAGATCTGAGTCTCAGCCTGGGGGGAGGGAGGGGAGCAAGAGGGGGGTAGTCCCACCCCTCCTTCCTCAGGTAATCGGCCTCAACCCTAGAAGCAGTGGCTGCTCATACAGCTGCTACTCCTGCATTCTTTAAAGCTCTCTTTACCCCGGAGGAGTTCCCAGTTCATCATGACTCAGTAAGTCGACAATAAGTAATAATCTGCTCATAGTTAGTAATTCTTTACACCAGGGGCTGGCAAACTTTTCCTTCAAGGGCCATGTGGTAAATATTTTAGGCTTCGCGGGGTCTTCCGGTCCCTATGGTAACTACTCAACCTTGCCGGACAGACAGACAAGACATAAGGGGTGTTTTGGTATGTGGCCAGTTTGCGGAATCCTGTTTCCTATTAAGCAGGCCCTGTTCCAATTACTATGTGCTTTCTGCCTCCCAACTGGACCCTGACGGATATAAATTCCATGTGACAAGCACAGCAAGGGAGGCACTCGTGGGCCCCGGTGGCACAGAGGAGGGAAGAGTCAAATCACAGGGTACGGGGAGGGGTGACTATCAGGGAAGGTTTCACAGAGACGAGGGGTGATGGATCCAGGAGTGAAGACTCACCTCTACCACTTCACTACACAACTTGGAGAAAGTCACTTAATTTTTCTTTGTCTCAATTTTGTCGCCCAAAACAATGGTGGTAAGAGTTGGCTGTCTTACAACCCGGGACCAACAGAAGAATAAAAGTGAGACAATTATGAAAATATTTTGTAAATTCATAAGTATTATACAAGTATGTTTACAAATCATTTTACTTGTAATTTGTTGGTGTTCCAATCAGGACTACAGCACAGGCTAGGTTCCTGGACTCTCAAGTTCAGTGACAAGTGATCCCCATTCTTGATCATTAACACAGGGAAACCAGACGTTGAAATGGTAAAGGGAGACTGCTTCATTTACAATACTCCAAGCTATTTAGGTAGAGTGGTTCCTAAGTCCTTTCAAATAACATTGTTTGGTGGAAAAGTAAATGCCGAAGCTCAGTTATCCTAGATGTTCGTACTGTTTATTCTCAACCTAATTTAAAGTTTCTTTTTCCCTTGATTAGCCACTATAGCCTTACAGAAAACTTCTAAAATACAGCAAGTTGCCATTTACACATGGGGTGTTTTACAAAAGTTTCACCTAAGTGGATTATGTTCATGGAAACCCAGACCGCATTTCTCACATTTAAAAACAAAAAAACAAAAAACCATGATTTAAGTCGTAGTTAAGTTCTCAGGCTAAGACACAAATACCTCTTTAAAAGATGTCATGCTTTATATACCGTGGCTTTGCAATCAAGCAAAGGGAAAAAAAGGACACATGCCCATCTCCCCAGACGGCCCTTTGGAATGTATGCTGCAAGCACAGGTCAGGTGTTTACAACAGGCACAGCTCTGGGTCCTCCTGGTGAAAACAGGAACTACGTTTTCTAGAATCTCTCTCCCTGTACGGTTGGTTAGATTGGGTCCAAAGGAGAATCTGTCCAAGGACAGAGGCGGAAGTGACGCAGAAGAGCCCGGCGGCCTCCAGCTTCTCTTACACCCCACGGCTCTGCATCCCCTGTCTTCCTACAAGGAGACGCCTGGCGCAGGCCCACGTTCAGGGGGCTGCGTGGAGGCACCCGCCCGGCCAGCTCCCCAGGCCGGCTGGCCGCGGCTTCTCAGAGGAACTCCTTCCGTGCAGGATCCCCCAGAGCTCCCTTACGGACCCGCTGCCACATTTACATGAGCTCTAATTCCTGTCCTCCCGTAACACCCACCGCGCCTCTGCTCCCCCGAGCGAGCGTGCCTCGGAGAAGAGGCAGGGTGGGTCCCACGAGCTGCAAAGCAGTGCAGTGCAACCACAAAGACACAAGGACACCCGAAGGGAAAGCAGCTCGGAGAGGACCGGAGCGCCTGTAACCCTTGTTTTTTAAAAGGGTGGTTTACAAACCCCACAGAAAATCTACCACCAACCGTTTTGAAATGTACAGTTCAGCAGCGTTCTCTATCATTACACTGTGTGTAACCGATCCCTAGAACTTCATCTTGCACAACTCCATATCCATCAGGCATCTCCCCGGCCCCTGGCAACAACCATTCTGCTTTCTGTTTCCATGAACTTGACTCCTGCGGATACCTTGTGTAAGTGGAATCATACAGGACTGTCCTTCTGTGTCTGGTTACAGCGCTCGAGGTTCGTCCACGTGATCACACTTCTCTAACGCTAATATGCCATCGTATGTATATGCCACATTTTCTTTATCCTTTCACCTGTCGATGGACACTTGGGCTGCTTCTAACCCCTGCAACTCTTGTGTACGGGGCAGATGCACAGATCAATACAACCACTTGCAGAAACAGAGAGAATAACCTTCAAGTCAACCCTGTGTATGTACGTTCACCAAGAGGGCCGTACAAGAATGATCATACTGGCATCAAGCACACCAGCTAAAACACAGAAACCACCCAAATGTCCAGCAGACGAAACACGGGCTAGCCCAACGATGGGGTACCACACCGCCTTTCCCCGCCACGGCGCTAGACATCCAGCACAGATAGTCCTGTGCGCTGGGTGGCGGCCGTCGGACACTTAGGAGCGGCATTCCCGGTCCCCACCCACTAGGTGTCAGCAGCGTCCCCGACCCCAAGTCAGAACAACCCAAGCGTCTCCGGATACTACTCAGTGGACCCCGGTGGAGGGCTGGGGACAAAAGCCATCACCCCCAGCTGAGAACCACTGTTCTAGGGAAAGGACGAAGTACCTGCAACAGTCATCATAACTCTTGGGGAACACAGGAAACAGGACAGCTCTAACACCCCCTTCCAACCTGCCACGAAGCCTCTTCCACCAGCAATGCGAGAGGCCGGCCAGTCAGGCCAGGTAGAGCCACCAGGTTCAATCAAATCCCACCATTACCAGGCAGAACAGGCCTTGTTCTGGACACCACGAGCCCTGCCCAAACATCACGGGCCCGCAACTAAGAAGCCTTTGTCCTTTCTCCCCGAAGAAATGGTCCTTCTTGCCTCCAGGCTTTGTTGGCTGGGTCCCCTCTATTCACACCGCCACCCCTGACGGGCACACATTCACTCCGCCTGGCTCACCCCACTCATCCTCTTGGGTCCCACACCAGGACCCCCCAACACCGCTTCCACCGTGGGACTCAACGGCCACCTCCTGGCCTCCTGAATACCCTGGGTGCATCACCACTCAGGGCTCCAAACCCTCTGGTTTTGGGTTTTTATATATTCCTTTCTTCCTTCCTTCCTTTCTTTTCTTCCTTCCTTCCTTTCTTTCTTTTCTTCCCTCCTTCCTTCCGTTCTTTTTCTTCCTTCCTTCCTTCCTTTCTTTCTGGCCGCACCACGTGGCACACAGGATCTTACTTCCCTGACCAAGGATGGAACCCATGCCCCCTGCAACGGAAGCTCAAAGTTCTAACCACTGGACCACCGGGGAAGTCCCCCAAGCCCTCTGTTTTCGGTTCCCTGCTTCTGCTGCCAGCCCCACAGCAAGACGAGCATCTCCTGGAGGATAAAACCCCAATCGTATGTTTATTTCTTCCCCTCCGATACCAGTGTCTGTCACGACACAACAGGCAACGTCTCTGGGAAGGGTGAACAGAGAGGGAAAAAAGTCAGCCTGGACAGTGAAGTTCTCGTCTAGAGCTAGCTTTCATCTTATACTGCGGGAGGAACACGACACAGACATGCCCTTTGCAGTTGGTCTTGCAAGTATCAAGCACCGACTGGGCAGAAGCAAGCAAGCTCCGCAGCAGTCTGGGAACAGACACCTGCCCCGATTCTAACCTTTTCTCATACATCTTTTGCAAATGAGTAGTGGGAACATTTAAGCACCGGCTCAACGGGGATGACTGGAATGACTTAATTCTGCAGTTTTCAAAGAAGAAAAGCAATCTGCAGGAGCTGATAGGCAATCAAGAAACAGGAAGAGGAACTGCTGGACACGAGAACAAAGTGTCCCCGCTTGTCAGACACATGGCTGTTTATTTGTAATGGACGTTCCCAGCCTTCTGCTGTTTCAAAGAAAAGGCGCCTGTTCTTTTAGATAAGGCTGCCGCTGGGCAACGCAGGAGAGGGGCTGCTCCAAGGGGACCCACCCAAGGCCACCTCACCTTCCCTTTAGGTGAGTCAGAGCTCCCCGCAAGGCTTCGTCTCTCTATCGGGTGAAAGAGAGAAGATCTCACCCATCACGAGGGCTGTCTCTTTGAAAAACTCTTCTCAGGGACGCTGTCACAGACAGAATGCTTGTGTCCCCCCGCAAATTCACATGTTGAAACCCAACCCCAATGTGATGGTATAAGGAGGTGGGGTCTCGCGAAGGTGACTGGGTTATGAAGGTGGAACCTTCAGGAATGACATCAGTGCTGTTACACGAGAGGCCCCCCCGACAGCTGCCTCACCCCTTCTATCGTGTAAAGATACAAGAAAATGCCACCTATGAACCAGGAAGCAGGTCCTCGCCAGACACTGAATCTGCCAGCACCTGGATGGATCTTGGACTTCCAGCCTCCAGACTATGAAAAATCAATGTTTCTTGTCTATAGGTTTCTTTTTTTTTTTTTTTTTTTAACGGCAGCTCAAATGGACAAAGATACATGTCAAAGGCCAAGCCCGCGGAGCCTACCTGAGCCCGGCAATCTCGGGGCTGCACACACGAGCACCCGAGGGTAGGGAAGGGGACCGGGGTACAAAGACAGCC
This sequence comes from Balaenoptera acutorostrata, assembly GCF_949987535.1. Lineage (NCBI taxonomy): Eukaryota > Metazoa > Chordata > Mammalia > Artiodactyla > Balaenopteridae > Balaenoptera > Balaenoptera acutorostrata. The sequence continues at coordinate 7,302,253 of NC_080085.1, read as the reverse complement.
CTCGAAAGGGGCCCCGGGGCAGTGGCAGGGCAGGGCGCCCCCCCCCGAAGGCTCAGCAGCTACCCCCCGGTCCTGGCTGCTGGGGGCCCCAGGGAAATTAACAGCCAGTGTGGGCGGATCTTCCAGTTTTTTGGTTGGTTTTTTTTTTTTTTTAAAGAAGCTGGAGATCTGGATTTTTACGGGTACTATCCCTATGTCCTCAAATTGTTGGCACTCTTTTGCTTTTAAAACTTGGCGAGACCACCAAGGTGGTCTCCACTACGCCCACCGCCAGGTCCCCTTCCTGCCTCCCCACAGCTGGCCGGTCTTTCAGGGCTTCGCTGCCGTCCGGATCCTCCAGGATCCCGGACCCCATCTTTCGGAGGTGCCGCCCTCCACCGTTGTGACCAGGATCCGACCGTCCGCGGTGGCCGGCAGCACTGTGGAGCCAGTCCACGCAGACACGGGAGGGGCCACGTACGTCCCCCCTCACAGGGAGGGTGGCCGCGACGGTCCTGACAGGAGACGGAGCGGATGTCAGCTGGAGGCTTCTGAGGAAAGCCTTTGTCTCTGCCATCAAAGGGGCAGAAACATCTGGTACCACCCTTTCCCTCTGCTTCTGGCCGTGAACAAAGACACGGACTGTGGATGCGGCAGCTGCAAGGCAGAGACCCGAAGGGTCCCAGGGCCCTAGGTGTGCACCGGGCTGGGCGGTGAGGCAGCGGCGGCACACACCCCCCGCCCCACCCTCCCCCAGGGCTCCCTGGAAGGGCCTGGGGCGAGGTCCTTAGAGAACCAGACGGGTTCATCCAGAAGACATCCATACTTCAGAAGGAGTCCTAATTCTTCATAAATACAAATCGTTTTTTCCTTTTAATGTTTATAATGTTAAAAAAAAATCAACACCAAATAAAACAGTTTGAAACACTAAAACTCTGTTAGCTTTTCTAACTAAAAAACTATTGAGGGACTTCCCCGACGGTCCAGGGGTTACGACTCTGCACTTCCACGGCCAAGGGCGCAGGTTCAATCCCTGGTCGAGGAACTAAGATTCCGCAGGCCACGCATGGTGGCCAAAAAGAAAAAAAAACAAAAACAAAAAACTGCTGAGGGGCAACATTTATTATCACGTCTGGGAAACAGGCTACAAAAACCTATAACGTCTTGCTGTACTCATGTTTTTATTTAAGAGACACTGCATACGCCCTAGAAATCTACCAGCTCCAAGTCACCACATTTCTCCTCATCTAACACCTGTACTCCTGGCTGACAGAGGAGTATAATGCATTTAAAAAACATATTATGGGGCTTCCCTGGTGGCGCAGTGGTTGAGAGTCTGCCTGCCAATGCAGGGGACACGGGTTCGAGCCCTGGTCTGGGAAGATCCCGCATGCCGCGGAGCAACTAGGCCCGTGAGCCACAGCTACTGAGCCTGCGCGTCTGGAGCCTGTGCTCCGCAACAAGAGAGGCCGCGATAGTGAGAGGCCCATGCACCGCGATGAAGAGCGGCCCCCACTTGCCGCAACTAGAGAAAGCCCTTGCACAGAAACGAAAGACCCAACACAGCCATAAATAAATTAATTAATTAATTAATTAAAAAATCCCAGAGAAGGAAGAAGAAAATATATATATATATATCATGGAGGAGGAGAGTGAGGGTTGGACACATAAAATCTAGAGAGTTTAAACCAGTGGGACTACATGAACGCAGGCTTTTCACTTAACACGTTCCTCATCTCCGCAGTAATGTTATTTCCCCCCCAGTGAACTGAAGTTGAGAATCAAACCAAAACTGCCAAAATATTATGTTTCTAACTTGTAACCTTCCTCTGTCACCTAAAAATAGGAAAAAAAAAAAAAAAAGCACTTACGATCTAAGCTACTCCATGCGCCCCCTATATTCATAGCAGCACTGTTCACAATAGCCAAGACATGGAAACCTAAATGTGCATCGACGGATGAATGGATAAAGATGTGGTACATCTATACAATGGAATACTACTCAGCCACAGAAAAGAACAAAATAGTACCATCTGCAGCAACATGGATGGACCTAGAGATTACCACATTGAGTGAAGTAAGTCAGACAAACATCATAGGATATCACTTACATGTGGAATCTAAAATATGACACAAATGAACTTATCTACTAAACAGAAACAGACTCACAGGCATAGAGAACAGACTTGTGGTTGCCAAGGGGGAGGAGGGGTGGGGGAGGGATGGAGTGGGAGCTTGGGGTTAGCAGATGCAAACTAGTATACATAGAATGGATAAACAACAAGGTCCTACCGTAGAGCACAGGGCACTACAGTCAATATCCTATGATAAACCATAATGGGAAAAAATATGAAAAGGAATGTAAATATGTATAACGGAATCACTCTGGTGTACAGCAGAAATTAATACAACACTGTAAATCAACTATACTTCAATAAAAAGAAAAAAAAGATGTAAGTTACTCCAATCCTGATGCGTCTGCACCGAAAAAACCGAAACCTTTTGCTGACTTTTCAGCAGCCAGCTCTCACAGGCGAAATCCTCATTCCTTAACGTTACAGTTATGTCTCCCAAGTTCATTCACAGCTTTGGGGAAAAAACGGACACATTCTTAAGTTTAAAAAACAAAGACTCGTATTAAAATGACTTACCTCTTCTGACACAGTAGTGCCTCATCGTCTGCCGAGGCAGAGCACATCAAGAGCTTCTGGGCGGTGCTTCGCGGGAAGGGAGGCGTGCAACCTTTTATCAGGATGTCAGAATTTGCTTAGTAGCCCACTTCTCCTTCTCCCCCAGGTTGAAGACTGTATTATTCACCAGTCAAGTGAAAAGTTAACCATGTGCCAGTTTACGATGGGCAGAAGTGTGCAGAGGCAGGCACGGACCATGAGAGCCCGACACACCCTGAGACTGTGTGCACGGAGGAGGGATGGAGCCATTATTTCTTCCTCGGTTGGGGCACTTTAACACTCAGCATGGCAAAGCTGCAGCACCAAGGCCATTTTTTTTTTTCTTATTGGAGTATAGCTGCTTTACAATGCTGTGCAAGGGCATTTTTGAAGCTGCCCACAGCCTGCCTTCGTTCCATCTCCTGTGCTTTATTCCGTCTTACAGGAGACAAATTAATGCAAAATATACATTCATCTGCTAGGACTGATATGGGACTATTTGGGACTTTTATCACTGTGTTCAAAAAAGGGGGGAGGCAGCTATCTCCCATGACAGGCTATTAAAAAATACTTTGTCCAAAATACCAAATGATATCACTTGTACGTGGAATCTAAAATATGACACAAAAGAACTTATCCACGAAACAGAAACAGGATCACAGACACAGAGAGCAGAAGTGTGGTTGCCAAGGTGGGGCGGGGGTGAGGGGAGGGATGGACTGGGAGTTTGGGGTTAACAGATGCAAACCACTATATATAAAATGGATAAACAACAAGGACCTACTGTAGAGCACAAGGAACTCTACTCAATATTCTGTAATAACTGTATGGAAAAAGAATCTGAAAAAGAATGAATATATGTATATGTATAACTGTACCGCTTTGCTGTACACCTGAACTAACGCAACACTGTAAATCACCTATATTCCAATAAAAATTTTTTTAAAAAGATTACATTTCTGGGGCTTCCCTGGTGGCGCAGTGGTTGAGAATCTGCCTGCCAATGCAGGGGACACGGGTTCGAGCCCTGGTCTGGGAAGATCCCACATGCCACGGAGCAACTGGGCCCGTGAGCCACAATTACTGAGCCTGCGCGTCTGGAGCCTGTGCTCCGCAACAAGAGAGGCCGCGATGGTGAGAGGCCCGCGCACCGCGATGAAGAGTGGTCCCCACTTGCCACAACTAGAGAAAGCCCTCGCACAGAAACGAAGACCCAACACAGCCATAAATAAATAAATAAATAAATAAAAATTAAAAAAAAAAAAAGATTACATTTCTTACGTTCTTCTGTTCTATAGTATTCTAAAATACCATTATCCCCCAAGGCACTAATGATTATTGCATGATTTTTTCTATAACCTAGAAAATTAGTATCTCATTTTAAAAATATAACTATCTATGAGGAGTATCCTTATAAAATTCTCTAAGTTGTAATGTGTTTTAGAGAATTTTCCATTTCCTGACTAAAGTTACTAGGATATGTTATATATCTACACGTAATTTTAGCCTCGATTATTAGCATAATTAAATTTTTCTGCAACTGCAATTCTACAGTCATTTTTATTGTGGGTCTAATTCAACACTCCTGAAAAACTGCAATTCATGCAGATCTGTGCCCTAGTAAGGTATGATGTGTGTCCCAAGGGAGACTGGTTATAACAGAAAGAAAGCCTTCAGCAGACCCAGTTCAAATAGAAATTCAAGATGGTAGCATTAAGAATTAAGCCTCAGGGACTTCCCTGGTGGTGCAGTCATTAAGAATCTGCCTGCCAATGCAGGGACAAAGGTTCAAGCCCTGATCCGGGAAGATCCCACATGCCGCGGAGCAACAAAGCCCGCGAGCCACAACTACTGAAGCCCATGCGCCCTAGAGCCTGTGCTCCACAACAAGAAGCCACGGCAATGAAAAGCCCGCGCACCTCAACAAAGAGTAGCCCCCGCTCGCCTTAACTAGAGAAAGCCCGTGCACAGCAATGAAGATCCAACACAGCCAAAAATAAAATAAATTAAAAAGAATTAAGCCTCAGATGCTACCAAAAAAAAAAAAAAAAAACCCAAAACAAACAAACAAAAAAACCCCAGCAAGGAGCTAGACAAGTCTCAGTAGGAGAACTCGTACAGACGGTTTGGGCATCAGGAGGTCATATGTTTGCTGCTCTCCACCACAGCAGAGAGGGGCCTGGAAGGTCCTTAAGAGCAGAGCGTGGAAAATCAATCTAGTTAACTGACTATTCCAAGTAATCAAACCTTTAGCTGAATATGTTGCTGGGAGCTGTTGTCAGGGGTTTTTTTTGTTTTTTTTGTTTTTGTTTTGTTTTGTTTTGTTTTTTACAGACTACCACTCAGCCTTTTCATGGGCACTAACCTCCCCCAAAGGATGTGGATGGCTCAGCCAGCTGGTGGTCACGCCCTGCCCTGCATTCCTGTACCTCTCCACCAGCTTCACGAGACACTGCCTTTCACGAGCAGCCCCTTCCTGCTGGACCCTAACTTGAAAGGAACGGAATGAGGCAGAGACAGGCCTCCTGTCAGACACAGTGAACTCCTATTAATACAAGACTAGAAACTGATGGGACAAAATAGACACTCGTCACCTAGGGAACATCCCTGGCTCTAAGTTAAATTCCAGGCTAAATGGTCAATGACTGATTAACAGAGTTTTACCACAGAATAAGGTTCTGAACTTTTTATCCTTATAAAAGCAGTTCAGAGGAGGCAACCCAAAGCAGAAGCTGAAAGAGTACAGTGTCACCAGAAAGGGGAAGCAGCAGTGTTTTGGCAGAGTAGAAGAAAAACAATTCTGTACCTTTCCACATTTCTATTCATGCGCCTGGGATAACAGCAGTGTCTGCCCACACAAACTGCAGAGGGAAATACTGGACGAACCGGCGAGAAACTGAAACATCTGAGTGGCAGCGCTGCACTGTGTTCTCTGAACTCCAGCCTCCCGGATGGCCAGTTAGCTCGAGGTGGGGCACGTATGACCAAGTAATCACCGGGTTCTGGATCATTTAAGGCTCTGACCGAGAGATAAGCAAAGTGGAATTTATTACAGAGAGATGGGGAAACAGGCAAACCACAGGACTGGGAACTGCCCAAGCAGGTTCCAGAGAGCAGAGAGGACGAGGAAAGTCAGCAATGGCCCCAGGGCAGAAACCGGCCGGTTGGGATGCCAAGGACCTGGAGATGCCTGCGTGAAGTGCTCCAACCCCTCCTTCTTTCCTTACTTCCTCGTGTAAGGACAAAAGTCCTACGAGTCTGAGACAAGAGACTGGCCCAAGGTCGTTCAGTGAGTGAACAGTGTGCAATATGACTCAGCAATAAAATCAACTACTGATATACATGCACGTGGACACATCTGCAGAGAATTATGCTATGTGAAAACAGCCAATCCCCAAAGGTGGCATACTGTCTGATTGATTTACGTCTTATTCTTGAGATGAAACAATTACAAAAACAGCAGCCAGGGGTTAAGGTGTGGTTGAGGGCAGGAGGGGAGCGGGTATGGCTATACAGGGGCCACAGGGGGGATCGAATGGTTTGTATCTTGACCGTATCACGTCAACATGCTGGTTGTGATACTGTTACTAGAACTTTGCAAGGTGTTACCATTGGGAGACACCAGGTAAAGGGTATGTGGCATCTCTCTATAGTCTTACAACTGCAAGTCAATCTACAGTTCTCTCAAAATACAAGCTTAATTAAAAAGACACGGCCACCCAGGTTGTTCCGGGGGCAGAAGCGAAGGGATGTGGCTGGCTGACCCTTGGAAGGCCGTGGGGACAGGCAGGGCTCCCCACCCAAGCCAAGACTTAACAACGGGGAAGCGATTTTCATAGAGAAATCGGGATGCTCCAAGGAAGGGCCAGGGGAGCAAGGAAGCCAAGCGCCAACCAACGTCCACTACTCGTTTCTGAGGCCGTGAACTCTCACCCAGCAGCCGGTCAGCAAGCCACTCGCTCACTTCACCATCTGAAGCCACTTCAGAAAGTCTTAGAAAAACGACTACCCAAGTTCTACTGATGCAGCCTGTTTGCTGCCACTAACACTCAGCAGACTATCAACAGCCCAGCCCATGGAAAACAATCGACAGTTACAGTGATCCAAAGGAGCAGGGAGGGGGAATTTAAGCAGGCGGAAGGCGGTGCCCTTCCCTCCACCACCATTCTAGGCAGGCACAGAACTTGGCTTTAAATCCACACCATTCAAGGCACCCCGCTTTTATAAAAAGCGAGTATGTCTTCCATCTCGATTGACGGCTAGACAGTAACAAAAATAATGCTGCACTGATGTGAATGTATCTAATTCACTTAAACAAAACCCTGGGAATTAGATGTGATGTCCCTCTGCACTTAACGGAATTACAGGATGTCTGTATGGCATGAGATTTTTCTTTTAATTTATTTTTTATTTTATTTATTTATGGCTGTGTTGGGTCTTCGTTTCTGTGCGAGGGCTTTCTCTAGTTGTGGCAAGCGGAGGCCACTCTTCATCGCGGTGCGCGGGCCTCTCTTCTTGCGGAGCACAGGCTCCAGACGCGCAGGCTCAGTAACTGTGGCTCACGGGCCCAGTTGCTCTGCGGCATGTGGGATCTTCCCAGACCAGGGCTCGAACCCGCGTCCTGCATTGGCAGGCAGGTTCTCAACCACTGCGCCACCAGGGAAGCCCCTGGCATGAGATTTTTAACCATATTCTCACTTGAGTACAAAATTTAATGGACAATTTTTAAATGAACAATCCCTTGGGGTCAGTAAAACTAAAGTCTGTCCTGCCTTACTGTGGGTAGACTCCTAAGATAAACTTACTGTCAACTCTGAAACACTAGCCTACTGCTGAGTTCAGGACACAAATTACAAAGTGAGGTGATGAGCTTTGTGATGAGATATCCACCTCATAACCAAGTCCTCTTCCTGGAAGTCTCCCCAAACCTCCCAGCACAGAACCCGGCTTACGGGAAGGGCTCCACTATTCTCTGAACAAATACACCAAACCGTGTATGACTGTATGCACCCTGTCCTCTGACTCCCAGTATGCTTAGAACCAATGAGCACATCATGTGCGAAGCGTTTTGACAAACATCTTGAAAATCCTTTTAAATTCAAGAACCATAACAAACGTATTTCAACAGTCAGCGTGGAAGACAAAGGCAGGATCACCCAAAGCTACCTTGAATTGAGCTCACAAAATGTGGATTCGTACATCTATAACCCTCACGACACACACTCCAAGGCCTGGGTGGTATTAACCCCCTTAGAACATAAGCCTTTCAAATCCATAATATACTCCTCCTTCCACCCCTTACCTGCATTGTGCGTGAGGAGAAATGCAGCTACAGATGCCAGAGATTAAAGAGAAAAACTATTTTGGGACTTCCCTGGTGGTCCAGTGTGTAAGACTCCACGCTCCCAATGCAGGGGGCCTGGGTTCGATCCCTGGTCGGGGAGCTAGATCCTGCATGCGTGCCACAACTAAGAAGTCCACATGCCGCAACTAAGAAGTCCACATGCCACAACTAAGACCTGGTGCAGCCAAATAAATAAATATTTAAAAAAGAGAGAAAAACTATTTTTAAAATGACAAAGTGATTGGGACAGGAGTAAGCTGAATGGAAGAAATCTTTAGAAAGAACGAGGCATCACTGAACGCGGAAAAGTCGACGGTGTTACAGCAGTCGACACACAAGAGTTGGCACAAGCAGGTCCCCCAATCGCTAGTGAGGATGTGAACACCGATTAAAATAAATCCTAGAGAGCACTCATTTCAGGACTGGCCATGCCTTGCCCTGTGGACTTCTTAGGAACAACACATTTTATACAACTGGACATTTGATCAGTTTTCCTCCCAGTAAAACTTTTACCTAATGATTCTTCTAGCCCCCCCTCCTCTCCCTTTCACCGGACCTCTACGTATGCAGACACCCCCAGAACACTGTGTGTCCTATGTTCCTCTGTGCTGAAAACCTCAGCAGTATGCTGGTATGTTCCGGCCACGTCCGGGCTCACGCAGCTATTGTGACGCCCTCCCCTGCAAAATCCTACCATCCTTTGGTACACACTGCATTTCAGCACGCCATGGTCACTCGCTGCAGAAGACGGCTTGTGAAACAGCATTCTCGCCCAGCAGACCACGGTGCACCCCAAAAGCCCCCAACGTGACCATTACTCCTCGAGCACCATCTCATAGTCACACCAAAGCCCCAACCAACGACGGACCCAGAGACGGATGTACAATTTCAAGGTCCCATCCCTTGCCCTTGGGTTTGAATGCTATCACTCTGGCATGCCAGCCCTATTCTACGAGATTTGCCTGGCTTCATGGACGCTCAACTGAAGCCGAGACAAGCACAGAACCATAAACACGGTGAACAGTCTTAAGAAACCCAAATGAGGAAAACCCACAGGTCCAAAGCCATCTTCTGGCAGCTGGAGGACCCTTATTAACCGTGGGAAGTCGACCTGTCCTGGAGTGCAGATTCCACCTCTAAGAGCCCACCACCTCCAAACCTCTACAACCTGCAGGTGTGCCGGACAGGAAATGAAACCCAGAGAAGCAGCTCACATGATCCCCAAGGCTCTACTGAATAGTTACCCACTGGCTGTGGGAAAACAATGAATTTTCTGGAAGGCAGACACCAACCACAGAGCAGCCAGACACAGGCTCTGAGGCAACACAGACGCCAAATCTGTGTTCAAGATGGCTCGTCTCTGGGGAAGGATGAAAAGGGATTCCAACTAGCTCAAAACCACTACGAATTTTCAGAAGTGCCCCTAGGAAAAGAAACACTGAGGTTCAGCAAAGAAAACGGGCTACGACTGCCACCAGCAATAACAGGAGTGAATGTCACATGTGTAAGACGGAGTGAAAAAACTCTAGACATAAATATATCATTCCATTTATAGAAAAGTCAAATAGGGGCTAACCTGAGGTGTGAAAGTTCAAGATAGCAGTATCTTGGCGGGGAGACTCAAGGGCACCTCTGGGAGACTAGAACATTCCCAGAACATAAATAGGAACGTTCTATTTCTTGATCTGGGTAGTGGGTTACACAGCTGTGTTCATCCCATGAAAATTCATCCAGCTGTTTATCACTGTGGGGTCACTTTTCTGAATGCAAGTTACATTACCAAAAATATATACACGTTAAAAAAAAATAGGGCTTCCCTGGCGGTCCAGTGGTTAAGATTCTGTGCTTCCACTGCAGGGGGTTCGGGTTCGATCCCTGGTCGGGGAAGTTCCGCATGCCGCGAGGTGCGGCCAAAAAAAAAAAAAAAAATATATATATATATATATATATAGAGAGAGAGAGAGAGAGAGAGAGAGAGAGAGAGAGAGAGAGAGAGAGGGTGCCTACTATTTCAAGGAAATAAAAAAGCAGCAAAACTCAGAAAACACACAGCAGCACAGCCCCCAAAGCATCTGTTCTAGGACAGAATCAGCCCCTTGCTGGGGTGTCCCTCGGTACTGCCCACAGCAGGGTTATGCCACTCTTACAACAATACCGCCATGACACTGGCGACTGGCATCTGCACTTCAACAACCATATCCAATGACAGGCCAGCTCACTGCCCGGTAAGAGGTCTAGGGCCCCTGGGGTCAAGGTCATGCTGGTTGATAAAGCGCATCTCAGCAAAGTCATCAGGAAGCCAAGATGCCACCCCAAAGTGTTTTAGCAGTTGGGGGACCCAGGGCACGATGCCCAGGGAAGCTGTTGGGTGAAGCCCACAAGTGAGAACTTCCAGAGCGGGCTGTAGGGACACAGGAACAGGACAGCAAGTAAGCAGACAAGCAGCCCTACTCCACTGCCTTCAGACACCTGGAGAAACAGAGCTCAGCACGGCAGAGCTCTCCATTTAAACATGGCAATATCCAGCTCAAGGAATCATGGAAGCAAGGCAGAAGTGAACTCGCATTATTTCCCCAAGAGTAACTTGAAACCTTAGCCTTTAAGAAATGGATATCCATATCATCCTCTATTTTAAGATACAAGTCACTAAATAAAATGTCTTAGAAAAGTCCTATAAGCCACAGAAGAGCGGCAAGGATTCAACAACAAGCCTGACTGCGACAGGGTTTGCAGACCTCCTGGATCAGCCCACTGGACGACGAGCCCCTGCCAGGCGGCACCCCAGCCATCTGATGGGCGGGACAATGTCAGAGAAGGGCACATTGGAAGCACTGGAGACGAATTCCAGCTTTCTTTACTTCCCTCCCAAGACAGACCCCACCCCACCTCCAGGAAAGGCGGGAGGGAGGGGAAACGTGAGAGAGGGACAGACGGGGCCTCCTGCCCTCCGCGACGTGGCGCTGGCGTGGAACACAAGACGGCATCTCTGAGGAAACCAAAGGACCAGACCGAATCCTGCCTGTCTCCCCAGCCTTGCACATGTGCGAGAGCAAGTAGGGGGAGAGCCCCCCGAAAGCTCTGAACGAACCAAAGGCCTGTGTGCCATCGGATTCCGTGCTGCCTGCAGACTCAGGGCCGGGGGGGACCTCCACTCCCCGTAAGAGCCCACCGTGCTTACAGGTTAGGACGAAAAGTCATCCAGCCCCTCCACGCCCGGCAGCTGAGTTCTCTCCCGAGGACCCCAGGACAGGCGTAAGGCTGCCGCGGTTCAACGGAAAAGTACGAGTGTATTTCAGAAATCGCTCAGCATCCCACATGGACCGTCAGGGGTTCCTTTAAATAAAAGATACATCAATCATTAAGTAGAACACTAACTCAGTTAAGGGGAAAAGGTCCAAACTCCTTAAATTTATGTTGCTTTAACAAGAACTGAAAGAATCTCAGGAAGTCATAAATAAGAGAAATTTATAACACAGAATGCTTACTAAAGACGTTACTGGGACTTCCCTGGCGGTCCAGCGGACCCTGCACTTCTAACGCAGGGGACACGGGTTCGATCCCTGGTTGGGAAACTAAGATCCCGCGCAGTACAGCAAAAAAAAAAAAAAAAAGAAGTTGCTAAGTTAGGATACCACGCAGAAACACACACACCGCACAACATCGCGGTATCAGATTCAATTCTGTGGCCGTTATTGAAAAGTCTCTGGTCGTTTTTGCATGTAACTCATGGTGAGGAGTGTCCAGCAATGCCTCAAAGATAGGCTGGGACATCGCGGACTAAACTGTCAGTGCCCTTGCTGAGCTATGTGACCTCAGGCAAGGCGGGGGAATACTAACCGCGGGGCAAGGGACCATGCAGGGAGCACCCTGAGTCTGACACACAGCAGACCACAGAAAGAAAAAGCTACTGTCACACCGCCATCTCTCCCAGCTTCTTCTCTCCTGTCCGCTCCTCCTTCCCTGCCTAGGAATTCTCGGTGGCCCCAGCTGCAAACTCTACAGGGTTTTCATCATTTATTATATAAGCCAAAGGGAGAAGGCAGCAAACACATCAAACGCGTGTACGGTAATTTATACTGTAATATCTTCTCCATTACAAAAGTCCTTGCGTACGTATGTTACCACATTCACTTTTAAAGAGAGAACGTCTTTCAGTCTGCAAGTAATCCTAGTCGGGAAAGCCCAGTTTTGCAAAGCAGGTTGTGTGCAACACTCATTTTCCTTCTTAAAAATAAGTACTCACTACACAAAAGTTTTAAATTACTTGAAAGTATTAAAGAAATGGGGGTGGGGGGACCTCATCGACATTCAACAACCAAAACACAAACATGTAACATCTTTCTGTACTCTCAATTTTTTTTCCTCTTTCTACGTTGCATACTCAATTTTACATTAAGTTATAAGCATCTGCCCTCCTATAAACTCCTCATAAACAGCAGCTTGAATTGCTGCAGAATATTCCATGGGCTGAATACCTGCCTAGAATTCTGAATCTGTTTTCACTTAGCAACCGTCAGAACAGCAGATTTTAACCCTGAGGTTCAAATTTTTGTTTTCTAACATACAGTCACAAGAATTTAAGATAGGAATCAACTATACAGGGGAGTTCAATTTACAGTTTTTTCTGTATGAAAGACTGCCTTGAAGTACATCTACAGACATTCTTTTAATTTTTTTAAGACACTAGTACAGCAGGAGGGCTGGGAACGGCACACTGAAGCAGGTGTGCAAGGCCTTGTGAAGAACCCCATTTTCCTCCCAGATGGACATCACACCCCTTAATGATCCCCTAAAAAACCTTCCACTGTTCTCCTGCTGGTGATAAAATGAAGGTGCCCAATGACCTCCAACACGGTAGGAAATAACCTTCCCAGTTTAGAGAAGACCTAAGTCAAGGTTGAAGTTAGAGCTCGTGGCACTGGGACTAAACTCAGGAATCGGAAGTGGCAGACACATGCTTCTCTCCATCCGTCCAGAGCGGCAGCCTTCACAGACAAGGGAAGTTGGCTCTGTTCGCCTTGTTAGCTCTCCTTTCAACTATTTCTAGAAAGTAGCCTCTAATATTAAAAAATACAGATTCCCACCAGCATGTAACGCACAACCTGCCGGTGCAGTACTGAAAAAAAGGAATGAACTATTGGTATATTCGTCCACACAGGTGATCTCAAAACAATTACTGAGTGAGAACAGCCCGACAGGAATGAGTACTGACCACAGAGTCCGTTTATATGAAATTCCAGAAAACGTGCACTGACCCTCAGTGGGTCAGAAAGCAGGCTGGTGTCAGGGCTGGGGGACGAGGCTGGAAGGAGAGATCGCAAGGGTGCAGCATGAGGACACTTTCAGGGTGACGGCTGTTGTTCACCCTTCGATGCTGCTGACAGTTTCGCATGTACGGTGTATACATATACATACGTGTGTGTGTGTATACAAGTACGCATATATAAAATGTCAAAACAAACAAACAAAAAAGTCAAAACTTCATTGAATCATTCAACTGAATACTATTCCTAAAAGCCTTTTATTTTTATTTTTGGCCGCACTGTGTGGCTTGCGGGACCCCCAGTTCCCCAACCAGGGACTGCACCCGGGCCATGGCAGTGACAGCCCGGAATCCTAACCACTAGGCCATCAGGGAACTCCCCTTCAAGCCTTTTTAAAAGAACTCCTCTGGAAGGGCGTTTGCAAGGCCTCGAGGTGCGGTTGTAACGAGCAGTTAGGAAGCACAGAAGGCACTAGGAGCTCCAGCTGTGGTTTTCAAAGACTCACCCTCAGTCACTTGTTTTCTGGAGGGTCAGGGGGTGGGGAAGCTCTTGAGCCTTAGAAGAACACACAAGGTTTCCTTCCTGGCCAGATTCCAGGCCGCAGCAAGGAAACGCGGGTGAGGAGAGCACGACACCCATCACTTGAATACACGGCACCCAAACCACAGGAGGTGACCAGCAGAAACCCTCCCCTTCCCCAGAGCCCCCTCCTGGCTATGGAAACCCAATACCCATTGGCTCACCGGGCAGGCAACGGCTGCCGGCCTCAAGCACACCAAGGGAAATGACAAAAATCATGAATATTTGGTGTGACCTGGTACTGCTCAACGTCGTCTAGTCTATCTCAACACCGAGAGCCACCTGGTGAAACTTCAGTCTAGATAATGATGCTGCCGATTCCATGCATCCAGCCCTCTGTTCGGTTTCCCGTTTCCTTCCACGGAAGACTCGTGTTGCATCTCAGCGGATAACTGCTCTCCCATGCAGGTCACAGAGCTGAGGCTGCTCTGGAGAAAGTGCCGGCCGTCTCCCTCTCTGACCATCACACGCAGATGGTTTCCAAACTAAACTGAGGCAGGGCAGGGAGGTCGTCTTAACATTCTCTAAGGTTTTGTTTCCTTTTGGCTTAACTCTAGAGGGCTTAAGTTTGCACCGGACTTGCTGTGAAAGTTTTGAAAAGAAACAAAGGATGTTCTATGACGAGTTGCTTGGTCTTCTAGAAACTTGGAAACAGGCAAATGACTCTAGCCCCTTCCTCAGTGGTCAAGACCAGATCCGTGCTGCGGGATTCAGACAGCCCCAGGCTCCCTTGAGCCACGCAGACCATAATAAAACACACTAATAGCGGTTTCCAGCGAGGCCAACGCCAGCCAACCCCCACACTTCAACCCGGACCCACCTCAGCACCCCTGCTCCGCGAGCCAAGTGTCCGGGACCACCCAGTTCCAGCGCTTCTGCTGATAAACTGTGCCCCCCATCGCCCAGTGGCCTGATCCACAACACGGAGACCAGTGTCACCCACCGTCCCGGGCTGGGCACTGACTGCGGAGCCAGGCCCGTGAGGGACGCGCTGACCCCGTGAAGGAGGCCTGGACACAGGACAAGGTGTCTGTGACCACCTGACGCTCGCTCCACTCCATGAGAGGGCAGAGCAATGCAAGACAAGGCATTCAGTCTCGGGGTGCAGCCCGCCGCCCCCAGACATCCTGATACTCTACAGACGTACCCATCCCACACTTGCAGGAGGCAAGACCGGACATGAGCACGCTACAGACTTTATCTTAAGGAAAGCGACGTGGAAGAGCTGCCTCCCGAAGCTTCTCTCCATTTAGCTGTCAGTTTGATGCAGCTGGGCATTTTTCTCCACGTTACAGGAATTCAGAGTTACTTCCTGAGGTCAGACAGAGACGACATGAAACACATTTTTCAAATATTTGGTTTATTACATTTTCCTAACGAGCTTATGACATATTTTAGGAACCCTACTTACAAGTGATGGAATTGATTGATAGTCCAAGGACTTAAGTGACCTGTCTCCCCCTGGCCACAGAGCTTGATCACCTCCCCCGGGTGCCCACCGGAGGTGGGGATGCACCCACACGGACAGTTAGACGGGGCACGCACGGGAAACCGCGAACATATCCACCGGCTGATGAACAAATGCAGTCTGTCCACACAACGGACTAGTATTCAGCAAGAAACAGGAATGAATTAGTGACACAGGCTACAGCACGGATGAGCCGGAAGAACGTGACGCTGAGGGAGCAAAGCCATGCACAAAAGGCCACAGAGCACATGATTCCACTTACATGAATGTCCAGACAGGCAAATCCAGAAAGACAGAGAGGAGATTCGTGGTTGCCTGGGGCCGGGGTGGGACCAGGGAGTACAAAGGATCTTTTTCACGTGATGGAAATGCTCTGAAACACTGGGTTCTGGGAATGGATGCCCAACTCTGACTTTACTAAAAGTCACTGCACTGGACACTTAAAACGGGCAAATTGTATAGTATGGAAATGACATACCTACATAAAGCTGCAGAAGAAGAAAGGAGAGGGGGAGGAGGATGGAAGGGGGAGGAAGACAGGGAGGGAGACAAAACAGGCAGGCAAACAAAGGAGGAGACGAACTGGCACAGGCCAGTGCAGAGGGAAGAAGACAGACATTCTAGACACATAAACGAGGGTCACAGACGTTCCTCGTAATTTGAGGCTCCGATCTGCTGAGCACTGCCCAAGTGTCAGGCAACACATCAGGCCCTGCAGGTCCTGGAAACAAGGCCACAGGGAGGGTTTTCCACCCATTTTACAGATGAGGAAACTGAGGCCAGTGATGAGATATTTTACCTGAGCTCACCAGTCAAGGGAAAAAACAAAGAGTGGGATGAAGGAACTGGGACCCAGGAGGAGGAGAGGGCTGGAACTGGGGAGACCGACAGACTGATTCCCAGAAGTTATCTGTCACCTATACATCCACACGTGCAGTACGTGTACACAACCCACCCCTCCTTCCTACAGAGCTCTGGTTCTCCAAGCAACCACAAAGGGTAAGTCAGATGTTTTACCCGAGGTCACCTGTCAGGAAGAAAAAGAGGAGCCGCGCTTTAAGTTTCCCGACTCCCAGTTCTGAAATGAAGGTATTAGGTCACCACAGGTACAGTAACTATTGGTATTGCGTTGTTTCCATCAGCGAGCTGCTTCCAGGGTTAGCAGGATAAAACCTGTTTTCCGTAAGGACGAAAGGCTCTCTGCGAGACCGGGCGTCGGCATCCGTCGGGATGAACGGGGACGACCTCGAGTGGCCAAGGAGGACACACCGGCCCGCGCCTTCCAAGGGATCCAACCTCCCGGTGCTCGGCGCTGCAGGGGCTGCTGAGGTTTCAGGGCCAATCCAGGGCGAAGCCGACGTTCCCCGTGAGCTGGAGGCCAGCGGTCAGGCAGAGAGAGTGTGCTCGCCGACACCTCCGCCCTCCCGCACCAGCCAGGCCCCGGGGACGGCTCTGCACAGGAACCCGGAGAGCGGCTCGGCGGCCACCGGCAGCGTGCTCCCGCATGTGCCCCGGCGGGGTACGTGTGGGGCCGTTTCTGCTCAGCTCCGATGAGACGGTCGTCCCCACCACACAGCCCCTCTGTCCCGGGGCTCCCTTTCCCTCCCGGACGACGCTCGCCCAGACTCCTTCCCAAGAGGCTCCAAGGCCTCTTTTAGGGGAAGCCGCCCACACGGCTTGGGAATCTGCAGGGTGAATGAGAAGGCGGGCGCTTAGGAAGGGTCCCGCCAGCGCAGAGGCGAGGTTCCTTGGGGACGGACGCCTTCTCACGCCGGCGCTGGACCGCGGTTATCCCGCCATTTCTACTTTCTTCACTCCGTTGGTGTTCACACCTGTTCCTCTCCATCCAGCTGCCCCCTTCTTCCCTCACCTGCTCCCTTCCCCTCTCCACTGTCCCGGGGGATCGTCTCTCATCCGGCGCCTTCGAGCAGCAACTTGCCCACCAAATCGGACCTCTAGCCCCTGACCTCCTCCCGGCCAGCTCCGAGAGAGGGCATTTCCAGCTCTCCCTTGCTTGTCAAAGGGGAAGACAAACCGATCTTACAGCTGCACAGTCCACTGCACATGAGGCAAAGCATCGAACGATCTCTAAGTCCATTACCCACCCCCCACCCCACGCCCGCCCGGGGCAGCAGGAGGGTAGAGAGCACGACAAACTGCGGGCAGTGGAGCGGGGGCGGGAGGACCCGGCAGGCACCCAGAGCCCAACTGGGCCGACCACACAGGAAAGGAAGGTTCCCGAGGGGCTGAACATTCAGACAGATAAGAGACAAATAGCCGCTAGTGGGGACAGGAGAGGACAAAGCCACAGAGGAGTTGGAGGAAGAAGTGCCCAAGAAAGGGGACAGTCGTCCTCTTTTCAGACAAGAGCTAATTTCACCAAGCAACACTCAAACAAAACACGACATATGACTAAAAAGGACAGGAACAAACTTTGTATCTCAGCTAGAAATACAAATTCCTTACAGCAGGTTTGGTTTTGTTTTTTTAACATCTTCATTGGAGTATAATTGCTTTACAATGGTGTGTTAGTTTCTGCTGTATAACAAAGTGAATCAGCTATACATATACATATATCCCCATATCCCCTCCCTCTTGCGTCTCCCTCCCACCCTCCCTATCCCACCCCTCTAGGTAGTCACAAAGCACCGAGCTGATCTCCCTGTGCTATGCGGCTGCTTCCCACTAGCTATCTATTTGACGTTGGGTAGTGTATATATGTCCATGCCACTCTCTCACTTTGTCCCAGCTTACCCTTCCCTCTCCCCGTGTCCTCAAGTCCATTCTCTACATCTGCGTCTTTATTTCTGTCCTGCCTCTAGGTTCTTCAGAACCTTTTTTATTTGTTTGTTTAGATTCCATATATATGTGTTAGCATACGGTATTTGTTTTTCTCTTTGTGACTTACTTCACTCCTTACAGCAGGTTTTAACCAAATAGAAGAGTATTTTCTGCAGTGACTCCTGTTCAATCCCAACAGCAATGATCAACAGTGTTCTGAAGATGGCCTAGACCACCACGTGGTGTCCTCAGGGAATCCTCAGCCCTGCCCTACTGGAGAACACCCACGTTACCATATTGAAGCACATACTCCGATCACAGACGGTGCAGGTGCAAAGCACACAGGATCCAGAATGCGAGAGCCCTGATTTGCATCCTCTAAGTACTGGCTCACAGTCTTGGATTAACTAAGGTGTGCACACTCCAGTTTCCTCATTTATCAGTAGGAATAACAGTACATAGCTAAGCGCTGTCGCTGTCGAGGAATCAAATGGATAATTTATGTCCTACACGTAGCAAAGAATTTGCTACATAATAAACGCTCACTGAGTGATAGTATTTCCAAAGACGTTGTACAGGACCAACTGGACCCAGAAGAGAAGCTGCTCAACAATCCACGGAGGAGAAGGACAAATGAGGGGCGGGGAATTTTTTTTTTTTTTTAATCGAAATTTCATTCCATAGGAAGTAACATAATTTTCTGCTCCACGGCACTAAAAAGAAATGAGCTATCAAGCCATGAAAACACATGGAGGAACCTTAACGCATACTACTACATAAAAGAAGCCAATCTGAAAACGCTACGTTCTGTAGGATTCCAACTGTACGACATTCTGGAAAAGGCTCAACGATGCGGACAGTCTAAAGATCAGTCTAAAGATTCATCAGGAGATGAATGGGTGGACCAAAGAGGACTTTAGGGCAGTGAAAGTATTCTGTATATTATAATGATGGATATATGTCATT
Source organism: Balaenoptera acutorostrata (assembly GCF_949987535.1). Taxonomy (NCBI): domain Eukaryota; kingdom Metazoa; phylum Chordata; class Mammalia; order Artiodactyla; family Balaenopteridae; genus Balaenoptera; species Balaenoptera acutorostrata. The sequence goes on along the minus strand of NC_080085.1, from coordinate 7,283,203 downwards.
ACGTTTTTGTCCAAACCTGAGAACGTCCCACACCAAGAGTGAACCCCACTGTAAACTTCGGACTTGCTGACGATGGTGTGTCAACATAGGTTCAGCCCTGGTAACAGATGTGTAGGACACTGATAACGGTGGAGGCTGTGTGTGCATGGGGGGTGGGTACACTGGAAACCTTTGTATTGCGCTGTCAATTTAAAACTGCTCTAAAAAATAAAGTCTTAAAGAAAACCCAGATGTCACCCTATAATGTCACACTGCCAGTTCACAAATTTATAACTGGAAAAAATGCCACGGAATAAAGACACTCAAAGGAGGTAAGTCTAGGGACTTCCCAGGTGGCCCAGTGGTTAAGACTCTGAGCTCCCAATGACGGGGGCCCCTGTTCGACCCCTGGTCAGGGAACTAGATCCCACATGCATGCCGCGACTAAGGAGCCCACGAACCGCAACTAAAACCCGGCACAACCAAATTAATTAATTAATTAATTAATTATTTATTTATTTAAAAAAGAAGGAGGTAAGCCTGCATCTATTTTGCACAAGTCTCTGAAACCCCAGGCTGGAATAATTATTGCTTTTTTAAATCCATATCCACTACCATTGTTTTTATGGCTCTTTAGAAGTAACTATATAGGGTCTTCCCTGGTGGCGCTGTGGTTAGGAATCCACCCGCCAATGCAGGAGACAGGGGTTCGAGCCCTGGTCCAGGAAGATCCCACATGCCGCAGAGCAACTAAGCCCGTGCACCATGACTACTGAGCCTGCACGCCACAACTACTGAAGCCTGCACGCCTAGAGCCCGTGCTCTGCAACAAGAGAAGCCACCGCAATGAGAAGCCTGCGCACCGCAACGAACAGTAGCCCCGCTCGCCACAACTAGAGAAAGTCCACGCGCAGCAACGAAGACCCAATGCAGCCAAACATAAATAAATAAATAAATTCACTTTTTTAAAGTAACTATATAATTTTGCGTCATTCGTATTAATTTTTTTTTTTGTTTTTAAGAAACAGCCCCAAACAAACCTCCTTTTAGCATTATCCTGCCAAAAACCAGCTGTGTGACCTTGGGGAGTGTCCTTTACTTCCCTGGACTTCGGTGTTTTCTCCATCACACGAGGGTGTGTAACTCCCAGTCCCTTCTTGCCCTAAGACATCATCAGGGTCTGCAGATGACATGTGAAGAAACGGACGGGGGGTTTAACTAAGAAATGGTACCTTCCGGACAAGGGAAAAAGAGTGGGTGTAAAAAGAGCTGACAAAGCGGCAAGGTTTGTACAAACAAAAGCAAGGCAGAGAAAGGGGACCGGGGAGGGCACTGAGGAGCAGTATCAGGTGACTTTTCGGAGCTCATCAGTTACCCTGCTTGATCTGCAGTGTGTTCCCAGAACTCCTAACACCTGACCACAGCAGTAAATGCTGAGCTGTGCAATCCTGCCTAAAGAGCTCCAGATGCATCCGCAACGCCCACACAGTTTAGCAAGCGCCTTCGGAGCATCCGCTGTGTACTCACTACTCCGGAGAGCACGCAGGAAGGGCCCCGTGGGGGCCCACACCTAGCAGCTAACGCCAGAGATTCCTTTTTGTCTGCCAACATTCCCTCCTCTTGAGGAAACCGTCTGTCCCCCACAGGTGTCTCCACCACCGTCCTATTTGCCCTGCCCCATTCCCAACAAGGAAGGCACACCGCTGAACCCACACAAGGGACCAGTCGCTGGGGCTGGCGTTGCGGTTCTCAACCCAGCGCTGCTGACACGCCGGGATGGACCGCTCTCCATGGTGGGGCGCCCTGCGCCCTGCAGCACGGAGAGCACATCCCTGGCCTCTCTCCACCAGAGGCCGGGAGCCACCTTCCCCCTCAGTTGACAGAAGGGCCTCCGGACATCACCAGATGTGTGTGGGACAAAGTCACCCCCGGCTGCAGTCTAGGTGAGCACCTCTGTGAGGCCTGACAGGGAGGTAACGGACTCCCTTTGAGAAGACAGGCCTGTAGAGCGCATGCCCAGGGCCACGTGCGGGCACCTTTCCCATCCCGTGGGGAAGTCTGCCCGAGAAGCCAGCCAGCGGGAGGGACACAATCAGACCTAAGGGGGTGGTGGAGGGAGACACGGGCCTCCAGCGTTGGCACAAGCCACTCTCCCATCATGCCTGATGCATCTTGAAGATGTCCCAGCTGGGTGAGTGCGCGTATTCCCTCTTCTACTCGGGGTATGAAAATACGCTTTGGCTCCTTGCGACCGAAATGGTCCCGCTCTCTCAAGGGCTCTGTTCCCATCATCAGCCACGTGTACGAATGTGCTTCCGGGTCACCATTCGGTGGTCAATGTCTTAGTGACTAAGTGCTTAGAGTTATGAGGTCCCTGCGGGTAAGGGCAGGCTAAAAATGTAGAGAGATTCACGATAAGGTTACAAGCAAAAAAAGTCTTCAGCTCAAACGTCACACCCAGGATTCTGCACTATTTTCATAATGATGACCTAGGAGAGGGGAATTTCAGAAATACTGGAAAAACTCAGAATGGAATCCTCACTCTTGGAGAGGAGACACTAGTCACAGGACTCGTGTGACTGGTCTTAACAGGAAAGCCAGAGGGAAACCTTGGCAAGCTCTCACTTCCCCAAACAGGCAATGGGAAACGGCTGGTAAGAGAATGCCCACTCCCCACTGAGGGCCATCTGCTCCCGCAGAGAGCCACCCTGCTGGCCCACGCAGACACTTAAGGGTGCTTGGTGAGCTCTGCACGAGGCTGCAGTTTTCAGGTGTGTCAACTCCTAGCAGACAGAGTCGAAGGATTGCCTGCAGTTTTCCTTTACCAGAGCGATACCAGAAAACACCTGGTAGAAGCTGAAGGAAAACACTCCCAGTGGTCCTGGCGACTCCTTCCTCTCCCCTTCAAGTGCACGGCTGGTCACAGCAAAACCCTCGCATCCGGCCACCTGCTGCTGCGGAAACTAGGAGGGATAAGTCCTTGCCCTCCCTTTGAGCCATTTATTAGGTGGGTCTCTCCTATGACCTAGACACCAACAAGAGTCAGCAAATGCATGACACCTTAACCTTGGCCGGGGGAGCACGTGGTGAGTCAGCCAGCCGGGGGGGCATCAGGACAACACCGGCTGGGAGCCAGTGACAGGGCCCCAGAGCAGTGTGCACGCTTCGATGCCGGACCAGCAGGGGCGCCCGGTGATTCACGGCCCCGCCGCACACTCACCGGTCACAGCCACACATCTGCTCCACACTCGGGCTCGGCTGCTTTTCCAGCTTGTGGCGACTTCCCGAACGGGCTCTGCCCGCTCCCTACCCCGTCGGCCTGCTTCTGAACAAACGGCTTCCTAACTACCAAGCCTGCCGACGTCACCAGCTGGCCCGGCGACCGGCACGTACACTCTAGCCACAGGAAACCAGCGCAGAGCCCCACAAGACTCATCAGAGAGAGCAGCCCCGGCCCGCGTGCGCCTGGCCCAGGATGTGAGTTTTCCTTTCCATCTCCTGCCGACCTGATCACACGCTCACTGACAAAGTGCAGAAAGCGAGCCCCTTACCTCTTCCAAGTCCAAACCCTCAGAAGCACCTGAACACGCCACCGGAAATCTGAAATAATCTCACCATCTTCTGAAGCTAGTAGCTCTCCATCCTCAAGAGCACTGGCTGGAAATGCTCTCCCGACTGAACGTGACGCCTGAATCACACTGTGTGAGATCCCAGTCCTGGGTTTTCTCACCCTGAAAACACTCAGCGTCACTAACCTTGGTACCTACCCCAACTAGGATGTCACAATAAGCATTCAGGTAACTGTGCCCCGACAAACAGGTATATGCGCTTTTCCCAGTCGGAATCATACTTTCCACCTGACTTCGACGCTAACTTCAGAAAATACCCTCATCTGTGATTCATCTTCAGCCAAAAGCAATTTCTCAACCCTGAAGTTCTCTGTTCCAGTTTTCATATTAAAAAAAGAAAATCTCTGTACTAGGATGCACTCCCAGCCTGTGAGCCCTAGAACCCTCGGTGGGCCCTTGTCACCCTAAGGACTGAAAGGGAAGAAAGTGTGTAGCCAGCTGCTGTTTGCACAGACAGCGGCCCTGTTACCACCTCTCCCAGCATGGTGACTGGGCATCCCCGGGATTCCATGGCCACAGGACAGCTCTGTTCACTGCCACCTCGGACCAGGCGTCCGCTTGGCCGAACACACCCATCACAGCTACTGCAAGGACGCTGAAAAGCAGGGAATCCGACTGGTGTTGCTGTAACATTTCTAACACGCCCCGGCCCACTGCTCAAACCACCCCATGCACCCCAAGTTTAGAGGCAGAAGAGAACTGTGTCCAGAGATATTTTTTAAATTATTTTAAAAGTTTATTTTATTTTTGGCTGCGTTGGGTCTTCATTGCTGCACACGGGCTTTCTCTATTGCCGTGAGCGGGGGCTACTCTTGGTTGTGGTGCGCGGACTTCCCATCACAGTGGCTTCTCTTGTTGCAGAGCACAGGCTCTAGGCGCGCAGGCTTCAGTAGTTGTGGCTCGTGGGCTCTAGAGCGCAGGCTCAGTAGTTGTGGCACACGGGTTTAGTTGCTCCGCGGCATGTGGGATCTTCCCGGACCAGGGCTCGAACCCGTGTCCCCTGCATTGGCAGGCGGATTCTTAACCACTGCGCCACCAGGGAAGCCCATGTGAACAGAGATTTTAAGTGCCTGTCTAAGCTCAATTCACAAGCATTCTGTTTCCTAACTCATGCATAATTCTAAGGTCTTTACGCTACCCCTGCTGAGTCTCCTATTTGCCTGTTCAAATGGAAATAACCATTGCTTTACCATCTGTACACAGACTTGTGTATATGTATACACAGGCCACGATGTTGTTAAAAAACTGCAAGCGCTACAGTAGGGCATAAAGTAGAAAGTAACCCCCCACCAGGGCCACATAAGTGTTTGTTAAAAGCTAACCATCTGGGCTTCCCTGGTGGTGCAGTGGTTGAGAATCCGCCTGCCGATGCAGGGGACACGGGTCCAGGGAGATCCCACATGCTGGGGAGCAACTAAGCCCGTGCGCCACAACTACTGAGCCTGCGCTCTAGAGCCCACGACCCACAACTACTGAGCCCACGAGCCACAACTACTGAAGCCCGTGCGCCTAGAGCCCGTGCTCCACAACAAGAGAAGCCACCGCAATGAGAAGCCCGTGCACCACAACAAAGAGTTGCCCCCGCTCGCTGCAGCTAGAGAAAGCCCACGCGCAGCAACGAAGACCCAACGCAGCCAAAAATAAATAAATAAAATAAATAAATTAAAAAAAAAGAAGAATATCAAATAAATGGAACCACACAGTATGTAACCTTTAAAAAGATTAAAAAACAAAAAAAGCTACCCATCTATTAACACCAACCGCTGGTCCCGCGTTTACATACCTCACATTTCATTTAATCCTGTCAGCCCTGGAAGGAGATGTCATAAAGGTGACGGACTTGGGGTGCAGGGGCTTTCCACGTGGCCCCAAGTCCTGCGCCCACGCCCAGAGCCCCGGGGCACCCGGCTGCCCTCGGCTCGCAGCTCCCCCGTCCACCAACTTGGCTACCCTGGACTGATATATCCCCGAGCCTCAATTTCCAGCAGCTGGAAAACGTAAAAGCATGATCTCCTCAGCTGTAACGTGTTACAAAATAACAAGCGCTTCCACAGAGCAGTAAAGGAGAGAAAGGATATACAGCTGAGGCTCCCAAACCCGGGCTACGAACAGGAGCCCCCCAAGGGGCCTTTAACGCCCCTGCGAAGCCCCCCCGCCGAGTTTCTAGTGCAGTTTTTGATGCAGCAGGTCAGGGGCAGGGCCTGATACTCTGCATTTCCGACAAGCTCCCTGAGGAGAACGCTGCTGACTCAGAGGCCCCACCTAGAGAAGGCCCGCTTCAAGCGTCTACCCCAGCACCTGGCAGGCCTGCAACTGGCAGCCAGGACCCCATGAGCACAGCTCACGACCCCAGCTCTCCTGCTGTGTTAAATAAAGCCCCTCTGCTCCAGCCTCAGCATGCAGGGTGCCCCCGCTCCGCCCCTGCTTCCCGTGACCCCCTCGGCCACCAGAACGCAGCCAGAGCTTGACCCTGCTTCCCTGCCCTGGCTGAAAGCGTGCCTCCTCGGGCTCAGAAAACACACCTGTAAGGGTACCCGGGGACCTCTGGCCAGATGGACTGAATTTTCTTTTTGAGTGTTGCAGGGAGCTCTTGGTGCCTGTCTGTAAACCTACCAACACGAGTAAAAACTAAAACGTAAGACCGTGATTCGCCACCTGGTTGCACATTCAAATCTCCTGGCCAGCTTCAGAGTCACTGACACTGGGCCACCCCCGAGACCCCGACTTAACAGTCCTAGGGTGTGGCCAGGCATCGATAGCTTTCAAAGCCCCTCCCTCCCCCAGCTGATTCCAATGTGCAGCCAGGGTTTCAATCCACTGCCCCCCAACCCAGAAGAACTGTGAAGTCGTGCCCTTTCCCGTACATACCCAAAACCTACAGTGACACTTCCAGGAGTCAGGGTCACTCGGGTTTTAAAGCTGACCAGAGCCTTTAAGGCTGGGCATCCTTTGCCACGGTCCCTCTTACAAATGCATTTGCGCCTTTGGACGAGATTTCCCAACTCTTGCTCATCTTGTGAAAAGTGAGAATCTATGCAGTGATTTTGTTATTGTTGTTGTTACTGTGTTTAAACGAAAGTAGTTATTCTTACAAATCGAGATCTGAAACAAGTAAAATGAGAGCTATCAAAGAAAAGTCATTTGGTGTAAACCTTAGATGTTACGGTTACCTTATATCAAGCTATTCTGTCTGGGTCACCCGAGCCCAGCGGTGACACACACAGCTAGGTTATCCACCAAGAGCTCAGTTTGGATGACCACAAACCTGCTTTCAAAACCCAGTATGCAAAAAGAAAGTAAAAGGAAGAAAGGTGGCCTTGACTTTGACAAAGGCCGTTGCATAACACATTCACTGAGCAGCTAAAACGTGTCAGGCGCTGGGCAGTGAAGTGGGGATGCAGATCCCAGGGGAATGCTGGGCCCACGCTGCCAGGCCCTGGAGTTGCTACCTGGGGAAGCTCATGCTAAGGGGGCCACGCAGCTGCAGGAGGCTACAGGTCAAGGTGGAGTCGCCCGGAGAGCTTCAAACTCACCCACAGGTTCTTCTTCCCGAAGGAAATCAGCTCCTCCCTTTGCTCTCACGCAATACAGACGGTCCCATGAACGCAGCCTGAGCACCCAGTGTCAAGGGCCGTGCAGACTGTCCTTGACACCCAAGTTCCTGAACAATGAGCTAGCCAGGGTGCATTTTCGTCAGTGTGGATATAAACACAGGAAGAGAAGTAACCACGCGTGTAAGTTTCCCTAAAATGCCAGCCCATTAATTTTCTCACTGCCAAGTGGATGACGGGAATAGAACCCCAGATTCTCACCATTTAGTGAGAACCCAAAAAGCTTTAAAAGCTAAAATGTCATGCTAGCAGGAGGGTATCTGTGCAAATACTGTTTTCTTGAAGCAAAAACTAATTACACAATGAATGTGGTCTCTACTCAGAAGACAAAATCATGGGTAATTACCCCAGTCAATGAAGCAGGCTTAAAATACATTCCTTGCAATTCCTTCCATTTTGTTCAAGAGCAGTCTGGTTTTTTTCTTTAATATTGAGCTGCACAGAGAAATTTTTGAAACTTGACGTTTCTAGATCGAGCCCTTTACAGCTATTCCAAGCACATATTATTCCATAACCTTTGTATTTTGATATTGAGGGGTTATTTTTCCAAAGCTCCTGATGTAAGAATAGTGATCTTTCATTCAGGAGAAATCTTTCCTGCTTTTTTTTTTTTTTTTTTAAATAAATTTATTTCTTTTCATTTTTGGCTGCGTTGGGTCTTCGTTGCTGCGCGCGGGCTTTCTCTAGTTGCGGCAAGCGGGGGCTACTCCTCGTTGCGGTGTGTGGACTTCTCATTGGGTGGCCTCTCCCGTTGCGGAGCACGGGCTCCAGGCACGCAAGCTTCAGCAGTTGTGGCACGTGGGCTCAGCAGTTGTGGCTCACGGGCTCCAGAGCGCACGCAGGGTCAGCAGCTGTGGGGCACAGGCCCGGCTGCTCCGCAGCATGTGGGATCCTCCCAAACCAGGGCTCGAACCTGTGTCCCCCTGCATTGGCAGGCAGATTCTTAACCACTGCGCCACCAGGGAAGTCCAAAATCTTTCCTGCTTTTACTCCACCACATCTGAAAATGAGCTACTCCATTGCAAGAAGTGAAACTGCTCCACTCCTTTCAGCAGACCATCGCGAGCAGTGGAGATGCTGGCGGTCCCAGTGGGTGGCGGTCCCAGTGGGTGGCGCTCCCTTGCAACCCACCTGGGATTTCTGGGAGTGTTTGGCTTCGAGAGGCTCTCCCTACCCTGCCCAGGTTCTGAACCCTAATGCAGCGTCTGAATGGGGGAAAACAACTACATTAACTGGCCTGGCCCAATCAAGACCCTGCACGGTTCAAAAGGGCAGAATTCTTGTGTGCTGGGATCACAGAAGCACAGCGGGGCTACTGATCGGCTCACAGGCATTCCAATCCCCAGAATGCTTCTCCCGCTTTCCATCATTGTTCCCTGGACTCGGAGGCTCTAAATTCTGGAACTAAGAAAGGTTCCGTACAATTACTTCTGTCCAAACGCATCATTCCTGGGAGGCGGGGAGAATCAATGGAAGACTTCTAGGTTTTATGTATCTGAACTTAACGTGTTTCCCTTCTCTCACTAGAAATCAATGATTTTTTTAAACGCTTGAACAGTTAAACTAGCACGATTTGAGGGAAAACCCAGAATGTACTAACCTCATTCGCCTAAAACCTAAATGTTGTTTCTGTATTTAAATCTGAAACATGACTTCCTGATTACCACCAAAAACAAAACATAGCCAAAACCAAAAATGACTTTCTCAGATCCTCCCTCTTTCTGAGAAAAGTAATACCTGATTATGTTTTCACAGCATATAATTTTACATGAATTGAAGGCACAACTATAAAAATACAATCTAGTGACAATTTAAATACACTCTACAAGGGACTCCCCTGGTGGCACAGTGGTTAAGATTCCACGCTCCCAATGCAGGGGGCCCGGGTTTGATCCCTGGTCAGGGAACTAGATCCCACATGCATGCCACAACTAAGGAGCCAGCGAGCCACAACTAAGGAGCCCGCCTGACGCAACCTAGACCCAGAGCAACCAAATAAATAAATAAATAAATAAATATAAAAATTTTTTTTAAAAATACAATCTACAATTAAGAATAACAAGAAAGGTAAGAGAACAAAGCATGGAAAAGATTTATTCAATTACATAGCCATTGATTTTTATTCTAGAGTGCAATCAATTTAGCAGAAGTCACATAACCAGAATGGTTATTGATCTGTGCAAAATTAGGTGGTTCATTTGACGAGTTACAGTTTTGTGGGGATTCATACTATTTATATTGGGCTACAGCTTGGGGCTAAATTACAAGGGAAGTCTAGCTTTCAATGCTTCTACTGGAACAAGGTTCCCAAAGTGCAGGCTGTCAGCCCAGGGCTGTTTGATAGTTACTGAACTTTTAAATTACTGTTTTTTCTATTATGCACAGAGGTCGTTTCTACACGTGGTCTGTAATCCCTTCAACAGTGAACACACGTCCATGTAGAGACACTCTTCCTAACTCTTTTTAACGAAAGGGACATCTGAACCTTCAGCTATCTCCTCACTTCTAGAGCTCCTGAAATCATCATTATGACATTTAATCCTCACCAGGATATCGCTGGCTGCATGCTATTTAAAACAAGAAAAGCAAAACGACTCTCACCTTCCCTTCCAGAGAAGCCCAGCCAATACCTAGCCTTTGTTTTGTTTCTGACATCTTTATTTTGACTGATGTTTCATAAAAAGGAGGGGGGAAAAAAAAAAAGGACAAAAATTGAGTCAAAGTGACTCAAATGGTTGAACTAGACACCTACTTTTCAATAGTTATTACACTCAAACGGAGTCTTTTTTCCAACTGATTCCTTTCCTTTCGAAGCAGCTAGGAGCTAGGACCAAGCATGGAAAACACAGCAGCAAAGCAAGCCAAGTGTCTGTCGGGAGCCCTCCGGAAGGGACAGAGGCCCAGGGGAGGCGCCCCTAGCACACCTGCTCCACGTGGCCCCGGGCCAGTGTGTTGAGACCACACCTGCCCATCACCCCAACTACACCTGGGCAAAGGGGAGGGGCCAGGGCTGCCCTGGAACACACCTGCTCCCTCCCCGGGGCTTTCTAGAGGTGCCACCTGCACGTAGGAGCTGGGACTCCCATCGCCGTGCAGCCCCGGGCCTCCACCAAATGGGATGGGAGAGGTGACCAGCACCTGCTGCCACCCAGCTCATCCAGGGCCATCTCCAGCACCCTCCGGCCAAGCGCTAGGTGGACCCTGCTGTGCCCCGGGGTACCGCTCAGATCCCTTGCCTTCCCTCTATCAGCACCAGGGGCCCGCAGCGTTCCGACTCCTGCCCACACCCCCGCACCCATCTGCCCTCCGCTGCAGAGATCCCCGCCATCACCTCCTGCTTAAAAACCTTCCCTGGGGGGCTTCCCTGCTGGCGCAGTGGTTGAGAATCTGCCTGCCAATGCAGGAGACACGGGTCTGAGCCCTGGTCTGGGAGGATCCCGCATGCCGCAGAGCGGCTAGGCCCGTGAGCCACAACTACTGAGCCTGCGCATCTGGAGCCTGTGCTCCGCAACAAGAGAGGCCGCGATAGTGAGAGGCCCGCGCACCGCGATGAAGAGTGGCCCCCGCTCGCCGCAACTAGAGAAAGCCCTCGCACAGAAACGAAGACCCAGCACAGCCAAAAAAAAATAAATAAGTAATAATTTGAAAAAAAGAAAAAAAAAAAACCCTTCCCTGGCTCTCAGCGCCCACCTCACCCACTGCGGCCCCCTCCCCTGCCACTAACCTGCAGGAACAGCGTGGGCCCCTCCCCCAGCCCAGGGGCTGACTCTCTCCGCAGGCTGTCTGCCTGTGGGTCCACCCAGCACCAGCAGAGGAATCCCTGTGACGTGCATGGTGAGGGGTGTGGAGGGTCTGCCCACACGACAAGCCCTAGGAGGGGCCTCCCATCAGCCTCCTCTCCGCCAGGTCTGGGCAACTCAAGGATAAGGCTGACCACCTTGACCCATTTCCTTATGGTAAGTAACAACTTTATTGGGCTATAAGTCACATACCATAAAATTCACCCCTTCAAAGAGTACATCCATATACAAAATAGATAACTAACAAGGACCTACGGTACAGCACAGGGAACTCTACTCAATACTCTGTCATGGCCTCTATGGGAAAAGAATCTAAAAGAGAGTGGATATAGGTATACGTATAAGTGATTCACTGTGCTGTACACCTGAAACTAACGCAACACTGTAAACCAACTCTACTCCAATAAAAATTAATTTAATAAAAGAGAAAATCCAATGGGGTTTAGTATGCTCAGGGCGGTGCAGCCATCACCACTCTCTAATTCCAGCATATTTTCATCACCCCATTCCTCCCCCTGACGACTGCCCGTCAGCTCTGTCTCTGTGCGTCTGCCTGCGCTGGACGTTTATATCAAAGGAAACATAAGTGTGCTCTTGACCTGTTTTCATTTCAAATACCAAACACACGCATTAAGAAATGTGGTGTCGGGGCTTCCCTGGTGGTGCAGTGGCTGAGAATCTGCCTGCCAATGCCGGGGACACGGGTTCGAGCCCTGGTCTGGGAAGATCCCACATGCCACGGAGCAACTAGGCCCATGAGCCACAACTGCTGAGCCTGCGCGTCTGGAGCCTGTGCTCCGCAACAAGAGAGGCCGCGATAGTGAAGAGGCCCGCGCACCGCGATGAAGAGTGGCCCCCGCTTGCTGCAACTAGAGAAAGCCCTCGCACAGAAACGAAGACCCAACACAGCCAAAAATAAATAAATAAATTAAAAATAAAATAAAATAAAATAACAAATGTTCAAGTACAATTGGTGTCTTAAAAAAAAAAAAAAAGAATTCCCCCACCCTTGGTATCTAATCAAGTTCCTTTATAAAAAAAAAAAAGAAATGTGGTGTCCGATAGCTATTAACAGAAGGGCTGAATTTCAGTTCCAGAAACTCCCGGCTTTGGGAACACATGAGGGGTTGGGAGAAAGAAATCCACCTTCTGGGACCAGGGACTCCAGGCACAGTTCATAATAAGGTGACACAAGGCCACCCCCGCCCCAATCTTCCACATCACCCTCTTCTCACTACCTCCCCACCCCAAGCAAGTCCCAGCTGAGGTTTCAAAAGTTCCCTGAGACCTCCCCCATCTCCTCTACTGGTCCAAACTAGTCCTGCTTTAGAAATTGGTTCTTATTCCATGGGCATAAGACCATCTTGGGGCCACTGTTAAAATTCCGACTCCTGGCACCACCAACCCTGACTCAGTAGGATAGCACTTGCTAATTCCGATATACATGGCAGGTGAGTCACACCTTTCTAGAGCACCAGTTCTCAAACTGGAGCCAGCGTCAGAATCCCCAGGAGGATTCCCGACCGAGCCCCAGTTTGGGGTTCAGTAGGTCTGCAGCGGGGCCAGGACCCTGCGTTTCTAACAAGGCCCCAGGTGAGACTGATGCTGCTGGTCTGGGGGCCGCACCGTGAAAACCACCGCTTGCTGGGGTGCAATCCCCCTGCCTTTCCACGTTGTCTATGGCCGTTTTCATGCCACAGCAGCAGAAAGGAGTAGTTCAGTCCACAAAGCCAAAAGCACTGACCCTGGCCGTTTGCAGAAAAAAGTCTGCTGACCTCTAGTTTACAGAGGATCATCCAAATATTAGAAATATCATGAGTATGTCTATGGCCAAGGTGAGACTTCTGGTACTTCATATGGATTGCAGAGAAGTGGGGGGGATGGCATGTAATTTTATAAAGTCCTCAGGATTTTTACACTTTAAACAATGACCTTAAGAAAGACTTTTGGGAACTTCCCTGGTGGTCCAGTGGTTAAGACTCCATGCTCCCAATGCAGGGGGCCCGGGTTCAATCTCTGGTTGGGGAACTAAGATCCCACATGCACGCCACAACTACAAAAAAAAAAAAATCCCGCGTGCCGCAACTAAGACCCAGCGCAGCCAAATAAATAAATATTAAAAAAAAAAAAGAAAGAAAGATTTTTTTAAGTCACATAGAAAAAAGAGCTTTAGTGCACTTCTGTACTCAAAGGCCCCGGCTAGAGTCCTAATCCTGACCACCGAATAAGATCTGCAAGCAGGCCGCTCGGGGCTTGGTTTCCCACCTATAAACATAAACAACCCTGGTCAAGCCTCCAGCAGGCTCATTACAGAACAAGGGAGAAAAGAAAGACTCAACAGAAAACTTGATAAACTGTACAACGTGATAGGAAGATAATGTCAAGGCACCCCCAACCCTGGAAAGGTTAAGTCCATTCAGGGATTCCCCTGTAGTCTGGGTTCATCAAACAACCAGAAAGGTTCCAGATGCGGAGCCTCGTTTTCATTTGAAGCTGTGTTACTGGAAAGAGAGCAGAAAGGAAAAGAGAGAAGCTCATTTCCCAAGGTGGAGGCGGGGCAATGCCTTGCTGAGTTGTTACTGCCCTTGGCCACAGAGCATGACCCTCCTCAGTGTCTGCACCCCAGAATCCACCCCTGCAGACAGGAAAAGGCATCCTCCACAGAAGAACTGGGGTCAGCAGGGTGCCAAGAGCAAAGGACGGTGTCCTCCTTCCATCTTCCACGCACTCAACAGACAGGCTGCAGCTTCCCTCCTCCTGAGGACGGCCCTGCTGGGCGGCCAGGGCAGTGGGTGCAGTCCCTCCTTTTGGCAAATCGCTACCCTCATCTGCGATACAGGAGAAATACGGGTGTCCGCTTTCTAGGGCTGTTTGGAGATGCTCTACGCTCATGCACAAAAGCAAGAAGCAGCAGCCAAAAGCAAGGCTTCAGAAAGGTAGTTGCCATCCTATGGACAAAGATGATGCGGGGAACCAACAACACACACTGTGGAGTGTTCCAGGGGCCGAGGTGAGAGGCTGACCGCGTGGGTCAGAGCAGGGGTCCACATCCCCTCTGTGGTCGTTAAGTCCCATGAGTTTTGAAAAGTGTTCTTTTTAAGATTTTAAAAGATTTTAAGGTTTCCAAATGGTCAGTTTCAATCGTGCTTAAACAGCCTCGAAGCCAGAAAGACCAATTCTATTCTTTTGATTCATGAGAGGTATAACCCCCCACCCCCACCCTCGCCAACCGTGCTCAGGGAATCACAGGTACCACGCCTGGGCGTGTGGATGGCAAGCTCAAAATGCAAGGAAAATACCCAAGAGAAGTGAAACATACATCCACACACAGACAACTCTGTGAATGTGCGACTCTCCACAGGAGCATTATTCATAAAAGCAAAAAGGTGGAAACAACCAGATGTCAATCAACTGACAAACGATAAACAAAACGTGCTCTATCCATAAAGTGCAATATAATTCAGCCATAAAAAGGAATGAAGTCCTGACACACGCTGACGTGGATGAGCCTCGAAAACGTGATGCGGAGTGAAAGAAGCCAACACAAAAGGCCACGCATTGTGTGGTTCTGTTTAGATGAAATGCCCAGAAGAGGCAAAGCCACGGAGACAGACAGGAGACCGGTGGTTGCCAGGGGCTGGGGGCAGAGGAACGGGGAGGGACTGCTGATGGGCACAGGGTTTCTTTCGTGGATGATGAAAATTTCTGGAATTAGAGCGATGGCTGCACAGCTAAGTGAGTATACTAAACTCCACCAAACTGCACACTTTTTTAAAAGGATGAATCTTATGCTACGTGAGTTATATCTCAATCAAAAAAAAAATTTTAAACTCAAGGGAAAAACCATGCTGTCAGGCCTGCCCTGCACGCTCTCCAGCCACCGCAGGGAATGGAACGGGCCTCCTCCACACTGTGCATGCACCCTTAGTCCAAGAGGCTGCAGAGCTGGGAGACATGTGCAAAGATCCAGAGGTCGGAATGCTCTCGGGGCTGCAAGGATGGCAAGGAAGCCAGGCCGTGGTCTCTATGTGGATCCAGAGGACGAGCGTCCCGTGGCGCCAGGCCTGGGCTGGCTCTGGTCGACAGCGCGGGGCCACAGGTGCTCGGGGGGGCCTGCCCCCCAGGCTGGCCACAGGTCAGGTTCTCTGCGTCCTCCACACTCCCTGGGCCACCCCCTCCTCAACCCGCCCATGACACTGAAGTCTGGTTAACAAGGGACCTCGGAGGCAGTAAAGACAGCAGAAATGCAGCCCGGGAGAGCAGGCGAGGGAGACTCAGGACAGCCCACGGACCCTCTCCCCTTCTCCCCCCTGCGGGGGGTTCTGGCAGGGCTTCCTTCACACGTGTGCGCATGCCTGCCTTTCCAGGACAAAGCAGGACCAGGCGACAGCAATGTGCAAAACAAGTCGCTGCGGTGAGGCCGGGGGCACCTCCTTTACAGGGCAGACTCATGCAGTCCCGCACTCTGCTTTTCCTTCCGCTGCCCGTTACACACCGCAAGTCATCCCCTGTTGCTGGGAGGCCTGGGAAGCCTCATTCTGTAATGGCTTCACAACACGCGTGGCCTCGTTCTTTAGAAACACCTAAGGTTCCTTCCTCAGTCAAGGCAGGAGGGAGGACTGCAGAAGACAAGGCTGGAAATGGGCAGGAGCTAAAAGGTAAAGAACCTTCTGGACCAGCTAAGGTGCAACACGAGGAGTTACCTTTCCAGCAAGAGCCTGAGAAGCCCAGCCGGGCTCTGGCACATGCACTGCTGGGGGTCTAGAGGAGGCTGGCGCGTGGAGAGTCCAGAGGCGGTGACAGTACAAGACCAGTCCCGTGACGGCCCCGAGAGGCGATAACGGAGGCCGGGACACCAGGGGTGAAAGAGAAGGTACAAATACGAGACACTGAGGCTCCAGGGACCGGGTGATCGGTTGGCCACGGAAGGTCAAGGAGAGACAGGCATCAAGGATGACTCCTGCATGTGGGGATAAACCTGTCGGCAGGCCCGGAAGTGCAGGAGAATTAAGGTAAAGGAAGGTGCAAGATCTGCATCTGCAACACGCTGAGTTGGAGCGGCCTGGGCGGTACCCAGGAGGCTCTCCCAGAATCTGGACCTGCAGTGGAGACCTGAGAGCTGTCTGCCTGCCTCAAGGAAGCGCACCAGGCCACCTAGACGAGAGAGGAGAGAGAAAGGAGGGGCCTCCAGCAGAAACCAACACTGCTGCGGACGGCCAAGGAGAAGAGCCACTTGCACAAGGGTCGAAAGAAAGAGAAAGCGTTTCTGCGCGGATGAGACACCTCTTTCAGATCGGCAATAACACCACAGGTAACCTGAGAATTACACTCTGTGAACGCAAACCTAGCCCCTGCCAGGGACAGAAGGCGCGTCCTCAATCAGCAGCAGACAATGTAAATTTACCTTTGGGGGTAAAACTGCACAACTACATGCAGTGGTGTGAGGTTCTAATAATTTTTCTCCAGAATGCCAGCCCCTGAAAATGGGGAGGAAGAGGGGAAAAGTAGCCCCAGCCCAGCTCGCAACCCACAGAGGCATCCACTCTGGACGATTTCATCCACTCTGCGGTGAAGTCAACACAAAATAAATACGACTCAAGCAGCAGCAGGCCTGTCTTTTCAAGTCCAGGTGTTTCCTTTCCAAACTTTCATTCAAGATTCAGGGCATCTAAACACTAATGAAAATTGAAAGAAAAGCTGCACCTACCAAAAAAAGCACACAGTTGTTTTAAAGACCAACATATTTTGATCAATACAAAGTACTCAGTTTTCCAGAAGTTAAGATTTTCTTTTTTATATGCTTGTCTACAAAAAGCTAAATGATAAAACTCAATATATACCATAGTAACGAAACATATCATTTTTAAAATTCCAAGTGGCATACACAAAACTAAGCTTCCTTTAAGCTAGCATGTGATTCCAAAGATTGTCGACAACGTAATTCTTAAGAGAACTACGTTCAAGCAACTCATAATTAGATCTGCACGGTACCAAGCAAAGAATTCCACAGACGGGGAAAAAGAATTCAATGTACCTCTACTACCAAAAATAAGATTATTAAATGTTTTGGGTTGCTGATTATCTTTTCCCTTAGTTTCAATTTTTTCAAGATGGTTTGAATCTTTCTGCAACAAGAAAAAAACAGTATTGCTATGCTTACAAACTGACAAGCACATGTACAATTAGCACAGATAAGTATCACTGTGTTTACAAATTTACAAACGTGGCACAATTCACATAGACAGAAGCAGAATTTCAGCAGCAGCAGTATTTCATCAGCTTCAGCATTTCCAAGCCACAAGCAAAGAATCCCTTCACCTCCTTTGAAAGTCACGGAGGGCCACCGGTCCTGGGGCTCCAGGCCCCTGGGGTTCCCCCCACCCACCTTCCCAGGCTTTCCGTAAGCATTTCAACACCTGGAACAGAAGAGGCTCTCCTTCCCCACCCCTCTCAGCACCCCCTGTCCCGTAACCCTCAGATCCCCACACCAATGCCACCTTCCTCCAGGGACCAGCTTTACTTTGCACTTGCCTTTATCTCCCTGTCCTTGATGGTCTACCTCGTGTTTCTATGTTTTCTATTCCCTACGGAAAAGAAGAGCCCGCCACACAAGATCATAATTGATGAATCTGATAGAGGCATCCCGGTTAATGAGGATTTACTGTAACCCGCCCAGGCAATACCCTCTGCACTTGAACCAAAGTGGTAAGTAAAGCACAATTCAACCAGGAGAAAGGTGCACACCCTGACATCGTACCGGCAGCAGCCGGCAGCCACTCTCCTCCTCTCCTCTGGTCGGCCCTCCCCGAGGGCTAAGCAGCTGGACTGGGGAGCCTCCCTGCCTCCGCCCCACCTCTCCGTAGCTCCCAGGCAACCGTCTGCAGAGAGGGGAAGGCAAAGCAACACAGGGTGAAAATTAAATTTCCAACTGAGAGAAAAGCTACGGTGGAAAGAAGCTGAACTTCTGAGCATGCAGGTCTCATTTTACGTAATAAGTGTGCAGGGAATAAGCTACATGCTAATTGGACACCCACAGCGATTCCTTCTACAAAGTAAATAATCATTCCCTCTGTATGGGTGTAAATTAAACATTATATATTCAGTCTCTTAAAGCTAGCGGTATTCATTAAAAGGAAAACTTTTGAAAACAAACTTACGGTTACCAGGGGGGTAAAGGGGGGGAAGGGATAAATTGGGAGACTGGGATTGACGTATACACACCACCACACATAAAATAGATAACTAGGGCTTCCCTGGTGGCACAGTGGTTGAGAATCTGCCTGCCAATGCAGGGGACACGGGTTCGAGCCCTGGTCTGGGAAGATCCCACATGCCGCGGACCAACTAGGCCCGTGAGCCACAACTACTGAGCCTGCGCGTCTGGAGCCTGTGCTCCGCAACAAGAGAGGCTGCGATAGTGAGAGGCCCGCGCACTGCGATGAAGAGTGGCCCCCGCCTGCCACAACTAGAGAAAGCCCTCACGCAGAAACAAAGACCCAACACAGCCAAAAATTAATTAATTAATTAATTAAAAAAAATAGATAACTAATAAGGATCTACTGTACAGCACAGGGAACTCTTCTCAATACTCTGTAATGACCTATATGGGAAAAGAATCTAAAAAAGAGTAGATATATGTATATTATAACTGACTCACTTTGCTGTACTCCTGAAACTATACTATATAAACTATTTGCAACATTGTAAATCGACTATACTCCAATAAAAATTTAAAACACACAAAACAAAAAAGAAAATTCCTGATTTCTCTCCAGATTTCATTTGTTAGAATGCTCTAACTCTTGTAGTAAGTAATCAAAGAAACGTGTAATGGCCCAAATACAACAGAAGCCTCTTTCTTGCTCATATACTGGTACTACTGGGAAGGTAAGCAGGCTATGGTCAGCCAGCTTCCTCCTCAGGCATTCAGGGACCAGTGCTGATGAGGCTCTGCCCTAGGATCATCTCACTCCAGACAACCAGAAGAGGAAAGCAGGACAGGCGGTAAACGGCCGGCATCACTTCTACTTGCTTCTGATTGGGTAGAACTATGGCCTCACAGCTGCAAGGGAAGCTGGGAAGTGTAGTCCAGCAGCATGTCCAGAAGGAAAAGGAGAGGCAGGCCCCAGTGAGCAGAGAGCAAGCATCTCTATCAAGCCTGCGGGTCTGACTCCACGCCCTCAAAGAGTTTCTACTGCCAGAAAGCAAAGCAGTGAAGAAATGGAGTTTGTTCTCATGGGACATTTAACCTTCATCTTTCCTACTATTTTCACTTCCCAAACCACTTTTTAAAATCTTATTCTTCCGAGGGGCTTCCCTGGTGGCGCCGTGGTTGAGAATCTGCCTGCCAATGCAGGGGACACGGGTTCGAGCCCTGGTCTGGGAAGATCCCACATGCCGCGGAGCAACTACGCCCGTGAGCCACAATTACTGAGCCTGCGCGTCTGGAGCCTGTGCTCCACAACAGGAGAGGCCACGATAATGAGAGGCCCGCGCACCGCGATGAAGAGTGGTCCCCACTTGCCACAACTAGAGAAAGCCCTCGCACAGTAACGAAGACCCAACACAGCCATAAATAAAATAAATAAATAAATAAATATTTAAAAAAAAAAAAAAAAAATCTTATTCTTCCGAACATCACATTGATCTGAAAGAGCTACCTTTCATTAATATTATAAAAAGGAAAAATCAGTATTATTCAAAAACACCTTAGGGACTTCCCTGGTGGTCCAGTGGGTAAGACTCCAAGCTCCCAATGCGGGGGCCCGGGTTCGATCCCTGGTTGGGGAACTAGATCCCACAAGCATGCTGCAACTAAAAATCCACATGCCGCAACTAAGAAGTCCGCATGCCGCAACTGGGAGTACGCATGCCACAACTAAAGAGCCTGCATGATGCAACTAAAGATCCCGCATGCCACAACTAAGACCCGGTGCAGCCTAAATAAATAAATAAATAAATATATTTTTTAAAAACCAGTTTTTGGTGGAAAGGAGGAAATAATCACTTCCAGTGGGCTGTAAATAGCACAACTAATGTACTGGTGCTGAGCATAAGATGTGTATTTGAATTAAATGCTTTTCTACAAATCCAACACTAAACAGTCAGAATAAGTACCAAAATCTCTAGGAGACACATTAAAATGTTGCCATACAAAATCCAGCTTAAAGTCTTTCAATGATAAATTGGCAATTTCAAACACTAACATTACTTTTTTAAGAAATTTGTTCACATTACTTTTTATAGTTTTCCAAATTCTTAGTGAAGCAGGATGAAGTAGGGTAAAGGGGGGAAGGGGGAGGAGAGATGGAATTTAAATCTACTAGAGCTAGGGCTTCCCTGGTGGCGCAGTGCTTAAGAATCCGTCTGCCAATTCAGGGGACACGGGTTCGAGTCCTGGTCCGGGAAGATCCCACATGCCGCAGAGCAACAAAGCCCGTGCGCCACAACTACTGAGCCCACGAGCCACAACTACTGAAGCCCGCGTGCCTAGAGCCTGTGCTCTGCAACAAGAGAAGCCCCCATGATGAGAAGCCCGCGCACCGCAACAAAGAGTAGCCCCCGCTCTCCGCAATTAGAGAAAGCTGGCGCACAGCAACAAAGATCCAATGCAGCCAAAAATAAATAAATAAAATTTTAAAAATGTAAAAAAAAAAAAAAATCTACTAGAGCTAGCTTTCCATACTGACTCATTTCACCCCTGTATCAATATACTGAAGTGGGAATGATTCTAGTTTGACAGCCTGAAGGATTAAGGGTGAGAAAAGGTTAAGGACAGAGCGCACAATTCAGCTACATATGCAAGACGTTCTCTCCAGACTGGAACCACTGTGGCCAGAGCAGGAGGCAGAGATGACCACTGTCACGTCGCCGAGCAAAGCAGGGCTCCTCTAAACTGGCAAACCTCGCACCAACGTTCAAATCTGCCCTACGCCAGAAACTTATGTTCAGTAGAGGAAAACATTACTATCTGAAGGGATGTGACCAGCCCAAAAGAAACAAGCGAAGCTATGGCCTTAAAGGAGTCCCCAGGGAAGCAGCCTGGCTAGATCACTCACCCACGTGCACCAGCCTCCAAAAAGCATTGTGGTCACCCACTCTTACATACCTGCAGACGGCAAGGACGAACTGAGCCTCCAATAGAAGCCAAACAAACACACAAAAAGCAGCGGAGCTCAGAAACGGAATCTACACAGCAAGAAGACATTTTTTAAAACCAGCTTAATATTCTCAAAGATATGAAAGAAGAACCATGAAACAAGATCAGTATGGTATCAAAAAGGAACATTCGAGAACAACACTAACAAAACAAACAAAAAACAAACAACTTTGGAAATTAAAAAAACCCAAAAGCACACATTTAAAACTCAATGGGGGCTTCCCTGGTGGCGCAGTGGTTGAGAATCTGCCTGCCAATGCAGGGGACACGGGTTCAAGCCCTGGTCTGGGAAGATCCCACATGCCACGGAGCAACTGGGCCCGTGAGCCACAATTACTGAGCCTGCGCGTCTGGAGCCTGTGCTCCACAACAAGAGAGGCCGCGATAGTGAGAGGCCCGCGCACCGCGATGAAGAGAGGCCCCCGCTTGCCACAACTAGAGAAAGCCCTCGCACAGAAACGAAGACCCAACGCAGCCATAAATAAATAAATAAATAAATAAATAAATAATTTAAAAAAAAAAAAAAAAAACTCAATGGAAGGATTGGAAGATAAGGCTGTACAAAATCTCCCAAGAAGAACAAAAATAGAGAGAAAAGAAAAATAAGACAGAAAAAATTAGAGTTGGTCCAAAGGACTAAGAAACAGAAAGCTTTGGGACCTCCCTGGTGGCGCAGTGGTTAAGAATCCGTCTGCCCATGCAGGGGACACGGGTTCCAGCCCTGGTCCGGAAGATCCCACATGCCGCGGAGCGACTAAGTCCGTGTGCCGCAGATACTGAGCCTGCGCTCTAGAGCCCGCGAGCCACAACTACTGAGCCCACGTGCCACAGCTACTGAAGCAAACGTGCCTAGACCCCGTGCTCCGCAACAAGAGAAGCCACTGCAATGAGAAGCCCGTGCACCGCAACAAAGAGTAGCCCCCGCTCGCCGCAACTAGAGAAAAGCCCGCATGCAGCAACGAAGACCCAACGCAGCCAAAAATAAAAATAAATTAATTAAATTAAAAAAAGAAAAGAAACAGAAAGCTCGGTTGTCTCCCCAACAATACTGTACACCAGCGGAGATCAGAACACCACCTGCAAAGAAAGTGCCGAGGGAAAACCGTCTCCAACTCAGACTTCCACACCCAACAATCCATTTACTGTCAAGGTAAAATAATGACATGCTCAGACAGAGAAGGTCTCAAAAGACGACCCCCTGTGTGTCTGAATATAGTAAAAGATTTTTTGCAACTGCGGAAGATGCAGCGGATGAGTCAACGATATGCACATAGAAAATTAGGCAAAGACACAAAGCCTATCCTTACCCTTGGTGATGATGAAAGCTTGTGCAGGAGAAATAATCATAGTTTGTACCACGAGGCTCAGCAGTGTTGGCACTGGCATTCAAAATAACATACACACCGAAAACTGCTAACCAAGTGGTTCTCAAAGGGGGCAATTTATTTTTTTATTTTTTTGCAAATGCTATAACATTTTATTCTGTCAATTATGAGACGAAAAACAAATTTTTAAAATAAATTTTGTCTTTAACTTTTTCTACATATTTGCAGGAGGCTTTACCATTTATTTTTATTTTTTTATATTCATGTTAATTTTTTTTTCTAACATCCTCATTGGAGTACAATTGCTCCACAATGGTGTGTCGGCCCCTGCTGTACAACAAAGCGAATCAGCCACCGGCATACACACATCCCCACGTCTCCTCCCTCTTGCGTCTCCCTCCCACCCTCCCTATCCCACCCCTCCAGGTGGTCACAAAGCACCGAGCTGATCTCCCCGCGCCACGCGGCCGCCCCCCACCAGCCATCTTCCCCATCCATTCATCTGTCGATGGACACCCAGGATGCCCCCAGGTCCTGGCCACCGCCAAGAGCGCCGCAATGAACACCGCGGCACATGACTCTCCCCCGAACCACGGTCGTCTCAGCGCACAGGGGTATTTTTTTTTTTAATCTTATTTTTTGTATTGAAGTAGAGTTGATTTACAACGTGTGCCAATCTCTGCTGTACAGCAAACTGACCCAGTTCTACACATAGAGACATTCTTTTTTTTAATATTCTTTTCCATTATGGCTTACCACAGGATACTGAATACAGTTCCCTGTGCTCTACAGCAGGACCTTGTTGTGTGTCCATCCTACGTATAATAGTTTACATCTGCTCACCCCAAACTCCCAGTTCAAAGGGGGCGACCTTTGTCCCCCAGTGGACATCTGGCAACGTCTGGAGACGTTTCTGACCATCTCAGCTACAGGAGATGGAGGAGTCTGTACTGGCTTCTAGCGGGTGGAGGTCAGGGCTGCTGCTCGCCATCCCACAGGGCACAGGACGGCCCCCCGCGGCAAAGAACTATTCGGCCCCAAACGTCAGCGGTGCTAAGGTAGAAAAAACCCTCTTCTAACCAAAATTATTATGTAGTTACATTGGGAGTATGGGGGCTCAAGGTATGTGTCTGGGTAGTTGGTGTGGAAAAAAAGACTACATCCCAAGCTTCCACAGTGGGAAGTCCACAGTTATCCCGAAAGGGAACAATGAAAGTAGCAGCCACCTAGAATACAGGCAAATGCCCAAAGAAATCAGCTAAAAAGTTTCAATAGCTTCTCTAGGGACGAGGAAATGACATGGGGAGCTGCTGGTATGATAACAAGCCCTGCAGAACTATTTGCTTATTTCAACAGCGCAAGAGCCACTTTGATAAAAATAAAAACAAAACTCAAAAAGATACACTAACATTTTGTGTCTTTCCTCCCTTGAATAAGTACAAGGTTGCCTTTAGAGCCCACACAATCTACCCTGCCTGGGTTCTTGTTGGCCTTCACAATTTGCCTTTGATCTGAAAGTCTTGGTCACCTTTGGCCAAAAGGAAGACAATCGCAACCCTTCCCAGGCCATGTAGAGCACTGTTCTTCCAGATCCATCCAACAGAGGCTGCAGACATTGCCTCCAACTTCATACCCAGGAGATTTTAGAAAAACAGCCCAGGTTAAAAAAAAAAAAAAAAAAAAAGTTACTTCTGCTTTGCAATTCAGAACATCCTGGCTTTTCAGAACAACCTTATTTGTTCGAACCTAAAATAAAGTTAGTCCAATTATTTTTTAACCATAGCCTACCGTCGTCCTTCTACTAAGATAAGTTCCCCCGAAGAGAGGCCTTAACATTCACACTGGTGAAGGAAGCAGGCCCCACCTACCACAGGGCCATGCAAATATCCACTCCAGCAAGGTAACAGGAGAACAGTTCTTCCAGAATACACCCTCCCTCTGTTGAACACTGGCAAGGTTTTAAAAAGACCAAAAGAGCAATATGCAACCCTGAGGGCTTTCAAAACCCTTCGTGTGGGTGGAAATTGCAGCTTGGAAGAGTGCGGCTTGCATAATTTCTCATCAAAGGATGGCCCCCATGCCTGACTGCAGTGCATGAAAAGTAAAAGAGGTAAGACTGAATAAAAAGTCTGTTCAGCCTTTAAGTCCTTAAATTATCTCATTGACTGTTTACACTGCACCCAGTGTACAAGAAGAAAAGCTCCCCAGAGCCCCGAAGAAATCCTCAAATCCAGGTTTATTTGCATGCTGACACAAAACAACTTTGGCAAGAGGACAGCTCCAAAATGCCTTCCAAATAGAAAAGCCAGCCCTTTCCAAGCTGGGAGCCCAGTTTCTTTGGCCGAGAAATAGAAAGGTGAATTAAGAAATCCCAGCTCGTTAGGACAAGGTGAACACGGCTATTTTTATGAGCCTTTCATTCTCATTCTCTTCTACGTTTAGCTCTCGGGCAAACTTGTTTTCTTCTTTTCAAAAGATGAATGTTAGGACATGTTATGAAGCACTCATAACTGAACCCAGGAAAGGCAAAATCCACCACGATGCAGAAGTGTGATGCACAGCTTAAGTTTATAGCTTTTCACACTGTGGAAGCCTCTGGATTTATAGATGTGAGTCCTGCTGAATTAATTTCTAGGAGAGGAAAGAACCCCCCACCCATTGCACCTCAGAGCTCCAGCACCAGAGCTCGGGATGGGACTTGGGTCTCTCTGCCAGACTTCCCACCCCTGCACCCAAAACACCTCCGCAGGACCAGGGGTAAGAACTAACAGGACCCAGCGAGGCACAGGCTGGGACACGGGAATAAAGATATATCTGAATGCCAGCTGGCAAGGCAGGTCTTGCCTTTCCACCAACTGGAAAGCTGTTTCAGCACAGGAAAGAAAACTCACCCTTCTTTTTTTTTTTTTTTAAACCGTACTATTAATTTTTAAATACAAATGAGTCTCTGGCAGTACACTCCTCCCAACAATCATTAAACTGCAGCCGGCCTCAAAGACGCTGGGACCTCACAGTGCCCAGGAGTTGCCCCGGCCATAACAGTACCCACAGTACCTGGGTCTGCCGAGGAGGGGTGCCCAGCCCTCACCCACCCGCCATTTATTTCTATGGAGCCCTGGGAAAGTGGCAGTGGTCCCTAGATGGGTGCTGACGTGGGACTGTGCTTCAGCACCGACGTCGAGCAAAACCCGGAGAGGCTGAGATCCATCGGTTCCCGATCCACAGCCGAATTCAACAGACCCCCCCCCCCTTTTTCACAGCCTTCAGTGGTAACTGATAAAGAACTTGGCTCCTGGGGGTAAATATAAGGACGTGCAGACAACAACTTGTCCTGACCAGGGTTGCCAGGTCACCAACGACCGTGACTCAGCACAGCCCATGAAACGGAGCCCCTTTCAGACCACCGCAGAAGGTACCTCCCACCCCCAACCAACAGCTAGTCTCTGCCCCAAGCCTCCGCCATCAGGAGCTCTAACGGCTGACACAGGACATTTGCCACTTGGGTGTGTGGGCCAACCCCCCAAAAATGTGCCCTTGCTTCCCCTCCACCCCGCCTTCAGCATGCAAACCAAGAAGGACATTTAAGGACACGGCCTGGCATCCAGTGAAACCCCGAACGGTCCGAAGGCTCCTGAGAGGGTGCGTCAGGCCGGGCACACCCCAAGCCCCAGCTCTCCCGCACCACCCCCCAGGACGGCTCTGGTCCCCAAAGGCAACCTGAAAATCAACGGGTTCCCGAAGGAGCCGCCCGTGGGCCCAGGCCAGGCCCAAATTACTGTCTTCTTTGGAGCTCCTGGCTAAGGCTCTGGCATTCTTGGCGGGAAGGGGGGGGGAGGACCTAAGAAATGGTGAAAAGGAGGGGCAAGGGCTTCATTCCTTCCCCGGTTAACAAACATTCCTGAGGCCGAAGGGGGCTCTGCTGACACCCAGCTGGCCCACTTAAGGTTTCCTAACGAATCCCCAAGGGCCCTTCTGGAATTCTAGGCCCTCCAGTGACACGTTAGAAATCAGGCCCTACCCACTCCCATGGAACTTTTACACTTGCTGAGCTGATGGGGAAAGAAAGTGCCACGCAGACAGCAGGACCACGTACAACATCGCACCTACTTACACAGCTCCTGAGAGGTCCCGCATCAAAGCACAGTCTCGGAAACACTAACAAGTCAAAGTCTTTGGAGTTTCCTAAGGCAGGGACATTATTTCTGCTCCCTCTCCGACAGCAGTATGAAAAAGTGGGGTTTTGTGTATCTTTCAGCCCTGGTAATACGTCAAGCTACAAGTCAGTGTCAACGTAACGAATGGTTACAAATCTGGTTGCCACCTTGCTGGGGGACTTTATGTGTGCACTTTGAATTCCAAGAATGCCACTCCCGGGAAGTCAGTATCCCTTTAACTTCAAACCCGACCCAGAGAAAAGGCAGTCCTCACCGAGCAGCCCCGCTGAATGCCCATGAAACACAGCACTGGGGAGTTCCTGCTTCCATTTCCTTTTTCCAGATACAAAAATGCAGATGAAGCAAGTATTTGTTTGAGTTTTACTGTGTAAATAAAGCCTATTATCAGGGCCAGCGCTTAGGAAGAAAACAGCCTTCCCCGCCAAAGCTAGCTATGCCAGGGGCCTCCGAGTATCTTCAAAAAGAAGAATGAAGCACAAGCGTTCAAAGCTAAAATCCTTTCAAAGCAAAAGTGATATACAGTTACTCTAGCGAGGGTGATTTGTGCCCAGGAGACATCTGGCAACGTCCGCAGACTTTTCTGGTTGTTACACCTGGGGGGAGGTGCCAGTGGGCAAAGTCCAGGGCTGCTGCTAGACACCCTACAATGCACAGGACAGCGCCACCGCCCCCAGCAAAGAAACATCCAGCCCAGAACATCGGTCGTGCCAAGGCTGAAAAACCCTCACAGGATGTGACAAAGTTACTGAATATGGCATCGCAAGTGATGCCAGGCAAGAGCGGATGGCACTAAGTGGAGAGAAAGCAGAGACATGCAGGGTCAAGATCTGGTCCTGAGGACCCTTCTCAAGACTCGCCAGCTTTGTGACCTCAGGGCGCACCACTGAACCCTCCTTGGCCTTAGCTGTTTCATCTATAAAATGGGCTAATGAAACTCCATCAAGGGGCTTCCCTGGTGGCACAGTGGTTAAGAATCCGCCTGCCAATGCAGGGGACACGGGTTCGAGCCCTGGTCTGGGAAGATCCCACATGCCGCGGAGCAACTAAGCCTGTGCGCCGCAACTACTGAGCCTGCGCTCTCGAGCCCGCGAGCCACAACTACTGAGCCCACGAGCCACAACTACTGAAGCCCAGGCGCCTAGAGCCTGTGCTCCGCAACAAGAGAAGCCACTGCGATGAGAAGCCCGCGCACCGCAATGAAGAGTAGCCCCCACTCGCCGCAACTAGAGAAAGCCCGTGGGCAGCAACGAACACCCAACGCAGCCATAAACAAACAAACAAACAAACAAACAAATAAATAAATAAATAAAATAAAATAAAATAAAATAAAAAACTCCATCAGGAGATC
Source organism: Balaenoptera acutorostrata (assembly GCF_949987535.1). NCBI lineage: Eukaryota > Metazoa > Chordata > Mammalia > Artiodactyla > Balaenopteridae > Balaenoptera > Balaenoptera acutorostrata. The sequence goes on along the minus strand of NC_080085.1, from coordinate 7,255,177 downwards.
AGGGATTGAACCAGCCTTGTTCTTGGCATCACTTCCAGTTCTAAGATGTACACTCCTATGAGGCTTTCAACTGAGACACTCATCATCATACACAGAGTGTGTCCTCTTACACTGGATCAAGCTTCTTCCAAGTCAGATTCTGTTAGAAATGAGCTGTATAATATCCCAGGGCTCTAATATGTAACTATTTAATTACAAGGTTTCTTAAATGCAAAAAAAAATCTATTAGGAGGCCTATTATTTAATGAGCCCTAGAGAGTTTTCAGTAGCCACTGGGAAAAGAAGATTCAAAGCTTGGATTAATCTAAATTCTGGAGGTGGGACAAATTTCCCCAGTCTCCATCACAACAGTCTATTTCCATTTTTTAAGTGATTATAATGGACACGCTTTCCTTTATCCTTCTGTAATAATGTGACAGTAAATCACCAGCTGTTGGATTGTAAGCAAGCATCAGTGATGACTTAATCCAGGAGAAAAGACAAGTAGGTGAAATACTGCCACCACCATGCAATACAATGTGTGGTTAAGGAATATATACATGCATGTGTGAGCACACGTGTGTGCATGTGTACACAAGTGTGAGTGGAAATTGGTCACAGATGTCCCAAACTGTCCTGAATCCTCTCCATCCTAAGCAAAGAAACCACAAATCTCCAGTCACAGTAAAGCACCTATAAAAACCAAGCAGCAGTTTAAGGGAGGGACATATTAGCATCTCAGATAAGACTCATAAGCAGTTTTATTTCTGCAAAATCCTGAAGCACGATCTGGAAAGGCAGGGCGTGTACACCGCTACCAGCCTAGCCCCCTCCCCCCCTACCCACACACCTTAGCAACTACCGTGACAGCCAACCCAGGGGCCAAATCAGGAGCAGACTGCCTGCCTCCTGTGCCCTGAATAGGCCCTGGTGTGTGTCCATGGGTTTTACTGTCCACCTCCTTCAGTTTCTACAACAGGGTCCTCTTGCACAGGGAGAAGAGAAACCACTATAAATGCACGGGGTTTTTTAGAACTTGAGGTACAGAGAAAGGAGGAGGTCCCCTTCTCCAGCTTCCGGTAAAACAACTGAATTTTAGAGTTTACGTCCAGCTTTCTTACACTGCATAAGCCCAAAAAGCAACATGTCATCTTAAATAATGTTTTACGGCTTACTCCATCTGCTGTAAAGACACGTCCAAGGAAGACAGGTTGAATCGCGCGCGCGCGCGTATTCTCTTTTAAAAGAATCTCTAGAAACGATAAAAGTCTGAGTAATTTACCTGATACCTTTTTAACTTTTACCATCAGAAATGCCCGGTAAAACTTTTATTATTGAAAAGGCACAGGCTACTATGCCTTAATGCACGTATATGCAGGAAATGCCTGTCCTGCACAACGTGTACACTCTATGCCTGCTCCGCCACATACATTCTTCCAAAGAATCCAATTCATTAATGGGTTGCACATGGGTGAAACTTATAACAACAATGACAGCCTCTTTCCCCGGTTCCACATAAATTCAGTGCACGTCTCCCCTCAAAGTCTCTAGTTTTATAAATATAAAAATGAGCGAAAATAAAGATCAGAGAAGTTTAGTGTCTCATTTACTATCCAGACAACAAAGCCACACCGCCTCCCAAATTCAATCCGGTGGGGTGGGTTAGGAGTCACTTTAGTTCTTCCTGCTGTGGTGAAGCTGGAAAGCAGAGAAAACCAGTAAGTCACCTTCAAACGCTACTAGGAGCCAAGAATTTTTGCATTTTAAAGGGAACTTTGTCCCCAGGAATGGCGCGGCCCAGACCTTCCCAGAGAAACTGACCAATAGACACTTTTAACCAGAAGAAAACAGGACGACTGGTTTGCTGTTTGTGTGCTTTTACAGCTTTATACAGGTTCGGCTGGTAAGTTTCAAGATGGGTTTTCTGTTTTGAGACAAGAGAATTCAAAGTTCTAAAGTAACCCCTACACACACACACACACACACACACACACACACACACATTAGAAACTTATATTTGGGGGCTCAAATCCCACTTTTATAAAGGACGCTGAAAAGTTTCAATTTGTTTTTGCAGGTATCCAGAGCGCCGTGGGTCTAGGGCTGGAAGCGAAAGTCAATAAATATTGATGGGCTTTTGGGAATCGAGAAGCTAGGCTGGCGGCAGCTGCTAGTCTGGGCTTCCTAGCGATAACGGGTGCAGGTCCAAGGGGTGCAGAAACAAGGACCTAGACAGGCAAACACAGGTGGGGACGTCTCTGTGCACCCCCGGCACGTGGGAATGTCCCTCCCCACGTGGGAATGTCCCTCCCCGACCTCTGGGTAGGCCCACAGGTGCAGGCCGGCGCAGGCGAAGCCGGGAGTGACAGGGGACCCTGCCAGGCCCTTTCCCGGAGGGGGAGGGGAGGGGACCCGGAACAGGAGCCATTGAAACTGCGCGGCGCTGGGAGCCAGCAGGACCGGGAAACAACGCAGAGGGGCCAAGGTGGCGCCCGGACCACACACCTATGCGAGTCCTACTACCCACGTCCTCGCAGGTGACCCAGGCGGACGCGCGTCCCGGGCCCGGGGGCGCGAACCGGACACCCCCTCCAGCGCTCCTACCCCCCGACGAGTCCCTCGGGCCCCAGGCCACCTCCCGGCTGTCACCGTGCGTGTCCCGCGCCCTCCGTACCTTCGTGATAACCAGCGGCTCGCCGTGCTCGCGGCCGCCCTTCAGGGTGAAGCCCCAAGGGGCGCCGCCGCTCAGTTGCACCTCCACTAGGCGCCCGCCATCGGCCGCCCGCGCCTCGGCCTCTGCCAAGCGCTCTGGCCGCGCGCGGGGCTCTGCGCCCTCCATGGCGCGGGGCGCGGAGGCGGCGCGGCCGCTCAGGCCCCCAGGGCCGCCCGACCTGCGCCCATGCACTCCGGGGAGCCCCGGCCGGCCGAGGGCGAGGGAGGCTCCCGGCGCCCCCGCCGCCGCCGGCCACTGGCAAACTTGCGCTGCAACTTGGGAGGAAAGTACCGGCCCCGGACAGGGAGGGAGCCGGGAGGACGCGCGGCGCGGCGCGCGGGGGAGGGCGGGCCCCGGAGGGGGCGGGCCCGCGGGGAGGGGGCGGGGAGCGGCGGGGTCCGGCGCGCGCTCGGGGGCTCGCGCCGCTCGGGGGGCAGGGGGCGGGGCGAGCGCTCGGGCTCCCGCGAGTTGCCCGGAGGGTGGGAGGTGGGGGGGAAGAGGAGCGCCGACCGGGACCCCCGCGGCCGCCGGCGGTGGGAGGGGCGGGGAGAGGCGCGGGGGTCGGCGGCGCGCGTGCCCGGGGCTCCCCAAGTCGCCCCGAGGCTGGGAGCGCGCTCAGGACCTCGCGCCGCCAACCGAGCGCAGTGTGCTGGGGGCCGGGGCCGGAGCTCACGCTCGGGGCGCGCGCAGGCCTGGGGGGCGGGGTGGGGGGCGCGCTCGGGGTGAGGGGCGCGACCCGCGAGGCCAGAGGACGGGCGGGGGCTCGAGGTCCGGGGCCTCCTCCTCGTCTCGGGCGCCGGGCGGCCCTCGGAGGCTCGGGACACGTCCGCCCGCTGCTTGGGTGGCCGAGGCGCGGCAGGTGAGGCGGCGGAAGCGCCCGCGCGGGGCGGGCCGGGGCGAGGCGGGCCCAGCGGCGGCCGGAGCCCCCGGCGCCCTCCATCTTGGAGCGCGCGGCCGGCTGGCGCCCCCGCCTTTGTTCGCGCGGACCGCAGGCGGCGGGCGGCCGCGCAGGTGAGGCCGGGAGCGCCGCGGGGGTCCCCGCCGCCGTCCCGCGCCCACCCGCCTGTCCCCGCGCCGGCCCACTGTGCCCCCAGCGCAGGGCAGCGGGATGGCGGGCCCCTGGAGCCCTCTGCGCGCGCCCGCATTGTCCGGCGGTGCAACCCAGATACCGAGGGGCCGGTGTTGGGTCGTTCTGTAGTTACAGCTCAGGAAGTCTTTGCGTTCAAACCCTGCTCTCCCTTTGGTACAATTGTGCCCAGAGGACTTGACGTATTAGGTATATTACTGTTCTGTAGCTGGGCGCTGGGGAACACCTGGTTCCTCGAAGACGCTTCATCCAGGTGATGATGCAGGAAGCAGGTGGCAAGGACAAGCCAGGAGAGCGCAGAACAGAGAGAGTCAGGGGGTCCCTGAGTCCTTGTCCGTGATCTGCCGCTGTAGAGCCAGGACGAGGAATCTCCGCAGCGGTCCCAGTGTCTTTCGCGGTTCTATGGCTGATCTGTTGCATCTTATCCGGGTAATTGAAGAAAGAGGGCAAGCTCCTCTGGGCACCGGTCATGGCGCTGGGCACGGGTTACTGCCTCATAAATAACTCCAAGCTGCAGTGTCCAGAATGCCTCTAGTTAGAAGAATGAGGTGACTTTTCCTTTGTAAATGGAGACTTGAAAGGAGTCTCCTTTCAGTCTCCTGTAAAAATCCATCTCAAGTGTACCTTTGCTGTGGTGGTCACATTAAATTGCACAGGACTAAATACACACACGCCTATATATAAGCTTGGTGGATTGTATCCATTTTTTTAAAATAAATTTATTTATTTATTTTTGGCTGCGTCCGGTGTTCATTGCTGTGCACGGGCTTTCTCTAGTTGTGGCGAGCGGGGGCTACTCTTCCTTGTGGTGCGGGCTTCTCATTGCGGTGGCTTCTCTTGTTGCGGAGCACAGACTCTAGGCACGCGGGCTCGGTAGTTTGCGCACGGGCTTAGTTGCTCTGCGGCATGTGGGAATCTTCCCGGACGAGGGCTCGAACCCGTGTCCCCTAAACTGGCAGGCGGATTCTTAACCACTGCGCCACCAGGGAAGCCCAGATTGTATCACGTTGATATCCCGGTTGTGATAGTATGCTATCATTTTCCAGGATGATCCCATTGGGAGAGGCGGGGTACAGGATACAAAGGAGGTCCCTGTATTATTTCTTACAACTACATGTGAATCTATAATTATCTCTAAATAAAAAGTTTAATTTAAAAAGTGGTTGGGGGGAACTTCCCTGGTGGTCCAGTGGTTAAGACTCCGTGCTTCCAATGCAGGGGGCACAGGTTCAATCCCTGGTCAGGAAACCAAGATCCCACATGCTCTGAGGCTTGGCCAAAAATAAATAAGTAAATTAAAGAAAAAAAAAAGTGGATGGAGGGAATTCCCTGGCGGTCCAGTGGTTAAGACTCCACGCTTTTACTGCGAAGGGCCCCGGATCAATCCCTGGTCTGGGAACTAAGACCCCGAAAGCCTCACGGCATGGCCTAAATAAATTAAATTAAAAGTGGATGGAAAAAATAAATAAAAAGGGGATGGATATGATCAACCAAAAGTTAAAGGATCATATAAATGCACCTAGAGTTTATGCACGTCCCCTATCCCAAAACATGCTGCCCCCTGCTAAAGCTGGTATTGACAAAAACCTCAGTTTAAATCTCAGATCTTACCTGGGGCTGAAATATTCAGACCGTTAGATTCACTAAAGCACAAAATCACTGTCTTCATAAATCACAGCTGAAGTCGTCTTTAACATTTTATGTTCACTGTATAATCATTGTCAGATCACCCATCTGCCACTTGAAAGTGTTATACTCTCATTCCTTGAACTTAGGTGTAAATTTACCTTCACCCTTAATAAACATCATTCTGCTGAGTTTTTTTTTTTTTAATCTTCACATTAGGCATCCCTTCCAACTTAGCATCATTTGAATATTTATAAAGCTGTCTATATTGACATTAATAAACACGATGAAAGGGACAGCACCACGCCGTGTGTGGCCTGCCATGAGATAGATGCTCTCCTCTCAACCCCTCATAAATCTTTCATCAACATTCTTGGGATTACACAGTTGAGCACATCTGCCTGTGGTCCTGTCACACCTAAACTTCTGTATCATGTCTGACATATTATGACAAGACTGTCAATCTTGTGAAATCATCACTGTCTTGTGAATGAAAGGCATAGTCCCAATTTATCAACCTTGCACCCCCTTTGAAAGAATTCAGTATGGCATTGAACCAGTGTGGACTTCTAGTGGTGACAGCTTTTTTTCCTAGGAACTCACAACTCAGCCAGAATTTCCGAGAGTAGAGTATGTTTGTCAGCACATAGCTTTTGTTCTTCTGGAAAGCCCAGGGCACATTTGTTCTGCGTAGCTTCTCACTTCTTGGACGTTCATCTTCACTGCTCAGAACATGAGGCTGAGCATATGCCCTCTGGACCCAAGAGCATCCTCTGAACATCCTCACCTAGGCATTCAGTAGCCTCGGGTGTGTGTGTGCCACCTTTTCAAGTCTGAGGCTTATTTCCTTTGATAGAGAGGAAATAGGTGAAATGAAAGTGAGTTCTGCTTTCACTTGATCAACAGTCAATGAGTTATTCAACCAAGGGCAAATGGAACCAACTTTCAGAGATTTAATCAATAGCTAATCCTGGACTTCCCTGGTGGCGCAGTGGTTAAGAATCCGCCTGCCAATGCAGGGGACATGGGTTCGAGCCCTGGTCCGGGAGGATCCCGCATGCCGCGGAGCAACTGGGCCCGTGCGCCACAACTACTGAGCCTGCACTCTAGAGTCCGCAAGCCACAACTACTGAGCGCTTGTGCCACAACTACTGAAGCCCACGTACCTAGAGCCCGTGCTCCACAACAAGAGAAGCCACCGCAATGAGAAGCCCACGCACCGCAACAAAGAGTAGCCCCCGCTCTCCGCAACTAGAGAAAGCCCACGTGCAGCAGCGAAGACCCAACGCAGCCAAAAATAAATAAATTTATTTTAAAAAAATAGCTAGTCCTCTCTATGAAACAGAGCTCAAATTATTTTAGTTTTCTGTTCTAACACGAGATTTATAATTATAAAATATAATGGAGGATGGAGTTCCAGAATTTTGCTTTTACCTTTCACACTGTAGGGTCAAGTACCTTTCAGTTAGTAAGATCAGGCTTTCTGAAACACCTTTCAGTGGGGTATTTTTTAAAAGGCAGGTTTAGCCATTTCCTACCTGACTCACAGTGTACCTGAGTTGGGGTCCCTATGATTAAGACTGGTAGAGGGTCAGTCAAGATCAGGGAGCACAGGTATGGTGGCAGTTAGAGGAAAACTTTGACACAATGACTTTGCCCTTAGTCACCAATGTTTGTCACCATATTCTTGATTCCTACAAGCTATTATTACAAACACTGGAATTTAGCTGCAGATCTTAGATAAAGCTGAGTCTGTACAACCCAGCAACCACTTCCCCCCTCTCACCTTACAAGGATTTTACCCTGGATCTTGTTATTAGTTGGAATATTTACAGATCTCCAGGGGGGAGAGACTTCCTCTTCCTGTGCAGGGGACAGGAGGAGAGACCACTGGGTCTCTCCATGTGCCTGGCACCGTGATAGTATTTGTGGCCCCTGTCTTTGGAGTTTGCATCCTAGGGCCCAGCAATTATAGCTGCAAACAAAGAAGCCACAGCAGCTAAGAAACAGTGACTATCATTCACGGAGAGCCTGCTGTGTGCCAAGCATGTTATTCAGATGGACTCAGGTCCTCTCAGCAGATTTTCTCAGGGCATGCATCAGCCCATTTTACAGAGGAAGAAACTGAGACTCATCGGGGTTAAATAACGTGACTGAGGTCACTGAGCCCAGGTCCCCGTGAAGGACTCACACTCTTCCACTCACTGGAACCAGCACCAGCTCCAGTACCAGAGGGCAGTTCTCACTGAGCGAGTGAGCTGACTTCCTTCTGTAAGATATTGATACTTAGGCATTTGACCACCTTTTGAGATTCCCTTGATCTTCAAATGCCAATCACCAAACAGGCTGAAACCTTCTATGGGGAAGCTTTGCCTATAAAACTAGATTCTTGCTTAGGTCTGTGTGAGTCCCAATTCCTTTACCTTAAGGACATGTTCTTTAAATTGTTACATATGTGAAGGGCCAAGTTTCCTGCTGGCAACTAGAAGGGACTAAATAAATGGTGCTTAAAAAAATGCACACACATATATATATAACAATACCTAACTATGCAAACCAGGAGTACTTAAAAAGAGAGTACTTAGCTGAAGCTACTATTTTAAAAGTTTTTATTATGGTTTTTTTTTTTGGCTGTGCCGCGTGGCTTGTGGGATCTTAGTTCCCGAACAACGGATCGAACCCAGGCCCTGGCAGTGAATGCTCCAAGTCCTAACCACTGGACCACCAGGGAAATCCTAAACGTTTTTATATTTTAAAGTACATTTTTAGAAAGCCATTGGCTATTTTGCAGTTTTTGGTTTTTTTTTAACGAAGTAGCCAAACATATACAGACAGCTCATGGAGCTCAATATCAAAAACACAAACAACCCAAGTAAAAAATGGGCAGAAGACCTAAATAGACATTTCACCAGCGAAGACGTACAGATGGCCAACAGGCACATGAAAGATGCTCAACATCACTAATTATTAGAGAAATGCAAATCAAAACTACAATGAGGTATCACCTCACACAGGTCAGAATGGCCATCATCAAAAAATCTACAAACAATAAATGCTCAGCTCGGTGCTCTGTGATGACCTAGATGGGGGGGAGGGGGGAGGGAGGTCCAAGAGAGAGAGGATATAGGTATCCATATAGCTGATTCACTTCATGGTACAGCAGAAACTAACACAACATTGTAATGCGATTTTACTCCAATAAAAAATAAATTTAAAAAATAAAGTAGCCAATGAGCATCTATCTCTTGAGCCCTTTTTACTTGTCCAACACCAGGGAGGGCTTGCGAAGGAATGTAAAGGATGCCGGAAATATGAAACATTAACTGTGTCTGTGAAGGAAAAAAATCATGAACCACCCTGAAACAATTAGAGCACAATTACAGGCAAAACATCTTGTAGATGCAAAAGTTTCAGCAGGAAAGAAATCCAAGTAGAGAAGAGAAGGAAAAAAAAGGATGAACAAAACCATAGGTGAAATTTTGAAAAAGAATTTCATCTTTTACCGTGGAAATTTCAAGCAGACACAAAAATAGACCTCTTTTGTTTCATCCCTGCCCACTTTTTTTTCCCTGAAGTATTTCAAAGCACATCCAGGAGGGAGTGACTGAGCTACTATCTTGCCAGCTGAGAGGAAGTAGGGGACGTTTCATCAGGTGGGGACCCCACGAGCAAAGGAATGTTCTCTATTGTAAATGAGCACAGAAAGTCCCCAATCCTGTTCATTCTGAATCTATCTGAGCCTCCACGCCCCACTCCTAGGGCTGGTGTGTATACTGGGAGTTGGGGGCTGTCAAAAACAACTCCTGGGTTTCTGGCTGAAGTTACTTGAGTTGAGTAGCTGATACATGGAATCTGGGGCAGAAGAACAAGTGAAGAGAGCACTAATGACTTTCATTTGGGCAGGTTGAATCTGAGATGCTTTCAGGGATGTTGTGTTAGTTTCCTAGGGCTGTCCTAACAAAGTATCATAAACTAGTTAAAACAAGAGAAATGCATTCCCTTTGGGAGGCCTGAAGTCTGAAATCAAGGTGTCACGAGGGCCAATACCCCGTATGGAGGCTCTGGGGGAGAATCTGTTCCTCGCCCCTTCCAGCTTCTGGTGGCTGCGGGCGTTCCTTGTCATTGCCCTAAAAGGCCCACCTAGAGAATCAAGGATCATCTCTTCATCTCAAAATCCTTATTTTAATCACATCTGCAAAGACCCTTTTTCCAAATAAGGTAACATTTGCAGGTTCCAGAGATTAGGACCTGTCATCTTTGGGGAACATTAGTTGGCTTACTGCAGATATGGAATCCACTCTAAGGTGTTCTAGACAATGAATGGGACTTTTCCTGTTAGTGTGGAAAAAGCCTGGCTAAAGGCCCGCAGCTTGCTGGTGGTTCTAAGTGCTCTCTTGAGGACCAGCAGAACAGGCTAGCTATTTGCTGACTTCAGGTGGTGCCTGGGGAAGCCTGGTCCCACCCTCAAGCCAAGTGAGGACTGCTCCGAGGGAAGCCCTCATAAAGATTCGGGATACCCGGGACTTCCCTGGTAGTCCAGTGGCTGAGACTCTGCGCTCCCAATGCAGGGGGCCGGAGTTTGATCCCTGGTCAGGAAGCTGGATCCCACATGCCACAGCTAAAGATCCCATGTGCCGCAACTAAGACCCAGTGCAGCCAAATAAATAAATATTAAAAAAAAAAAAAAAGATTTGGGATACCTACAGGCAGAAGACCTAAATAGACATTTGTTCAAAGAAGACATACAGATGACCAACAGGCACATGAAAAGTTGCTCAACATCGCTGATTATTAGAGAAATGCAAATCAAAACCACAATGAGGTATCACCTCACACCAGTCAGAATGGCCAGCATCAAAAAGTCTACAAACTATAAATGCTGGAGAGGGTGTGGAGAAAAGGGAACCCTTGTACACTGTTGGTAGGAATGTAAATTGGTTCAGTCACTGTGGAAAACAGCTCAGAAAACTAAAAATAGAGTTACCATATGATCCAGCAATCCCACTCCTGGGTATATATCCAAAAAACCCAAAAACACTAATTTGAAAAGATACATGTGCCCCATTGTTCATAGGAGCACTATTTACAATAGCCAGGTCATGGAAGCAACCTAAGTGTCCATCAACAGACGAATGGATAAAGAAGATGTGGCGCATATATATATATATATATATATATATATATATATATATATATATATATATATATAACAATGGAATACTACTCAGCCATAAAAAAGAATGAAGTAATGCCGTTTGCAGCAACATGGATGGACCTAGAGATTATCATACTAAATGAAGTAAGTCAGACAAAGAAAGACAAATATCATACGATATCACTTACATGTGGAATCTAAAAAATAATACAAATGAATCTATATACAAAACAGAAACAGTCTCACAGACATAGAAAACTATGGTTACCAGAGGGGAAAGGGAGGGTAGAAGGGATAAAGTAGGAGTTTGGGATTAACAGATACACACTACTATATATAAAATAGATAAACAACAGGGACCTAGTGTATAGCACAGGAAACTATATTCAATATCTTGTAATAACCTATAATGGAAAATAATCTGAAATATATATATATATATCTGAATCACTTGGCTGTACACGTGAAATTACCACAATATTGTAAATCAACTATATTGCAATTAAAAAAAAAAAAAGATTTGGGATACCTACAAAAGAGACACTGGCATCTCTTTCTCAGGTTGTATTGCATGGAATAGCACTGATTGCTTTTGGGCTCTCTGGGCCCACGGGAGCAGAGGGGCCGAGACAGCATCACAGCAAGCGGGCTGAGCGCTGGGTTGACTCCCCAGGTACACTTGAAAATGTCACTTCAGTGGACCTAGAGATTGTCATACTGAATGAAGTTAGTCAGACAAAGACAAATACCATATGATATCACTAAAATGTGGAATCTAAAATATGATACAAATGAACTTATTTACAAAACAGAAGTAGAGTCACAGATGTAGAGAACAAGCTTATGGTTACCAGGGGAGAAAAGGGGGTGAGGGATAAATTGGGAGATTGGGATTGACATACACACACTAAAATAGATAACTAATAAGGACCTACTGCATAGCACAGGGAACTCTACTCAATACTCTTTAATAACCTATGTGGGAAAAGAATCTGAAAAAGAATGGATATATGTAGATGTATAACTGATTCACTTTGCTGTACAGCAGAAACTAACACAACATTGTAAATCAACTGTACTCCAATAAAAATTAATTTAAAAAAATAAGAAGAAGAAAAAGAAAATGATGTCTCTTCATAGCAAACCATTCTGAAATTCAGTGGCTTAAAACCACAAACTCAGGCCTAATCCAGGTTTACTGCTCAGGTTAATGGTGTCCCATTCCCTGTGATCCCAGGAAAGATTCTGAATGGTGGTGACTTCTTTGCCAGAGACAGAACACTTTTCCCTGGGGAATGAGTAGAGGGGGTGTGAGTCATCTGCTGTCACTGCCTTCTTGAGTTCTAATCGGGGACCCAAGTTCTCAGTGGCTGTCCTAGGCATGCTGGGTCTAGGATTAGTTCTCTCTCCCCAGGGTCTCCGGTGGGGTCCTCTGCTTTACGAAGAAAAGCCCAGGGCTTTCAGAGAGACCAAGAGCTCAACCTCTGTTTCAACATTCACAGTTAGGGAGACTTGAGGGAGGGGTGAGGGGACGAAGGGAAGAATAAAAAGCAGCCCCCTGCCTGGGCCATGTCCACCACCCACCCCTGAGTGACCCTCGGCTGAGGTCAGGGGCCAGAGATCAAAGCTCTGCTCCGGGGGGCCGGGCTCGGGGCTCCTGAGAGAACAGGAGTTGTGAGACCAGCCTGGCAGCCTTACCTTCATCTGGAGAATTATATTTGGGGAACATCTTTTTCAAATCTTGAACGCCTTCTGGGACCCAGCCTGCTTGTAACTTGGGGATAGCGGTGCCAACGAAATCGCAGCATAAAAATGCGACACCCGGGTTCTAGTGAAAACCAGCCCAAGCAATTTCCAAGCAGCAAAAAAGTGATTCTAGGGACTTCCCTGGAGGTCCAGTGATTGAGACTCTGCGCTTCCAGTGCTGGGGGCCCCGGTTCAATCCCTGGTCGGGGAACTAACATCCCACATGCCGTGCGGAGCAGCCAAAAAGGAAAAAAAGACAAAGATTCTACACACGTGAGATTTCAATGAGAGGTCCTTGAACGAACTGATTTTCCCAAATGCAGGATGAACTTTCTGCTTCTTCACGATGATATCATTGGAGTGATTATGGAATGAATGCCTTTCTAGCTTCAAACGCCACAGTTTGAGGGGGGAAAAAACAATAGAGATACTTATAAGAGGTTCTCAGAGAAGGCGCGATGGACTTGAATTTCTAACAAAGTCCGCGGGTGACGCGGAGCCAGTTGGCGAGAGCACACCGTGAGGAGCACGGAATTAAACGACAGCCAGGAGAGTCCGGACGCTGTGGGAGCTCGATAACGTTCAGCCCGTTCCGCCTCTCCCTCCCAGCACAACCTCAACCGTACACACGAGGAGAAAGGGACCGGCCATCTGTGCATGCTCAGAGCTGAAACAATTCGGGGGCTGCGGGGGAAGGAGGGGCCCTGAAAACGGAAGCCGCTGCTGCTTTGGTGTTGCAGGGCTACTGATTCGGATGCTGGAAATTCCTTCACTGGCTGCTGGCCAAAATATGTGTTTCAATTGAATCTATTTGACTGAATTTCAAGTAATGTAGAAGTATTTGACCAGCAGTAGAAATAACAGGAAGTAACGGAGGCAGGCTTTCCGAAGAAAAGTGGTAGAATTTTTACTACAATGTAGAGATTTCTTCCGGGCACACAGAGCAAGTTTCTAAAAATTTAATTGATTTATGATAATTCTTTACCTTTGCATCATTAGACTTGTAGAAGGCCTGCATGCACTATCGTGTGATGGGCTTTTATTTTATTTCTTTATTTTATTTTTATTTATTTTTTTGATCGGTAAGAATTGGATTGATTTAGAGAGAAATACACTCCACAGACAGCGTGTGGAGCATCTCAGAAGGTGAGCTAGGCCGTGATTGGCTTTTAAAACAATAAAATTGTTTAAATTTTAGAATAATTTTAGGTTGGGACTTCCCTGGCGGTCCAGTGGTTAAGATTCTGCGCTTCCACCGCAAGGGGAGAGGGTTCAATCCCTGGTCCAGGAGCTAAGATCCCACATGCCGCGCGGCATGGCCAGAAAAAATAATAATAATAATTTTAGGTTTACAGAAAAGTTGCAAAGATAATACACAAAAAACTTGCATACCCTTTACCTGATTTCCCTGAATACAGCGTTCATAACTATGGTTCTTTTGTCTAGACTAAGAAATTAACATCATTCCCTTACGAGTAACTCAACTTCTGACTTTATTTGGATTTCCCGTTTGTGCGCTGATGTCCCAGGATCCCTTGCTGCACTTAGTTGTCACGTCTCCTTAGCCTCCTCTGGCCTGTTTCTCCACCTCTCCCTGTTTTCCGTGGCATGGACAATTTTAAGCGGGTCTGATCACATATTTCATAGAATGTCCCCCAGTGTGGCCTTGTCTGACATTCTTCTCACGACCAGACTGGGTTGTGGATTTCGGGAGGAACACGCAGAAGTGATGCAGCGCCCTCACTGCATCCCGTCAGGGGGTACTTGACATCCACATGCTTGTCACTGGTGACACTCACCTTGACCTCTAGGGTAAGGTAGTGACTGCCAGGTTTCTCACTACAAAGTTACAGGGAAAATTTTCCTTTTCCTGACTCTTTTAACATCATTATGATTCAAAAGTGTTCCGTGGGAAATCACTTTGATTCAATGGTAGCCACCAAGTTCATAACTGGCTAGGCTATCCCTGAGACCAGATTAAGATGCTGCAATCACAACATTAAGACAATTTAAAGCACTGAGAGAAAGGGTGGCCAGGATAGGTGTCACCAGTGATGGCCAATTGAAAAGCTCACTAATGTTCGGAGACTTCTTGGTCTCATGTGTTTCATGAGCTACTTGTTTCTTCGCAGAGTTTCTCTTATTTTCTAAAGCAGAATCAAATACTCTGGAAAAATCTAGTAACCACACCTTACAAAAGCCCATACAGGGAATTCCCTGGCGGTCCAGGGGTTGGTGCTCCGGGCTGTCACTGCCGAGGGCCTGGGTTCGATCCCTGGTCAGGGAACTAAGATCCCACAAGCTGCATCATGTGGCCAAAAAAAAAAAAAGCCCATACATGTTTCTTAGTTTACTATTATTTTGGTTTGCTTAGTTTGACAGAAAAGACCAGCGGTGGACAAATTATAGCCCGAGGGCCGGCCGTCTGCTTTTGTAAATAAAGCTTTCTTGGTACAGCGCCACACGCATCGATTTACCTTCTGCCGATGGCTAGTCTGGGGGTCCCACGGCAGGGTTGGGTAACTGCCACAGAGAGCATGCGGCTTGCAAAGGCTAAAATACTTACTATTTGGCCTCTGAAGAATAAGTTTTCTGACCCCTGTGATAGACTAAAGGGCTGTGATGAGTTTGAGAGACTGGGGTTGTGCACACGGTTTACTCTAGCTGTCCAACTAAAGGCAACACAGTGAGACCCAAAGACTTGGGGGGAAGAGCCATCATATTTAAACCATGGGCTCCCTCAGGGGACTGACTGACCCACACTTCCTCTGTGAGTGCCTTTCAGTCCCTCTGAGATTGAGCTGTTGTTCTGCCGTGTGTATCAGACAAATGTTTCTGCTGTGTGTGTGGCCAGCTGCACGTAAGGCTGCGTCATCTGCAGACACGCGGGAGTTCTCGCCACAAGCCAAGCTCTTGAGGTTCGTGTGGATTTCCTATTGCCTGCTCACAGCTGCTTGAGTAGCAGCGAAGCAGTCATTTCAAAATTAGCCAAAGTCTGTGGTTACTGAGCGGATTTAGTCTTTTACTAGATACCTGAGATCTGACAGTCTCATGTGCATCAGGACTCCAGAGCAAATAGCCTGCCCAGAAATAATTTCATCTCACTTTACTATATTAGTATACTGTGCCACAAAAAGGAACATAAAATTTAAACAAAGTTTGAAACAGGTAACACATATATGTGTGTGTCCTTCCTATTCACTGCCCCCACCACCAACTTCCTTGAAAGTGCAGTCACATTCTGATGGCATCAAATTCGGCCATCTGCGACCTGCTTCCAACTTCGCAAAAGTGGACTTCTTGTTGCTTCAAGATGGTGAGTGGAGAAAGTGCTTTCGTTGGTCTGACCAGTTCGTAGACATTCATGTTCACGGGGAAATGAATCTCCAGTTCCCCTCTGGAGTTTATGGCATAAGCTGCTTGGATTTGAGCGTCAGCTCTACCACCTCCGTGACCTTGGATAGGTTTCCTCACCTCTTCTGGTGCTTTGTACAGAACCTAGAGATAAAAAGATGAGCCACAAGGATGGGGGGTACGAGTTAAGCAAGACTTTAAGTTCTTAACGCTGCCAGCTCACGGAAGGCGGTCGGGGTAGCGATGATATTCATGTTAGTTTAGTTTCCCTTTTCCTCTCAGGACACAAATCCCACCCTCTCCTTTCCAGGGCTTGCTCGGTCTCATCTCTTCCCAGGCTGACACGGCGTAGCTGACAGACTCGTTATCTGACTGCTGCAGAGCTGAAGCTGTACTTAGGCACTACTTCTCAATCCATCCATTTCTGTTGTTTCTTCAGAGGGAAGGACAAGATTCCTTCAGAAGCCGAGACTCTCAGGTCTTGCCAGGTGAGGTCAATTGCCAACAAAAACCACAAGTCAGGAGGGTCTTTGGTTTCTAAGCCTGGGTTCGAAACCCATCCATCGTGTGGAATATTTGCAGAACTACTGAACTCCCCAGGGGGCAGAAAAGGAGTTGAATACCGAGATATAAGCCACGGCAATGCTTTTTATCCTCTTAAAGCTTTGTAGGCAACCTTGAGCACTTTTGTCCATTCTGGAGGACACTGGGCACCTGAGTCCTCCAGAGCCTGCAGGTGTGCACATGGGAAGCAGAGAGGTGGGGTACGTGCAGCTTGGGCATGCAACGGAGATTGAAACGCAGAGATGCTTTTGCATAGATTGGCTACCGGAACCTTTGGCATTAGAGCAAACGAACAGACTCTCCTTCTTCATTTTTATCTTTTAGAGCACATTCCACACACAAACTTCCAGAAGCAACTTCTGCTTCCCAAGAGCCAAGGAAATAGAAGATCAACTGTTCAAAGCAGATACTGAGATTTATGCTTTCTGAAGGAGCGGCAGACCAGCGTTTGGGGAGTAGTCCTATGATGTTTCCTACTGTTTTTACAAGCAAGTGTGTACTATCCAAGAGTGGTTAAGGTTTTGACAATGTTGGTCTGTTCCGGACTTCTGTCAAAGCAGCTGCCCCTGCTTACAGATGCGCCGGGTCAGATCTTTTTGAAGTAGTGGCACTTGCAGCTCTTGGTTAAAGGCTCTGCTTCCATCTGGCAGTGCAGCGCCCGTCTGCCTGTCATGGGTCCCGACAGAAGCCCCGCTCTGTGGTTTTCCAGGAAGAAGGCAGAGGAGCTGAGCCCAAACTTTGTCTTACTTAAAACTGCAAAGCTGGTGGTGGAGATGTAGATGAGAAGACGGGGTGGGAGAAGACAGAGGAAAACAACAGGGACGCCTTACCTCTAGTTGGTTGGGAAAATTCTAGAGGGGGCACATTTACTGCAGGGAGAGGTCAAAGGGTGTCTGCTCCTGGCTGCAAATAGGCCTATTAGGTTTGCTGTTAATAAATATGATGGAGCTGGGGGGGGGGGTACTTTTTTTAAAAAATAAAGCTTTGGTTAGTAAAGCCAGAATCTAGAGGGGGCTCTTTTATTTTCAACCTTGAAGAGTTTTTAAGAAAATATCCACTCAGTATATTATCATTAGTACTAATATCATTTTGAAACTTTTATACATAGAGAATAAAGCATGATAGTCAATGTATACTGAAATTCATCTAGAAATTAAAGAAGTTAAGAAAATCTGAATAAACTTGAACATTATTTTCCTAAACAGAGCTACTCTCAAAAGCGAATTTACAATGTGAAAAACTTAACCCTACATTGTTGAGTAAAAATGGAACAGCTCTGAAAGGTGCACAATGCGTGTGTGTGTGTGTGTGTGTGTGTGTGTGGAGCTGGGCAAAGCAGTTTCCCCTTTCTTCAAGATTTGTTGATTTTCAGGGAAAACCCTAGCTCTGGGGGGTCGTTTCCATACGGGAGAGCGACCGTAAAAAAGCAGTATTTTAATGCCAATCACTGCAGTCACAGTTTATGAACCTGTAAGGGATCAAAACTAGGGACGTCAGAGTCCCACACAGGGCAGATCTGGCACGAGGCGTGCTTTCTTATAAGATGAGTTAAGAAGACACGGCGGTGTCCGGGGGGCGGTGAGGGGGGGGGGCTCTGGATTCTGGAGAATTAACAACGCCCCACGCCTCCCCCTGGGAAGGCCTTGGTGAACGGGGAGAGAGCTGACTTCCCCGCCCCGGCGCGCTCCTTCCCCCGCCCCCCTCCACCCCCCGACCAAGCATCACCCTCGTGAGGCCTCGTGGCGTCGGCAGAGGCGCGAGGCCCTCAGCGAGCCTGGCGCCTTGACTGCCAGCGCGGGGGATCGGGCGGGGGCTGCGGAGAGGCCCGGGGCACATGACGCCCCCCCCTCCTCCTCCCCCGCCAAGGGCCGGCCCAGCACATGACCCGGGCGGGCCGGCGGGGTCCCGGCAGACCCGAGCCGCGTCCCCAGCACGGACCATGGCCTCCCCGCGCCTGGGGACCTTCTGCTGCGCCACGCGGGACGCCGCCACGCAGCTGATGCTGAGCTTCCAGCCGCGGGCCTTCCACGCGCTGTGCCTGGGCAGCGGCGCGCTGCACCTGGCGCTCGGCCTCCTGCGGCTGCTGCCCGGGCGCCGGCCCGCGGGCCCCGGGCTCCCCTCGGCCTCCCCGCCGGCCGCGGCCCGCGCCCCGGCCTCCGCCCGCATCCTGCGCGCCGCCGCCGCCTGCGACCTGCTCGGCTGCCTGGGTGAGGGCGCGCCCGCGGGTGGGGACCCGTCCGCGCGGCCCGCAGGTCGCTCCCGGCCGGGGGCGAGGATGAGCGCGCGCCACCCCCACCCCACCCCCCCGCCTGGGACCCGGTCGCCGCGCGGGTAAGGACGCCCGGTCCACGGGTGGGAGGGCCGAGCCGGGGGCGGCTCCCCGGGGACCGGACTGGACGGCCAGGGGACTCTGCGATGCAAGATGGTCGGTAAAAGTTCCTTCGCGGGACCGTTGTTTTTTTTAAACAGTTTGATGTATTTGTTACTGCACTTACTAGGGAAACTTTAGACGGTGCTGTGAAGGAAAACCCAGAAAATACAATGCATCCCTAATTGTACCACTAGTGAGAGAATAACGGTTAATATTTCGTGCGCGTGCACACACACACACAGAGAATCGTTTCCAAAATGATTTAGCAGAATCAGGAAGAAACCCATATATATATTACAATTTTATTTACTTACTTGTTTATTTATCTATCTATTTAAGTTTGGGTTTTATACCACAGGTGGGCAAACTTGCAGCCTCTAGGCCAAATCCTGCCTGCTGCCTCTTATCTATGGCCCAGGAACTAAGAAAGTTTTTACATTTTAAAGTGTTTTTAGAAAAATCTGAAGAAGAAGACTATTTCTGACATGTAAATATTCCATGAAATGCAAACGTCAGCGTCCGTAAGTGGAGTCTTATGGGATACAGCCATGCCCTGCACTTGTGCACTGTTTGGGGGCATCTTGGCCTTACAAGGGCAGAAGTGAGTGCTGAACAGAGAAACTATGGCCCATAGAGCCTAAGATATCTTCTCTCTGGCCCTTTACAGAAACTTTGCCCCCTGCTTTCAACTCTAGCATGGTACATTTTACAAACCTCTGTGCTAGATACTGCCAAGCATTTTAACTTTTTTATTTTGGAAAATTTTTAACATATGCAAATGTAGAGAGACTGTGTAATGAACTCCCTGTACCCATCACCTAGCTTCATCTATACCCCATCCCCGTATCCCACTCTCCGCTGGATTAATTTGAAGCAGATTCCAGAATTTATACCATTTCACCCACACAAATCTCAATATATAGCTGTAGAAGATAAGAATTTTTAAAAAACATATATATATCACACAGATATCATTATCACCCCAAAATAATGAAAACCAGTTCCTTAATATCACTGGTGTATGTTCAGGTGTCTCATAAATGCTATTTTACAATTGGTTTGTTCGAATCAGGATCCAAATACTGTCCATGTTTTGCAGTCGGGTGACAGGTGCTGGCATTTTGGAATTGTATTTTTCAGTCATGTTTGCTCTTGAAGGAAAGGCTGCTGGTGATATTTGAAGTGCCTTCCACCGCTCTGCCGTGAGGGGGTGGCAGCAGCTTCTGGGGCACCTTGAGTGCTTAATTGGGCACAGGTGGCTGTGTGTCCCAGGGCCTGGTTCTCCTGTTCCTGGTTGTGTGATTGGAGACACTCAAGAATCCTGGCTTCAGATAAATGCTATGGAACCTCTAGTCACTTTCTTAGACTCGAGGAGTAACACAGGAAGCTATAGGGATAAAATCAATTTGGTGCAAGACAATTAAATAAAAAATTGGTTTTCTTCCTGATTCTGCTAAAGCATTTTGGAAAAGCATCTTAATAATAATCTAGTTTCTATAACTTGAATATCTGAAAATAGAGCTGCACCCAAACATCTTTTGAGGGTCAGCAAAATAATATTTGTATATCCTTTGGCCTTTAGAAGGAAGGTGCATGACATTGCGGGCAAATGAGCCGAAGCAGGAATCAGGGGAAGGCTTGGTGACCAGACCTCCTCCCTGAAAAATAAGAAATACAGATGCCTATCTCACGGGGTGGTTTTTTTCCCCCAGTTTTTTTTTTTTAATATCTTTTTTTTTTTTTTTTTGCCACACCGTGCAGCTTGCAGGATCTCAGTTCCCTGACCAGGGATTGAACCCAGGCCACGGCAGTGAAAGCACAGAATCCTAACCACTAGGCCACCAAGGAACTCCCTCCCCAGTTTTACTGAGATATAATTGACATACAGCACTGTATAAGTTTAAGGTGTACAGCATAATAACTTAACATTTATCATGAAATGATTACCACAACAGGTTTAGTAAATATCCATCACCTCATATAGATACAAAAAAAAAAAAAAGTGTTTATCGAGCTCAAAGCAGAGCTCTGTACTGAAAACGACAAAGCACTATACGGAAGCAAAGCATTATTTTTGTTATCTGTGCTTAAGAATGAGAAGCTGTATCTTAGGCTTTTAGTATTCATAGTCTCCCTTTAGCGGTATATGACACAGTGTATATTTGGTAGCATGTGATATGGTGTATATTTTTGTGTGTGAAATACACACACTACACTAGAGTGTAACCCTGTACTGCTCACAGGTCCCCTTGACCAGTGCGTTGCATAGTGAATGCTTAAACAACAGCTATCTATCGACTTAGCTAACAAAGACACTAACATATGCCTTAGGTGTGTATACTGTGTTGAGGAGAATTAGATATTTGGGTCAGATAGCAAGGAAAACTCACAAATAATAAATGTCAAAAGTAGATTATCAAGAGCTAATTTGTGAAAATCTTAAATGTATTTTTTTTTAAAGAATGAAAGAACTATCTTTTTAAACTTCAGGATGTGCTTTTTCAATCATTGTTCTTTATGTGAGGGCTAGTTAACTTGGACATTAAAAATATAGCCAAAAATATAGATTGTTATTCACGTAATCACTCCTGGGCGCCAAATAAACAAACAGACAGCATTAGGAACAGCACCGTGGCTAATGGTGGTTGAAGTCGAAATCAAAGTGCCTGGGATTGCTCCACTACCATAATAATTATTTCCTGAGTCTTATTTTTTTCTCTGTCTCTCTGCACACACCAGCGTGTGTTTCTTTCCTCCCTGTCTCCCTCACATCTTTCTCTTTCCCTTCCTATCTATCTGTCTATCTGCCTACCTATCCATCCATCCATCCATCCGTCCATCCATCATTTTTACAGAGTCAACAAGTCACCTTTAGATTTGCATTAGGAGCAGATACAAAGCATCACCTGATTCTCCCTTAGGTATCACAGTCCGGTCTATGGTGTGGTTAGGGTTCCCGAGTTTCGTGGACGGCATCTCAGCCGTGAACGGGACAGACGTGTGGCCCGCCACCTTTTGCATGGGGAGTGCGGTAAGTGTACCTTCCCTGGCCTCCCCCTTCCCCCACCTTTGCCCCGCTTCCTTACGCTGTGTCCTCAAAGTGTGGTCCCACCCCTCCCGCCAGCCCACCGTAACTTTTAGAAATGCACGTGCTCAGAGCCCTCACCCCACTGACCAGGGACCCGGGGGTGCGGGCCGTCTGTGATTTAACAAACCCTCCAGGAGCCTCTGACCCACACTCCAGTTTTAGAACCACTGTGCTAGTATGTTCCCCATCCCCACCCTTAAACACACATTCAATCCTTACCTTAGATCCAGCCACAATCAAAACCAGCTGGCCAAAAAAAGAGAAAAAAAGAAAAAAAATGTTATCGATTTAATGGATGTATTTACTTAACAAAATATATATTGAAATATAGCAATTTGTTCATCCGTATTGCTCTGTCCGCCAAGTTAACACTCCAGTGAATGACCTCAGAGGACACTGATGCCCTGTTGACCCCGCCATCTGTGCCAGAACTGTCATCATCTCTCCCTTCCTCCCCTCTGCTGCTTCCCGGCTGCATCCCGATGGAGGCTCCGTCTTAGTATATAGATCTCATGCTGCTTCTAACGTACAGAGACCCCCCCTTCCTTCTACTGGGAAGGTCCTTCCTGCCCATCCTCCTTGGTCCTCAGCAAAAGGGCTTCTCATTCAAATACCTTCATGCCAGGCCAAGCTGCACACCTGAGCCCTTTACCTCCCTGACTACAAGTGTAGCACAAGGCAGGGCTCGCTGGACCCGGTGCAGCTGAGCAGACAGGGCACCCAGGCACACGCCCGTCCCAGGCCACATCCTAGCCTGGGTTTCCAAGCCTCTCTGGAGGGCTTTCATGTGCTGCCCCGTGACGTCAGAGGAAGTGGGCGTCTGCCAGCTCATTTCACGGACGGGGCGGTCTGGAACCCACGTGCAGCAGCTTTGATGCCGGCTCTTCCTGATTACAGATGTGGATACAGCTGCTGTACAGCGCCTGCTTCTGGTGGCTGTTTTGCTATGCGGTCGATGCCTACCTGGTGATCCGGAGATCGGCGGGACTGAGGTATTCAGAGCAAGCCCTCTGGCTTCTGCCCTAGTTTGTTGCCTGAGGGAAGGTTGGAGACACCGCTGAGCGCTCCATCTCTGTACGGCAGACCCAGCTGATCAGAACCTTTCAGCTGACCCCTCCACCGCGAAACATCTGTGCCAGCTCATTTTTATAAAAGGCTGAAGGCACAATCGAAATATCGAGGATTTCTCCGGGTGCCCCCTACCAAGAAAAAAACTGAGGATTTTAAAACCCTGAAAGCAGTATTTCAATAAATTAAATATTTGGCACAGGACAAAGACTTAAAAAAAAAAAAGAATTGGCATGAAAATAAAAAATTCTGATGGTATCTAAAGGTTTAGGAAAAAAGTTCTTAGACGTATGTATTGATACAGTACGCTAAATACGGAGCCCAAGAGTTCTGGAGCTGCCAGGGGCTGCCTGGGAGGAACCCAGGAAGGGTTAGTGCCTCGGTCCTGGTGGGTTCAAATTCCTGCCCCGTCACTGACTAGCTGTGTGACTGTTGGCAAGTTGCTGAACCTCTCTGGACTTCCGTTTTCTCGGCTGTAAAACAGTACCCACCTCAGGAGGTTCCTGGGAACAGTCAAGGTGATAGTACCCGTGGATGGTTATGGAGGGAGCCTGGCACATAGCAGGTGCTCAGTAACTGGGAGCTGGGGTGGAGCTGGGATGTGCACGTTATGGAGGAGACAGAAACACAGAGAACCTGCCTGCCAAAGAGAAGCAGGAGGGCACGGAGGGTGTCCTGGTCTCCTGGCTCTGGGCCCAGGAAGGATGTGACCCCGACCAAGTTCGTGGTCCACTTCCATTACGTCCCCTTTGCACGCAGCCCTTGTTTGCTTTTTTTCTTTTTAAATAGCTTTATAAAGTTCATCTGTTTAAATGTATAAAATCCATTGTTTGGGAGCATATTCACAGAATTGTGCAACCATAACCATTATTTGGTTTTATGACGTGTTTTTCATCCCCCAAATCTCTGTACTGGTTACTAGTCATTCCCCATTCTTCCCTCTCCCGCAGCTCCTGGTAACTTCACATCTACTGTCTGTCTCTGGATTTGCCTGTTCTGGACAGTTCCTGTAAATGGAATCATACAATATGTGGCGTTTTGTATCTGGCTGGTTAAACTTGGCCTGTTATTTTCAAGGTTTATCCATATTGTGGCATGTATCAGTACTTCATTCCTGTGTGTTGCTGAATAATATTCCATTGTTTTGCTATCTGCATTTTACCCGTTTATCAGTCACTGGACTTTTAGGTTGTTTCCGTTGTTTTGACTGTTAGGAATAATGCTGCAATGAATATTTGTACGCAGGTGTTTGTGTGGACATATGTTTTTGCCATATACTTATGGGTATACACCTTGGAGTGGAATTCCTGGGTCATATAGTAACTCTGTATAACCTTATAAGGCACTGCTGAACTGCTTTCCAAAGACTGTACCATTTTACCTTTGCACCAGCAATGTTTAATGGTTCCAGTTTCTCCACATCCTTGATAACAACACTTGTTTTCTGTGTGTTTGTTTGGTTTTTTAAGATTTTAGCCATCCTACTGTGTGTGAAGTGGCATCTCGTTGTGGTTTTGATTTCCCTGATGACTAATGATGTTTAGCATCTTCTCATGTGCTTATTGGCCATTTCTTTGTACTTTCTTTGGAGAAATAGCTCTTCACTTCCTTTTTCCAGTTTTTAATTGGGCTGTTTGTCTTTTTATTATTGAGTTATAGGAGTTCTTTATATATTCTGGATATGAGTACCTCATTAGATATATGATTTACAAATATCTTCTCTCATTCAGCAGGTTGTCTTTTCACTTACTTGATGGTATCTTTTGAAGCATAAAAGTTTTTAATTTTGATGAAATCCAGTTTTTCTGTTTTTTTCTCTTATTTCTTGTGCGTTTGCTGTCATCTAAGAAACCATTGCCTAACCCGAGGTCACAAGGATTTATACCTTTGTTTCCTTCTAAGAGTTTTATAGTTTGAACAATTTTATTTAGATCTTTGAATTAATTTTTGTGTGGAGGTGAGGATAGGTCCGCCTTTATTCTTTTGTAGGTGGATATCCAGTTGCCCCAGCACCACTGGTTGAATAAATTCACTTTTAAAACCAACGTGAGTAACCAAATAAAGACCATATTAAGGCTATAGACTACACTGGGCAATCTTAGTGAATCACCACTCTAAAATCCTTGGTATTCCTTATGTATATCACATCATCATTCACTTTGTCTCTCTGGCCTGAAATTTAGTACTTGCTTCATTTTTGGGTTTCTTTCTTCTACCTTTTTGCCTTAGTTCCCAAGCTCTTACACATCTGTACAAAACCGAGGTATACTTGATTGTGAAAATTCTGTAGGGGAGATAGTTAAGGTTAAAGGCTGCCAACCAGGTATATCAGTGAGAATTAGTTTTGGCTACATAAAACAGTAGTGACTTAAGATAGGAATTTCTCTTTCACGCTAAAAGAGGCCAGAGGTGGGCAATCTAGGGCTCTTATGATGGAAATCAGGGACCCAAGCTCCTTCTCTCTTTCTGCTCCACCATTCTATTATGTGACTTCCATACTCAAGGTATCATGGCCCAGAATAGCTGCTGGAGCTCCAGTCATCACATCAGCATTCCAGAAAACAGGAAGGAGGTAGGGGGCAATGCAAAAGGGGCCTGTTGTCCCCTGAGCCAGATCCCTTTAAGCAGGGAGCTGTTTTAAGCAGGCCTGTTGTCCATGGGAGTTTTACACAACAATAACGTTTTCATGTTATTGGCCAGAACTTAGTTTTCTGGCCATACTTAGCTGTAAGAGGAGGTAGGAAATATAGTTGGTTATCCAAGCGTGCTGCTGCTCTGCGTGACATCCAGGTTCTGTTACTGAGGAAAAAAGGGAGAATGACTTTGCGTAGGCAGCGAGCAGCATGAGGAGACCTTGTCCCTGACGCTGAGTGCGAGTGTGATGGTTCCCTCACTCAGTTTGGGAGGGATCGGAGCTATGACACAATTACAGGTCTCACAGACCACCAGTTGTGGAGATAAGAGGAACCTTGGAGCACTGAACAGAAGCTAGAAGAGTATGTCTCCTGCTGTCATAGGAAATGCACCTCCACCCATGAGGGACTGGAGTTGGACAGGGCTGTGTGACAGCTCTCTGGACCTGGAGGACAGACAGAGCCCTCAGAAGCCAGGACAGGCAATCAGGAAGCCCTCCTCACACCCTGGCGGGTGTTTGGAATTCATCTTGGAGCTTGGCGTTAGGATGGGCAGAAGTCTGCGATGTGCAGGGGCTAGAGGACGCCAGGCTTCCAGGGACCCGCCCATCAAACAGGCGGCCGCCCTCCAGGGATGCCAAACGTCCAGATGCGTCCCAAGGGCAAGAGCCAGGGCAGGGTTCCAGGGCTAGGAAGACCGCCGGGAGCGAAGTGGGCTCTCCCGTCAAAGAGGAGCGGGCACACAGCAGAGAAACAAGACGGGCGCTCTGTAGCCACGGAGACACAGCCCCGCCCTCGTGCCTAGCAGAAGTCACGCTTCCCGGGGTGAGGTCGCTGAGGGGCCGGCCCTGGGGGTTTAGAGCCAGAGCTGAGCGTGTGGGTCCAGAAGCCTCCGGAGCCCCTCTCTGAATCGCCAGCTTGTTTCCAGAGCCGAGGGCGGAGTGGATTCTGTAGGTGGCAATGAAGAGCCTGCAGCTGGTGGAGAGGGGTCCCGAGGAATTCCCAGGCAGGGGCCAGACTTCTCCGGTATGGCTGGATTAAACTCCACATTCCCTTCTAGATCCTTCCAGCATTTAGCTGTTTCCTTTGGCGCGGGAGAATTTTCCCTAAGAAATGTCATTAAGGCAGATTGAAAGTTAACATGTAAACGGCCTCTTGGGCTCCAGGTGCGGGAGACGCACGTTTTAACCACGCCGGCAGGCACCTGAGATCCCGGGAGCAGCTCTGCTTGCCCTAAGAAAAGGAGAGTGTGAGAGCAAAGAGGGTCTGGGGGGGGGACCTTCGCGAGCCTGCACGTGAAAGCTGGCTTGCCGTCACAAAAAGGGACGAGGGTCTTCAGCCGGGGCTGCTCCCGATCGATCCATCGCGGCCACATGGGTGTGGCTTTCTGGCTGTATCGGTTATTGACGCGGCCGCCGCCTGGGTCCCGCGGCCCGGGTCTGACTTCCTCCCCTCGCGGGCATTTGGGGCCGGTGGGGGTGGGGTGGAACCGAGGGCCGGGCTTTGAGGAGCGCGAGCTGGCCTTGCCCTCCCACCCAGGAGATGACACCAGCGGCTTCCTGCAGCCCAGGCTTGGCGTCTGGAACGCAGATGCCACCCCACCACAGCCCAGCCCCTGCACAAAGCTGCTCCTTAGTTTCCTGAGTGTCCTGCAAGGCCTGTGACTTCTGGGCAGGACAGACCCCCACGCGCTCCCGAAGCCGGACGGGCAGGGAAGGGCTGCTCCAGAACCAGCAGCGCCAGGGGAGGCGAAGGTGCAGCCGCGTCCGCGCGGCCGCCCAGTGGGCCAGCTGTGCCGTGGTTCCTCCCTGAAGCATGCCCTTCTGGGCCATCTCTTTTCCCTCCTGTCTCCTTGTAGAAGGGCGCCCTTCACCCCATCCCTGACCGCGCCCTTTGTCCCCACGGCGGATCCGCAGGGTTAAAGTCCTGATGGGCCAGGGGTTGCACTCTCTGCCAGGCGTCTGGCAGAGGGTTTTTTGTGGTTTTTTAAAAATGTATTTTATTTATTTATTTTTGGCTGCGTTGGGTCTTCGTTGCTGCACGGGGGCTTTCTCTAGTTGCAGCGAGCAGGGGCTGCTCTTCTTTGTGGTGCGTGGGCTTCTCATTGCGGTGGCTTCTCTTGTGGCGGAGCACTGGCTCTAGGCGCACGGGCTTCAGTAGTTGTGGCACGCGGGCTCAGTAGTTGTGGCTCACGGGCTCAGTAGTTGTGGCGCACAGGCTTAGCTGCTCGGCGGCATGTGGGATCTTCCCGGACCAGGGCTCGAACCCGTGTCCCCTGCATTGGCAGGTGAATTCTTAACCACTGTGCCACCAGGGAAGTCCCCTCCTCTCAATCTTGAAAGCCTTAGGTTGAGGGAAAGAAGCCAGACGCAGAAGGCCACGTCGTGTATGATTCCCCTTAGATGAAATGTCCAGAATAGGCAAATCCATAGGACAGATGGTAGATGAGTGGTTGCCAGGGCTGGGGGCACAAGCATGATGTGGAAAGACCACTGAATGGGTCCGGGTTTCCTTTTGGGGGGATGAACATGTTTTGGAACTGGATAGAGGTGGTGCTTGCACGGCATTGTAAGATGTCCTAAATGCCGCTGAGTTGCTCATTTTAAAATGGTGAGTTTGATGTTATATGAATTTCACCTCAATCAGAGGAAAAATAAAAACCTCACAGGCAAAATCAGGCAGCTGTTTGCCAAGGGTTTGCTCTGTGTGCATCTTCCTGCCGCTCGCGGAGCTCGGGGCTTGCTCAGCGCTGGACCTCAGGCATCGCCGCCCCTCTGCTCCTTCCTCCCCCAGTACCATCCTGCTCCTTCCTCCCCCGGTACCATCCTGCTCCTTCCTCCCCCGGTACCATCCTGCTCCTTCCTCCCCCGGTACCATCCTGCTCCTTCCTCCCCCGGTACCATCCTGCTCCTTCCTCCCCAGTACCATCCTGCTCTACCACATGATGGCCTGGGGCCTGGCCGCGCTGCTCTGCGTAGAAGGAGCATTCATGCTGTACTACCCTTCCGTGGCCAGGTAAGCCGGGGCTCCCAGCAAGCCCGCTCCCCCAACGCCTGCACCCCCCCGCCTCTCTTGCAGGAGACGCCCGGGCGCTGACCGCGAGCGGGCGGGCAGGCCAGCGTCCTGGATCCGTGCAGCTGAGAGCACAGTGGGTGGCACCTTGAGTCAGCGCCCCTGCCTCTGCCTGTCCCGTGCGTGTGGGTCGGGGCTGTGCGCGGTGTGGATGCAGAGCTGGGGGCACGGCTCCTGCGTACCAGCCTGTGTGCCAGCCTCCAGGCCTGTCCCCCTCCAGACGGACGCAGCCTTCCCCTGCCCACTGTTTAGTTTTCATTCTTCAAACCGGCTTCCTCTGGGCGAGCAGGTGAGCTGAACATCCCAAGAATGAGTCGGAGATGGCTGGAAGACACAAAGGGTCGCTCGCTCTTGACGAGCTTATTTTAAGCCTCTGCTGTCTGCGCTTTCTCACCTCTCCATCCTGTGCTGTTCTGAACACAGACGCTGGGCGATGTGTGGCCTCTGAAATTGTCTCAGGCATTTCTTCAAGTTTAAAATCCCATCCGTGCAACCATTTGTAAAGACTCAAGGTCCCTCCAAGGATATACACTCTAATTTTCCATGGAAAACTGAAAAACAGAGGTTGGACATTGTCTCTTTGTCTGTGATTTCAGGACGGTGTACACCCGGGATCAGCACAGCACAGCCCTCAGGACAGATCCGGCCCTCTGCCTGCTTTTGTAAATAAAGCTTTATTCGCACACAGCCGTGCCCATTTGTGTATGTATGGTCTATGGCCGCTTTACACATTAGAGCTGAGTAGTTTTGACAGAGGCTGTGAGGGTTCTGAAGGCTAAAATATTGACTATCTGCTCCTTTACAGAAAAAGTTTGCTGACCTGTGGTGTAGACCGTTTCTGCCCCTTCTTTTTCGATTTCTTGTAGCCACTCACTCAGATGTCTCCACGTTGGTGTTGCTTTGTTGACAGTGACTACTCCCAGGCCTCTGTGTAGAACCCTCCAAACAGCCCACTCTCCCCAGGAACCCGAAAAGGACAAATACAGAGTTAGCAGCTGTTGCAGAGGGATGCACTTAATTGGAAAGGGAGTTTTTATCTCTGGCCTCCACCTGTGGGATCCTGGGGACGTTGCATCTGAGCGTGAGCGAGCCATTGCTGCAGGGCACTCAGGAGCGCCAAGGTGCCCCGCGGTCTCCACGAGGCCGCCCCCCTGAAGCATCTCCATCCTTCCTTATATCCATCCTCAGAGCCCACGACGACCCAGAGCCCTTGGCGCTCTGCAGGCTCCCACCCTCTTTCATTTGTTCCTAACGTTCAGCACGGGCATCCGAATCTCATCTCTTCCTCCTCTTGTTTCCCTTTCTCCCCTCAAGCCCTTCCAGACCACAGTTTAGCTTTCACAGCTGAAGAGGAAAGCTTCTGTTAAAAAGAAGGTAGCAACACAACATTGTAAGTCAACCATACTCCAATAAAATATGGCTTTCAGGGTAAAAACCAAAACACACAAACAAAAAAACAAAAAGAAGGCACCATCCTCAGGTGGTATTGTCATCCTTAAGGCAACAAAGATGGGCACTGCATTTTTCTTACCTGTTTTCATGCATTTTCAGCCACTCTCCCCTCTGGTGTAAGTACTTCACACATATGAAAACGAGAACACTAGCATTTTTCTCGTTCCACCTTCCGTGGCCACAGGAGCTGTTCCCTCCTCTGCTTTTCCACCCCGTCTGGGGTCGGGCCTGGGCAACACCCCCTTTGCTTTGGATTCTCTCCTCCTCTTTGCCATTTTCCTCTACACTATGTGTTTGTTAACTGATAGCCCCGACCTTGGTAACATACCTGTGTGTGGCACTCCACCGTGTCCTGTGGCGACAGATGATTCTCAAGACCCATCAGTAGAAATCCTGGTCCTTCTCCCTGAAAAGAACCAGTGAAATGATTATCTGTCACCATGAGAACAGATATTCTGTGCAGCATGAGGCTTGGGTATTTTGAGTTGGTCGAGGACAGAGCTTGGATCTTATTCGTGATGTCAGCCAGGCTTAGCACGTATGTAGAGAGTGCTGAAAACCCAGCTGGTTCATAGAATGCCTTTGTCTTGTTTGAAAGACAAGTGGGGGGAGACCCACTTGTTTGAGAGACCCAGCGGGGGAGTTGGGGGGCGGGAATCCACCACCCCAGAGAGCCTTTTCCTCTCTTCACCTTTTCCCAGCAGGGAACTTTAAAAGCTCCCTGATTTACGAGACAAGCAGAACCATGATGAATCCTCCTTTTTCTTCTGTGATTTATCACTTGTCCGCAGACGTGAGACATGAGTCAGGTTTCCTTCGGGCAGAGTCAGAAGTCGATCTGTGTCTTTCCCTCTTCGATCTGGTCCTCTTATCTCGACTTCCAGATAAGTCGGCGTATCTCAGGCAAAGCCCCGTTTTCTCCCGAGAACGACCCGGCTTTCCTCCCTCAGGTGTGAGAGGGGTCCGGAGCATGCCATCCCCCACTACGTCACCACGTACTTGCCTCTGCTGCTCGTCCTCGTGGCCAACCCCATCCTCTTCCGAAAGACAGTGACTGCAGGTAAACCACGGGGAAGTTCTCTGGGGGCCGGGCCATGGCTACGGCCCCAGGCCACGGGCTCTGATCATTGTCTGGGACCACGGACCTCGTTTGTCATCCTCCAGAGAGGAGCAGAATACAGCTGGGGAAAGTGAGGGGGTTTAATAAACGAGAGGGAGCGAGCCTACTCATTGATGGGCTGTACGAGTTCTTGGCCAACGCCTGCCAGCTCAAAGCCGGGACCAGGGGGCTTTTCACTTCTGTCTGGGCTCATCCTGAGTCTGCCATTGGCGTGCCCCGGAGGACCCGAGTGGCCTTGGAAAACTGCGGAGGGGAGACGGGAGCAGGAAAGGAAAGGGCAGCCTAGGGGAAGGGACGGATGTGGACTGAGCCGTCCTGGGAGCCTGGGCCCTCCCGTGATGTCTGGGCCTGTGTCTTCTCCCACTTGGGCAGTAAACAGGAAGGAGAGCACAGGAAGTGAGTCAAATGCATCAGGAAGAACTGGGTGAGAGGGATCTTGTGAGTCAGCGGAATGCACTGGACAGACCTCCGGGCCAAGGCAGGGGACCTGCATTCCAGCCCCCATCCCATCCTCAAGGAAGCGTCCCCTGGGGCAAGTCTCCAGGCCCCTCATGCCGCCCTGTGGGTCCCTCACGGGCAGAATGAGAAGAAAGAAACACACCTTAACAGAAAGGTCACTTGAGGATCAGCTGTGGATTGTAGAACTTTAACCCAAGTGAAGTGCTCTACCACTAGGGAGAGAAAAATCGCTGCAGCTCTTTGGATCTCTCTTTGCATATCTGCATTTAAAACTAGTGTGCTGTACACCTGAAACTAACACAACATTGTAAATCAACTATACGCCAATAAAAATTAAAAACAAAACACCCCTCCCCCCATAAAACTAGTCTATTAAATATAGCTTTTTGTTTTTTTAACAAAATTGCATTAAAAAATAGTGATTTGATTACATCAAACAAATGAAAAAGACTGGAAAGAAATACACTAAGATGCTAACAACGGTTGTCTCTGGGTGAACTATGGGTTATCAATTCTTTCCTAAAACTTTTTTATATTTTCCAACTTGTCTGCAAGGATAAATGTCAAATCTTTCAACAATTTAAAATAGTGAGCATGCATTATTTTTATAGTAAAAAATATAAACCGTAAACAAATATGGTTCCCGAACTAGTAAAATCCAGATAAAACCCAGAGTGTAGTTAACAGCACTGTACCAGTGTTGATTTCTTCATGGTGACCAATGTGACTGTGGTTGTGTAAGATGTTAACTCTGGGGACAGCTGGGTGTCGGGAACTCTCGGTACTGTCTTTGCAAATCTTGTGTAAATCTAAAGTGATTTCATAGTAAACGTTTAAAAACTCTATATTCCCGTGCGTCTCCGCGAAGTCCCAGGTGGAGGTGGTGAGGAAAGCATGGCCGGGTCTTGCTGGGCTTCACGCGCTCCTGGCTGTGCTGCTGAGCTCCCATCTGCTTTACTGCCCTTCCTTTGCACGCGGGAAACGTAAATAATGAAATTACGTGCTGTTCCCCTCTGCTCTTCACAGTGGCCTCTTTACTGAAAGGAAGACAAGGAGTTTACACGGAGAACGAGAGGCGGATGGGAGACGTGATCAAGACCCGATTTTTCAAAATAATGCTGGTTTTCATTATTTGGTAACCTTTCTTCTTTTTTTAAAACTCTCGCTGGGAAAGGAAATGCAAACCGCCTGTCATTTGCTTTTCCAAGTGTGACCTGAAAGTTCCAAAGGGAAGCGTCTTTGGAGAGGAAATTTTTAAAACTTGTGCTAGGTGCCTTTGGAGGAAATGCTTGTGAGACAGGAAGGCAAGTCTACCATCCATGAACTTCTGGAAAGATATTCACATCTACTCAAACTATATAAAAAGCCCTAAGAACGAAAAGTCCCGAGTTTAGTTTTGATGCATCCCAACCATATGCCTCCGGAGTTTTGTCCCATTGCTGGGGTTAGCATTCAAATCAAGTGCCTTCTAAATCCACCCATTTGCAGCAGTCTTATTTTTTTTTTTTTTTTTTTGCCGCACAGCATGTGGGATCTTAGTTCCCCGACCAGGGATCGAACCCGCACATCCTGTAGTGGAAGCGTGGAGTCCTAACCATTGGACCACCAGGGAAGTCCTTGCATCAGTCTTGACACCAGGATTCCTGTATCTGACAAGATAATAGGGCAAGGGCCCATCTTTAGTGTTGTGACTCACTGCTCAGGCAAGAAGGGTAGAGAGTGGGACTTCCCCGGCGGTCCAGTGGTTAGCACTCCACGCTTCCACTGCAGAGGACATGGGTTCCATCCCTGGTTGGGGAGCTAAGATCCCACAAGCTGCGTGGCACAGCCAAAAAAATAAAAATAATAAAAAAAAAAGAAGGGTAGAGAGCAATCTTCCTGTCCTCAACTGTCCACCCACCCCCCATTTCCCCCAAACCCCCCGCCACAGGTGTCGTGCCCCAGCGTTTCACGTGGGTGTGCTGGGCATAGACCTGTAACCAATGCAAAAATCGACTGGAATCAGGAAACACTTTGCTGTGGTGAAGCAATGCTTCGCAAGACAGCGCACGCCTTTGTGGGGTTAATAATTGATCTGACGTGGGGAGGTTTGTTTGGACAGTCTCCTGCGACAGACGTAAATTAGCTCCCTCTAAAAATACACTGAGCTTGTGGTTTCAAACGTCACCTCCCTGCCAACAATAACCTCAAAAAATTCAAACATAAAATGTCAAGATTTGTTTTGGTCTCCATCAAAACATTAGCTTACTCTTCAGAGGAAGGATGAACTCTGGGTTATTTGACGTGTGCTAGAACCTTCCACCTGATGTGGTGTTGAGTGCGACCATGGGAAGGATCTGTTGGTCTCTGCTTTGGGCTGAGAGGGGTGGCATCTCTTACGTCAGATTCTTGCTGTGCTGCGTCCTCCTTGCTGCTAAGCAGGCACTGCCCTCGCCCCAGGACTTCTAGGTCTCGGCAGGCATGGTCCCTGGCCCCCAGCGTTAAAAATGAATTATGTCACATGTTCTCTTCACCTGTGGGCCGTTTTCTTTCTAACAGTTGGGTGTCGAATATCATCAATGAAAGCCTTTTATTCTATCTTGAAATGCAACCAGATATCAGTGGAGCCTCTTTGAGACAGGTCAGAAATGCAGCCAAGACCACGTGGTTCATGATGGTAGGTCCATCTTAATTTAAAATGTTCTTCCTAAAGAAAAAAAAAAAAAAAAGGGATAAAACCACTCAGAAGTATGATCTATATGTTATTTAAATATGCAGGGAGTTGAATAGGTTCCTGGGATGCTTACATCTGGCCTTGGTCCACGAGCTAGCTATTTTCATTCAGTGTTGGGATCATTATTAAATGGATATGACTCTGGTAAATCAACTTGGCAAGTGAATCAAACCTTCCAGGCAGATTTAAAATATCAGGGAATTTCTCTTGAAGAAATGTTTCAGACTGAAAAATACCATAGGGATGTAGGTATTGCTTATAACATTATCCGTAATTATAAAGCATTATAGATAACCCACATTGTTTTAAACAAAAGGGAATGGTTAAGTTAATGATGGTCTTTGATCTTGAGGAATGTTCTGCCGATGTTGAAGATGACAATGTAAAAAAATGACAATTGTGAAATCTAGTGTTAAGTGAAAAACGCAAGATCTAAAAATTATACTGATTTCAACTACCTAGTAACACGTGTATGCAAAAATATTGGCGAGAAATACACAAAATCATAATAAGGTGGAAAGAGCATGGGTAGTTTCCCTCAATGTTTTCATTATACTGCATTTCCAAGTACAAAAATCCATACGCGAGCTGTTAGTGGAGATACACGGAGCCCTACACAGAATTAAAATTTACGTTGCTTCAGAGTCGGGGGAAAGCTGATTCAGGAGAATAAGACCAGCATTAGCTGCCTCCACCCCTGCCTGTGCTGTGGTCACGTGCAGGGACCACACGCAAGCAAAGTTTCCTAGACTGTTAGGCTCAGGCGCCTTTGTGCGCTCACATCCTGCCAGGGGCGCGAGGGGCAGGGCCCCGAGTCCCTGGGGGAGAGCGCGGCCATGGGCCAGAGGTGACACAGCCCTGCTGGGCCGCCCAGGGCCTCCCCTCTCCCGCCCCCCGCCTCTGGTCTGACTCAGCTCCTCTCCCCACCCCACCTCCTCTGTCTTCAGGCACCTTTGAGGGCCCAGCACCTCCAGCCAACCTCTGTCTCGCCCTACACCAGCCAGTGGGGCAGGTTGCAGTGAGGCCAGCCCAGCGGGCCCCGAGTCACCCTGGGACCACCCAGTGCTCTGATTCCCACCGTCCCACCCTGACTCACCCCTGTCTCTCTGTCCTCCCTGCCAGGGGATACTGAATCCAGCCCAAGGGTTCCTGCTGTCCCTGGCCTTCCACGGCTGGACAGGCTGCCGGCCGGCTTTTCGGGCTCCCAGGAAGGAGATCCAGTGGGAATCGATGAGCACGTCGGCCGCCGAGCGGGGTCCCCCGTCCCCGAAGGGCTCCCGTGAGGCCCGGGAAAGCCGCGCTGCCGGGAAGGAGGTGCGGGCCGGCGGACACACTTCCGACGAGGCCTTGAGCCTGCTGTCTGAAGGTAAGAGCCCCTCCACCAAGGCGGGCAGACAGCGGGGCCCCTGGCTCCCCTGGAAATGCTTTATAAACGGCGAGGTGGCTGGTGCATAGGATCTGTCCTGATGTCTGGAACCTGCTTCAAGGCGAGAATGGAAAGTGACAATGTTAGTCTTGCATCTCCTCCTCCTCCTCTCCTTTTACTATCATAGTGGTACCTTTCCTCTGGTTATTAAGCACCGTAGCCTTGTAATAATTATAACTGGCTCCACCCTGGGCTGGATGGCATTTTGAATATGAGATAAATTGCCACTTCAAACCCGTCGCGAGCGTTTGCTGTAAGACAATGAATGGTACAACCTGACCTCTGTAGCTTTTACTTGCAGCTTGGTTTGTCCACCTCATTCGGGGACATTTAAGATAACACGCTGGTCGTCCGGTCCTGGCTCTTCTGATCTGTCCTTTTCACTTCAACACTGTGGTCCTCAGATTGGTCCTCTTTTTAAGCTCCTGTTTAATCTGATTTGGGGTTATGTCTATTAGCCCAGCTGATAAGGAGGAAGAAAGTATCAGTTCAAGGCCCAAATAATGTTTCTCTAAAGATTGCCATCTACTAAAGTTATTACATACATTTTATATTATATATTCATGCATA
The DNA here is from genome assembly GCF_949987535.1 of Balaenoptera acutorostrata. Lineage (NCBI taxonomy): Eukaryota > Metazoa > Chordata > Mammalia > Artiodactyla > Balaenopteridae > Balaenoptera > Balaenoptera acutorostrata. The sequence continues at coordinate 7,218,981 of NC_080085.1, read as the reverse complement.
CTATTTATATAAATAAACCTATTATATGTACTTTTCATTAAACATACTGTAACCTTATAATTTATCATTTGCTCTGCATTCTGAATTTACTATTACAAAAAGCTCATTTATATTCTAATCAAGATTGGTAATGAGAGAGAATAATCGCTAGACCTATGATCCTTATTCCTTACTAAATCTCAGGGACTGTCATGGTTATGATAGCTGATTAATTTTACTGTCCCTGGTCTATGCAGATCTTTATTCCCTTGAAAGATTCTTCTTGAGCAGACATTTTGCTGTTAGCATTGAGTAACAAGACTAGAAATTCTTTACAAGAAGCAGACACATGTTTGCAGCACCTCCTCTGGGGATCAGGGGGTTGATTCCCACAAATGCTGCTTGGGGAGGAGGCCACCCCACGCCCTCCTTCTGTCCCCACTGAGGCCCTGAAGCCCCTCCCTCTACCCACTTTATTACACTGGGGCTGGTTGAAAACGCTTTTAACCAGAATGCATCACTCTGCGGCCCATGTACCGTCTTGCACTCATGCTTGACCACTGCACGTGGTAAGGGCCCAATAGTCGTTTGTAATAATTATGTTAAATTACACATTTTTGATGGGAAATTAGTTCTAAAAGGCCTAAGAGTAATTAATTATAAGATGTAAAGACTTCTTAGACATAAGATTTAAAGAATTCTTAGTAACATAAGAGTTGGGGTACTATGTCAAATATATCTCAAAAGAGCTGGGGAAAAAAAGAGCTGAGATCTTCTTAACCATTTTTTTTAGTAAGACTTTGTAATGAGTAGGCACTTTCTTTGCATAAAAGCAACATTTGTCAAGCTTGCTAGAAGCAAGGTGGCACATGGCCTCAGTATAAGGAATGGACTTGCTACGCAGGAGCCATGATCATAACCTCCAGGAAGGGCTCGTGGCTTCTGGGCACAGGACTGTCCATCTGGGCCTCCTCCAAGTGAGCTGAGGACTAGCCCTTCCTGCAAATCTCACTTAGTATTTCTTGACCTCTAATAGGGTGCGAACAACAGTGATTTTCATAAGATTAAATAGATCTTTGTGCTATGTGCTTAAATAGTGCTGGGACACAGAGGGCATTCCATAAATGCTAACTCTAGTAAGCATACATAAGTCCCATTACATATTCATAACCTGAGCGGAGACATGGAGCAAATGTTGGCGAGATATAGAATGAAAGAGTCCATGAAAATTTCCAATCTGCGTTTAAAGTGTGAAGGCAGAGCAATCTGGGCTAACGATGTGGATACACGTCAGGAAGCAAGCCCGGGGCAGAATGATCCCCACGCGGGAGACTCCTGTTCTTATACCACAGGCTGTATACGCTGCTGCCAGAACCCTCAGGAAACGGCAGCCTAATGTCTACAGTGGTAATCTTGGAAATGAGATACGGCTGGCTTGGTCTTGGGCTGTTTCCTTTCTCCTCCTTTCCAGCCACTTTGCTTTTAGTCTCTTTAGTAAAGGTAGGGAGCTACTCATAATACAGAAGTACGTGTGGGAGAAAAGCCCAGAGATACAAACTCGAAGCAGTAAATACAATTAGGCTTCTCCCTGTTTGCATTGGTTAAGGTGAAGCTTGACTGGTTTATCATATCCTTAAGCCTCTATCTACTACTTTAGGATTCACTTCGAGGCCAACAGGCTTACACTGAGCCTCCGATAGGAAGTATCTGACGTGGCGTCTGGCACTTACTAGGTACTTGACATAAGTCAACTGAGTTTGAACAAATATTCATTGAGCCTCTGCAATATGGTCAACAGCATTTTAGCTGAGGGGCGGGGGCGGTGTGTGTGGATTGTGAGTGTCCCTGGGAAGTGTCATGTAGGAAACTTGCAAGTATCAGTTAAGTAAAGACGATACTATATTTTATTCTAAAAAGTCTGACGCGTTAAAGGGACACAGAAAAGGCAGGGCCTCCATGGGTGTTGGCACATGGGTGAGGGTTTCTGGAGGAGGTCATGTTCAGGCTGGGTCTTGCACCGCAGACTGCAATGGGAGAGGGGGAAGCCCGGAGGACACCCTGTGTGGAGACTCAGGGCAGAATGTCTGCACGTTGTTCAGGGGTGGCCACAGCGTGGGGTTTGTGGGAAGCTGGAGAGGCAGGTCGGGAACAGATAACGAAGGGTTTTTACGGATTCTGCTAAGGAGTTTGCATTTTATCTAGTGGCCAGCGTGAGGCCAGTTTGCATTTTATCTAGTGGCCAGCGCGAGGCCAGTTAAGGTTTTTAAGTGGAGAGATGCACTCAGATTTGCTTGTAGGACTAGCCTAGTGAATGGATGTGGGAGAGTTGATTGGATGATCATGCTTCGTGGCCATGGCAACAGCTAACATTGAGGGGATCTCTGTGTAATTCTCTATGACAACTTCGTTCAAAATCGCATCTTTATGAAGAATCGGAATTTCCCTTGGGACTAAAAGTCAAGAAAAAAGGGTACTTCTCACAAATAAGCAAAAACCTGGTTGGTTTTTATCTGGTGAGCACCAGAAAACCTTAAAATATTATTTCCTCTGTCCATGAGCTTTACGAAGCGTAGTGTCTGATCTCTGGCCCTTCTTTAACAGGGACACTTTGTGTTCACAACGGAAAAGTTCAGGATCTGATGGATACTTTAACCTTATCATTGCCTTCAAGGGTTGGGGGGTGTGTTTCTCAGGAGATCTGCTCCCCTAGCCTTCAACGTCACCCTGGACCAGGTTTCCCCCAAGCCCCGCCCACCGGCAGGGGGCACGGCTCCGGTGGCAGGGCGGGGCGACAGTGGAGCTGGGGCTGTTGTCACAAAGGGGGCGTGTCTTCGGCAGAGGCCTGGAGGGGAGGGGCGTTGACGAGAACAGGCCTTCCCTTGCTGTGGCAAAGCAGAGGGGCGTGGCCACAGGGATAGGGGTGTGGCTTGGACAAGATGGACCACAGAGTATAAGGATTGCGTCAGTGGGGTAGGGCCGAGACGCGGGGCATGTGGGGAGGCAAAGAAGGCTGTCGTTAGAAGAGAGCACGTGTAGTGTGTCCACAGGTAGGAAGCTTGCGGCCTCTGCAGAACAGTGGATGGAAGTGAGGGGGCGTAACTGTATGTCTCTCTCGCACGTCTTTTCTCTCCCCCCAGGTGTCTTTCCCACGATTCCCTGTCTCGCTCACAATACCCTAGTTCTTGCACCATTCCCTCTCACCCACATTGCCCCTTCTCTCCCCTAATCCCTCGTTGTTCCCACAATTCTCCATCCTCTCCCACAACCCCTTGCTTTTCTCACAGTTCTGTGTTTCTCCCACAGCCCCCTATTGCTCCCGCAATTCTCTTTCCACAATTTCCCATTTTCTGCCACAATCCTGGATTCTTCATGGTTTCTCACAAACCTGTTGTCTTCTACAGTTGCTTTTGCTACCGCGTTCCACCGCTCCCCCAATTCTTTTTCTCGGAGAGATTTCTGTTCTCCAGCGTAATTCCTTCTCTCTGACAATTGCCCGTCATCTGCCACAGTTCTCTCTCTCGCAATGCCTCTCTTCCACAACGGCCAGTCTGCCCCACAGTACTCTTTCCCCCGTAATCCTCTGTTCTGCCTGGCAATTCCGTATCTCCTGCCCCCCACCACGTTTCTGCCGTTTCCCACAGTACTCTTTCTCCCACCGTTGCGTCTCCCCCACATCTCTTTATCCTCCATCACAGTTTCACACCTCCCCAAATTGCCTGTTCGCTCCCGCACTTCCCCCTTACCGTCCCCATTTCTCTGTTCTGTCTCATACACCCCATTCTTTGTCTGTGACTCTCTCTGCCGTCACTGGCCCCTCCACGTAACACCAGGTGGCGCCATGGGTCGTGTTTGCCAGGGGAGCGTGGGAGGGAACACGCCCCAGGGCCTCCAGCTCTGTCGGGCTGGCTGCACCCAGCTGAACACCTTGAAGGGGACGCAGGCCCAGGGGTTGCACGCTCTCCATGGCTCGTGCTCCTAACCACCTGGTTGGGTTTCTGATCTAGCGCCTCGAGGCTTTAAGGGATCCAAGAACAACAGCTGAGGGCACCGGAGGCATCCACTATGCCTCCCAAATGTCAGGTCTGCGTGGAGCCGGGACGTTCTCGAGAACCTGCCTGGGCTTGCAAGGCTCCCTGACGGGAGTTGCGAGGAAGGCGCTCGGCCCTTGGGCACTGGGAGGTCGCTGGCAGCTGCGTTTCCTGCACGCACACTCAGATGTGCACACGCACCGATAGAGAGTTAGTCCCTCACCCCCACCACCATGGCCTCTTTGGATTTGCTTCTCAGAGACTTTAAGACCAGACGAGGAAACCCATGGAAAAGCAGGCCTGCTGGAAAGCCCAGCTGCAAGCAGCCGGCCAACTCGGTGCAGGCGGGGCTGGGGGCCAGGGGCGTGGGGCAGGTGGGTGGGTGTGTGTGTGTGTGTGTGTGTGTGTGTGTGTGTGTGTGTGTGTGTGTGTGTGTGTGTGTGTGTGTGTGTGTGTATTCAGCGGCGGCGCTGGCATCTGACGCTCAGTGTTGTCGTGACACACAGGGGTCTCCTCCGTGGAGCCCCGGGGGACGGGCAAGGAAGCAGGAACTCTGAAAAAGGGGGCAGAATATGTCCCAAGTGTCAGGTCACGGGCCAGACCTTGATCACGAGCCCCCGTGTGACCCTCCAACCCAGAGGCTTTTTGAAAAGACCACAGAAATCGCACACAAGTTCCCATGAGCCCAGGACGCGCTCAGGAACGGCGAGCGACGCCGAGAGAAGCGAGCCTTCGGGAAGCGCCGGTGAACCCCTCCGGCTGGCGGGCGGTTCCAGAAGCGGAAGTGGCTTCCCCAGGCGTTTCCAAGCCCGCAGCGTGCTGACGGCCTCTCCTTTTTCCCCTAAGTGTCCTCTAAAACTCGGCGTGTGGCTCTTCTTACTCCGGGCTTGTTACTGCTGGGTTTTATACGTTAGTCTCCATCAGTCCTCTGAGGTGCCTGTGCCGTGTCCCACGGGTGTCAAGGCGGTGACCCCACGGTATTTAGCCATTCAACGTTAGCTTATCGTGCCGGGGGTGGTTGAGGCACTACAGATACCGTGGTGACTAGGGTGGACAAATGCGCTGTCCACTAAGACTCTCCATATAATTATATAATAATTATTATAGCAGCATTTGTGAATGAAAGTCACAAAGAACTGTATAATATTCAAGGCAGTGAGAAGTGCTGCGAAGAAGAACACGTCAAGAGGGGGCAGGAGAGTGGTTTTAGATGGGCGTCCCAGACACCTCCTTGAGGAGGAGGTAACATTTGAGTTAGACCTGAATGCGGTGTGGGAGTGAGCCATGAGAAAATCTGGAGCGCTTTGCAGGCAGAAAAAGAGATGTGCAAAGGCCCTGGGGCAGCACTGAGCTTGGACGTAAGAGAAGCATGTGCCTGAAGGTTGTGAGTGAACAGAGGGACATGAAGGGAGGAGGCTGCAGCCGTCAGCGGGGCCTCTCGGTGGAGGGAGTTGGGATTTGGAGATGTTCCTGAAGGGCAGTCACCTGCCCCATGCACAGCTGAAAAGGCCACCCTCCTCTGCGTCTTCCTTCGCTGTATTCCTGACACACACACCCTAGAACCTGGCATCCAGCAGGCAAGCCTGGATATTTGTGGAGTGATAGCCGTAGAAAGAACAATTCTGACATCTGTTGCAAAGATCTCCCACACCTTCTAAAGGAAGGCGTGTTGTTGGGATGATTAAACAGACCTCCAGGATTACTCTTTTGGCTGGAGTGATGTTTGCTTTCATTCTACTGATTGTTACCTACGTCCCTCCTCTTAAGTTTTAGTAAGAGGAGTCCTTGGGGCACCTCGTGGCATTGAGAGCAGGTGGCCGGGCGACCCCAGAGTGCTGTTGCCCCCGAGTGACCCCTGGGGCAGCTGTGCCCACCGTCACCACAGTGCACCGAGGTCTCGGGCCCCTTAGACAGCGTGTCCCAGGGCTCCGCAACTCCCCCGTGTCAACAGTCTGTTTCCTTTTGGGCTGCAGCATCCACAGGGTTTGGCTGAGATGCGGTGAGCTGCCCAGTGGGGAAGTTTGGAGGAAGGGAGGCGGGGGTGGACCTCCCTTCAGGGAGGTCGTACATCAGCTGCCCCAGATGATTCTGTAGGATTTTTGTCCTTTGGAATGATTTAACCACGTGCAGGTGAAAGTATCATGTAATTTTCTTTTTAAAATACAGACGGTTGTGAAGCTTGTGAAAGACGTTCTCGGACACAGACACCGTCACGTGACAGTCTTTTTTCCTCTCCAGGTTCTGATGCCAGCACAATTGAAATCCATGTTGCAAGTGTGTCCCGCAACGGAAAGGAGACTGAGTCTGTTCCAAAAGCCCAGGGAGACCTGTGAGAGAACGAGACAGAGGTCCAGACCCCGTCTCCCTCCGACTCCACGTTTCTCATCCCTTAGGACTGTGTTCTCGCCTGCATCAGCGCAGTGCAGGGTGTAGCATCCCCCCAGATCTCACTCCCATCACCACGTTAGCGTATTCCCCAGGACCCTCTTTGTGGTAGGAGGGATGATCCGTGAGCCTGCGCTTGGGGATGGCAGGGGGAGTCCTTCGAGATCAGACACTCTGCAGCTTCTCCAGACTCTCCACTGACATTAGTTTTTCTGATCTGGCTGTAATGTTAAATGCCAGATGCAGGTCCTTGGAAAAGTTAATAAAAGTAGCTGTGTCCGAGCTCCCAGCCTGACGTGGATTCTGTCTGAACAACACCGCCAGCGAATGCTCTTGAGTCAGATAGTGATGATGCCAAAAAGCCACGAGAAGAGGCAGCAGGACCGACCGGGGCACCGAGCAGCAGCTGCACAGCAAGTTCCTTATCCACCACTAGGGGGCAGCGGAGGACAGGCTTGGACCGGCAATTTAGCCCTCGGTCCCCACGTTGTGTTGAGCAATGATTCAGTTTAAGGAATCCTTGGGACCTGACTTATGCTCAGATCATTGCCTACGTTTCCATCTTTGCATCAGTTGAAATATAGATTATATATATAAAGTATACATATATAATTATATGGAGAGTTTTCCTTTGATATCCGTGAGAGATTTGTTCTAGGACCCCCACGGATACCAAAATCCACAGAAGCCCTCGTCCTCATCCGCGGGGGGCCCTGGTCCGCATCTGCGTGTGGTCTTCCGCATCTGCGGGAGCCGCGGGCCGGGGGATGGGCAGTGCAGACGGTCGGCTGTTTATAAAATTTGCATACTATAGATATTGAATATATGCATGTGCATATATATATCCGGGGGCAAAAATACTGTATATACTATTCATTGGAGACGCAAGCCACCTAGGTAAGTCTATCAAAGGCAAGGCACCATTTCCTCAGGACACTGTAGTCAGCTCTGCCATGTGACCCTCGTTTATATCAAGACTAGGACCCCATCCTGCTCTAGCAAAGCTGTCCAGGATGCGTCTGGATTTGTGCTTTTGGAGTCACATGGCCACAGATGGATTCAGACCATCCCGTGACTGTGACCGTGGTACCCAGGGCTGCGTGCTCCTAAAGATGGACCTACGTCACAGCCACCTTGACCCAAAATGTCCAGCAGGTGTGAAGGAGTTTGAACTTTTCTGGGTGGCATCCGCGTTCTCAGTCTCCGTATCGACATTCCGTCTGGCCCCAGCATCAGAAGCCCGTCCTCTGAGGAGTTCCCGTGCTGAACAAGGCACGGCCTCAACCCCACTCTAGAGCAAAGCTGCCAGCTGCTCACCTTCCCAGGCTCCCTCGCAGCTAGAGCAAGGCACAGGCCTGGCAGAAAATCAGATTCGCGTCCCAAGTCTAAGTGGGAAGCTGGTGCCCAAGGCAAGGGGCCGTGCAGAAGCACTGCTGGAGAGGGGTCGGCAGCTGGCGCGTCTGCTTTGGAAGGCATCCGGGGTGTGCTTTCGGGGGCCAGCCCAGCGTCCAGTGTCAAGGTGTGGGCAGCTCCCAGTGCTGTGTCCGTGCCCGGTGTTATGTGTACGGGCCCGATGCTGTACCTAACACGGCCCCCCAGCCTGGCTCCCCGGAGATGCCCCCGAGCCGCTCAATGTCATCCTCATTCACTCCTTTTGGTTTACACTAGCCACAGTCAGGTTCGGAAGCTTGCAAGTGAGAACCCAGGCTGCTGTGATTATCTGGTCCACTCCCCTCAGCAGAGGGGGTGTCAGCATTGCAGCTGGCAGGGTGGTTTTGACTGGGATGGAGGCAGAGTGAGAGGGGGAGTGGATGCCTTCACGTGGCTACGTGCCACGCCCTAAGCTACACCTGGGCACTGGGGACAGAAATGAGCATCAGAGACAGAGGTGCTATCAGTCACCCGGGGAAGAACAAACGAGCACAGCAGATCACGACAGACCATGCCTGGCTTTAAGCAATTTCCCCGTAAGGCTGGCTGCTGCAGGGGGCGGCTACGCTATTGTTTTGTAGACTGGTAGCTGCGATGATAAGGGGAAAGATCTAGGGGAGAGGAAGCGATGGTGATGGGAGAAGGGAAGGTTCTTGAAAAGGGGAGGCAACTGGGAACCAGAGCCAGGAGTTTGGGCGTGACAGGTGTAGCTGGGAGTGTAGCTTGGGTGGAAAGATAAGCCTGCTCCTATCAGGTGGCTTCTGTTTGATTTCAACTTATTGGCCAGTTTATCACACCTTAAAAAACGTTTAAATGAGTCTACTTATTCCCCCTATTCCAAAGATACCCTCATTTACAGTTGTGTTTCTGGTGGCGGTCCTCTCAAGAACTTTGCTCAAGGGTAAGTATATTCGTAATAGGAGTCCCCACCCCCCAGAGGATTAACTTCAAGTCTTAGGAGAAGGTAATACTGTAACAGTCCCTGCTTCCTTCCACCATGCGTCCCCCCTGCCCTCCCCCAACCCCGAGGCTCCCCACGCCCTCCCCCATCACGGGTCCCCCTCCCCGCGACTCCCCACGTGCTCCTCCACGTGGAGCTGCGTCTTGCTTTGCTTACCTTGCAAATGGATGAAGACACTTGGGAGAAAAAGGAGCCAGACTGGAAAGGAAAAAAAAAAAACATTCCACCCAATTCTGAGTCTTTGTAAGGGTACGTATCTGCCTCCCACCCCCTCCCAGCCCTTTTCATGCATCTCACCAAGTGATTTCCAGGCTTCCACCAACAGTGAACACCACCAGCATCCACAGATGCACAGAAACCTTTCCGTGAATATAAAGAACATCTCAAAGACCCTTTAGGAACAGCACCCAGATATGGGCAGTTGGAAAAAAAAAAAAAAAGGTCTCTGTGCGGTGAGGGGAAACTTGGATTCCCGAAATCAAGTGGGAGCCTCAACGGACAAAACATTTTTAGAATCACTGCAGCACTGGGCTGGAATGAGAGGTGGACAATCTGGATTCAACCCAGTTTCCTTCACAGCAGAAAGAAACCCCTTCGGAGCTATGAATATGCTACCAGCATCGTTGCTGAAGCCACCAAAGCCCGCGTCCCACACGCGTCTATCCCGGGAAGCTCTTCCCCACGCTGTACCAGCCCGCCGTGTTTGCTACAGAGGTCTCCCCGGGGCCTTCCCGTGGCTTCAGCAGCAGGGCCTGGGGTGCTCAGAGCTTCCCCCCAAATCCACCACGTGGGAGCACGCTTGGTCAACTTGGCAAGACTTAACAGAGAGAAAAACAAAATCAGGCAAGGCTGAAGCCCAGACAACACTGGGGCAGAGGGAGGAAGGGAGGAAGGGATGGGCCCGCCCCTGGCTCTGTTCCAGCCCAGGATCAAGTTGGGATTAGAGGAGACGGCACCACGACCTTCTTCTGTGACTCATGCGTACAGCCAAACGCAGCCCGTCTCGCTGCGTCTGCCTACCACGGGGACAGCAGTTCAATTCAACTACGTCACATCCGTTCACTGATGAAAGTGGCATCGATGGAAACACCTGGCCCGGGCTGGCACCGAGCAGACTTCGGTCAACGTTTACAGACGTCTGTCTGCATCGCGCACAGTGTCCGCTTACCCGCATCCTACCACCTTAGGTTCTGCTAACTACTCAAAGCTCATCCTTGAACTCAAACTCCCAGCAAACCAACCCCACTGACAGGAGAAAATCGATCCGCTTTGACTTTCTAATACAGCTAGCCTGAAGCACAGTAACACAAAGGAAACGTACTAAAAAGCACGCTCCCTTTATATCCTAACGGGGCAGCTGACCCTCCTGCCATGGCGACCCCGAAAGCAGCCCTCCCGCTGTTTTCTCCTGGAGAAAACACAGAGCTCCGTCTACACTCAGGGGTGTCAGCGTGGGCCCCAGAGGTGCCGACCAAGACGAAGAAAGCACACCCACCAAGTTCTCTATCAAAATAGAGCAATTTATTCAAGACACTGAATATGATCTGTTGATTCTCTCTTGAAACAAATGAGCTACGACGCACAAGGTGATTCTCTTTCTGGGAGCACGTGAGGGTGAGGGGCGGGGGGAGAACGAAACGGGGGCCGTGTGGATGGAACAGAATCTGGAAAACGCGGACAGGAGCACATCTGGCTGCACGTCTGACACAGACAATAAAAACCGCAGAAGCCAGAATTCACAACCTCAGTGAGCGGCGGAAGGAACGATTCTGCACTTGACAAGAAACACGATTAAAAAAAAAAAAAAAAAAAAAAAGGTGGAACAAAAGGTTAAAAGAGAAAAATAACAAGGAACAAAAAGCAGACCCTTATGTTTGACAAAGTGCACTTCACTTGGCTCCAAGCTCTATTTTTAGAAAGACAAAACGAACGTCACGTCCTGGGTGTCATGCGGGGTCACATGTGCCCCGTGGGGCGGCATCCCTTCCCCAGGTGGGCGCAGAATGAGTTCTCAGTCACGCAAACCCCACGGAACATTCCGGGCAGGACCGTTGTGTTACTCCTGCTCTCACAATCAAGGTCCCATTTGGTCACCGAGACTGAAGCATTTACTTCCAAGTGTTAGACGCTGTCAACGACGTCCAACGGTAACACGAGCCACGGGGCACCGATGACAGGGGTGCGTCCGCTGAGCGCTGGCTGGCAGGGTGCAGCTGGTGGGCAGCGTCCGCGGCTCAGGGACGGCTGCCGTCCTGCTGAGAGCGGGGATGTGTTTCCAGGGGCGCTGGCTGCCTCCTCGTCTTGCCTCCCCGGGGCCCCTGGGAGGCTCCTTCCCAGTGGCTGGCCGAGGACGCCAGGAATGCGGACAGTCTGCCTTCCTCAGCCTCAGGTCACTGCCAGACCCAGGATCAAGGCCCCGTGTCAGTGGCCTCACAGCCCTTGGCTCCAACCCGGCAACTCCCAACTGGTTCAGATTTACCAAGAGGCTAAAGTCAACACTTGGAAACCCTGGGTATTGACTGTCCGGTGAGGATCGTTGCGTGAACCGACTGTCTTCACCCGTCAGCAGGCTTTGGCTTGTCAAACACAAACTGTGTCCTGACCCTGGACAGCTGATGTCTGTAGACGTGACACATTTTCATTGGGTGAGGGGGTCCAGATGGTGTTCGTCTAGATCCCCCCAAACTGCACCTCAAACCTAGTAACTTCTTGGTGGCAGGGAATTACCAGTGTGCCCGGGGATGTCTGCCATCTTCACAGATGGCAGTGGAGACTCCGGAGAACTCTGATCTTCTTAAAGGCCAAGCGTTTAGGTAACAGATCCCAAATAAAATGCTCCACTCAGACATAAACAGAGCACCTGTTGGTCTTCTACAGACGGGGCTTGAATGACTCGCAGATCCATGGAGGCCCATTAATGATCCGAGAAAGATGAATGCACTCTGGCTTTTGGGGCTGGTTCCAGGACAATCCAAGTTTTGCAGAAGGGCCTGGTCTGCTCTGCCCGTTAGCTTCTGGCTGCACAGACAGACACCAGCCTCTAAGTAACATCGGGCCTTGTTGCTGGAACACACACACGGCTGCACCCTGCCTGCCGCCAGCCCCCCGGGGCCCGGCCCCCTGCCCCATCCCGGCCTGTGCCTGCAGGAAGACGGATGAACCCAGAGGCCCTGTCTTCCGCTGCTTCCCCCGCTGCTAATTTAAAAGATGGGTCAGCGTCGGGTTATGACAACAAAAGTACAAAGGTCACCTGATCCAATGAAAGGAAACTCCTCTAGGAACACAAAGCCATGTTTAATTTTTTAAAAACAGTAAAAAGATTCATTATTACAAAAAGAAAACCTTTCTCCTCCTCTGTTGCAAGAGGAAGAAACTATGAAGAGGACAGAAATTATTAGTGACAGTCTACCTACGTAATTCACCTTCAGGACCGAAAACCTCTCTCCCTGTTCGTTTTTGTCGTTATTAGACCCAGTGAGATCCTGGAGCCTCTCCCGTCAGCTGTGCAAGGACCGGCCGAGGTGCTCTTGGTGGGGGGCCCACAGGTGGCCCCACAGCCTGAATGATGCCAGGCGGCCTCCTGCTGAGTGGACGGCTGTGACGGCCCCTTCAATGCCGCTGGTCCTGGGAACGCTTCTTGGGTCCGAAGGCACGCTTCTCCAGGTCTCTCCTGCCGGCTACTATACGGTCAACACACCCTGAAAAATGCCAAGGTCGTCTTCGAGCTGGAAGGGCCCGGATTTTCCTCTCTGGCCGTAGAACAGTCCCAACGCCGACCCCAGGGCTGGCCCCTTCCCACCCAGAGTCCTCACTGCCTCTCGTGAAGCTGAAAGAGAAAAAGCTACCTCAGACCCTGCCTGTGTCTTCCTAAACTTTATTTTTTTTAAAATATGAATCACACAAAGCTCTCTATGTCTGATGGCCATTTTAGGATTTTAAAATTGTTTTAACATAAAAATATTTTTTTTTTCTCCAAAAATACTCTGGGCTCTTTCTAAGTCACTTTTTTTTTTTTCTCCTGTAAAAAGTCCCCCTGCCCTGCCTTCTTACATAAAGCACTTAGTATGCGCCAAAAGTGCCCTTGAGACCTAAGATGGGAAGCGACTATGAGGAAGGGGCGGAGAGAGTGCGCGAGGGGGAGGGGGGGAGGGAGGGAGGGAGGGAGGGCAGGGCGAGAAAGCCCCGCCTGTCAGAGACTCTGTGAGGGGGTGATGCCAACCAAGACCACGAAGGAAGGAGAGGTGGAGGGGGCAGGCGACACCAGCAAAGAAGCAACACACCCAAAACAGTTTCCAACCTCAGACCCGAGGCCCCCAGACGACAGGATTCCAGCCCATAGAAAAACCACGGGACAAAGAGTCTAGAAAATAGAAAGTGTTGGGATTACAAAGTTGCCCATTTCATCCGTACAAACTGGTCTTTGAACATCCTTGTGAGAGTAACTGTAGTGTCCAAATTTTTAGGAAAAAAAAAAAACCCACCACGTGAGGAGTTCCCCACCCCCCTTTTGGTTTATCACAGCATTTTTTTTCTTTTTCTTTTTGGCACAGTTTTTTTTGTTGTTGTTGTTTTTTTCTTTTCCTCTCAGCCATCAGAGCCTGTTCTGGATGGAAACCAAACCATGCACCGTCTAGCTGGTGGCTTCGTGCTTCCCAGGCTGAATGCTCCAGGTGGAGACCATTCTTTCCCCCCTTTGATATGACTGTGTGTATGTTTTTGTTTTAAACTTCTTGATAAAGATTACCAAAAAATAGAGACTCCTGTGGCCAGGGATGAGTTGATTTCAAAGTACACTCTAAGGTCAAGTTCGTACAGTTTTGGAGCTGACAGAATTGTGTTTGAATAGTGCTACAACCCCACACATTCACTGCTGGTCCGTTAGAATTCTCTTCTTGTTTCTAAAATATTTCATGTTTACTTTCGCAGATCTAAGACACACACCTGGAAGGAAAGAGAAAGCGCCTGTTATCTTGAGACACGACACAAGATGCCTTTAGAGCAGAGGCTGGCAAACGGCCCTTGGACCAAATCAGGCCTGCCACCCACTTTTTACAGAGTTTTATTGGTACACAGTAGAGAGGGTTCAGAGCATCTCTAACGACAGGCTGACGTCTGAGCACCTGACCAAGCAACCCCAGGCAAACAGGACAGAGGGCAAGAGCCAGGTCAAGGGCTATGCTAGGAACTAATGGGGTGGCCACAGCCATCGGCGGGCGTCACGGACCAGACACCGACATGGCAGGGCAGAGGGCAAGTCACGCCTGAGCACACATTTGGGGGCCGGGCTGACATTCCAGCCAGCCAGCCCACTGCCACCTGCCCTACAGCTCATGGCAATTCCAAATGCAGGCATGAATCCAAAAGCTAGACATCTTAGGCGATCAACATAGGGCCACTGGGACCCCGGAGACCCGTGGAATGCAAAGTCGGGCCTTTATCACCAGAGGGCCCAGCAGGCTGGGAGGCAAGACAGGACCAAGTTTCTCAGCCTCGGCACCTGCGATACTTGCGGCCGGTCACTTCTCTCCTGTGGGCATCCCGTCCACTGCAGGAGGTTCAGCAGCAGCCCTGGCCTCCACTCACCAGATGCCAGTAGCCCCCCGACCAAGGCGGTGGCAACCAAAATGCCTCCAGACATTGCAGATGCCCTCCAGGGGCAGAATCACCCCAGTTGAGGACCACCAATTTCACCGAGAAAACGTCATTCAGGAAGCAAGAGAGACGGCTGCTCCCAGAGGCGGTGGCAGCCCAGAAGTTTCCTTCACCCACACACACTGGCTGCGGCCCTCGGAGGCCACCACAGCGCTGGAAGCCCCCGCGGGTATCAGGGGTCCGACTTCTCGTGTCTCCACCGCCGAGCCCTCCGCCCCCCAGGAAACTACGGGTGCTGCTTACGGAGCCGTCCGATGCGCTGGCGCCCACTTTGTCCCCTCGGGCGTTCCAGCACACCTCGAAGATGCCGCCGGTGCCTCGGTAGCTGTGGACGAGACTTCCGCTCTGCAAAGCAAAGCCGCCATCACTCGCCATGCAGAGCGCCGACGTGGACCCCCAGGGTGTCAGCACAGAAACTTTCAAACATAGAAGCTAACGGAATTTTCAGTGGCCGTTAACGCGCCTCTCAGACCTGCTGCCACGGGGGGCATAGCTGACCTACGGCAGCCCGCGGAGTCGGCCTAAACGTGTTTCAGCCGAGGTCACGCCTCCCAGGGGTCATTCCCGGGGGCCAACGACTGAGGGCGGCAGGGGGACTCAGGCAGCCGGGGAAGGAGCAAGTCAACAAGATCATACGTGTTTTTATATTTAGAGAAGGCGTCCATCTCACTGACGATTAAAGAGACCCTCAACGTGTCTCAAAGAGTGCTGTGATTTATAAAAAAAAATAAAGGGGTAAAATGGTTTGATGACTTGCTGACAGCAGGAGTTATGTAACTGATGATGTCGTTTTAGAAATCCATCCATCACTATTTCCCGTGAGAGTCCCATGAATAGACTGCTACACGTTGATGTCTGCTTTCTGGGTGGCCTATCTGGGGCTGTGAGGCTGGGCTCAGCACCAGGCTGGTTTCCCATAAGGGCCACCGTCACCTCTTGCTCACCGGGAAGACGTGACCACATGAGGCGGCTCCTGGAAAGCCTGAGGTCTCAGTGGACCACCCGCGGGCCCACGCCAGTTAACATGGCTCCCGTACCACCTCCCTGCACCAACCACAAGGGGGCGTGCGCTTGAGAAAGTGCATTCATCTGAATGCCACCCAGGCCTAAAGGAATCACGAAGGAGCGTGGGAATCAAGCAGGAGGGGAGGGACTTCCCTGGCGGTCCAGTGGTTAGGACTCTGCGCTTCCACTGCAGGGGGCACGAGTTCAATCCCTGGTCGGGGAACTAACATCCCGTGTGCTGCACGGGGCGGCCAAAAAAATACAAAAACAAAAGACAAAACGAAACAAAAAAAACCCCCCCAAAAAACCAGGAGAGGAGAGGCCACTTCATCCATCCTGAGGCCACACAGAATGGATCGCTGGCTGTCTGCAGTGATTCCTCCCATAGCACATTTCTCTCTTCCATTAGCAGGAGACCCAAGAGCCCAGTATACTCAAATACCATCTCCTTTTACTTCTGTGACAGCGTAACCAACAGTGACATTCCCGCTGCTACCCAAACATAAAACACTTCCCTTCAAAAAATCAAAATGCCGAGACAACAGCCAACAAATATTCCTCATGGCCCTTGATCTGTTCCCTGAAGAAGCTACAGGAGCTGGTGTGGAGCAGAGGCGGTCGGGGCTGGCCTCACCCCGGACGGCCGTTCCCCCGGAAAGCTCGGATGGAAGGACGCTTCCGACCTAGACCTTAGTACCCACAGGGCAGCGTCTCAGGTGGGAAGATCACTGGGTTACGAGTTTCCAGGTGACTCCTCAGGCCCAAGAGAAGGAAGTGTCAGGTGGAAGGCATACCTGCCAAGGACTCAGAAAAAGTAACGAGTCGATGGGCGTCCCTGGCGGGGAAGACCGCCCGCCCACACGGAGCACAGGGCAGAGGGCACTGGGTCTGGGCTCCACGCGGGGAGCTGGGGTTTGTGTCAGGGCTCCGCGTCCAAGGTCAGGCATTCCTGAGCACGCACCCATTCCCTGATTGCCGTTCCGGGCGTGGGCCACCGAAAACATGACAATGGGGGCGCTCCCTCTGGAGAGGACTGGGCGGTGGGAATCGGGGGTTACCTGCGTGTTCCAGATGTGCACACACTTGTCAAAGGAGCCGCTGGCCAAGTGCTTCCCGTCGGGGCTGAAAGCTACACTGTAGACCGGCTCCTGGTGTTTGGTGAGCGTGTGGATGCAAAAGCCCCGCTCCACGTCCCACAGTCGAACTGTAGAATCGAACGAAGCACTGCAGAGACGGGAGAGAAAACATCACCACAACACACGCGGCTTCCCGACTGCTTCCCTAAGACGCGGCACGGACAGCGGGCGCTGCTTTCCTTTCCTGGCTCTTACGTTTCGAGAGACAACAAGCGGGTACACTCTTCCTCTTCTAAAACGTGAACCAGATATACTGAAAACAAAGCCACGGTCGTAAAACAGATCTTCTCCTTCTTTTTTTGGGTGCTGTTATGAGGGAAACAAATTGACATCCACACTCATTTGTCTGTGCGTTTTTCTAAGATATGAATGATATGTACTTTTGTATTCACTACATTTTCTAAAGTGCTCCCACAACTTACAACACAACATCTATCGTTGCCAACTAAAATAATGCTGAGAGCCGTATTTGGGGAAATAGCAAACTGAGCGAATACAGAATTAAAATATAATCGCATCCAAATACACAATCACACTCCTGGGAGCTGCAACTTTTAGTAATTTCCAAACTGGAAAGAAGAGTACACAGCACGAAGATGCTTTACCCGGCATTCGTTCTCTGCAGGGACTTGCAGGCAGCGGCGTGTCCCCGTATGCTTGTTAACTAGAAGGGCGGCTTACGCTCGTTAACGGGAGCTACGCGATACAAAGCACCTTCCAAGTTATAAAAGAAAGGAGAAAAGATAGCGTTCTGCATCCTAGACATTTAAGTGGATTTCAGGACAATTACTTGAAATAAGAGAGTAATGGCCTTGGTGTTTTTCTGGATCGGCCTTTCAGCTGATGTGGGACTTCAGTCCAGTGTTTTCTAAGAGATGGCCTGGGGTCGGTCTTTTAAGTAACAAGAGTCCTTGCTGCCTGGCGAGGCCGCCCACCCCACGGCTACACAGCAAAGACGGAGGGCTCTCCCTCATTTATAGGAGGGCCGTGCCAACTGCCACTTCCCCCCACAACCCTGCTCTCTGCAGCTATACAGAACAAACCCACTGCTGCTTCCTGGCAGGGAAACATTCCTTCCAAGCCTGGTCTTTCCCAGGCTAAACAAACACCCACGCTTTGTTGGCTCATGGTCTCCGGACCCCTAAGTAATCCGGAAATTCAGCCTCAGGATCTCTTTAGTTCGTTCTTCTAAAGGTTCGCGTTAAAATATCATACTGGGATTGGAACATTATATCCTGCATGGGGTCCGATGACAAGTCTGCTGACCGCAGCCTAGGTGATGTAGTTCTGCGGAGGCCACTGTGGTGACGTATAACCACTCTTTTCAATTCTGGCATCTGACTGACTAGCCACTCCTCTGCCTCCAATGCTGGTGTCTTAGGGGGTTCACTCTATAAACAGTTAGGTCAGATCTGGCTGCGGCTGGGGAGACGTTATCACCATTCAGCATTCTCACCAGCTGCAGCTCCAAGTTGAACCAAGCACACCAAGCCCAAGGTCCAAGCTGAATTGTTTCCTTTCTCCATCAGGAAAGCCAAGTGCCGGGAGCCTGGACATATACTGATTCCTCCCACCAGCCTCATGGTTAAGACCGTCCTTACCTCAAGTTAGCCGTCACGTGATAATTTGTATCTTGGGGCCCTTTCAAAATCAGCTGCCTCTCCATTTACTTTGGAAGGGCGTAAACACATTTGGAAGACAACTTGGCAATATTTTCTGGGCTCCCTGGATATGAATAACTTTTACCGGCCATGTTGCTGGCTCAGCCGCAGTGAGCAAGGTTGCTTTCAGGAACCGAGACCGGGCTGAGGGCTGTCTTCCCTTTACCTTGCTAGCATGATGCTGGAGTTTGGGTTGCTGGTGGCTGGCCCGGTGGGACTCCACTTTATGGTATATATCTCTTTGCTGTGAGCTTGAAGGTCATGGACACACGTATCCTGCTTCATACTCCAGATCTAGAGAACACGTTGGGAACAAGGTGAGCAACGGCTGCTTCTCCCACCGGCGGAGGTTCACCACCATCCATCCCTGCTGGGAGCGTTCCTCAGGTTCCTGCCTTTGGGAAGCTCACGCCCAGTGCGGTGGGCAGCCGGCAAACTGGCCAGCAGAGGGGCCGGCCGAACACCAGGGGGCGCCCATGAGAAAGGCCGCGGGAAGGGAAGGCTGCTCGGCAGGACCCTTGACTGATAAGCAGGAGGTCACTGCGGGACAGTGACCTGTCATTTGCAAAGAGGAAAGGTGACAGAGGTGGGAACAGTGCTCGGAACAGAACATCCAGCTGGAGGAGCAGTGAATGCTAAGACCAGCATTGAGTACAGGGGGTCGCCTGGGGTCAAATGGCCCAGCCGTTTAGAATGCTTTACCTTTAACGTCATGTCATCAGAGCAGGATGCTAGCAACATCCCAGAAGGATCCCATTTGATGGCGTTGACCTCATTCTGAAAGAGAGCAAAGGGTTTCAAAAAGAAAGGCAGGCCTGGGAGTAGTAACATAGCCTTCCAGCAGGGGGAAGGAGCGCGCTGTCCTCTGCAGAAAGCCTACCTGCATCCCCCCTGGATAGAAAAGAACTCGCCCCAGAGCGCATGCATATTCGCCTTTGCCTCACCCCGCCCGCCTTGCTCATTTATACAAAACGCACGGCCCGTATGCCACACATAACCAGCCACCCTCATCTTATTTCTCTAAGGAAAAAAAAAAAAAAAAAAAAAATCACAAGTAGGAAGGAAGCCAAATGAATTTACACAGAGTAAGGGCAGCACATAAAACCAGGAAGACCAGTGAGTTATTTTAAAGCTGATTGGAAAGTCATTTTCCTGCTCACTCTTAATACAGCAGCTACCCGCTCTGTCTAAATCTGTCAGGACATCTCTCTTTTGGTGCTGAGTGGAGGGGGAGGAAACGTAAAGAAGCAAGGTTACCAGAGGGGTAACCCAGGCCCAAGACGATGTGACCTGAACACACACACGCAGACGAGCACAGCTTACTTGGCTATTTCCAGAGCAAACAGCCAAGTAAACAGAATGCTGTAACTCGGCACATATGGAAAGCTCTGGCAGGCAGGCCAGTGTGCAATGTGGACCGGGGGCAGGCGCAGAAAGGAACAAGGCTGCAGGCAGCCTTCCGGTTCTGGGGGCCAGGGGACCTCGAGGCTAAATCCTGGAGGACGAAGGCAAATGCTCCCGCGGGCAAGGGAGCCGCCTGCAGCTGAGTGGAGGCAAGGAATGATGTGCCCGGCGCGGTGGGCCGGGGAGAGACGGCGGGAGCCAGCCGCGGGTCTCGGGCCTCCCGTTTCTAGTAGGGGGACCGTGGCGCCCCGTCCCGTTCTCTCATGCCTGTTGCTCCAGCCTAACAATTAACTCATTTCACACTCATAATTAACTTCCCAATTAATCCCACGCTGCTAAGTGCTCTGGTTTGGATGATAAATTGTAATGGTCACGCTACTTGCTAAGGGCACTGAGTGTTGAACGGTGCGAGACAGGGAGGGGTAAGTGCGTCTGTGCTCCATGTGGTACCCGTGGTGGAAGGCCCAGAAAAAAGGGAGGCATTGGAGCCTGCAATACAGGGAGCAGGCCTGTGGGTGAGCCAGGGAGGTCGAGGAGGTCGGACTGAGTGTGTGTGCACAGGCAAGCGGACCCAGGAGGACACCAAGAGAAGCCGTGCCTGGTGAGAGGTGCGTACCAGGGACAAGAGCAGCGTGGGTGGCTCTGAGTGTAACTGCTGAGAATAGAACCCGAGGGTGCATCTCCAAGGGCCTGCCTGCAAGAGGGAGCTGGTGCCCATTGACTGTCCCCAGTCGAACCCCCTCCCACCTTCCAGGGTGAAAGTGGACTTTCCTCTCCCTCCCTCTGCAGCCCAAGTCACAATTCCCAGAAAGCATCCAGGAACGGCTCACAGGGTCTCGGGAAGAAATCAGCTCGACTACATTTAGCTCATAGCTTGTGTGCAATGATGGGTTGCAATGAGACCCGTTTAAAGAGCCAGGTGGTGCGATGGCACAAAAGTCCCAAACGGGTCAGCTGGGAAGTCACAAAGATTTCCTAGTAAGAGCTCGGGGACAGTCTAGGAGTAGAGGAGAAATAAGTTTAGGTCAGAAAAATTAAAAAAGAACGGTCTGTTTATAGCCACGACAAGATGTTAACAGGACAATTGCTCCCTGGGCTTTGAAAGAACCTTCTTTTGGAAGCAGGGACCTGTAGGGACAGAAGCTGGAAAAAGTGGGTACTAAGGAAACAGGCAAGTGCCAAGGACAATGCAGTTTATGTCAGGTAAGTTAGTGGCAAGGGATGCTGTGAGTCAAAGGTGGGGAGCAGTGCAGGTGTGAGGTGCTCAAAGCCAACAGGTCCTCCAGGAGGACCAGGGTAGAGGCGGGGGCGTTGCACACGAGAGGGACCTGCCAGGGGAAGGCTGTGAAGAGCCTCATGGGCTATGCTGGGGAATCTGATGATACATCCAAAGAGGGCAAAAATGCTAATTTGAAAAGACACATGCACCCCAATGTTCACAGCAGCGTTACTTACAATAGCCAAGACATGGAAGCAACCTAAGTGTCCATCAATAGATGAATGGATAAAGAAGATGTGGTACACACACACACACACACACACACACACACACACACACGGAATACTACTCAGACAAGAAAAGAATGAAATTCTGCCAGTGGCAACAACATGAACTTGGAGGGTATTATGCTTAGTGAGCTAAGTCAGACAAGTATCATATGCTATCACTTACATGTGGAATCTAAAAAAATACAACAAACTAGTGAATATAAGAAAAAAGAAGCAGATTCACAGATACAGAGAACAAGATAACGGTTATTGCTGGGGAGAGGGAAGGGGGAGGGGGGCAAGACAGGGGTAGGGGATTAAGAGGTACAGACTATTATGTATAAAATAAATAAGCTACAAGGATATATTGTACAGCACAGGGAATATACCCAATATTTTATAATAACTATAAATAGATTATAATCTTTAAAAATGTGAATCGCTATGTTGTACACCTGAAACTTACATAATACCGTAAATCAACGATACTCGATAAAAAAATTAATTAATTAAAAAAAGGAATTCAGTGAGAAGTCAGGTGGTGTCTGAGTTTCTTGGATTGAATGTTGATGTTTTCCACCAAATTTAGGAAAATTTGGCAAAATCATTGTTTCAAATAATTTTTCTGTTCCATTCTCTTTTCTTCTCTCTCCACTACACATATATGCTAGAGTGCTTCATACTGTCTCATAGGTCACTAAGCCTCTATTCATTTGTTCAATCGTTTACCAATTCTTCAAATTGGCTACTTTCTATGATCTCTCTTCAGGTTTACTAACCTTATTTCTGCAACCTCTCCACCATCCATTAAGATTTTCACTTCAGACACTCTACCTCTCAATTCTGAGATTTCCACTTGACTGTTTTAAGAACAGTTTTCCTTCCTCTGCTGCCCTTCCCCATCTGTTCACTCATTACAAACAGCCTTTCCTTTATGTCCTCATATAGTCTAATAATAGCTACTTTAAAGTCTTTCCTGCAAAATCCAACATCTGGCTCATCTCAGGCCACTTTTTTTTTTACACTGCCTGCCCAGATGGGATACCTGGGTTAGCCGATCACCTGAGATGGCTACAACAGCCCCAGGAGCAATGGGCCCCAGCTGGATACCTGGGTTAGCCGATCACCTGAGATGGCTACAACAGCCCCAGGAGCAATGGGCTGCAGAGAACTGGTCTGCAGTCACGGTGCCCTTTAACCCCCGGCACAGAGCAGCCGCTCCCGCCTCCCGGCACCTGCGCGTGAACCTCAGCCCGCAGTCAGAAGTCGCACTCACCGTGTGCCCCTGGAACGTCTTGACCGGGCGGTCAGAGCCGAGTCTGCAGACGTGGATGCACATGTCTGTGCTACAGGAGGCGAAGGCAGTGTTGTTCTGCCAATCCACGTCGAGGGCAGGGGCTGTGGAGCAGCACATGGTCAGGGGGGACACGCGCAGTCAGCAGCTGTGCACACAGCTCAGGAGGCTTGGCAGAAGTAACAGCACAGCCAAGAGGCCTAAGGACAAGGTAAAGCCGCACCCCCAGTGTGAACTCAGCCTCCGTCCCTCGCAGACCGTGAAGTCTGTCCTTCACATCTGCAGGGATGACCAGAGGCCTACAGAGAGAGACCCTGCGACGCCGCAGGTGCCAGAAGCACACAGCCGCTCGCTTCCCCGGCGCAGGTGAGACAGGGCAGGCGAGAAGCACGCCGCCTACTCCCCCGGCGCAGGTGAGACAGGGCAGGCGAGAAGCACGCCGCCTACTCCCCCGGCGCAGGTGAGACAGGGCAGGCGAGAAGCACGCCGCCTACTCCCCCGGCGCAGGTGAGACAGGGCAGGCGAGAAGCACGCCGCCTACTCCCCCGGCGCAGGTGAGACAGGGCAGGCGAGAAGCACGCCGCCTACTCCCCCGGCGCAGGTGAGACAGGGCAGGCGAGAAGCACGCCGCCTACTCCCCCGGCGCAGGTGAGACAGGGCAGGCGAGAAGCACGCCGCCTACTCCCCCGGCGCAGGTGAGACAGGGCAGGCGAGAAGCACGCCGCCTACTCCCCCGGCGCAGGTGAGACAGGGCAGGGGAGAAGCACGCCGCCTACTCCCCCGGCGCAGGTGAGACAGGGCTGGCGAGAAGCACGCCGCCTGCTCCGGCACCTTGCTGCTCCCAGGAATATCACTGTGCTGGGCTGACTGGATACAGAGGAGAGGAAAAAGATTTCACACCCTCTGTTCAAGGTATCCGCACTGAGAAAATCTCCCACAGGGAATTCCCCGGTGGTCCAGCGGTTAGGACTCTGTGCTCTCACTGCCGAGGGCCCGGGTTCGATCCCTGGCCGGGGAACTGAAATCCCACAGGCCACGTGCCACGGCCCAAAAAAGTCCCCCACCACACAATTAATGCATTCCACCAACTGGAGGATGCTTACCGTTGACAAGAACCCCTGAGGGGACACAAGTGACCTTATGATGAACACTGCCTCTGGCTCCTGAACCTTTCTCAGGGGCAAGCGGCTCCAAGACCTCTGTGAGGTTGCGGGGATGGTGACGGCCCTCTTCCCTTCTCCCAACCTCCCCGGGAGACTACTCAGCATCTTTGTTCTCTCCACACACTTCCTTGCTTCTGGGCAAACAGAGGGTTAAGTCCTGCAAGCCCCTGGTGAGATCTTCATCGACAGATCGGTCCCTAACCGTGTCCCACGTGTGTTTCTTACAGGCAGGTCAGCACTGAATTGGGAGAAGAATCCAGCTTCCTCAGGATACGCTAACTCGGACTGCCCCCTCCCAGGCTCAGCCTTCAGGTAAGAAGTGCGCCCGTGCACATGCGCCAGCCTTCCACAGCTGCAGGGCTGGGTCCCCTTAGCTCCCCTGTCCAGCTCTGTCCCCACACAGAGGCTACAGGTGGGAGGATCTGGCCGGGACGCAGCACTGGCTTTTTCAACAACCCAGGGCGCGCATCTCTGTGCGTCACACCCCCTGCGGAGCGGTTCAGCACAGGCCCCCGGTTTCTGCTGCATTTCCCACGCGTGCCCAGTGGAACAAAGGAACCGGATCCATTTGGTCAGAAGCATGTTCCTGGGAGCCAGAGAGCAAAGAGCAAAGCCGCAGCTGCTCCTGTTTACAACACTACACGAGCCAAATCACAAACTCCCGGGCCAGCCTCTGCAGTGGGGTGTGCAATTAAGACGCCTGGAAGAGCGACAATCTGGCGGGCGTTTCAGGGGATGGTGAGCAGCACCTGGCCGTAAGAATTAACGTGCGCTGAACCCCTGCCATCTCAACAGAGGATGCTGTGTACTCAGGTGTCTGGCCCCATTCTGCGTCGATGGTGCTGCCAGGACCCTGCCCTCCCCCCAGGAGCTCACCATCCAGTGTGGGCGGGGACAGGTAACAGGGCTAAGCTATTCTGGGGGTCTGCGTGGCCTCCCTGCCCACACTTGGCCAATGATGTTTGACCATCAGCAGCACTCTAGGTGCAGCCAAGCATTACTTCGCTTTTTAAAAAAAAAAAAACTTTTAATTTTGAAATGCTCACAGAATCGCAGGATGCTGCGAAGATGTAACAGGCCCCACGTTGTACCCTTCCCCCACTGGTGGCACTTTATGCCCCTACAGTACAACGCCCAGACCCAGAAGGTGAATGGGCGCCAAGTGTGAAGTGCTGCACTGCTTGATCACACGCGCAGGCCTGTGTAACGACCACCGCAGTTGAGATCCGGAACCCTGTTCCATCACCACGAGGACCTCCCTGTGCCACGTCATCAGCACACCACGCCCTCCCTGGACCACCCCTAAACTCTGGCTCCACATCTAAAATTTCGTCATTTCGAGAATGTTACGTAAATGGCATCATCCAGCAGGTGACCCTTGGAGACTGGCTTTTTCCACGCAGCAGAACCCCCTTGAGAACCTATCCAAGCCGTCGTGTGTTATCGATAGTCTATTGGTAACCTGTTCCTTGTCACTGCTGAGCGGTGGAACACCGTTAGGCTCTGAGCTAACACTTCCTGCTGATGGTGAACAGCTGACGCCCCCCACCAGGCCTTCATGATGAACACCTACGGGGCGAGGCAGTTTCACAGATCTACCCACCAAATGCTAAGGAAAGGTGCCCCTACCGCTCTCCCTGCCTGTGCTTCATCCTGAAAAACAGCACCCTTTCTTTTCTTCCATCTTGGACAGTCTCTACCACACCACTTGACACTACAAAGAAAGAGCAAATAACACACGGAGCTTCCTGACCCAGCAATGGGATATGGGTCGACCTCATGGGCAGCAGAACTGCAGGTGAGAAGCTCTCTCAGGACACAAGAGACATGTGGTCTGTGGGATGGAAAGCCATTCCATGGACCTTGGGAATGCTCTGGGAATATTATATTCCGCTGGAAGACTTGATACACGAACTCTTAAGATAAAACTGTTAGACGAACCTTACTGATGGCTATTTTGGGCAAATCATTCTCTGAAAAACAGAAGCCAGAGCTCTCTTCATTACAGATATTCTCCCATCACATGAGCACAGAAGTCAGCACACCTGGTGTTCTACGACTCTGCCCTGTCACTGCATCCCTCCCGACAACAAAGGTAGGGACGGTCTTGGGATTTATGCCAAGCACGATGGAAACCCACCAGACTCACTTGCTTTGGTCTACAGAGTCTACAGCATAGGTGTCTGACATGGAGATGACACACACACATCAAAACCTGGAGACCGGGTTGCCAGGGACCGGGGAAAGCGGGAATGGAGAGTGAGTTCTTCATGGGTAAGGGGTCTCCTTATGGGATGACAGAAATACTGCGGAGCTAGACAGTGGTGAATGCTTTGTATATGCTGCCCGCTCCAAACACACACACACACACAGGCACACACACACACACAGACACATACGCACACACACATACACACACAGGCACACACACACACAGATACACACACAGGCACACACACACACAGATACACACACAGGCGCACACACACACACAGACACATACACAGACACACACAGGCACATACACACACACAGATACACCAACACACACACACACAGGCACATACACACACACAGGCGCGCACACACACACACACACAGACACATACACACACAGGCGCACACACACACAGATACACACACAGGCGCACACACACACAGACACACACACACAGGCACATACACACACACACACAGGCACATACACACACACACAGATACACAGGTACACACACACACACACACACACACACACACACACACACACACACACACACACACACACACACACACACACAGGCTGGGATGCCAAGCTGCCTGCTCTTGGAGCCCTGTCCGTTTCCTGGTGGGGAAATATATTCTATAAAATGTTCACCAACTTCCACATCATCAACAGTGTCAGACTAAAGCGATAAGAAAATTCACCGGCAGCCCCAGCAGGTGCCTCCGGTGTGGTCCCAAGGACAGCCGTGGAAGAGACGGGCTGCCTTTCCAGGGTGGCGGGGTGCACCCCGGCGCCTCCCGGGTCTGCCTCCGTCAGGAGGGAACGGCGTGCCGCGTGGAGTAACGGACGCTGGCGTCCACGCATTCGTCTCAGTCGTGTCAAGGCCTTGTCGGGACCTTTCCTCATAGTCTGCTCCCTGCAGGACCACGTCCCCCGCGTGGAGCCCGCCCTGGGCACGGAGGAGATGCACTGCCTGGGGGAGGCCTCGGGGCCAGTCCTCTGGTCCAGACCATCACCAGGCACCCAGAAATACCCAGCAGGAAAGGCCCTCTGATCCCCTCCTAAACACTGTCTCGGGGCCACCTGACACAGTAAACGTTCACCCTGTACACTCAGCGATTCCCTCTCAATGGAGGCGACGCCTCCTCGAAGGGAAGCGGCATCTACTCCCTGCTGTCAACTTCAAGCCAGCTTCTCCTAACAGTTCATTAGTTTCCATCTCTGTCCTAAGGTGAGAGACCACATCTCACAACAGGACTGGGTCACACGGAACACGAAGCATCAGGTGGGAATCTGGGAACCTGGGCCCCCTAGACCCCTGGCTGCCCCACGTGGCCTGGTGAGGACCCCACACACACAGAGACGTGTGTGGTCGAGAGCAGCAGCTACACGTCCGTGCAGGCAAGACCACTGCAGGCCCGACACTGCTCCCTGTAGGAAGGCTTGGCGGCAAGGATGGCGTTGGCCCGCGTCTGGGAATTCGGACTTCCCACCGTGCCCTAACTGGTAAGAACAGCTTCTGTGCTTCCACCGTCTGTGCAAACAACGTGGTTTATACTGAATCCCACGCTCCTCCTGGGAGTGAAGAATTCGGGTGCAGGCGGGCATAGGGTGCCTACTAACCAGAAATGCTGGGCACCGGGCTCTGCAGACTTTACACGACCTTTCACACGCATGATCACCGCTTGCTTCTGGGGGAACCCAGCATGTCCTACGCGACTCCGTCGGGAGACAACCTTTGGAAGGTCTGGATCTCGCCCCATGTGCCTTTGCCCTCTGCTGACATTGCTTTGTATCCTTTTACTGTAATACATCTGAGCTATGACTTCAACTGCACGCCCTGGGAGTCCTCCCGGGTGAACTGCCGATGCTGGGCGAGGCCTTGGGGACGCCCCCGACACAGCGCCCTTGGGGCAGCAGCAGAAAGGAGCCCGCACCAGGTCTGGGGCTGGTTCGCCGCTTTGTCTTTAAACTTTTGAGCAAACGAGCGCTGAGGGTATCTGTATGTTGGAGACCTCAAGAGCAGTGCTTCCTGTGAGAAAGGTTTCCTCCCTACCAGCTGTATTCCGTGCACACCATCCTCTAAGCATTCACCATTACTTTAAGGGACACTTCCTAGGACTCTGAATTATTATTTTTGAATGACAAAGAATAAAAAGGGAAAATTTTAAAAATACTCACCGGAATGAAACGGAAACTGCTGTTTGGCCTCTCCTGTGTGGGCATCCCAAATTATTGTTGTCTGTGCTCCGCAAAAAAAAAAAAAAAAAAAAAGTTAGTTACTATTCTTCTTGCAAAGTTTTCTCTAGAAAAATTTATGATACAAGAAAATGCAGTGAGCCCCTCTTTTTTCTAAAGCAGCACTGTCCAATAAACGGTATATAAATAGCATGCAAGTCACACAGAAGGTTTAAAATTTTCAGTCACCACACTAAAAAATTAAAAAAGAAACCAGTAAAACTAATTTTAACGATAAAGTTTATTTCACTCCAGCATGGCGAAAATATTATCATTTCAACATAAGATCAATATACTCGTATCAACAAGATATTTGGCATTCTCCTTTTCACCCGTGTCTTTGGAATCCAGGGTGTGTCTTACACTTAACGACCCAGATGGTCACACTCATGAAGTTGGCCACACGCGCTGGTTACTCCACCAGACACAGCAGCTGTAACTGATACTCGCAAAACTACCAGTTTTGGTGGGAAATCCCCCGTCTCCCCCAACATGAAAAACTACTGAAAAAACTGTAACGATAAACACCTTTTTGGCACTTTTCCCAAAGAAAAGCTGCAGAAAGGGGTATTTCTGAAAATTCCCCTGACTGTCACTCCATGAATTGGGATCACTAGACAGAGTAGAGAATTGGGTTACACTGGGGTCTGGCACTGATTTATTGGTCTATATATAAGGAGAAAAAAAAAAATGATCTCCTCCCCGGAAAACAAAGTAAATCACAAATGCTTACGAACGTACTAATGTTGGGAGACACTTAGGGAAGAAGCCATCTGGTAGCTTGATGAAGACCACTGGAATTAATTCTTAATCAACTGGAATTTTCAATTGAATTGGAACCTTTACACCTCCCTATCAATGACGTTTAATAAAGATTTTACTTTAAGAAGAACTAGTTCTATTTTGTATCAACAGCAGTAATTTTCAGAGGAAATACTCAGAGCAATGAGTAATCTTTGAAACTTTCGGCCAGCTCTAGACCAATTAACAATTTTTTTTTTTTGGGTCGTGCCGCAGAGCTTATATAGGATCTTAGTTCCCCGACCAGGAACTGAACCCGGGCCCTTGGCAGCGAAAGTGTGGAGTCCTAACCACTGGACTGCCAGGGAATTCCCAACAATTTTTTGTTTGATGGAGTATAACTTTTTTCTTAATTGAGCCACTCACAAATCTGGCAAGGCAGAGAACATATAAACCCTTTCACAATTCTGATACAGTTTCACATACTACATCAATAACTGTAACAACCTGTTGATGTTTTAACCTTAACTATACACTGGGCAAAAGAAAGTATTCCTTACACAAAAGCTTTCAAGAAACTGAAATACATTTTAGCCACTTTGGGTTAAGCATGGCACTGAAGGTCAAAGCCAACATCCCTAAATTACATTTCCTCCCCGAGAATATACCACTTTACAGAACATGACTATTATTCCTGCCATGGCTGACTAATCACGGCAGATAGGGTCTGACTCAGAGGCTACTAGAATTCCAAATGTGCATTTCCACTAACCATCCAGCTCATCGCCTGGTAGAAACAGACGATAATCAGGCAGAAAATCCAAAATGATTGTAAAAACCGGCCTCAGGGGCAGGGAGGAGATGAAGATGGAAAGAACTCTTTGGAGGAGTGTGAAAGTTAAAGGGCAGCTGTTATTGGCGTCCAGGGCCTGAGTTCCAGTCCGCCTTTATACCAACGTGTCCCGAGGCAAAGTAGTGAAGTTCTCTGGGGCTCCATTTCCCCCTGTGTGAAAAGGGCCGTATCATCCCAGTGAGCCCAGCCCCTCGCATGGGTGTCTACCTTACTCCTGCTCTCAGGGAAGCCTGTGGTCTACAGCGCGAAGCAACAAGTCGTCAGATTAGGAAAACAGAAGCCTGGGGAGAGAAAACCGTTTGTGTTCCTAAAATCACTCTGGGGGGTGTCAGTTTATGCAGAGGACACCCCACGCCAGTGAGCTTCTTCAAGCAGTGGACACATGCAATTTGGGGATTTTCTTCTTTCATCAGTGAACCATGAACCTCAAAGTAAAAGGTGTGGTGGGCGGGGGGAGAGCTTTGATAAAGGTCTGTAGAGCAGTCTACAGTACATTAAGACACGATGTGCTATAAATGAACACTAAGATCAAAACCACAGAAACAAAACAGATCCTTCTGATTTCTTAACGGGAGGCAGAATTCTCAGAATTCATAGAAAGCATGATGTTATCTGAGATTAAACACAAATAAGCATCTACAGATCACAGCAACGTATCTTAAGCAAACACTCACTTTGTCTACTCCAGCACTCAAAATGTAATTCCCCTTCTTGTTCCATTTCAAGGCAAAGATGGGGCCTTTATGTTGGCCTAAGGTGCTGGCCAGGTTACCTGGTACGTAAAACACAAACACAGCAAGCAGGGTGACTTCCGAGCCTCGGTCTGTTCACCGGATGATGACCAACCAAGCACCTCCTCTCCGACCCCAACGCAAGGGAGTCAGGACTTACCGTCTTCTGTCCATATTCTCGCAAAACCATCATAGGAACCTGTAGCCAACAGTGTGCCGTCACTCTGCAGGCCAGGGAGAAACACAGACCAACAGAAACAGCTTAGTAGAGGCAGCACTGAAGAAGAGCCCCTCACGTTATCCCTGGGCCGGAGCACCCGATGTCAACAACAGGCTCCCAGTCACGACTCACCAGTCACGCTGGCCTACTTTAGCTCGCACCGCCCTTCAAGTAAAATGTGAGACAAAACAGCCTCCCTGCATACAACGATCGCGGAGGCGAGGGGGCAAGGGAAACACACTGCAACCCCTCACCACTGAGGATGTCCATAAAAACACTGTGCGAAAAGCTATCGTGAGACTCCTGGAGACTTAGGTGAGCTCTTAGCAATATATGCAAATAGAGAAGAGTGGCGAAATGACAGAATATGCATAAACATGATAAAGGGCAAGAAAATCAAAAGATGTTCCAATCAAAAAAAGAAAAAAAAAAAAAGGAGTCAGTGAGTTCTGTCTCTCTCACGTATTAAATGCACGTAACACAGGTGCTCAAGCGTCAGGGTGGAAAGCCATCTTTCCTTCGTGACAACTCAGAGAGCGCCAGCAGAACGGGTTCCCCGATAAAACCACCAGACTCCATCCTGCCAACGTGTGGCTACTGAACAGCCGGCTAGAGGCCCGCCAACACGGAGGGCCTCGGGAGGAGCGCTCAGAAACGGGGGCCAGCCCCCCCAGGGCGGGCTGACGAACAACACTGCCCCCTTCCTGCGTCTGCCCGGCTCCACCATCGCGGCGGCCCTCGCTGAGGTTTACAGATGTTCTAGGGTCTGGGCGGTGGTGGAGGCTTACGTTCCAGTCCAGCGAGGTCACGTCTTTGTTACTGGGGACGTCATGCCCCCCCTCCCGTATACAGTGCCTCAGCACGAGCTGCGTGGAGCCCCCGTTGCTGTTTTCATTGAGGTTCCATATCCTCGCGGTCGAATCTCCAGATCTGCGCAAGGAACACACACAGCCTTCAGCTTCCGGTCCCAGGGCCAGCAATGCTCATCACTACTTGCTGTCTGGCTAGGTCGGGCATCCTCGGCACGGGGTCCGCCGTCTTTTTGATATGGCTGACTCACAGTGGTTTTCTCTTCCCGACCTGTTTTGCACTTCGTAATTTACAAGTGTCTGTGCACTGCTCCCCACCCCGCTGAGAAAACGGCTGGACCGGGCACTTCTGCACAGCCTGAGGTACTCGGGGCGCCCCAAGCCCTGGTCTGCACTCACTGGGAAGATGCCACTGACAAGGTACGGAGGGAGCGCATGTCCTGGGAGGGAGAACTCGGGACACCCCGACCCTGGGCACCCCCAGCCGGACACCCTTACCCGGAAGCCAGGAGATCACTGACAGGGTTCCAGGCACAGATGAACACCTCAGACTCATGGCCCCGAAGGACTGTGGCTTTGTTGGGTGGAATCTCCACGTCTCCGTCTATTTCCATTGGTTTCGAATGATTATCTGTCACGGGAAACAGGAAAAGACACAGGTCTGAAGGATACCAAGGAAACTCATCCTCAGGGCGTGTGGGTTTTACAAACAACCTCCTGTGCTGTCACCCATGACGATTACAACCAAATCGTTTTGTGTAATTTAGTAGATATGTTACATCTCTTTACAATCTCCAAACTTGATAGAGGAATAAAAACTGGTATTTATTCTTTATAACTAGGGCGAGGCTAATTTCTAACCACAGCCGGAACAAGACTGGACAGAAAAGATAACAGCCAGCTGGCTCCTGAGCAGAGCCGGAAGGTTCCTTCTCTTGATGGGACAGCAGATCTTACCTGGAAGCATCCCTATGAGGTCCTTATCTGTGACGCTCCTTACCTGTGACGCTACCACGGGGGCATGCCATCCTTCTGCCAGAAGGCTTGCCACCCTCAACCCCGCTGCCTTCAAACACCCTCAGAGTCTTGGGACTCAAATGCTATTTTCCGACTGGAGTCATCTGCGTACCATGCTTTTCAAGCCAAGCAGAACCACCAGGCTTCTGAACCCAAGCAGTCCTCCCTCCAGATGACCCATAGGGTCCAGGCTCTGGAAGGGTGACAAGGCATGCTGAGTGCCACCCAGAAGAGACTCACCCTGGATAGTGGCCGTTTTCCCCCTATGTGGCACAAGAAACAAGATTCTTGAAGATCAGAACGAAGGATCACTTCAGAGACTACATTCAGGCCACAGCCTGCCTTGTAGCGAGATGGGAGCAAAAAGCAGGTGGGACTAGAGTTCGTGGGAAAAAAGTGAGAGTGGGTGCACGTGGGATGGGCTGCCAGCCAGCCCTCAGGTGGAAAGCAACGCCCAGGGAGGGACTCCTGAAACAAAGGCTACCTGCCTGCCAGCCGCCAGCGTTCCTGAAGGCATGCACCGGTCTCCACGTGGCCATACTCCCTTAGAGGGTAAGATTTAAAATACACGGTGCAATTTACAACTGCGCAAAATTTCTGTCTCGGCAGATATATACATTTCTCAGAGCTCACCAATTACGATCACTGCCTGGGGCGGAAGACTAAGAAGACAATGACACATACCTCCTTCCTGTTTTCTTTATTTTTGGCGCCTTGAGGGATGTATCCCATGGGAGTGGGCAGCCCATAAATGATCTGTGGGTACAAGCCACCTATTTTTTCTTCTTCTTTCCCTGTCCCGTCATTTTGGAGCTCGTTAATAGTGATCATGGGGCCTGCCGGCGGGAGGTCTTTTCATCTGACGCTAGACAGATGGGCTTTAAGCCATCCCGCTGTAACGTACCCCGCGCTGCAGCCTGCCCCGGCTTCCTGCGCAGCGCTGGAGCTGCATCTCGACTCTGGCGGGAGAGGGCTTGTGCCGGGGGGGAGGGGATGGGGGGGGAATGACCTGCCCCCGCGGGGGCGGCACGGCCACTCGGAGGGAAATGAGTTTCAAAGGAGGAAGAACACACACGCGTGCACACACACACGCTCTGAGCTTAGACCTTGAAGCCGTCTCCAAGTTGATAAGCCGCACGTCAAACTGCCAGCAGGTTCCCTGGGCAAAGATTCACGCTCTCCGACTTGTGTGCCACACACTTTTGGGCCATTACCTAACGGGGACCCTGCTGCAACCACCAAGTAAGACGGCACTTGCTGTGTGGGCTGGGTGCCCTGTCAGTGACCGGGAGCTCCGAGCGTTAGGTCAGAGTCTGTCCGCGAGGCCGGAGGACGGCGCGCGGGCCTCCGATCTGTGCCGGACAGCAATCACAAGGGGCAACAAATGAGTCCTCAGAGCAGCACGATCTCCCGAAGCTGAGGACGTGTAAGTGAAGAACGTCGTGTCCAAGGATCTCAGTGACAAACCAGAGCACGAAGCCCTCCCGGCCACGGAGGAAGCAAACCCCGGACGTCGACTCACACGCACCGCGCAGCCGGCAGGAAAGCCCGGACATCGCGCATACGCACCGCCCAGTGGGCAGGAAAGCCCGGACGTCGCGCATACGCACCGCCCAGCGGGCAGGAAAGCCCGGACGTCGCCGCATACGCACCGCGCAGCGGGCAGGAAACCCCGGACGTCGCGCATACGCACCGCGCAGCGGGCAGGAAACCCGGACGTCGACTCACACGCACCGCGCAGCCGGCAGGAAAGCCCGGACATCGCGCATACGCACCGCCCAGCGGGCAGGAAAGCCCGGACGTCGCCGCATACGCACCGCCCAGCGGGCAGGCCCGGAAGGCGGCTGCGGGACTTGCCCAGGCTCGGAGGAGAGAGAGAAGCTGCCGGGAGCGCGAAGCTCTGCAGCCCCGCACTCACTTATTGCGTGTGCTCCGTTCTCCTCCCCGTTCACCGTGGCCTCGCCGTTCTTTGGTGGATTCTGCTGGGAAACGGCCGCCGGGGCCGCCGCCGCCGCCGGGGCCGCCGCCGCTGCCGCCGTGGCCGCCACGCTGGCCTGCTGCTGCGCCAGCTTCTCTCGGAAGGCCTGCTGCCGCGTCTGCACCACGTCGGGCATCACCGCGTCGATCAGGGACAGCGACTCTATGGGGCGGCCGTCAAACACCGTGCCGTCCTGCGGACAGAGCCCAGCCACAGACATCAGCTCCCAGCGAGACGGGCGCGCGGCGGGGACGGACACGAGGCTCCCGGGAGCCGCGGGCCGCCGAGGAGGCCACGCCGGACCGGGCGTCCTGAGCCAGGGGAGGGGATCACGGAGTGGGCAGGCGGGCAGGGGCCGTCAAGAGTGAGAGTCGTGGCGAGCCCGGTGTGCCTGCTGCTGCCACAGGGCACCCGACACTCGGCAAATACCCACCTGAATCCGGATACTTCCTGTCACGACAAGAGGGCTACCCCTGACGCACTGGTCCTCGACAGGGGGGTGATTTTACCCCCTCGGGGGACACTTGGTCAAGTCTGGAGGCATTTCTGGCTGTCACGACTGTGGAGGTGCTCCTGGCACCTGGTGGGTGGAGACCAGGGATACTGCGCCACACCCCACAGGGCCCAGGACGGCCCCGTAGCAAGCAGTGATCCGGCCCCCAAGTGTCAAGACTGCCGAGGGGCGGAAACCCCGCCCAGGCGCTCTGACAAGTGTGCAACCACTCCCCTCTGATGTCACAGACGTATCTTCGGACACCGCGGGCCCAAATTAGACATTCCTGCACCACTCACGATCTGATTCCTAATGCGTCTGTCCGCCTGATGTAATAAAACCCACACATCTGCTACCACATGAAATGACTTCCTGGGAGCAGGGCACAGACTAACACAGCCATGATAGTCTATAACAACAGCATTGTTTAGTTACCATTCCTATTTTCCGAACTTCCTTTGAGTCTCTGGCTTCCATCGATAATGAAAACATTTCCATACACACTTAGTAACACATGAGAGAGTTCTCTCCTTAGAAAGCGCTCCAAACATTAGTCACATGAAACTCAGGGCCTCTCAGTGTGTCTACTGGATGTGCAAACATGTTTTAGCCTGTTGTCTCATAAATTAGAAAGAACCGAAGGACCTAAGTTTCAGCAACACAGCGTGTGAATGAAACATCACCCCAGCTGACTACAGGTTACTACACAATATTTGAAAATAAGGGAACAATATAATACAGAACA
This sequence comes from Balaenoptera acutorostrata, assembly GCF_949987535.1. NCBI lineage: Eukaryota > Metazoa > Chordata > Mammalia > Artiodactyla > Balaenopteridae > Balaenoptera > Balaenoptera acutorostrata. The sequence continues at coordinate 7,183,345 of NC_080085.1, read as the reverse complement.
TGGGAAAAAGTAGCCAGTCACCTCATCAGCTGCCCAGGTTCCAGCCACGGAGGGGCCAGTGCTGACCAACTGGTCAGCCGGCTTCTACGTCACCTTCCTTATTCGTATATTCAAGCCCCGAATGGATGATGATTTTGCAAAAGGTTGTAACTGCCCAGGGTGACAAAAAACCTTCTAGTTTAAGCTCTAAAAGCACACTGTCTCACTTTTAACTACCCGAAACCTAAGTGACAAATGAGACGACCTTTCGTTCTCCTCTGGACACACTGGACTTTGAATTGCCAAGGGAGAGAAGGTACGGGGGCTTCTCCGCAGATGAAAGACGTGGAAACTGGGGCAGGGGGGCGCAGGGGCAGGGGGAAGGGAAATACAGTCTCACTCAGCATCACACAGTCTGAGAGCTGGTGGGGCCTCTGGGGTCCTGTAACCCTATCCCCACACGTGTTTGTTCTGTGGAAAGAGAGACGCGACGGGGCTTCAAGTTGCTGGTGGAAGATCCCAGGCACCCAATGTAAGACAAGGAAAGAGGAGACTGCCCGTTGCTAGGCAAGAAAGAGCACAGGGTAGGCAGACACTCCGGTGTTTTCAAGGACGTGGGGTTTTGGAAAACAGCAGAGGGATACACGTGACAGAACACAAGATACATTCCTTCTGTAGTTTTAAAAGCTGAAGAGAAAGTGGAGTTCAATGCTATGCATAAGACAGGCTTGTAAGGGTGAGAGCAGTTCAGAGGGAGAGGGGATGGAGGAAACTGGAAAGGTTCGGGAAGATGGGCCCGAGGGTGCTGACCTGGGAAGGGGACACTTGGTGGTACAGAGGGGCATGTGGGCAGTGGACGGCGTCAGCTGTGCAGGATGGACCGTGGCAGAAGGTGGGAAGTTGGGGCAGAGCGGCGTGCCAGACCGAGGTGAGAGAAACGAGGGCAGAAAGAAGGAGAAAGGGTGGGAAGTGCGGTGAAAATAAGAGGGGCTCAGACCGAGATGCAAGGGAGGCCTCAGATATCACAGGAGGCCCTGGGCATCTTCACAGCACGATCCCAAGAGCAAAAGAGAAAAGGGGAGAGGGGCACTGTTTTCAACCAAAAGAGCCCATTTAAAAACTGGTATGAAGTTGGCCCAAGTACTCATTGTGCCCCAATCTATAAAGAGGGAGGGGACACTGTGCCCCAATCTATAAAGAGGGAGGGGACACAAACAAATTGGAGTGACTTAAATTTATAATTATGGATACAAGTGCCCCCTTCCCCTGCAGCTCTTCAATGAGTAACAAAACCATCCCCTGGAATCCTCTCGAACACAACAGTCCTCATCTACCCTCCATGGTCTTGGGCTGTGCCCTCTGTCGGGTTCACAGGAAACACAGATTCTAGGCAAATGTTTCCTAGGATCCCTCTTCAACTGCATTGCTCAAAATATTCCAGGGGGGAGGGCATTTTCTGTGCACGTGCAAGGCCCACACCTGTCCCGAAGTACCCCTGACCCTTGAACAATACAGGTCTGAACTGGGAATGTCCACTATACGCGGATTTTTTTTCCAACACATTCACTACTACGTTAACCATCCGCGGTTGGTAGAATCCACGGATGTGGAATCTGCGGGTACAGGAGGGCTAACCCCGTGGGACCTGAGCACTACCGATTTTGGTACCTGGGGCAGGTCATGGAACCAGTCCCCGGAGCATACCCAGGGATGGCCGTGTAAACCAGCTGCAGATCTGCTGCATGTTCCCCGTCTGGCAACGCAGCGTGGCATCAGTCAACAGCTGGCGATCTGCGCATGGCTACGGAGAGCACAGCCACGTGAAGGGCCTCGGGAGACTGCTCCTTGGGCACGACAGGCGCGCCATCCCTCACTGGAGCAAGTACTAACCGCAAGGGGAGAAGGGGCCCTATCTGACTGCGAGAGGTGGTGGGGGACTGCGTGCTAAGGTGACGCGTCTTCCCAGCGCGCGCGCGCGCGCACGCTCCAGGGTCTGCGCAGCTTGGGCCCGCCCCGGGGTGCACGTACCTCGTTGATGCTGATCTCGGCCTCCACATACTGCAGGCCCTTCTGCAGGATGGAGATGAGGGCAGCCGGCGGCACTAGAGTCCCATTGATGTTGGACTGGCTTATGTGGCTCTCGATACCGAATGTGAACGCCGAGTGGGAAAAACCTGCAACGAGACAGGGAGGCCAGGGTTCTGTGAAGCCTGGACTGAGGGCGGAAGGCACAGCCACTGAGACCTAAAAGGCGGCACCGCTGATGTCAGACGCGCTTAATAGCAGAAGGGACGTGGCCGTAGGATGCCCGGCCTCTGATGTGGGGTGTCGTGGGCAGGATCCGGCAGAGAGAGGGAGAGATGCAGACCAAGGCAGGCCTCTGCTTGCACGGGACGGGAAAACAGCTGTAAAGGTAGGGCCCTTTCGGCGTTATTAAAAGCGAAACAGGCCCGTGTCTGCCCGGGTTAACGGTTTCTGTTACAGAAATCAGACTCCAGGGCTCTGTGCCTGGGTTTGCAGGGCTCCTTCCAGAAGTTCATGCTTATGTCTGTCTGTGCCCTCCTTGCAGTGCTCACGGCAAATGAATCTCACCACCCACTGTCCGAAGAAACAGAGGCTGGTCCGGACTCAGTGGTGTGGCCTTGGGTCATTAACCGAAAACCTGGGCGATCCCCTTGGCTAAGAGGTGCTGGGTTCCCCCATTCCTCCCCTAGCACCCCTCGCCAAGTGCCTCTGTAGGAAGCTGCTGACAACACTAGGCAAGTGAGAGGTGCTTGCAGATAAGGCGTGGATGGAGCTGGTTGGATGAAAACGTTGGGAGAAAAGTCAGGACGGTGACGGCAGGTAGCAAACAATGCCTGTTTCAATGAAGGAGGGCACAGGGCAGGGCAGGAGGACCTGGGGGTCCACGGGGGACGGGGGTGCGGGTCCGAGGCACAGGTTGCCGTTTGCTCTGTCAGACCCTCACCCGTGTGGGTCCCGGGCAGCCCGCTCCCAAGGTGTCTCCGCCATGAGCGCCTTCCCATCACCCCTGGCTCACCCTATGTGCTGGGGGGTGGCTGGCGGGGGTCTCCCTGCCTCTCGAGCCACACTCACGTTCATCAGCCCAGCGGGCCCCCCGTCCTCCATCACAGTCAACATCCTCAGTGCTTCTGCCTTTCGTTACCAAAACACAACCAGCCTTTGCAATAAACAAAACGCTCAGCAGATGGGAATGTTCCCTCACGCGAGAAGAGCTCTGTCTGCATCTGCGTCCCTTTCTCTCTCCACTCCCTCCTCCTCACCCCACCTCCTGCTCATGGCCTCGTTATTAAGAATATATAAAATAGGCAGTTGATACTTATTTCAAGAGTAGTACTGTAGCTGCTATTAACTTGTGTATATTTCTTTATGCAGTGTAACCCCCTAAATTAGATTGTACAGGAGAGCACCTCGAAGGCTCTCCCCGCACAGGGTGCCTCTGCTCCTACTCTCTGAAGGACACGAACAAACGCCCTTTGCAGTCAGCCTTCCCTTCTCCAACTTGTTTTCTCTCTCTCTGCCCTCCGTTCCCCTACCCACTCCTGCCAGAACAGAACCACCCACCCCTGTGTTAACCAATGACTCTATCCCCCCGAGTCTCTGCCACCCTGTGGACAGTCTTAATCTCCAAGCTTTTATCACTCATTTTCCGGCAAGGGGGAGACTAGAAAAATCTGAGGTCAATGGATGGAGCTGGACCGAGTGGGTTCTTGGCCGGACTCCCCATCTCATGGGCTCATCCCTATATACTCCGGGCCACAACGGCTTCTCTCTAGTAAGAATTCTTCCTGGGTGACAGCCCCGCCCACCTCGCTCCTACCATCTCTCCCATTCGTGTCTCCACCAGCTGATGGGACAGGACACTGGACTGAGAGCCATTTGTTACCCTCCTGGTATCTCCACAAGGTCTAGTGCAGGACTACGCCCACCGCGGTAGTAATAAAATAACACCCGCCAGCCCTTACACGGTACGCACTCTCAGTCAGGCACTGCTCCAAGGACTTCCTCCTAATTCCGTAACCCTCTGCAGTCATTCCCTCGTTCTCTTTTCTCCCTTTTACGGATTGGGTCCTGAGATCTCCCGAGGGTAACTGACAGACCCCAGTCACTAGCTCCAAACTCAGGCAGTAGGACACCAATCGCAGCCCACCACAAAATTCCACCTAGAAACTTCTACAGAGTGTTCCACCAGAGCACAGCTTTGACTGTGACCAGGGCTCCCGAGAAATACATCTCAGTGACTGATGGAGCAGCTGTGGGAGAAAAGTCAAACTTTTGGTGTATGTCTTAGTCCGTTCCAGCTGCTATAACAAAACACCACACGCTGGGTACTGTCAGTAGCAGACATTTATTTTTCACAGTTCCGGAGGCTGAAGTCCAAGATCAAGGTACTGGCAAATTCAGTGTCTGGTGACAGCCCACTTCCCGGTCCACAGATGACTGTCTTTTCCCTGTAACCTCACAAGGTGGAAGGGGCAAGAGAGCTCCGTGTGGCCTCTTAGAAGGGCACCAATCCCACTCACGAGGGCCCCATCCTCATGACCTAATCACCTCCTAAAGGCTCTGCCTCCAAATATCACACCGGGGATTATGCTTCAGCATATGTATTTGTGTGTGTGTGTGTGTGTGTGTGTGTTCGGAAGGGAAATAAAAAATTCAGTCTACAGAAGTATTATTTCATTCATCTACTCACCCACTCATTTATTCCCTCAAGTAACACAGGGCCATAGAAATGCTTTTTTTTTTTGAATTTTTGAATTTTTTAAATTAATTTTTTAATACAGCAGGTTCTTATTAGTTATCCATTTTATACATATTAGTGTATACATGTCAGTCCCAATCTCCCAATTCATCACACCACCACCCCTGCCACCTTCCCCCCCTTGAGGTCCATACATTTGTTCTCTACATCTATGTCTCTATTTCTGCCCTGCAAACTGGTTCATCTGTACCATTTTTCTAGGTTCCACATATATGTGTTAATATATGATATTTGTTAGCAATGCTACTTAAGTCACATGAAACACAGCAGATTCTGACTACCTTACCACCTTTATTTTTTTTTTAAATGATTATTCGATGTTTATTTATTTTATTTATGGCTGTGTTGGGTCTTCGTTTCTGTGTGAGGGCTTTCCCTAATTGTGGCAAGCGGGGGCCACTCCTCATCACGGTGCACGGGCCTCTCACTATCGCAGCCTCTCTTGTAGCAGAGCACAGGCTCCAGGCGCGCAGACTCAGTAATTGTGGCTCACGGCCCAGTTGCTCCGCGGCATGTGGGATCTTCCCAGACCAGGGCTCGAACCCGTGTCCCCTGCATTCGCAGGCAGATTCTCAACCACTGTGCCGCCAGGGAAGCCCTACCTTACCACCTTTAATCAAACCTGGGCACTTTGTGTCCATTATCTCAATCTTCACAGCAGCTGTTCAGAGTTGGTGTTTCTGTTTTACACATGAGAAGGACAAATGCTGGAGAAATAAGAAAAGCTGTCCAAGGTTCATACATGTGATGAGAGGTTGAAGTAGAATTTCAACTCTAGACTAGGTGACTCCAAGATTCACCTTTTTAACCTTACTTACTCTAAGACCCACAGGCACAGGAACCAGAATTCTTAAATTCTCCAGGTGGATGCCAAGTCCATTCCCAGCTGGACCACCAGTGGCTCTGGATCAGCGGCAGCCACAGATACAGTGCCGGCAACTTGTCAAGAACCGGGTGCAAACCCACTTCTAAGCCAAGACTTGAATACGTCCTTGATTGCTCTCTTTATCTGGGTTGGGTATAGAGTTTGGTTGCATAACTTTCTTATCTCTCCACGTGATACTGCTCTTCAAAGTAGATTCCATTTCTAGAACATGTTGATGACGATACTCAGTGAAGGACTGCTGAAAGAAGGGGATGGAGCAGTGAAGACGAATGGGGGGGTGTGGGAGTCTGAGGCTTCTGCAAAGAGGAGGGCTGAAAGCCATCTGCTAGAAGGAACGTCCCCCCACTAAAGCAAAATGATGACTAAGCAGGATAAAGCTCTATAAGGGAACCATGACCTTTAACATCTGATGAACACTTGGGTCCGCTACTGGAGATGACAGTAAATCATGACTGGAAACCAGGTTATCTTCAAACCCTTGCTGTAATGTTCCATGTCACTGCTGAAAAGAGGCCTCCTATTTGTTTAAATTTACACTAGCTGCATTTCTTTGGACAGATCTCTGTGTGGCCTCCAAATCAATGGTTGCTTTCAGTCCATTTGTTTTTAAGACTTTCTTCTTGATTTCTGGCCAACCAGGTTTCATCAAGGCAAGTGGGAGGGCCAGGCAGACAACGTGTCAGGAGTCCTGGGTTCCGTCCTCGCTCAGCCACACAGGGGCTGAGTGTCTGGGCCAGGCCGCTTCACCGGGCTGGGCCTCCACTTCCTTTACTACCACGCGGGGCTAAGGAGTACCTCAAGGAGCTGAAGGGAGAATCAGAGGCGAGAACAGCTGGAGCACAGACACTTTTTCTATTTTAAATTTATTTTACTGAAGTATAGCTGATTTACAATGTTGTATTAATTTCTGCTGTACAGCAAAGTGGTTCCGTTATACATATACACAGTCTTTTTCATATTCTTTCCCATTATGGTTTATCACAAGATTTTTAAAAAAAATTTTATTGAAGGATAGTTGACTTACAATGTTGTGTTAATTTCTTCTGTACAACAAAGTGACTCAGTTATACATATATATATTCCTTTCCATTATGATCTGTCACAGAACATTAAATATAGTTCCCTATACTATACCTTATTGTTTATCCACTCTATATATAATAGTTTGCATCTGCTAATCCCAAACTCCCACTCAATCCCTTCCCCGCCCTCCCCCTTGGCAACCACAAGTCTGTTCTCTTTCTGTTTCTGTTTTGTAGATAGGTTCATTTGTGTCATATTTTAGATTCCAGCTATAAGTGATATCCTATGGTATTTGTCTTTCTCTGTCTGACTTACTTCGCTTAGTATGATCATCTCTAGGTTCATCCATGTTGCTGCAAATGGCATTACTTCATTCTTTTTTATGGGTGGGTAGTAAGTAATCCATTGTATATATGTACCACATCTTCTTTAGCCCATTCATCTGTCGATGGACATTTACATCGTTTCCACAGATGCTTTTTAATCTAGATAGAAGACCATGAACTAGTGGAAACATCCCTTTTCCATGTTGCCTTGTCCATGCAATGAGGACAACTGATGTCGCTAGGGTACTTCCCGGTTCTGGAATTCACTCACCGTGGAACAGGGGGATGTCCTCAGCCTCTGTCAGGGAGGCCTGCTTGAGCACTTCCTCTTAGGTCACGGTTGCTGCCCTGTGCCAAGGTGCTGCGTAATGCGCCACCTTGGAAGGCTGGCATCTCCAGGAAGGATGCCCCTGTGTTGGGGGTGGCCGGCCTCCATATGCCACCACCAGCGCCCCACCCCTCCCAACGAGACTCCAGGGCTAATGAGCATATTCACTTTCAGTCTGCCAGTGCTATGACTTCTGTGCCTTATGCCTCTTCAGCTTTCCCCCAGCTTTCAATGCATCCCTTCTTCTCCCCAACAGGACACTGGGAGGAACAGAGAACAGGATGTCAGTGACAGAGGTGGACATGCTCAGAAGTGGCTCAGTGGCAGGTGTGGAAGTTGGTAAAGAGGGGCAGAGTAAAGAGCTTGGTGGCACCTTGACGGAAGATTCCTGGGCGGCTCAGTGTGAGCATGCTTGGTGTCCACTGCTCGGGCAGCCCGGAGCGGTCGCTGAAGCCCGCAGACTTGCCTCCTGCTAAGCAAGAGGCGTCCCTGGTGAATGTCTCCTCAGGAAGCTTCTCAGCTGTGGCATGGCTGACGTTTGGGCCAAAGCATTCTTTGCTGGGCCGGGGAGCTGGAAAGGGGAGCTGGAAGGGGCGCCGTCCTGTGTACTGTAGGATGTTGAGCAGCATCCCTGGGCTCTATGCACTAGATTTTTTGTTTTGGCTGCACCGTGCTGCTTGTAGGATCTTAGTTCCCCAACCAGGGGACTGAACCTGGGGCCACGGAGGTGAAAGTGCCGAGTCCTGACCACTGGACCGCCAGGGAAGTCCCTCTACACACTAGATGTTAGTAGCAAGCCTCCTCCCGGTCATGACAACTAAAAAGGTCTGCAGATATTGCCTAACTGACCCTAACCATGGCAGACGACCAATGACCCAGAGGAAAGCACACCCCCCAAAAGGAAAAATCCACAGGTCTAGTCTACTCACACTTCTGCTTCATTTATAAACACCATGGGTGGATTGCTGCCATTGAAAAGCAAGTCACAGACTTCAGATAACACACGGTAATGGGGGATAACCAGATGAAGTGAAGATATTTCCGAGGAGAAAAAAGGGTATCATCGTGATAAACTGGGAAAGGTTTAAAACAAGCACTATGTTTTTTATAAAGCACAGTAAGACCTTCAAGAGTAACTAATCTGAAAAGATACACGCACCCCGATGTTCACTACAGCACTATTCACAATAGCCAAGGCATGGAAGCAACCAAAATGTCCATCAATAGATGAATGGATAAAGAAGATGTGGTTGTATACACAATGAAACACTACTCAGCCATAAAAATTGAAATATTGCCATTTGTAGCAACATGGATGGCCCTAGAGATTATCATACTAAGTGAAGTAAATCAGACAAAGACAGACAAATAACATATGATATCACTTATATGTGGAATCTAAAAAAATAGTACAAATGAACTTACTTACAAAACAGAAAGAGACTCACAGACATAGAAAACAAACTTATGGTTACCAAAGGGGAAGATGGGGAGGGCTAAATGAGGAGTATGGGATTAACAGATACACACTACTATACATAAAATAGATAACCAACAAGGATTTACTGTATAGCACAGGGAACTATAGTCAATATCTTGTAATAAACTATAATGGAATAGAATTTTTAAAAAGAATATAGATATATACATATCTATATAGATATATATACACATATCTGTACATATATCAAATCACTTTGCTGTATACGTGAAATGAACACAATATTGTAAATCAACTATACTTCAATAAAAACAATAAATTAAATAAAAAAAGATCTTGAAGAGTAAAATCCTTCCCATTTAGGGTGAAAGGTGCTACTGTCTCATGAGAGAGGAAAACAGCAGGTGCATGAAGGTGCTTCATCTAACTAGGCAACAAAAACAGATTTAAAACAAACTAAGTACATGCTTTGTTTCTTGCAAAACCACTAAACCGTACCTCTTTCACAAATGGCTTCACAAGCCATTTGAGTTGTGCAGTGAACCATCGTGCCCTGTTAATGTTGGCCTGATTCATCAGCAAAACCTGCTAAATGATCACTCACGGCCCTTAGAAACACTGCTTATTCGGCAGAGAAACGCAGACATGTAATACTCAGGCAGCTGTGCCATTGGTTCTGCATCTGCAGCTGGAACAACTACCAAGGGCACCAATTTGAGGCACTAAAATGCGGAATCTTTATAAAGTACTTAATGGACTTTATACGTGGAATACTGACAGCTATCCAAGGCCAAGGGGCACGATATGAAAATTATCTACATCAGGGATAGGCAAGCTGAGGCCCACGCTGCCTGTGCTTGGAAATAAAGTTTTACTGGAACACAGCCATGCGCATGAGTTGATATATGCCTACGGCTCCTTTCACACTACGATGGCAGAGCTGAGTAGCTGCAACAGAGCTAGTATAGCCAACAAAGCCGAAGATATTTACTATCTACTCCTTTAAAGGAAAAGTGTGCCAACTTGATTACTATATATATATATTTATATATACACATACACACACACATAGATATATGTATGTATACATATATGTGTACACACACACGGACCACACAAAAGCAGATGTCATGGCCTCCCATATCTGCTCTTTCATTTCTTTCTGCTGCGGACTGAATGTCTGTCTCCCCAAAATTCACATGTTGAAACCCACCCCCCTAAGGTGATGGTATTAGGTGGCGGGGCATTGGGAGGCAATGAGGTCATGAGGGCGAAGTCCTCATGAATGCGATTAGTGTCATTATGTCAACACGAGCAAAAACTCTCACAATTGTATTTGTAGGAGTAAATATAACTTTCTTCCCAGAACACTTTCTTGGCCTGTCAGCGGGTCCCACCGAATCTGCCAGCACCCAGGACTTCTCGGCCTCCAGAACTGCGAGAAACAAGTGTTTGTGTTCATAAGCCACTGAGTCTGCAGTGTTTTGTTATAGCAGCCCAAAGGCACTAAGACTCTCCTGCTCTGTCTGATTAACAATGGTAACAACGGTAGCAGCCTAGCAGCCGACATTTCCTCAGTACTTCCCTTGTGTCAGGCAGCAGCGTTCAAGCTTTCCAGGTGCTATTGGACGGGACACAGACTATCACAGTAACTTGGTTGATTCACCAGAAGGAACCTAGGACTTATTCTCCTTCTCAAAAGCAGTGAAGAGCCTGCAGGCCTGGGAACAGCCCTCGAAGCCTCTCATTCCCTGTTTTAAGGCTGGCCTTATCTCACTGCTTCTCCAGGCTGGTTTTGCTAGAAGCATACACCTGCTTTCCTGCAGGACGACTCTGCATGTACTCTGCCCTCTCGGTCTAGAACAGTGGCTCGTGCTTCTCAAGCGAGGGCGATTCCGTCTGCCAGAGGAAGACGCTGGGCAGTATCTGGAAACATTTTTGCTCGTCACCAGGGGCTGTGTATGTGTGTGCTGTTGGCTAGTAGGTAGAGGCCAGGGAGGCCGCTGAACACGTACAATGCACAGGACAGCTCTCCAAGCCAAAGAATGATCCAGTCTCGATGCCAGTGGCGTTAGGCTGAGCAACCCTGCCGCTCAATTCCCTCCCCCTTACTGCTGCGCCTTCTCAGTCATAACGCCCGTGGCCGGGCATCCTTCCTCTTTGTCCTCGCACTAGGAGACGACTGCTCTCTCCTCCCAGCACCCGCAGCAGCCTCCCCATTCTTCTGTCTTGTCGTGGGGCAGTGGGCGGCATCCTCTTTACTCCCATTCGTCTCCTAGCTCCTGAGAAGGCTGACGCTCCTCGAAGGCAGGAAGCCCACCTGGATTTGCTTGGTAACACAGAGCACCTTCCTCAGTACAGCAGCTGGGGCTGAAGATGGATCTGTAGAATGGCTGAGAGACACTGGTGAAGCTGATGCAAATGAAGGGGGGTGAGAAACTGAATAAAACTGAGTCCTCATTATTTTCAGAATGAAAGACTTTAAGGAGAAGTACAAGAATGAAGGATTGAGGTGCAACGGCACAACAGAAGGAAAACAGCTTTTTTTTTTTTAACATCTTTATTGGAGTATCATTGCTTGACAATGGTGTTAGTGTCTGCTTTATAACAAAGTGAATCAGCTATATGTATACATATGTCCCCATATCTCCTCCCTCTTGCGTCTCCCTCCCACCCTCCCTATCCCACCCCTCTAGGTGGTCACAAAGCACCGAGCTGATCTCCCTGTGCTATGCGGCTGCTTCCCACTAGCTATCTATTTGATATTGGGTAGTGTATATATGTCCATGCCACTCTCTCACTTTGTTCCAGCTTACCCTTCCCCCTCCCCATATCCTCAAGTCCATTTTCTACGTCTGCGTCTTTATTCCTGTCCTGCCTCTAGGTTCTTCAGAACCATTTTTTTTTTCTAGATTCCATATATACGTGTTAGCATACGGTATTTGTTTTTCTCTTTCTGACTTACTTCACTCTGTATGACAGTCTCTAGGTCCATCCACCTCACTACAAATAACTCAGTCTCGGGAAAACAGCTTTTAGATGAAGATGTCATACAAGCAACAGTCTCAAAACACCAAAGAGGGCTCTTGGTCATATGTTTATACCAGAATTAAAAACCCATCATGTGGGCTTCCCTGGTGGAGCAGTGGTTGAGAATCTGCCTGCCAATGCAGGGGACACGGGTTCGAGCCCTGGTCTGGGAAGATCCCACATGCCGCGGAGCAACTGGGCCCGTGAGCCACAATTACTAAGCCTGCGCGTCTGGAGCCTGTGCTCCACAACAAGAGAGGCCGCGATAGTGAGAGGCCCGCACACCGCGATGAAGAGTGGCCCCCACTTGCCACAACTGGAGAAAGCCCTCGCACAGAAACGAAGACCCAACACAACCATAAATAAATAAATTTAAAAAACAAACAAACAAAACAAAAAACAAAAAAAAAATAGGCTGCATATCCTTGCCCTTACAGAGTCCTTTTCATTTCGGCTTGCTTCTCTTAAAAAAAAACAAAAAAACAAAACAAAACAAAAACCCATCATGTTATTTGAGAATAATAATAGTTAATCATAAAGGTAGTGATATTAAGTGCTTATTATGTGTATCAGCCCTTTTCATGAATTAGGTTAGCGAGTTGGCAACAACCTATGAGTCAGTATTAATAAGTCCCTATTACAGATGGGGAAATTGAGTCACAGAGCAGTTAGAAGTGATTTCCCCGAGGGCACACAGCTAGCAAGTGGCCATCTCATCTCTGAGTCCATTCTCTTAACCCACACACCACACACTACTGAAATTTGTTTAGAAACCTCTGAATGATTCAAAATGGTATCCTTTTTAAAAAGAGAAAGAAAATCATCTCATCAGTAATACCATTTATATTTCAAATTTCAACGAAATAAGTTGCAAACAAGGCCTACCTTGCGAAAACTAGGCGGAATGCTTTCCAGGTTAAAGATGCAAACAAGGGCTTCCCTGGTGGCGCAGTGGTTGAGAATCCGCCTGCCAATGCAGGGGACACGGGTTCGAGCCCTGGTCCAGGAAGATCCCACATGCTGCGGAGCAACTGGGCCCGTGAGCCACAACTACTGAGCCTGTGCGTCTGGAGCCTGTGCTCCGCAACAAGAGAGGCCGCGATAGTGAGAGGCCAGCACACCACGATGAAGAGCGGCCCCCGCTCACCACAACTAGAGAAAGCCCTCGCACAGAAACGAAGACCCAACACAGCCAAAAATAAATAAATAAATAAATAAATAAATAAAGTTAAGAAATTCTCCCCTCATTAAAAAAAAAAAAAATCTGAAAAAAGAAAAAAAAAGATGCAAACAAAGACGAAGTGTATAAAGAGAGCTATATTAGGAACAAGAGACAGCAAAGTCAGATGCAGTGATGCAGGAGTTTGGTACTGTTTCTCTTTGCTCATGGTGAGAACACACTTCACCCATGTGCTCCGAGGCCTGGGTCTGCCCTCACTTGCTTCCCCGGCTTCCTTTTCTGACCGACAAACAGGTGGAATTAGGCGATCTCCAAGGTCCCTTTCAATTCTAAAATTCTAGGCAGAGGAAAAAATGACCTCATCGTCCCAATCAAACCCACGGGATTTTAATTTATGGAGGTGAGTGAGTGATGACACGGAGAGATGAAGGCCACGGAAAGAAGAATCCATCACTTCCAATTCCAGTGGGAAGCAGCCACGCCAGGCCACCAGGGCCACAAGAAACCTTATCACATGCAGGGACCAGAACACCAAGAGACAGAGAGAGGAGCCGGGACTACGGCTTTATGAATATAAGGGAGGGCAAGTAGCTTGGTGGGGATGTCCTCTACTGGACAGGGAGTGAAAACACACACGTGAGCGTCTGTGGATGGGAGGGCTGTAACACGATTTCCACGTGCCCGCAAGAGCCACCTCGAGACAGAGAGGCCAACGGCTGTGGCCGTCGGTCCAGCCCTAAGATTAGTGACCGCCAAGCGGCCACTGGTCAGCATGCTCACCCAGTCCCACGGGCTGCAGGGGTTTGACCATGGGGTCGTTCTGGAAACGAAGCTGTGGGCTGCTAAGGAATACGCAGCACTTCCTCATTCCTGTAACCTCCCTGCACATGGTGCAGTCAGCACAGCTTCTCCTCTGTCAGTACTTCCCGGATCATAAAGTTTTCTCCAACACAACTGCAGCTGCCTGCGAAGCGGCCCGACTTCCTCTTGGGGGGCGAGGAGGGCGGGGGGACCGGGTGACTCAGGTGTGCGGGTTGGGAGAGAGAGTACCGATAAAAATAAAGACGGGAGAGAGAGAGGCTGAGGGTGGTGAACCGGCAGCTGGACCAAATACATCAAACAGAGGCACACACACACACGCACGCACACGCGTGCGCAAGCACACACGCACACACGCACGCACGGAGTGAGAAGATGTAAACAGAAAAGGCACGAGAATAAGAAATCATACCCTCATCTTTGGGGGCTGATGTATTATCAGTTCACTTCTTCTTTTTGGAAGTGATGGATTTGTCTCACCAGAGGATTACATTTTCTGCCCGGGAAGCAATTCATAACCGTAAACTCTAGTTTTATCCATGGTAAAAAGCACAAACATATGCTGAGAGTTCTTTTTGATTTTTCAGTCTACATCACTATACATGTTCCTAACAACTCCACACTTCAATGTGTTTATCTTAAAAAAAAAAAAAAAAAAAATCCCCGAGACTCAGCTCTCCCATACTGTCCCAGTTCTCCAGTATCTTGCTGGAGAAAAAACTGAGTGCAGGGAGGTGGCTTTATGAGCCGCAAATCTGTTCTCACTGACCTGCCGTAACGTGGAATTCAGCGTAAAATGGAACTGCTTGGATGGCGCCCAAAAGAAATACCAGGAGGACCTCGTTAACAATAAGGTTTCCCTTCTAACATCCGGCCTGGACCCCAGGGGTGGCGGCGGAGAGCAGCCTGGACTGCTGACTGCTGCAGACCTCGCACCCCTGCCAAGACTTGCAATATCCGCTAAACCTGGGAGGCCTCCAGGAGGAGAGGGCACGAGTCAGGTTATAAACGAAGGGTGCTACTTCCTCCTGGGTCCACAGCTGGCCGGGGGGAGGCAGCTCCGCGAGGGGCGCCGGGGAGGCGGCTGCTTGCCTCCGCAAGCTCACCCAGACCTCAGCGCCCGCTTCCGGCCGGCACGCGGAGAAGCCAGGCGGAGAAGCCATGCTCGGAGCCGGCTCCTTCTGACACCATCGCCGCAACAGCTTTGAACCCTCGGGAATTCTGGATCCGCTATTTCTTAAGTGGGAAAGTCGAGCTCGACTGCCAAACCGGAGATTTACAATGGATAGCAGCACCGTTAAAAATTACAATTAACACAGGACTTGAGGGAAAAACAGAGAAACCAATCTGGAGGAGAGAGGGAATACGTCACACCATTACGTGCTCCACGCAAGCGCTGTTCTCACACGCGGGAATTTCCTCCAGTCCGCTTGCCCTACGCAAAGTAATTTCTACATGTAGTTCTTGTGGTCCTAGAATTCTGCACCCGTGTTCTTTCTCACCTAACACAATATGAGCATTTCCCCGGGTTGCTAATTGGTCTCAATAGTCACCATTTTGGTTGATTCTCAGTTTGCACTGAGACTCATCCCTGACTTACACACATGGCCTCCAGATTTACTTTCAAAGACTAATCAATGGCTTCCCACTGGACAGCCTGGCCTTCGTGTGCTGTTGACCCAGCGTCCCAGCACTTCCTTCTTCTCCCTCCCATCCTGCATCCTCGTTCCCCTCGCCAAGATGGCTCCTCCTCCATAAACACGCGGGGCTTTGCTGAGCCTCGTGGCGTTAACTCTGGCTCTTGATTTTGCCTGAAATGCTCTCCTTCCTCCTTTGCCTGAAGAGTTCTAGCTCAAGTGCCTCCTTCTCTCTGCACCCTCCCCTGTGGTCCTCTGCGAACTCCTCCGACCTCACATTTATCAGCCTCTGCGTCAGACGCCTCTTTAATATCTGCGACGCTCCCTAGGTGGGGAGGAAAAGACTTCCTCCTCCCATCTGTCCTTCCAACCCTAGCACCCAGGGCAGTGCCACCACTCAACAGACAAGCCGGCAAGAGACATTTATAGAACTGCAAATCATGACAACTGCTTTATTCGTGCATATCAAGGATTCCCGGAGGGCACCCATACCTCTGACAGTACCTAAAACAATTTTACGTAGCACAGGGGCAAATATTTTAAAATCAAAGTTATTTACTTTAATGTGCATCATGCAAGTACAATTAATAGATATATTTGAAAATTTAGGAAAAAGTAACTGCTTCAATTTAAGGAAAAATGCTAATAAATATTAACAAAATACTTGTAGGTGTATGCAAAAATGATGTAGACAATACAAGAGAAATGACGATGGGAAATACACGTATAGACAGAGGAGGGCAAAAGAAGGGTCCAAAGGACAAGGAAGTAATGAATACTCACTATACACACATGGGGGCGGGGGCGTCCAGGTTCCCTGGATGGGAAGAAACTCCTACATTCCATTAGTAGGCTTGGACAGGAGTCTGCAAACTATATCCTCTGAGCCAAATCTGTTCCCTTGCCTGTCTTTGCAAATAAAGTTTTATTGAAACACAGCTACTCTCATGTGTCTACGTATTTTTGATGGCTGCTTTTGCATTACAAAGACAGAAATGACTAGTTGTGACAGAGACTAAAATACTATCTTTTACAGAAAGATTCCTCCAACTAATCCAGGGGAGAGACCTAAACTAGGCGATAGGACCAACAGGTGCTTAGGAAAGCAGTTTTTGATCCCTCAACTTGTTTTATGAGGCCAGTATAACCCTAAGATCCAAACCTGATGAGAACATCCAAAAAGGAACATCACAGCCTAATTTCTCTTGGTAAAACAGACTCAAATATACCAGACACAGAACTAACAAACGGAATTCAGTGATATATATGAAGAGGACAAAATGTCCGGGCCAAGTGGGGTTTATTCCAGGAATGCAGGCTTTAATGTCGAAAGATAAATCAACAATTTCACCACATTAAGAGTCAAGAAAGGGCTTCCCTGGTGGCGCAGTGGTTAAGAATCCGCCTGCCAATGCAGGGGACACGGGTTCGAGCGCTGGTCCGGGAAGATCCCTCATGCCGCGGAGCAACTAAGCCTGTGCGCCACAACTACTGAGCCTGCGCTCTAGAGCCCGTGAGCCACAACTACTGAAGCCCGCGCGTCTAGAGCCCATGTTCTCCAACAAGAAAAGCGACCGCAACGAGAGGCTCGCGCACCGCAACCAAGAGTATAACCCCTGCTCACCGCAACTAGAGAAAGCCCACGCGCGGTAACAAAACACCCAAGGCAGCCAAAAATAAATAAATAAATATAATAATAATAATAATAAAAGAGTCAAGAAAAATCACTTAAGTGGAAGGTTCCAGAGCTAGATAGCCTGTTCTGAATCCTAGCTCTGCGACTTCCTGGCAGTGTGACCTGGGCAAGTGGCTACCTTCTCAATGCCTTGGGTTTCTCATCTGTCAACGATAGCAGCAGCTGTACCTACTTCTTAGGGGTAATAGTTTTATTGGTCAAGTACTGACAATCATGCCTGGCACACAGCACGTGTTCAATCAATGGGCGCTACTGTCACTAAGGCAAAGCAGTGACAATGGGGAAAGATGTAGCACTGACAAGATATGGGGAGTACCCAGCTGATGGAGACAGTAGGAAAGATACTATGGACAAGGAATATTTGAACATGATTCTGGTGTTTTCACATTAAACCGCGATACGATTACGGGACAGAGGAAGCTTTTCTTTGCAGGCGAGTGACAGTGGTCAGGAAATGGCAATGGTATTAAGTGTGGAATTATGTTAAAGAATGCTTGGGAGATATACATCCAAAACAGCAGTATGGAAGGCAACAGAGCGGCTGGAAGTAGATACCCAGACTGGGGGATCAGAGGGGTTAGGGATGGACCCCCAGACTGGGGGATCAGAGAGGTTAGGGATGGACACCTAGACTGGGGGGATCAGAGAGGTTAGGGATGGACCCCTAGACTGGGGGATCAGAGAGGTTAGGGATGGACACCTAGACTGGGGGATGAGAGAGGTTAGGGATGGACCCCTAGACTGGGGGATGAGAGAGGTTAGGGATGGACCCCCAGACTGGGGGATCACAGAGGGTAGGGATGGACCCCCAGACAGGGGGATCAGAGGGGTTAGGGATGGACCCCTAGACTGGGGGTGAGTGGAGAGGCTAGGGAGGGACACCCAGACTGGGGGATCAGAGAGGTTAGGGATGGACACCTAGACTGGGGGTGAGTGGAGAGGCTAGGATGGACACCTAGGCTTGCAGAAGGAACAGCACACTGGCCACAGACCTAGACGTGGGAGGGAAAGAAAAGGATGTCACCTTGGGGACAATGGCATTTAAGAAGTGGGTGGTGGAGACATCAGTAGAGCAACATATAGAAACTTGGGAGAAAAAGGACAGTGTTGTGTCTGACAGTCCAGATGACTGGCTCTTCAGTCTGGAAGGAAGAAAGGGAACTGAAACTGGCAGGAAATAAAATACATCAAAGCTGGACACTTTTAAGGTCACATTAGAATTTCAGAGCAGGCAGATCTTAAATGTAACGGTGTATGAACTTTGGAAACAGGCACCTTGGTAAGTGGTTATTTCGTCTTAGCTAAAAAAAGGAAACAGGAACCATCTTAGGTTTTTTCATATCATCACTAACCTTTAAAGTAGGAAACAACGGTATAATAAGCCTTAAGGGCATCTTCAACAGCATCTACCCTCTCTCTGATGGCAATACCAATGGAAATTGTTTGGCTATATTGAGCAAAACACATATTTAAACAACTGTAACTTCTGAACACTCAACTGATTTTCAAGTGATTTGCATTCTAATTGCTTCCCCCCCCCCCCGCCCCGACAAATTAATGAGCACAAGAATGGCAAGTCTTGAATCCGAGCTTTTACACACATAGAAATGAGAGCAGTAAACTTAGAAAAGACTGCACAACCAGAACTGCACGGGAACTGGGATGATTGTGAACCTCTGGGACATACAAAGAGCAACTCCCCCACGGTTCTGTTCTGCCACTCCAAGTGGTCACCATCAAACCCAAAGAGCAGTTCAGGAAAACACTCTTTCCGAATGAAGAGGAGTTCGCTGGCAACTAGCACCACTACAAGAGGGTCTGTGATGAGACGATTCTCATAGTACAGGCTCCTTCCGACGCCCGTGCACAGCGTCAGGGGAGGCTCAGCCCCTCTGCAGACTGTGCTCTGCAAAGGGAACGTGGGCAGGCTTCGCTGGAGGGGAAGTGTGCATTAGTGATGCCACAAAGCTCTCCTGGGGGGTGCTTTACTCTTTGCTACGTAAGAGGCATGGGTATCACATTCTCCAGCTACTTATCCACCCGTACATTTTTTAAAGTGATTTTTTTTAAGTGAGGTAAACACATACTCACAAATGCATAAATGATAGATATGCAACCACAGCCTGGACTGGACTGGGGCAGGATGGACCCAGCCAGGGTCTGTCCAGGTCCTCCTTCTGTCCCCCCAGCAGGTGCTGCAGGCCCACGTGACTGCGTCTGATAAAAACCTGGACGCCACAGCTCGGGCGGCTAGCAACACTGCGCGTGTGTCATCGTGCACGCTGCTGGGAGAACTAGGTGCCATGAGGTCCCTCCACCAGGACAGGACACCTGCCAAGCGTGTGCCTGGCTCTCCTGGACTGCACCCCACGCACCTCTTCCCTTGGCTGATTGTAATCTGTATCTTTTTGTTGGGGGGGGGGGCGGGTGTATTGGTTTTTAAAAATAAATTTATTTATTTTATTTTTATTTATTTATTTTTGCCTGCGTTGGGTCTTTGTTGCTGCGTGTGGGCTTTCTCTAGTTGCGGCGAGCAGGGGCTGTTCTTTGCAGTGGCTTCTCTCGTTGTGGAGCACGGGCTCTAGGCACGCAGGCTTCAGTAGTTGTGGCACGTGGGCTCAACTAAGCGCACAGGCTTAGTTGCTCCACGGCATGCGGGATCTTCCCGGACCAGGGCTCGAACCCGTGTCCCCTGCATTGGCAGGCGGATTCTTAACCACTGCGCCACCAGGGAAGCCCCTTGATTAAATTTTAATGGAGAAAAGTTGAAGCTATCAATTCAAAATAAAGGGTACTATCAGATATTGCATAAATAAGACATTTGAACAAACAAAATATAAACCCAATTATACTACAATTAAGAGGAACATAACAGAAATGGAGACATAGGATTGACTTTGATTGATCCTTATCTTTTTTCTCCAGCCCTCCTGAGGTATAATTGACATATACCAATGGGTAAATGTGAGGTGTACACTGTGATGCTTTGACACACGGATATACACTGTGGAAGGGTTACACAACAGGCTACTTAACACAGGCATGGCCTCACACAACTAACCTGTGTCTACTTCAGTGAGAGCACCATGCAGTACATTATAACCTGTATCTCTGTGCTGTAATCCACTGAGTGTGACAGTTACTAAATTCTGTGAATCCTTCTAGCAAACCATAGCGCCTGAGGCGCAGCCAACAAACCACCAAAAAGGCACTGCTTCCCTCTACTGGAAAACATGAGGACATGAGACATTACTGTTGTACATGATTACTGTTTTATTTTTATTTATTTTTTTATTTTGGCCGGGCGGCTTGTGGGATCTTAGTTCCCCCACCAGGGATCGAACCCGGGCCCCGGCAGTGAAAGCGCCGAGTCCTAACCACTGGACCGCCAGGAAATTCCCTCACGTGATTTTAAAGGTCCTTTCATCCTCTACTCATATGGACAGACTATTCAGGTCTTCCTGATTTACTATTTGATGAAACTAATATTTTCCTTTATGATTTCTAAAGCAAAGGCTACCATTACCTCAGAGAAATGCTTGCCTTTACCGTTTCATAAAGATTCTCTTTCTAAATAGGGACAACATTAGCAATGTAAAAGAGCCACTGCAGTCAAAAATATTTTTAGAGACTCAGCTGAACAATAAGCCCTGAACTTGTGTTTAAATTAAGATAGCTGAACCATTAAAACGACTTCCCGAATCCAGGGAAACGTGTCTTGCATAAGAAGGCATTCCATGGTCCCAGGAAACACAGCGGAGCCTACCGGGTGATTTGTCAGCTGCTGGGATTACAGAGGGCAATGCCGCTTAATTATTTTTGGAGATGCAATTATTCAAAAATATTAAGAGAAACACCCTTTTCCTGGTTATCTAACCTCCTCACTGGGAGTCCAAACCACCCCCCCAAAACAAAAACAAAACCCAGACTGAAGACTGCTACTCCCAATTATTTTATTATCTGCTAGAGAACGGTGCTGGTAGACTTCCCTCTTCCTCGAGGGGAAAAATACTCTGGAAAAATTTAATAAAAACAGGGACTGCACTATGCTCACTGTTAATGTCTACTTGAGTTCTGCAGCAGAAGGAATCAAAATGCAGCCCAAGAAGATGATAAAGAGTGAGAAAATGAGAAACCCATTACAACCCCACTTTCCAATAAAAACTAACTGGAAGAAAAAACATCCCACAACTCAAGGATGTGTATCAGTGGTTCTCAACTGGAGGTGATTCTGCCCTCCAGGGGACATTTGGCAAAGTGGAGACATTTTTGGCTGTAACATAGGAGGGTGGGGAAGCGTTGCTGTCATCCAGTGGGTGGAGACCCAGGGATGCGGTTTAACAACCTACGATACCAGATACTGTACAGCGATACCGGACAATCGCACCGCAAAGAACGACCCGCCCCAAATGTCAACAGTGCTGAGGCTGAGAAACCCTGGCTCTTTCCTGACTGTCAGGAGAGGCTGACAGTCTTTTGATAACTCATGCTCTTGTGGCCATTCAGAATATATCCAGAGATCAAGACCCTCAACTCTGCCCACCTAGTAGAATTCTTCAAGCTGAAGACCATAAGGGGATATTTAAAAACCTCGTACAACACTGGAAAAGGGGTGGGGAAGAACACTGCATAGACTTTTATCCTCCCCGTAAAAATACAGCCCGTCCAGCACCTATGGTCCCAATCAAATGCGGAATTGCTTCTCATGACAATTACCCAGGAGGAGACGGCCAGGTGAGCACGGCATACGATGCACACCTGAGTTTGCTGAGTTCCCAAGGAAGCAAAAATTTGTGCTATGTATACATGACAACTGCTGTTCACCTTCAGATGACTTTTCATCATTTTTTCTGTTTCCAAAAGCCCCAGAAGGTTAGTGTGGCTATCCACTTCTTAGTTAATACAGCTATTGCTCGAATCCAAGTAAAATAGACACCCCATCAAAACCTAGGCCTGCACAATGGCTAATGACCTGCAAATTCTAATTATAATGTCTCGGCCTCGGTTGTATTACTGACCTTTCTGTCTCTCTCTCTCTCTCACACACACACACACACAGCTCTGCAGACCATGGAAGTGCAAAATTATCACTGCCGTTTAATTTTTTTGTTTAATAATTTCAAGATTATCATGGACTGACAGGAAGTTGTGAAAATAGTGGAGTCCTGTGTGCCTTTCACCCCGCCTCCCCCAATGGTGACATCTTATCTCGCCCTAGGACAACATCAAAACCAAGAAGTTACATCCAGCTGACCGGTCACCTGACTGCAAACCTTCTTCAGTTTTCACCATTTCTGATCTGTGCGTGTGCGTGTGCACGCGCATCACTTACGCACGTAGCGTGTATAATTTTATCCTACGTGTCCGTGTGTGATCACCTCTGCGGTCAAGACGCAGAACTCTTTCATCAGCACAAAAGAACTCCCCCAAAGCAGCCCTGTGCAGGTGGACCACCGCACCCGGCCCCCGGCAGTCACCTCTGCAGTCCTGCCATTTTCAGAGCGCTCTACAAAAGCAACCGTACAGCCTGCGGCCTCTGACGATGGCTTGGTTTTTCCAGCACGTCTCCTTGGAGGCTCACCCAGGCTGTGTCATGTATCAGTAATTCGTTCCCACTTATTTCTGAGTGGGACTCTGGGATATGGACATACCACAATTTGTTTAGCCAATCACAGACACTTGGGAAATCTCCAGTATACTGCTATTGCAAAAAAAGCTGTTTTCAGTATTATTTTTAAAAAATAACCAGATTTTTGTAGGATACCAACCTAGCTTAAAAATGACACTATGTGTGCCAAGGACTCACCCCAAATGCTGCACAGTTCTATTAAAAAGCCTTTAATAATGTTAAAAGTTATTTAACTTATTAAATAACTTGTTTAATAACTTAAAAGTTATTTAAGTTATTTACTAATGTCAAAAGTTAATAATGTTACTGTGGAATTTACGTGGTTTCTTATCTTCCTTTTAAGACACATTTTCCAAACTCTGAAATAATCTATACACAAAACTTACCTATAATACTGTGATTTATTTAAAAGTTGTGGTTGAAATATACATGATATAAACGCACCGTTCTACCTATTTCAAGTGTCCAGTTCAGTGGCATGAAGCACATTCACACTGTTGTGCAACCGTCCTCACCGTCCATCTCCAGAACCTGTTCACCTGCCCAAACGGAGACTCTACCCGCATCCCACACGAACTCCCCATTCCCTCCTTCAACTGCTAGCACCCACCCTTCCGTCTGTACGCATGTGACTCCTCCAGGGACCTCGTGTAAGTGGAATCGCACAGTATCTGCCTTTCGTGACGGGCTTACTTCACTGAGTACAGGGCCCTCCAGGTCCATCCCCGTGGCAGCACGGGTCCGAGCTCCCTTGCTTCACAAGGCCAAGTAACACCCCACCGAACGGAAGCACCACACTGTGTTTTCCTCTCATCCGTCCATGGACGCTGGGTTGCTTCCACTGTGATTCTTTTAAAGAACGTTTTACCGCCCCCTCAAGGCTGAAGCTCATCTTTTCCATTGGGTTCTCCAACACATCACCCCTCCTACTACAGCAGCTCACAAGTCTGAGATGAGGAGCTGGGGACAGACAGGACACTTAATGCAAACTGCTCCATCTTTAGTTGAGCAGAGATTCTAATATAATTAAACCAGAGGCCGGCAGAAGGGTATCGGTGATTTCTGACATGACGGACAGCTCCCCGCTCAGAGTATAAAAGGCCTCAGAGAAGTGTTTGCTCTACTGCTGGACTGAAACTCCCAGGAACCCTTCTTGAATCCGGAATGGTTGGATTAAGACACACTCGTTCACAGGCCCCAAGTCACCTGGGGCTTTTTCAGAGGGGACCTCTTCACCCTCGCAGTCAGATGTGTGTTATTTCTCTCCTAACAGAAGCTCCATGAAGTGAACGAGAAACGTCATCTAAGTTCCGTTTAAAACTTTTAGAGCCTGGCTACATAGTATTTCCCGCTCCTCCTTGTTTGCAAGGATGATACGTAACACATAACTATGTATATTATGTGATATACATGTACATTATGTAAATCAAAGGAAACATGGTTGATTCTACCTGGCCAGTCATGTGAGTGCAGGTATCGCGGCTCTTTAGGAAAATGGTACCTGCCTAGTGTGGAGACTTCTACTTTTGAAAACCACTGATGTTCCTCTCAGAATAAGGCACATACGGCAATGCTAATATAGGCAATACATATGTGTAATAGATTGGCCTCTCGACCATGAATCATGACAGATCAGAAAGTAAATTCCAGCGTATGAGGAGTTTTCAATCCTACTCGAAAGTCTTTAAATCTCCACAATGAAGAAAGAAGTTCACCATCCTGCTGATCTGTGATATATGATAAATGAATTTCTACCATCTATCATAACGATAAGCTCCTTTTACTGTCTAAAATGTTAAAAACGACAGCCACTGGGGACACGCAGCCTGGTAACACACCCGCACCTGACAAAACATGAGGGAAACAACTTTTCACTTGTGTTTCTTGTTCACTGTTACAGTTACCACCACAGTCGTCAAGTGGTTTTGATTAAGCCTCTGTCTGTTCTTCATGGTGTGCAAATGTCAGTCACAAAACTCACAGTAGAGAAACACTTTCCCAAGTTTCGATGACGTTATTAATAGCTTGGGTGTGTAGTCAAATCAATGCATGGAAAGTTTTAGCATCTGCCCTAACTGGGGCCCTGCCGGCAGGAATCCTGCTATCCACCTGGAAGCTGGCCCAGACGGACACATGTCCTGCCCACAGGCTCGGTCTTACCCACTGGGGGGCTGGCCAGGCTGCAGAGCTTCCTAGTTTCCTGCAGAAAGGTGCACTGCTGAAGGAGGGATGCGTGTGCATGGGCGGATGTTCTCTCACTCAGCACATCTGTGGAAACCGTGACCTCGGCACACGTTCACGAAGGCTAATTTTAAACCCTAAGAGGAAGTGTAAAACTTCATCAGTATCCTGTAGATATATCTGCGGGGCACAGTGTCCTTTTACTTACCTTCCAACATGTCCTGCGCCCCAGGCACCAATTAGCTCCACAACTCGAATCTATAAAACCACGGATGGTTGTGAAGTGCCTCGCTGCCGAGTGAGACTGCAGAGGATGTTGGTGGCTTCTGATAAACTGGACCCACACTTGTCACACGGCCAAGCGATCCCACTCCCAGATACCAACCCAAGAGAAATGAAAACCCACGTACAACCAAAGCCTGTATGCGAACGTGTGTAGCAGCCTTAGCTGTAATCGTCAAAACCTGGGGACAACTCAAATGTTCTCACACAGGACAAAGGACTAACTGCCCTGCACCCCTAAAATGGAGTATGACGTAGCAATAAAGAAGGAACTACTGATGTACGCACCAGTGTGAACGAATGTCAAACGCACCGAGAGAGGCCAGACTGTCAAGTCTCCCTGCTGTAAGATTCCACTCCTAAGACATTCTTGCAGAGGCAAAACTACAGGGACAGGAAATAGAGCAGTGCCCGACAGGGGCTGCAGTGGGGGGAAGGGCCACGGGGGACTTTTTGGGGTGATGGAACTGTTCCGCATCTTGATTGTGCTGGTGGTTACACAACTGTAAACGTTTGGCAAACGCTGCAAATCTGGACTCCAAAAAGGGTGAATTTTATGGCATGAAAATTATACCTTACATTAAAAAAAAAAAGAAAGAAAGAAAGAAAAAGAAAAAGATGGTACAGATGAGGGTAGGGAGGGGAGAAGAAGCAGCCACAACTAACAAGGAAAGGTCATGTCTGTCTTCTCCAAGGCTGCCAACTGAGATGAATGAGAAAAAGGTCTTGTCATCATTTAACATCACAGAGAATCTGGCCCCAAACCCCCAGACCTTCTCTCCTTTCCAGAATTAATGGTGACACTGACCCAACTCCATATGAGACCATCTTTCCCTCCATCCGTCATGGAGCTGGTCCTGTGCACACGACATAACAAAGACATTCGGGCTTGTTTGTGACAGATCTCCAAACCCGTTCATTCAGCTCCTTCACACCAGAGCCTTGGCAACTCCTGGCGGGTAACCTCCCTGGTTGTGTAAAGAGCTGCCTGCCACCAACGCTAGCGTCCACTGGGTCCCTGCCCCACTGGATCTGGGAGAACAATTTTTCTTTATAACTGAGATTTGAGGATGAGGCCCCAGAGGAAATATTTAGTATGCTTATGGAGACTCACTTATCGCATGCCCTCACTTTTCATACCGACGCTGGGCTCCTCTGCTGTATTCACAAAGAGGAGCGGGGAAGAACTCACGATTCGCCCAGCATTTGGAGGAGCTGCTGGCAGAAGCCCGGGCAGCCTGACACGCATCCACAGTGAAAGAGCACGTAAAATGCCGACCGGCTCAAACTGGTTTTGCCTTCTTAAACAGGCTGTTGACTGATCAAACCTAGAGTTATTTTACAGAGACAGCCCTGTGTCGGCACAAGACGAGAACCCATCTCCAGAATGACCCTGGAACCAAGATTCTTCAGTCTGTGGAACTCAGAGAATAGACATGTTGCCACCAGAGCCCTTCATGAAGCGAGAAACCCTTCAATAAGGAAAAACCTGGCTTCCAGCAGTGCGAGTAGCTTGTACGGACCGACTGGAGACTAGCCAGTCAGCTTCCAAGTTCAAAACTCCCCCAACCCTTTGAGTTTTGCCCCAAACCCTGGATCAGGGAGACAGATGCGAGTCCTGCCCCTTGTCTCCTTGCGGGTTGACCTCGCAAAAGACCTCCTCCTTCTCTCAAAAGCTGGTGACACAGTACTGGCTTCTATGCGTGTTGGGCAGTGAGCCTTTGCTCGGATCATGAAGGGAACTTACGGGCTGCGTGGCACAGACGCTCTGCCACGATCTGCTTCTTAAAAACTGCCCAGGGCTTCCCTGGTGGTGCAGTGGTTGAGAATCCGCCTGACAACACAGGGGACACGGGTTCGAGCCCTGGTCTGGGAAGATCCCACATGCCACGGAGCAACTGGGCCCGTAAGCCACAACTACTGAGCCTGTGCGTCTGGAGCCTGTGCTCCGCAACAAGAGAGGCCGCGATAGTGAGAGGCCCGCGCACCGCGATGAGGAGTGGACCCCGCTTGCCGAAACTAGAGAAAGCCCTCGCACAGAAACGAAGACCCAACACAGCCAAAAATAAAAAAAATAAAAAATAAAAATAAAAAAACAAACAAACAAAAAAAAAACTGCCCAGACAGCAGAACTGACCACACGATTAACCCCTGTAAGGCAGAGGCCAACAGACTCCTAGCCCTCAAAACCGGACTACCGTAACTCACGCAAAAACCAACTGAGCCACTTTGGTGCCAGAGCTGGTCAAAATCTCCTCCTGCTGAGTTGAAAAGCCTTGCTTACTAACCAGTTTCACTTACCAGGCTGCCATGAAGCGCAACTGTGAGATGTCACAAATCAACAGTATTTAGGGAGTGCTTTCTACGGGCATGGCCCTTGCTTCAGACAAGCAACAGTGACAACAAGCCTTTAAGGAAAAGGCTGTGGAATATATATACAGCTGGGTGAAGGTCAGGGAAGAGTCCAAGATGATACGAATTCTGCCTCTTGAGGGCAGAAAAACAAAACAAGTCCATTTTCAAGATTCTTTCCTGAGTTTGCAGAGATGAGATGTGGATTTGCACAACACTTTCAGGAAAGTATCATTTCAATACCCTGCCTTCCTGCTATCTGGGGGGATAAATGTTCTGTCGGGGATTATCTTACTTGCAGCCGAAAGCCTGATATGTGATACTTTTAGTGCAGGACTCTGCATCAGCTCAGGTGGCAGGACCAGGAGCACCCGTGGTTGCAGGGAGCTTGTCCCTCGAGGTGGGGTGGAACACTCTGAGTCTATTCCTGGTTGTGAGGTGATGGGCAGATCTACCAGAGAACCAGGGGTCTGCCTCACTGCGGGGTCACCACCATTGACCATCTCCCTCCTCCTCCACACCCACTTTCTTCTACACACAACCTGAGGATGAAGACTACTGAAGACTTCACAACAGAGAACTTGCAACCTCTAGTAGAGAAGCCACGCTGGGAGGAGGTGAGGAATGAATCACCTACCGTAACACAGGACTTAGCTTTAACGCGTTTGATGGTGGTAGAGGAGAGAGAGCACAATTCTTAATCAGGAGACCTTTTTCCTTCTTTCCTTTTTCTTTTTTTTTTTAAACTAGAAAGGAGACATTAACAGGCCAAGGAGAAGGTGCTCTTTGCACTTGGTGGGTGCTCAATAAATATATGCTTAACCAAAGCTTGAGATTTGAGATAAACATGTAGAACAACCCCAAAATGAACACTTACACATTAAGCATTTCTTCTTTTGAGCATGTCCTCGTGGGGTATTCGAGTCAGTCGTCAGAGGAACACAGAGTAATTTCTTAACTCCTCACTCAACCTATGGGATTTTCTCTAGGGACTCTGACAAATTAGGACAGCAGTTCAGCAGACGTTACATACAATCAGCGTTGATGAAATTCTATACATTGCTGTCTCCCAAGTCTCCTTCTCAGTTGCCTGGTTACAGAAACTTTATCAACAAATGTGAGACAAATGTAAACAAACACCAAAAAAGGAAGTTTCGCCTTTCTGGGGGAGGAATGGAGATTTCTGTGTTTATTCAAAGAGGTCAGCAACGCTCTTGCCCCACGGCCCTAGGAACCATAGGAACCAACCACCGGGAGAAACCTTCCTCTGTGTTACACAAAAGTTTTCTTTCACACCCTTTATTTACCCTGATGTTCACAAACAGAGGGATGGGAATTTCAGCGTGTGATTTGTTTACACACTTTGACCGTGCTTTTGCCTTCATCCTATCTTTGTGCGGAGGTGTTTCTAAAAGGAAAGAATCCCAAATTCAATGCTGGAAGTCTACAGGGAGACAGGGTGTGGTACATGGAATTTTCATTTGCAATCGTTTCTGGGAATCTATCAGATCAGTGCTAGGGGAACACTTGTACTCCAGGTGAGAGACTCCCTGGTTAAGTTCTGAGGTTAAGGTCATCAGAGCAGTGGTGGTGATTTCCCTGATTTACAGGGGTGAGGCAGTGCCTATTTCGTTTTGCTTATCAATTTTTTATACTATGTTCTGGCAACAGCTAATCCAAATGTTCGACTGTATATGTAGAAAGAATGTGTACTTTCCATGAATAATGCTAGCTGGGGTTGCTAGCAGAAAGAGAGATCCAGGCTTGGGTGAGGAGAGGTTTATTTATAACATGCTACATGCCCGATGTATTTCATCCCTTTTGCCCAGGATAACCTTTTTTTTTTCCTTCAATGTATTTATTTTATTTTTTGGCTGCATTGGGTCTTTGTTGCTCTGCGCGGGCTTTTCTCCAGTTGCGGCGAACGGGGGCTACCCTTCCGTGTGGTGCATGGGCTTCTCACTGCGGTGGCTTCTCTTGTTGCAGAGCACCAGCTCTAGGCGCTGCGGGCTTCAGTAGTTGCAGCACGCGGGCTCAGTAGTTGTGGCTCGCGGCTCTAGAGCGCAGGCTCAGTAGTCGTGGCGCACGGGCTTAGTTGCTCCGTGGCATGTGGGATCTTCCCAGACCAGGGCTCGAACCCATGTCCCCTGCATTGGCAGGCGGACTCTTAACCACTGTGCCACCAAGGAAGCCCCAGGATAACCATTTTTCCAATGGGTAAATAATGTGTTCAAGAATCAGAATCGAGTCATTTGGTTTGCCTGCAAGGCCTGCCCATTGCACCCTTCTGGGCTGACCCTGAAAGAGACCGTCCCAGGGCCCCACAGTGGGCTCACCCTGAGTCCTAGCACGTGTGTTTATGGCAAGTGGGACCTGGGAATTGGCATCCTTCTTGAAAAATCAAATTGCAGAATATATACAACATGACACCAAGTGTATAAAGCTTAAATGTGGACAGAACAAACTGTTATAGGTTGAATTGTGTCCCCTCGAATTCATATGTTGAAGTCCTACCCCCCAGTACTCCTCAGAACGTGACGTTATTTGGAAACAGGGTTACTGCAGATGTAATTAGTTAAGATGAGGTTGTACTGGAATACCGTGAGCCCCAATCCAATATGACTGTGTCTTTACAAAAGGAGAAACCTGACAAATTTAGACAGAGAGGAACATGCACACAGGGAGAATGCCACGTGAAGGTGAAGGCATGTATCAGGGGATGATGCACCTACAAGCCAAGGAGAGCCAAAGACAGCCGAGAGGAGAGAGCACCAGAAGCTGGGAGAGAGGCTGGGACAGACTCCATCACAGCCCTCACAAGGAACCACGCCAGCTGACACCCTGCTTTCAGACGGCTGTCCTCCAGAACACTGACACGATATATTTCTGTTCAAGCCACCCCACCAAATCACCCCACCCCCATATATACACACCATATGTGTACACCAGCCCATACATGCCCTCCCTGTGCTGGGGGCCAAGAACCCCAAATCACCCCACCCCTGTATATACACACCATATGTATACACCAGCCCATACATGCCCTCCCTGTGCTGGGGGCCAAGAACCCCAAATCACCCCACCACCACATAAATACACCATATGTATACACCAGCCCATACATGCCCTCCCCGTGCTGGGGACCAAGAACCCCAAATCACCCCACCCCCATACATACACACCATATGTGTACACCAGCCCATACATGCCCTCCCCATGCTGGGGACCAAGAACCCCAAATCACCCCACCCCCATATATACACACCATACGTGTACACCAGCCCATACATGCCCTCCCCGTGCTGGGGGCCAAGAACCCCAAATCACCCCACCCCCATATATACACACCATACGTATACACCAGCCCATACATGCCCTCCCCGTGCTGGGGGCCAAGAACCCCAAATCACCCCTGCCCCTCACCACATCTATCACAACTGCTCTTGATCTTAATTCCAGTCTGATTTCACGTGAACAGAAATGTCAAGGGCAAGAAGAGCACACTGCCTCCTCCCACCCCAGGAGTGGGACGGCCCAGAACCCTCTCTTCCCCCGGTAAGCCTCTGAACACGAGTGTTGTGAGCTCTCCTATTCCACAGGCTGGGTGTGCGAGCAGTGAACGGCTGGCTGCTTGCCCTGCACCCGGCCTGCGGGAGGGGATGCCCCACAGACAGGAGCCGCCCTCTTACCTGACTCCTGGAGGTACCGATACACCAGAAAGTTCACCTCGTCACTGGTTATGCTCATCTTAGCCCCACCTCGCGGCGATGAGGTCTTCACGAAGCGGGGGCCGCCTTCTGTGGGAAAGCTGAGACGAGAAAGTGGAGAGAGTTTTGAAACACTGCCCGTATATTTTCTTTTTTTACTGCATTCTTTTTGAGATGATTGAAAAACAGAATACTCAGGATGTTGTACATGGGAAGGTAATTAATGCCTGATCCGGGTTGTATTTTGTGATTGCATAAAGATTTTATAATTGTGTGTGTGTGTGTGTGTGTAGACACATTCATACAGGTGAAAATTTTCCCAAAACAGATGAGTTGGTGTATTTTATAATGCTGGGATGGACTCATATATAAACCACTAATGGAGACAAACTCAGGGGCCACAGAAAATGAGAACAAACACTAAAAATCCCGTGTGCGTTATGATCACAACGCAGCTGACGGCGAGCTTGAATGGAATCCTGATGCGCAGTGGGACAGACGCGGCTGCCTTCGATGCCGCCCTTCCCTAGACAGACGGGGAAGACTACCGGGTAGGCCAGCAGTCACATCGACACCCCCAGGCAGGGCGACCAGAGGGTCTGGAAAACACCTGTGGTTCTGAAGCAGTGATTAATCATAACGCCTTCCACTCATAAAAGTTCAGTGATGAACCTGACCGTCACTGAACCTATAGGGTGCACATGGCCCTGAGAAGGCAGACACACGTCAGTGAGGAGCTAAGTCAGCGTGTGTGTCACCCTGACATGACTTCTATACAGAGGCCAGGTGTCAGGAAGCCACCCCATGGACACAGAGAGAACCTACATCGTTTGTATTCTGCCACAGAACTGCCTGCATCAGTCTGGCCGAGACCGCAGTACGGGAAGGCAGGTAGAAACCTGGGGGAGGAGTGAGGGGTTGATGAGAACTTCGGAAGCTTCTGTGTCTGAGGCAGACAAGAAGAAAGAGCCTAATTTTCTTCACAATCCTAAGTCAGACCTATGAGCACCCTGGCCCAAAGAGAACAGAAGTCAATCAAATAGAACTCTTTTATCCACAGATAAAACAGAATTCACACATGTGTAAGAGCGTTCACTCCAAACGTCAGTGGCCAAGAAGGGGCCACAACTTCCTTCAATTATGTCATCAATACCGAACATTTCAGGCTGTTTGGAAACTGTCTTCAGAGTCCATGCCATATGTTTTCAGGCATCTTTATGGTGGCAAATCTTTCATTGTTGAATTACAATTAAATTTCCATTTGTTTAGAAAAAGATAAAAGGACAAAATGCACATTTCAAGTTGGGAGGATTTGAATTAAAGGTTGTCATAATGGACACACCCCATGATGGCCCCCCAGTGAGTCCCCCCTGATATAATCCCCTCCCCTCCAGTGTGGGCAGGACCTATGACTCCCTTCTACCCCACAGAATATGTCAAAGGGGATGGATGCCACACCCTGGTTAGGTCATATGGCAAGGATGACCAGATGTCACTCCTATAACTGTTACATTACGTTGTATAAGACTCTTACTGGACTAGAGAAAGACTCTCCTGCTGGCCTTCACGTGAACCGCCCAGGGAACCAGGGGCAGTCTCTAGAAATCTGTGCGCCTCAGTCCTACAACCACAAGAAAACTGAGTTCTGCCAACAGCGTGAGCTTGGCAGAAGACCCTTCCCTTCTCAGCTCTAAATAAGGATGCAGCCCAGCCATCACGTGGCTGCAGCCTCTCGAGACCCTGCACAGAGGAGCCCTGCACGTGCCCAGTCTTCTGACCCTGGGAAACCGTGAGAGAATAGACGTGTTGTTTCCAGCTGCTGAATTTGTGGTCATTTGTTATGCAGCAGCAGAGAACTAATACAGTGGCCTCTTGGGGCACTCCAGTTCTCACTTTGTCGTCTTAACAAGATTTTAATTTGTAGTTACCAGAATTTTGTCATGCAAAAATACTTGTCTTCTTCACTTAATTAGGTGGTATTTCTGTACTTTTGTAGACACTGGAAAGAAAATTTGACAGTCAAAATATAAATTTGCCCTGAGATGTCTGCTTGAACTCTGGGGAGTTCATATATAAGATGGCAGTAGGAAGATATTTGAGACTAAGTAAAAAGCTATGAAATCAGAGCATACCCAAGTGAAAAAATAAAACATTATTCAAGGGACAGAACAAATAATAACAAAGATGTGTATGGCAGAATAGCGTAGCTCTAAAGAGACTTCTGACGATGTCGAGTGGCAGTAATGATGATGATTCAGCTCTCATGAGGAATTCAGTTTTAGGTTCTCGCTACGGTAAACGGTAAACGGTGGTGCCAATGGGGCGTGATTAGGTCACGAGGGCTCCACCCTCATCAATGGGTTAGTGCCCTTATAAAAGAGACCCCAGAGAGTTCTCCCTCTTTCTGCCATGTAAGAACACACTGTTGCACACCTAACAGACTACAGTGCAGTGTGAACCTTACATGAAGAGAAGACGGTGGTATCGGGTCCTCACCAGATACCGAATCTGCTGCTGCCTTGATCTTGGACTTCCAGCCTCCAGAACGGTGAGAAATAAATGCCTGTCGTTTAGGCTGTCCAGTTTGTGGTATTGTGTTATAGCAGCCTGAATGGACTCAGACACCACCCCAACCCCCTTTTCTTTTATTGTCATTTTGAGTACTTGTAAGCAGTGACATCGAATCTAATCTACAGGGTCTCTCAGCCTCAGGGAGCTTGGCTCAGGGCCAGATGATTCTCTGTTATGAGAACAGTCTGCACACTGTAGGATGTTTAGCAGCGTCCCTGGCCTCTTCTCACTAGACGCCAGCACAACCTTCCCTCCATCCCCTACGGTCGTGATGATCAAAAACACCCCCAGACATTGCCAAATATTACAAATTGCTAAACTGCTGCTGGCTGAGAACAACTGTTATACAGGAAAACTAAGCATTTTGTGTTTGAAATGAATTCCATTTATAAAACTGTAAGACAGCGTGGAGCTAGCTCATAGACACTGCTTAATGAAATGGCCATGCTACTAAAAAGGATCCTTTAAAATGCACCATAAGAGCTTGGCTTTTTCAAATAGTCTATGTAAAATCTTTCCACAAAATCACATTTCCATAAGGAAAGTACTGATTTTTGTCTTTCAGCATCCAGATCTTTCTTGTTTCCTAAGGAGAAGGTATTTGGATACATACGGACGACCCCTGTACCCAGAGCCTGGTCAACATTCCCCACCCCGCAAGTGTCTGTAATACATATTAGAAGTGTCTGCACAAGCGTTAGCACAGGACTCCTGAGCAAGAGAATGTAAGATCCTCAAGAGACGGGGAATTATGGACGACTTTTGTTAGCCCGTTCCTCTGTTTTTCTTTATGCATCATCCTTTTTCCCCACTAAGAAAATTTCTGTTTAAGCTCTAGCTCTCTACTTTCTGATCCCAGATTCATCTTCTCTCTGAAATTTTAAGTTAGGATCCAAGGATCAGAATGTTTTCCCCAATATGGTGTTAACTTCTTAAAGGATTTTTGATTTGTAAGCAGCAGAGGAAAGAAAACAAAAACCATCCCCGGCCTGCGACAGAACCAGGGATGTCATATCACTTGGTCCACAAGAGTGTCATGTGTTTCTATGGACCGGTCCACCTCAACATAGACACACCTGGAGGTGTTATGGGTTCAGTCCCAGACCACAGCAATAAAGTGAGTCACAGGATTGTTTTTGGGTTCCCCAGTGCATGTAAGAGTTGGGTTTACACTCTATTGTAGTCTATTAAGTGTGCAACAGTATTATGTGTAAAAAAAGCTATATACCCTAATTTAAAAATTTATTGCTAAAAAATGCTAACCAAACTCTGAGCCTTCAGTGAGCTGTCATCTTTTTGCAATAACATCAAAAATCACTGATCACAGATCACCATAACAAATACAGTAATAATGAAAAAGTGTGAAACGGTGCAAGAGCTACCCTCATGTGACGCGGAGACAGAAAGCAGCAAATGCTGCTGGAAAAACGGCGCCAGTTGATTTGCTCGCTGCAGGGCCGGCACCAACCTTCAATGTGTAAAAAACGCTATGTCTCCGAAGTGCAACGTGTGACATTTACGAGGTATGATTGTACGCATATGAGGTATGCCTATACATGTGTTAATTTTCAAAAACTGATCTAATAATTCGATCAAAGTCCCCCCCACCAATAAAACACCTCTTAAATTAAATGGCTTAAACTTCTTAAATGACTATTTCTTCTAAAACCTAACTAGTTCCAAAAAAACGATTTACAGTGACTAATGAACTAAAATGTGCATATATATTGTGAGACTATTCAATACCCACATTGAATAGGAGAACATTCTTTAAACTGACCATAAACCACAGCAACATTCAATCCACTCCAACGCTTTGGGTTTGATTACACCAAAATCAAGAGAAACCCAACAATTAACTGGTGTCTACCTGCGATACCCCTGAGCAACGTGCTTGAAGGTGGCTGCTGTCATTTTACTGGGTCAACATCACTATTTTGACTCAAATGAGTAAAACGGCTGATCTTCACCTGGCAAACACTACTGTTTTAGACAAATTTCGCCAAGATCTACATAAGGTTGGGAAAAAAAGTTACCTATCCTCTTTTCTCCAAGACAAGAGCTCAATTTCCAGAGAGAGATGTTAGAATAAAATTATGGATTTTTTAAAATCAGGGATTTTCTGTATAATTTCATGTATAATAAATAAACGTGCTGGTATTACAGTGCTATTCAAAGTTCTGCTGGGGCTGGAAGACCTCTCAACCGAGGGTCTGGGGGTCCCTCCCGACGCCGAGTTTCTGGTGTGGGTGGCAGTGAGGACCTTTCATGCCACGCCTGCCATCTGACCATCCGGGGCGCCGTTTTCTGAGGCAGCCCGTAAGCCAAGGCTGGAGGACGGGCGCCTTGCTCCTCTTCATTAGGGAACTGGGATTCCGCCTCTAAGAACACTGCTCCTCAAAGCCCTCCTCGCTATCTCTGCTGGAAGGCGAGCCAGCTCTTAGCGCAGGTGTGAAGCAGCAGCAGGCAAGGCTGTGAGTTCCTAGCCGGCGAGCTCGGCCCCGGGCACACCATTCACTCGGGGACGGGCGCGGGCTTCTCTACCCAAGACAGACACGTGAAATTTACCTCAGTGGCCCAATTCCCAGGTCTGGCGTTTTGTTTTGTTTTGTTTTTTCAATTGTGTTAAAATATGCATACCATAGGGGCTTCCCTGGTGGCGCAGTGGTTGAGAATCTGCCTGCCAATGCAGGGGACAGGGTTCGAGCCCTGGTCTGGGAAGATCCCACATGCCGTGGAGCGACTGGGCCCGTGAGCCACAACTACTGAGCCTGCGCATCTAGAGCCTGTGCTCCACAACAAGAGAGGCCACGACACTGAGAGGCCCGCGCACCGCGATGAAGAGTGGCCCCCACTTGCCGCAACTAGAGGAAGCCCTCGCACAGAAACGAAGACCCAACACAGCCATAAATAAATAAACCCCCCAAAAAAAAGTTAAAAAAAAAATACGCATACCATATAATTTACCATCGTGACCGTTCTGAAGTGCACAGTCCGGTGGTGGCGTTAAGGACATGCCTGTTCTTGTGCGGCCACCTCCCTACCTACCTCCACAACTTCTTCATCACCGCCAACGACCTCTGTCCCCAGCGAACCCTAACTCCTCGTCACCCCCGCCCCCAGGCCCTGGGAACCACTCTTCTGCCTCCTTTCTGTCTCTGTGACCCTGAAATGAGAGCCAAGGCTACATCTTGCAGGTGGGAAGGCGGTTTCTGTCAGTTTTGAGGCACGCTGCAACTGCAAATACTAGCACAGCCCTGACGCTCGCCGCGGACTTTCTTCAATCACCACCAGGGCCGGGCGTTATTTCCTACAAACGCCTCTTCAGAAAGAAACGCTCCGTGACGAGAAGAAGACCACACAGTGAGAAGCTGCCACTCCTCACGTGAGATGAGCACGGGGACCGCAGTCTCGTGTTTATGTAACCCCGCTGCAAATGGAAACACAGGCAAATGCTTCGCCCTGCTTTTCCCGCACTTGAGATAAATGAGGTACAAAGTGATGACAGAAAAAATGACCGAGCACCTACGATATTCAAGGCATGGTGATGGCAATAGCAGGGATGAAACAAATTCAGATGCATGCACACACACACGCGCGCACGCACACACACACACACGCCCCTTCCTTGAAGGTGTTAGTAAGATGTCTATGCAAATAACGAAAAGCTCCTGTAGTTAAAGCCCCACGCCTATACCATAAGGTACTAAGAGGGGCAGCAGCAGGGTTCCAGGGAAGGCTAGGTCAGGGAAGAGGGAGGAAGGTCTGGAAGAGGGAGAAGGTGAATCCTTGACTGACGGACACAAGATCTGGCGGAGAAGTATGAAAAAGGCAGGAAAGGGGTGTGTGTGTGTGTGTGTGTGTGTGTGTGTGTGTGTGTGTGTGTGTGTGTGTGCGCGTGTGCGTGCGCGCGCACGCAGTGCTAGGTAACCTTCAAGGACGTACCAAGTGCTCCCCGGGACCCAGGGCGGGAAGATGGCCCTCTGTGCCGTCACCACAGACTGTGAGGTGGGGGAGAAGTTGGCCTGTGTCCTTTCTGCCAAGGACGATTTTTGTGGGCACATGATGTGGAGCTCGAAACGCCTGTACTGGCTGCAATAAAGTTGGGGTACACCAGGGCGATGGTTCCAATGTCCACGGACTTGCTGGCTAGAGGTAAGGGAACTAACGTCCTGAGAGCCACAGAGGAGAGCGCAAAACGTAGGACTCGGGGGCCTCGTGGCTCAGAGCCGGGTGGCCTGATTCCTAATCCTACCTCCATCCCTTTCTAGCTGTGGACTGTGGGGCGAGTCACACGGCTCAGTCTTCCCTTCTCCAAATTGAGGCTCATGAGAGCCGTTACTCCCGGCAGCGGCGGTGAGGACGCAAAGCTTTTATACAAACTCCCAGGTCAGGGCCCTGTGCACAGGAGAGAGGCAGGACGCCTATTTCTCCCACTCAGCTACCTGCGAGCACCCCAAAGCAAAGAGCCCCCCGCAAGGGCCCGAGGAACACAGCACCCTTGCCAAAGTGATTCAGAGCTGGCAACGGGTGACGCGTAAACAGGCCAGCGGCAGGTCGAGAGCCC
Source organism: Balaenoptera acutorostrata (assembly GCF_949987535.1). Classification (NCBI taxonomy): domain Eukaryota; kingdom Metazoa; phylum Chordata; class Mammalia; order Artiodactyla; family Balaenopteridae; genus Balaenoptera; species Balaenoptera acutorostrata. Next base: position 7,144,928 of record NC_080085.1, on the reverse strand, counting down.
GTCCGAGAAAGCACCTTCCTCCACACTCGGCCCGGCACTTCTACCACGGAGACCCGGAGGGCCGGCTCTCACTTCAGCACCTCGCCGGTTTCCGGAGCGGCAGCCGTGGCCAGCCCAAGTCCTGACGACTCCTGTGGATGCCTTCCAACCTCCCCAGCTCTAGAATAAAGCAGAGCTTTTTCAGCACTGGTAGATCCTCCTCGGCCTCCAAAAGAAGGAAAAAAATTAAAAAGGGTTCTTAATTACTGCAATTGTGTTTATTCTCTTGCCTGACCCAGTTTTGATTCGAGGCACCTCCAGTTAGGTTGATTTGAGGTCTTTGGCGTTGTGACTGTGCAAAAAAGAAATAACCGCCCTCACTGCGAGGTAAAGCTACACATTCCCTCACTCACATTCCCTCTGTTCTGCTTACAGAAGGAGGAAAAGTTAGTGCGGACTGATGACATCCTTGGAGTTCCCCCACTAAAGATGAGTACTCCAACATAAATCATAATTTGGGGTTAAATCCATCAGGAAGCTAAAGGGAAGATGATTTATCCTTATTATTTATCATATTCTCCTTTTCACGATTTAATTTCAAGGCGTCAAAAGCTCCTATGAATCACAGTCCTGTGCACGGAACAGTTCAAAATTCAGTTGCGGGAGAAATGGTGTCTGGGGGTGTCGTTGTACTGAGTATGCACTTACAGTATTTAATATGCTCTCGTGCTCTGGGAAGGGAGAGGACTGCCCCCAAACAACACAATCTTAACGGCTCTTTAATTATCTTAAAGGACAGAATCACAAGGGAGCTACTTGAGAGTTGGCTCTGCGAGATGAAGACAGAAAGGGCAAGCGCGCTCCCTGCCAACAGGAGGGGAGCCTGGGTCGGAAACAGTGAAGTCAGCACACAGTGGTCAGAGGGCGGGGAGCGTGGTGCTCGGCGGATATCACTGGTGGCACAAGCTTCTCTTTTCACAATCTGTGCCGTTATGAAATGCTCTCTTAAAACCCTTTAAAGCAGGGACGGAAGAAAATTTGTCTCATGTCTTGTCTCTGCTATTAGTCTGCTGGCTTTCACGCTGGAAGAATCCATCCCTTAAAGTAATCTTCTGGACGAGGCTCAGGGCGCTTTGGGACTTGATTCCATGCAGACTGAGGACGGAGAGCCAGAGCAGCTGGAAAATCTGCTAGAAATTACCTCATCGTAACAAGGCACTTTTTTTCTCTCCGCATTTCACAAATTCTCTGCTGACTGGAATGTAGTGGGTCTTACCTCCCTGCTTGCTTTATCCATAATGTTTTTCTCTCTTCAAACGGAGTTTCCCAGTGGTCAGTTTAAGATGAAAAGTTTAATTTACGCATCAACATTTACATATAAATCCTTTTGTACAATCTTGATGGGGACCAGCTTATTGTGGAGATGAAGCAGGCTTGTTTTATACATTGCATACCTGTTCTTCCGGCAAAATTGTAACGAAGCCGGTATGTACCCACTGAAACTACTGAAACCTATTTTGTTGTCCAATGACAGTATAAGTGTGATTCAATAAATTAAGGCACTTACAGTTGGACCCCAATTATAGGAGAATATATACAGAAAAGATTGGGCGGGGAACAGGAAAATGTTAACAGTGGTTTCACCTTTTTTTTTTTTTTAAATAGACATATCTTCATTCACCAATGAGTATGTCTATTATTTTACAGTAAGAAAAAAAAAATCCCCCCAAAGGTAAGATTTTTCACTAATTTTACAGTTATATTTACTTACTTGGGAGTCAAATGGTCCAAAATTATAATCAAAGAACTAGTATTTTATTACCAGAATTCACATGCCTAGCAGTGGCATTGCCATTTAAATATAAGAATGAACTAGTAGGAGTAAGTAAGTAGTAGTAAGTAGTAAGTAGTAGTAAGATGCAGTCCTCAAAAGGATTTTCATGACGAGAGAAAAATGTCCATGATAGGGCGATACATGAAAAAAATAGGTTTCAAGATGGAATGTGCATGTTGCTAAATTTCATTTTGTACACACACACAAGAGATACCCTCTAAAATATAAAAAATATAATAAAATACACCCATCTCTCCAGGGGTGGGATCATGCTGGAATTTTATCTGTGTATGTGTGCGTGCCTTTCTGTAGTTTCCAAATTTTCTCCTATGAACGTGAACTGTTTTCATATTCATTAAAATGTAATTAAAATCTGGCAGTGTCTTCAGAAATCATCACTATGAGAGCAACCCAGCTAAGTAGGAAATAAAGCCGCAGGGTTGAGAGAGCAGAGAGGAGGGAGTCTTCTTGGGTTACAAAAATAATGCTGCGGTTCACAAAATCGAAAACATGCCCTGGGTGAGGCATTCAGACAGGGTCCTTTCCGTGCCTGGCTGCCCTTCTGGGTTAATTAACGGCTGGCTGGGGCCTTCCATCCCAACCCTGTGTGCAGAGCCGTGAAGGATGCTGACGCGACAAGAGAGACGTCCCGTCCTGGAGTTACCGCCAAGACCATGTGTGCATCTCCAAAGCGGCCACCGGGTCCTCTCGCAAACCCTCTGAGCCGCAAACCCTACCCACCCTACACTTCTCTGCCTGATCGGGAGGCAGACCCAGAAGGAAGCCTTCCTAAAAAATGTTCCACCCAGTAACAGCAAACCACTGCTAAGAAAGTCTGCATCACGGAGCCAGACAATGCACGTAAGACCAATAGCACAGTTACCATTTTACAGTCTTCTCCTCTACACAGTGAAATGCCAGTTCAGGTACCCAAGATTTCAAAGCAAAGTGCCTTGGGAGACACAGACAGCTGCTGCTTCCACGTAAGAGCAGTCTGCCTTCTTTTTCTAATGACTTTGGTCTTGTAAGCTAATGCTTCCGATTAATCTGTAAATTAACGTACAGATTTTAATTATCTCTAAGACTGAGAGGTTGGAATCGGATTCTGTACAATGTGCACTAGGCCCTCAGACAAATTTCAGGAATATGTACGGCTGGTTATGAAACCTCTAAGACACTGTGATTTTCACCCACATACGCAGGACTTATCTGGCCCCTGATGATTCCCTTTTCTGCAGTAGGTGGAATCATAAGTGAGGTCATTTACTCATATAAGGTGACCTCCAAAGTTCTGAAAAATAAACCCTGTGGTTTTCTCCGTAGATATTAAGGCGGGCGATGCCTTGCCCTTTGAGGTAGCCTGCATCTCAAAAATCTTGGTGTTAAAGCGTATTTTGATGCTTCCATTTAAATGACAACAAAAAAAAAGTTTTAAAAGAAAAATACTTGAAGCATCATGAACCCAAGTATCTGCTGAGAGTTCAATGAGCCTCATGTTATGTCAGCAAACGCAGGAACTCAGTCTTGTAGTCAAATGCTCGGCATCTTAAACTTCCACAGCCACAAAACCGTTAAGATTAAAACACAAAATGAAGTAGTGACAGTAGCAGCGAGTCGGGTTCGTCAATCTCAGTACTCCGGACCTTTGGGACCACATAAATCTCTGGGATGGGCTGCCCTGTGCGCCGGGGGATGCAGAGCAGCAACCCTGGTCTCCCCCCACTAGATGCCAGTAGCACTCAACCTCCCTGAAAAGTGTCTCCAGACGTGATCAAGTGTCCCCTGGGGAGGGGCGGGGAACTGCCTAGCACTGAGAACATCTGAGTGGGGGCGGTTACACAAGTCCAGAGCCGCTCTTCACATGGAAGGCCCTCAAATTCCTAAAAGTCTTGATTCCCTGAGAATCTGCAGTGCTTTCGCCGAGTAACCGCAACTTGGATGCAGTCCTAAGCACGCCACAGACCTTGCAGAGCTGCACCTCGGATGTCCTCCAGCTCAAAGGCTGCAGTCAGAAGAGGGAGAAATAGAACAGGTGTGTTGCTCTAGGTCAAGGTGGGCACACTGTGGCCCACAGGCCAATTCGCACCTGCAGCTGCATTCTGCAAAGACCGTGAGGTATCGATAGCTTTTACATTTTTAAATGGGTGAAAAGGAAATCAAAACAAAGCTATTTTGCCACCCATAAAACTGACGTGACATTCAAATTCCAGCGTCCATCAGTGAAGTTTTGTTGGCACTCAGCCACATTTGTTCATCTGTGTAAGATCGGTAGCTGCTCTCACACGACAAGGGCAGAACTGAGCGGCTGCAACACAGACTACTGGCCCACGAAGCCTCAACTATCTACTCTCTGGCCCTTGACAGAAAAGGTCTGCCAACCTCGCTCTCCTGAAGATTTTCCCCCTTCTACATTAGAGCACACCTGCCTTGTCGCTTCCCAGCCTGAAATCCTCCTGTCTGAGAACCTGAAGGTGATGCCCCAAAATGTGGATGTTCCTGGTGAACGCACCAACCGCTGTGAAATGAAGAGCCAAGAAAACACCACAGCCACGGTCTGCTGTGAATGGCTTTCCAAGGAGGCACCTGCTGAAACCAGGTAAGTCTAAGGAGAACAGATATTAGCCCTCACTTTCTGACGCACAGCACCCAACACAGAGAGAAAGGGCATGTGGTTTATACAGATGAGTCGCAAGCTCGTGTATGCACCATGGGTGCTGTGGTAGGTAAGCAACAGCGTGTCATTTCCCAGCATGATCCCAAATGACCATCTGCACGTATAAACTGCGCAAGGAGTTAACAAAGGCTACAGAAATTTCCAGAGTCATCTATAAAGCTAAACAGCAATGCCTCACACACAGCAGGAAGTCAGCGTGTGCTCAATTCAAGCAAAGCTTACGTTCCCTAAATACTGAATTAATACACAATCGAAACACTGATGAGCAACAGACCTCCTCTCTCTCCTCTTCCCTCTGACATTTAAAATATGGTTCAACGGCATTTCAAAAAATACTGACTGATGGTGCAGCCACTTTGGAAAAGTTGGACAGTTCTTCAAAATGTTAAACAGAGTTACCATAACAACCTAGCAATTCTACTGCCAGGTATATACCCAAGAGGCATGAAGGTATACGTCCACACAAAACTGGTACACGAATGTTCAGGGCAGCATTATTCATACCACTCAATAGAAGTAAATACAACTCAAATGTCTGTCAACTGATGAATGGATAAACACAATGTGGTATATCCATACAATGGAATATTATTTGGCCATAAAAAAGAACTCATGTTACAACATGGATGTCAACATCTGATGTCACAGACTCAATTAACCTTTTATAATTTTTTTTTAAAACAAACTACACTTATCAAATATTTAAGTAAAATATTGAAATTCTAATACAGTTAAACCTGTAACAACATGGGGGTTAGGGGGATTGGCCCCTGTGCAGTTGAAAACCCACTGATAACTTTACAATTGGACCTCTGTGTCCATGATTCCTCATCTGTGGATTCAACCATGGACTGTATACAGTAGCCCATGGTTTACTGAAAAAAAAAATCCATGTATAAGTGGACCTGTGAAGTTCAAACCCAGTCAAGGGTCAACTGTACATATGTACCTTGCTATAAATTTGGCTTTAAACAAAAATACTTCAATAAGACTTTTTTTTAACATCGTTATTGGAGTATAATTGCTTTACAATGGTGTGTTGGTTTCTGCTTTATAACAAAGTGAATCAGCTATACATATACATATATCCCCACATCTCCTCCCTCTTGCATCTCCCTCCCATCCTCCCTATCCCACCCCTCTAAGATTCTTACTTTGGTTAAATCTGGGTCTATCATTTTAGTTCTGATTGGTTCCTTTAAAACAATAAAGCAAAAATCTTCCCCAAATTTCCATCTTGATGTTTTTAAAATTACAAAAGTTCTATCTGTTTTTTAATTTAAAAAAGAAAGAACCAGAAAACACAAAACAGTAAATGATAAAATCAAACCCTAAAATCCCATCTACCAAAAGATTACAGCACTTTTTCTTGGTAGCGGATGGGGGAGGGGAGCCATCAGTTTTAGTTTGGGATTGTGGCTTCAACTCTTGATTTTTTTTTTTTTTTGGCCATGCAGCTTGCAGGATCTTAGTTCCCCAACCAGGGATCAAACCCATGCCCCCTGTAATGGAAGTGTGAAGTCCTAACAACCACTGGACTGCCAGGGAACTCCCTGGGCTTCAACTCTTTTTTTTTTTTTTTTTTTTTTTTATAAATTTATTTTTTTTTAAATTTATTTTTGGCTGCACCGGGTCTTCGTCGCTGTGTGTGGGATTTCTCTAGTTGTGGAGAGTGGGGGTTGCTCAGCAGTTGTGGAGCAGGGGCTCAGCTGTTCCACAGCATGTGGGATCTTCCCAGGCCAGGGCTCGAACCCATGTCCCCCGCATTGGCAGGCAGATTCTTAACCACTGCGCCACGAGGGAAGTCCCTGGGCTTCAACTCTTGATGCCTGTGCATCTAGGATTATTTGGTTTGCTCTTCTGGATACCTTATCCTCTCACTAGATCTATAAGTAGTAAGCTACATGTTTTTCTAAGAAGTTTCAAGGTTAAGTAGTAAGTCAATTTGCAGATAGACACAAATCATATTAAGAAACTAGTAAAGCATAGCATTAAGATACAGGGGTCAACTAAGATCTAGACTCATGTGCCCAATTATAATTAATTTTGCAGCTTAATTTTAATTCACAGTGTTGACAAGAGGGAATGATTTTAGAAAGTGTCACCTGCTTCTCGTAAGACCCAGAAAAGTTTATAATAGCTGGTTCAGTATCCACAATTCTTAGAAGGCAATAAAAGGCCAATCTGTCATGTAGAATGGACCAGATAGCCCATCATTATTTAATGATGCTCTACCTACTACCTTTAACTTCAGTAAGGAGAAAGACCTCAGACTCCTTCTAAAGAAAGCATTTTAAAACAGAAGGTGCTCAGTTTTGGCAAAACGCAGTTCTGCTTCAAATGAATTTCAGGTAAAAGGCAAAGATCACCGGCAGGCGTTTACCTTTAGGCTGACTTCATGTGTGGACCTTTGAACCAGTGGGCTCTCCAGCATCCAATCATATAAAACGCCAAGTGTCTGCTGGGACCTGCCTGGTGAGAAACAGAGAGATTTGAAAAACAACAACAACAACAACAACAACAAAAAACACCTTACCATTCTTTGGGAATTGTTCACCTTTGACCTGTCCTATTCCTGTTTTTCTTTTTCATCCCAACTCAAACTTAACACATTTTACTGTTTCATAATCTCTGTCTTAAAACTTTAACACAAACTATGCAGTTTTATTTGCAGTGTGAAAAAGGAGAAATTAAAACAGCCAGTCAGTATTACGGTACATGTAGAGATTTGTAAGGAAAAAGTCTCAAAGTAAACAAAATTTTTAGCTCAGATATTGTTCCTGCTATCATTCAATGATAATTAATGCCCACTTGAAATATCTTCGTTTTAGGGACCGTATCACATACAACCAATAAATTAAACTGTACACACCCTTAAGAGAAGAAAAGATGCTCCAGACATCTTTTCTGACATTATAGACATGGCTTGGGCAAATGTTTACAATAATCACGGCATGCATGTTTGTGTGCAGATATCCACTCTTTTATGTGCTCAAAAAAACACAGAAACATTAGAATCTTTTTTCCCTTTTTTGGCTTCCCTAAAATAAAGCGAAAGCAAGCACTGACTCTCAACTTTTCCATTATTGTTTTCCTACATTTTCATTTCACAGGTGTTCCACTTGCATGGATTTCTGAAGAAGCCAGGGGTATATCTCATAAGATAATCCTTCATATCAAAAACTCATTCTTATTTTTCAGTCAGTATAAACACTAAGCAGTCAACCAGGATCTACTTAATGATATTTACCTTCTTCCTCATAAATTGTCTTCAGTTGTGAGTGAATCCAGTCTCCTACAGGGTTTAAATTATCTACAAGCTCAAGAACTAAGGAAATTAAATGCCTGTCGTTTTCTCTGAATTCTTGTTCAATAGTCTTAAGTGATAATAAAAAGGCGCCAGGTTTAATATAATTCAAATCCATAAGTGAGGCTATGAATGAAGGTGTTTCTTATTAGTGAATTTATACAGAACCTCTTGAAATGTTTTAAGGAAATTCAAGTAAATTACTCCCACTGAGTCATGTTTATAGTTACACTGTTCAAAGAAAGGAGATTAAAAGGATTCTACAAGCAGGTTCATAGGCCCTTAAGTTTCATTACAGTACATTTTTAAACAACATAAGGATATATAAGATAAAACCAGGACAACTGAAAAAATCTACCACTGAAGGAAAATAATAAGATTTAAACAAAATTCCTCTATAGCTCTTTGAATAGAAATTAAAGGGTATCAGACTGAAGCAGGCACAAGGGAATACTGACTTTGCTTATAAAATAAAAATACATTTCATTATGAAAAAAACTCGGTAGTGGAGATGAAATAGGACGATACTCCTTACAGTAACCTGAAGCAGACAGCAAATTATTTTCAGGATTGGGTTGTAAACCCAAAATAGCCTTATGATGAAACTGCTAAATACCATAAAGTATCAAAATATGAGCAGATGTCACCACAATAAGCCCCAAACTGCCTGAAAATTAAAACATTAAAATCCATAATAATTCAATTAAGTAATTAATATATAAACAGCTCTCATTACAAGCTGTTCAGGAAAAAGCTTTAGTATCAAATTCCTATTCTCTGGTCCAAAACAGATGGTAACTCACAAATTGAAGGTTATCTTTGATATAAGTTGTTAAATTCAGTACATGTAATTAACATCATCTGTGTTATAAACACAAAAAATGTGAAATATGACTGGTTAATAACATTCTGGTTATGCAACATGTCAAAATTAATTAGTTTATTACTAGAAATAATAAGTTAAAGTGAGAAACCTGACCTTCCTATCCCTGGTCAGTCCTGATTTTTCCATTATTAACACCTAAATAGAACCACTATCAATAAACAGTGCTGGCAAAAATTCACGTGCTGAAAAAGATTTGTGTGAAATGCAAATGTTTTTTTAAAAAATATTTATTTATTTATTTGGCTGTGCCAGGTCTTAGTTGTGGCACATGGGATCTTCGTTGCGGCATGCAGGATCTTCGTTGCAGCATGCGGCATCCGAACTCTTAGTTGCAGCATGTGGGATCTAAGTTCCCTGACCAGGGATCAAACCCAGGGCCCCTGCATTGGGAGCACGGAGTCTTAGCCACTGGACCACCAGGAAAGTACCCCCCCCCCTACCTTTTTTAAGTCTTTTTGAATTTGTTACAATATTGCTTCTGTTTTATGTTTTGGTTTTTTGGCCGCGAGGCATGTGGGATCTTAGCTCCCTGACCAGGGATCGAACCCACACCCCCTGCACTGGAAGGCAAAGTCTTAACCACTGGACCACCAGGGAAGTCTGAAACGCAAATGATTTTAACAAATGCAATACATTCTTTATTCTCAAAGGTAGTAATAAATATAAAAAGGACTCATTTTCTGGTTGCTGTCAGTTCTTGGCATGGAATGGTGTAGACAATGACTAATAGTCCTTCCACACAGGAGGTGTAAAGCCTTTAGTATATTCACAATGCTGTGCAATCATCCCCTATGTCAAGTCTCAAAACATTTACATCACCCCAAAAGGAAACCTTGGGCCCATTAAGTGGTCAGTCCTCAATCCCCCTCCCCCCTCCCCCAGCCCAGGCAACCACCAGCCTGCTTTCTGTCTCTGCAGATTTGCCTGTTCTGGACATTTCATATAAATGGAATCATACAATACGTTCTTTGTGTCTGGCTTCTTTCACTTAGCGTAACGTTTTCAAGGTTCGTCCACAATGTAGCATGTATCAGTACCTCATTCCTTTGTATGGCTGAACACTATTCTGTTGAACGCATGGACTGCCTTTTGTGTACCTTTCCATCCACCAGTTGATGAGCATTTGGCTCCTGTGAATACTGCTGTTAGGAACACTGATATCCAGGAATGTGTTCGAGCCCCTGTTTTCCATCCCTTGGGTATGTATTGTTCTACATCACTTTGCCAGAGACAAGGAATAGTGCAGTGTCGCTCTCCTTGGGGCAAACCAAATTACTCTTCCACTCAGAAGCTTTGAAAAGTCTATCAGGGCAACCAGAGGTGCTGGATTGGTTTTGTTTTGCCTGCAGCCCTGGCTATCATTCTAAATCCTTCTCCCTCCCCTGAGGTAGTCAGGCTCCAAGGTTTTGAGTTGGGAATTGCCTGCACTTCTGGTTTCTCAGGACACCTTGAGTTGACTCTCGGCTATCCAGGTACCTTCTCACACTGATATCTGATATGGATATCTGATATGTAACCCCTAATAGAAGCATGGAACTATCATGGTGTGTCTTATTTTAACACAGTGGTTTTCAACCAAGGATGGCTGTGCTCTCTGCCCCAGGGGACTGTAGGATATTAGACAATGTCTGGAGACATCTTTCGGTCATCACAAGTGGAGGAGGGGAGCTACTGGCGCCTAGTGGGTAGAGACCAGGAATAGCGCTAAGCATCTACAACTCACAGAACAGCCTCCCTGCACGGAAGACTGATCAGCCCCCAAATGCCAATAATGCCAAGAAACTTTATTTTAACAGAACAGATTTTAGACTCACTAAGTTCATCTCTTTATGACTTCTGCCTGATTCTTACTGTGAAATATTAGAAGGTGAAGCAACAGTTTCACACAGGGCTTAGATTCAAAAATAATTATCTAGGGGATATTTTCATAGATTGTCATAATGCTTCCTTCTTGGTTGCCCAAATCTGTGGAACAAAACGAATAGTCCATATGGCTCACTAAGTGAAAATTCAGGATAAACCTACATTTTTATTGATCATAAATGAAATGCTTAACTATATACATATTGATTATATCTCCTGATAAAAGTGAATCAAATGTGTACAATTAAATTCCTTTAACTGCTGGTGGAGAGGTCAGCATGGAGCAGAACTGAGGCCTGCAGCAAGCAGCCAGCACCACATTCCAGCCACATGAGAGCCACCATCGCACTGGATCATCCAATACCAATCAGACAGACCATCAAATACCTGCAGCTCTGGTTGATGTCTTGACTGCAACTTCAAAGAGTCCTCTACCAGAACCACCCTGCTAAGTCACCACAGCATTCCTAACCCTCAGAATCTAACACACCATGAAGGACAGGTGGGAAAGATGCCTGGGGCAGCAGGCCTTTTCAGCAATTGTCTCTACATCATCATCCATAAAATGGGGACAATGACATGCACGGCTGCTGCCAGGAAAGCCTAGAACCACAGGAACTTGGAAGCCAAGCAAATGGAGCTTTCAAAGAAGTAGGAGAGAGCTTCCCAAAGCATGTTCTTCAGAATGATGTTTTCCAGATTGTTAGTATGTGTTTAGTATCACCACATGAAAAACAGTTCTGTGATCCAATTTTCCACGTTCAATAGGATTGGTAACCCTGGGTTAAAGTTATTGAAAAACAATAAAAAGGAGCACCTAAATACATAAAACAAATACTAACAGACATAAAGGGAGAAATTGATGGGAATACAATAATAGTAGGAGACTTTAACACCCCAATGATATCAATGGACAGATCTTCCAGACAGAAAATCAATAAGGCAACAGAGATCCTGAACAATAGAACAATTAGACAAAAATTGATATTTTCAGGACATTACATCCAAAAAATCCCCAGAATACACATTCTTTTCAAGTGCACATGGAACATTCTCTAGGACAGACCGCATACTAGGACACAAAACAAGCCTCAACAAATTTAAGGTGAATAGAAATTATTTCAAGCATCTTTTCTGACCACAACAGCATGAAACTAGAATTGAACCACAGAAACCAAAATGAGGAAAAACCGATTACATGGAGACTAAACATGCTACTAAAAAAACCAATGGGTCAACGATGAAATCAAAGAGGAAATTAAAAAATACCTTGCGACAAATGACAACGAAAACACAACCACACAAAATCTTGGGGATGCTGCAAAAGAAATCCTAAGAGGGAAGTTCACAGCAATACAGGCCTTCCTCAAAAAGTAAGGAAAAAATCTCAGATTAACAACCTAACCTACCACCTAAAAGAATTAGAAAAAGAAGAACAAACAAAACCTAAAGTCAGCAGAAAGAAGGAAATAATAAAGATCAGAGAGGAAATAAATAAAATAGAGATTTATAAAACAATAGAAAAACTCAATAAAACCAAAAACTGGTTTTTTGAAAGGGTAAACAAAAATCAACAAACCTCTGGCCAGGCTCACCAAGAAGAAAAAAGAGAGGACCCAAATAAACAAAATAAGAAATGAGAGAGGAGAAATAACATCTGATATTGCAGAAATCTAAAAAAAACCACAAGAGAACACTATGAACAATTATATGCCAACAAACCGGACAACCTAGAAGAAATGGACAAGTCTCTAGAAACATACAGCCCGCCAAAACTAAATCAAGAAGAAATAGATACTTTTACAGACCAGTCACCGGAAGTGAAATAGCATCTATAATTTTTAAAAAGTTCCCTGCAAACAAATTCCAGGACCGAATGGCTTCACTGGGGAATTCTACCAAACATACAAAGAAAAACTTATACCGATCTTTTTCAAACTCTTCCAAGAGGGTAAAGAGGAAGAAACACTCCTGAAGACATTCTATGAAGTCACCATCACCCTGATACCAAAACCAAAGACACTACCAAAAAAGAAAATTACAGGCCAATATCTTCAATGAATATGGATGCAAAAATTCTCAACAAAATATGAGCAAACCGAATTCAACAACACATAAAAAAAATCATATACCATAATCAAGTTGGATTCATCCCAGGGTCACAAGGATGGTTCAACATATACAAATCAATCAATGTGATACATCACATCAAGAAAAGACAAAAACCACATGATCATCTCTACAGATGCAGAATAAGCATTTGACATAATTCAACATCCATTCATGATAAAAACCCTTACCGAAGTGGGTACAGAGGGAACATATCAACATAATAAAAGTTATTTATGACAAACCCACAGCCAACATAATATTCAATGGTGAAAAGCTGAAAGTCTTTCTGCTAATATCTGTAACAAGGATGCCGACTCTACCACATCTATTCAACATAGTACTGGAAGTCCTAGCCACAGCAATCCGACAAGAAAAAGAAATAAAAGGTATCCAAATTGCAAGGGAAGAGATTAAATTATCATTACATGCAGATGACATGATATTATATATAGAAAACCCTAAAGACTCCATGCAAAAACTACTAGAACTGATAAACGAATTCAGCAAGGTAGCAGGATACAAGATTAACATACAGAAATCTTTTGCACTTCTTTACACTAACAATGAAGTATCAGAAAGGGAAAGTAAAATAAATAAATAAATAAAAACAAACCAAAAAAACAATAAACAATCCCTTTTAAATCGCTTCACAAAAAATATTTAGGAATAAACCTGATCAAGTAGGTGAAAGACTTATAGGCTGAGAACTATACAACACTGTTAAAGGAAATTGAAGATGATTCCGAGAAATGCAAAGACATCCCATGCTCTTGAATTGGAAGAATTAATACTGTTAAAATGGCAATACTACAGATTACCCAAAGCAATACTATGGATTACTACCCAAAGCAATACTACAGAATACTACCCAAAGCAATCTACAGATTTAATGTGATCCCTATAAAAGTACCCATGACATTTTTCACAGAAGTAGAACACATAATCCAAAAATTTATATGAAACCGTAAAAGACCCAGAATTGCCAAAGCAATCCTGACGAAAAAAAAAAAACAAAGGAGGAGGCAGAACCCTCACACACTTTAGGCAATACTACAAAGCTACAGTAATCAAAACAGTGTGGTATTGATACAAAAACAGACATACGGATCAATGGAACAGAATTGAGACCCTAGAAATAAACCCACACAGCTACGGTCAATTAATCTTCCACAAAAGTGGCAAGAATATACAATGGAGAAAACACATTCTCTTCAGCAAGAGGTGCTGGGAAAGTTGGACAGCCACATGTAAATCAAGGAAGTTAGAACACACCATCACACCATACACAAAAATAAACTCAAAATGCCTTAAAGACTTAAATATAAGACATGATACCATAAAAGTCCTAAAAGAGAGTATAGGCAAAAAATTCTCTGACATAAATCATACCAGTGTTGCCTTAGGTCAGTCTCCCAAGGCAATAGAAATAAAAACAGAAAAAAACAAATGGGACCTACTCAAACTTATAAGCTTTTGCACAGCAAAGGAAACCATAAACAAAACAAAAAGACAACCTATGGGCTGGGAGAAAATATCTGCAAATGATGAGACTGGCAAGGGCTTAATTTCCAAAATATACAAACAGCTCATACAACTCAATTAAAAAAACACAACTCCATCAAAAAATAGGTGGAAGACCTATATAGACATTTTTCCAAAGAAGACATACATACAGCCAATAAGCACATGAAAAGATGCTCAACATTGCTAATTATTAGACAAATTCAAATCAAAACTATAATGAGGTATCACCTCACACAGATCAGGATGGCCATCATTAAAATGTCTACAAATAATGAATGCTGGCAAGGGTGTGGAGAAAAGGGAACCCTCCTACACTGTTGGTGGGAATGTAAATTGGTGTGGCCACTATGGAAAACAGTATGAAGATTCTTTAAAAAACTAAAAATAGAGTTACCACATGATGCAGCAATCCTACTCCTGGGCATATATCTGCAAAAAAGGCTAATTCAAAAAGATAAATGCAACCCAATGTTCATTGCAGCACTATTTACAATAGCCAAGGCATGGAAGCAACCTAAGTGTCCATCAACAGATGAACGGATAAAGAAGGTGTGGTACATACGTACGTACGTACACACACACACACACACACACACACACACACACACACACACACACACAATGGAATATTACTCAGACATAAAAAAGAACGAAATAATGCTATTTACAACAACATGGATGGACCTAGAGATTATCATACGAAGTAAATTAAGTCAGACAGAGGAAGACAAATATTATATACCATTTATATGTGGAATCTAAACTACGATACAAATGAACTTATTTACAAAACAGAAACAGACTCACAGACGTAGAAAACAAACTTATGGTTACCAAAGGGGATTTGGCAGGCGCAGGGTTCGGGGGGAGATAAATTAGGACTTTGTGATTAGCAAATACACATTACTATATATAAAACAGATAAACAACAAGGTCCTTCTACAAAGTACAGGGAACTATATTCAATGTCCTATAATAAACTATAATGGAAAAGAAAAAAACAATAAAAACAGTTTACACATAATTGCATCTATTATCCGCCTGGCTCTGTTCTAAGTGCTGTAAGTTATGTGATCCTTTTAATAAACAATGAAAGAATCCTTCCTACCAGAATCTCACAATGTGTTTTCAATGATATACCCAGGAACCACCACTAACAGTGTCATACCAGGGGTTCACATACACTAAATTATCTCTCTCCTGTTACGATTTTCTCATGGCTCTGAACCGTAGGCAGCAGAAATTTTGTGAACCACCTTTCCTCATCTGGCTCCTCCATGTACCCAGGTATCCACCTAGATAATGACACTCCATGTACAATATGCTATGGTTTGGCCAACTCTCCCAAATTTCCTACTTTTCAGAAATATGCTGAAATTTTAAAGACAACTTTCTGATTGACTTTGAATACATC
This sequence comes from Balaenoptera acutorostrata, assembly GCF_949987535.1. NCBI lineage: Eukaryota > Metazoa > Chordata > Mammalia > Artiodactyla > Balaenopteridae > Balaenoptera > Balaenoptera acutorostrata. The sequence continues at coordinate 7,129,335 of NC_080085.1, read as the reverse complement.
AGTTGCTAGACAGTCCAATAAAGGGAGGTTCTGCTGTTGGAAGACTGTAGGTTCCCCAAGAGAATATAAAACCAACGTGCATTTCTTTAGACTTTGGAAGCTTGAAATCTAAAGATGACAGTACTTGGGGCTTCCCTGGTGGCACAGTGGTTGAGAATCTGCCTGCCAATGCAGGGGACACGGGTTCGAGCCCTGGTCTGGGAAGATCCCACATGCCGCGGAGCGGCTGGGCCCGTGAGCCACAACTACTGAGCCTGCGCGTCTGCAGCCTGTGCTCCGCAACAGGAGAGCCTGCGATAGTGAGAGGCCCGCGCACCGCGATGAAGAGTGGTCCCCACTTGCCACAACTAGAGAAAGCCCTCGCACAGAAACGAAGACCCAACACAGCCATAAATAAATAAATAAATAAATAAAAATTAAAGATGACAGTACTTGACGAAAATGAATGCAAGTGTGCCAAGCTGGTAATGACTTACAAAAATAAATGTTACTTTTAATATCATAATAGTGTCAAGAAGTAGGACACTTCTAGATGAGCCTTTATCCATTGGGAATTAAAATCAGGCCATCATCCTCATTTCTCTTTTCACTCACCCAACTAGGAAAATGGGTAGTGTGAGGTGAAAGGTCACAGTGCATTAATCATCTCATTTCTTATCATCTCATCTTTTTTAAAAAATCTATTTTTGGAATACCCTTTATTTAGGTGGATTATTTATTTTTTTGCCACTATGGTTAAGAGTGCACCCTTCTCTGTTTATGCGTAAACTCGAAGAGACAACACTAAAGGGATCCCTTCTCTGTTAAAGTTCTATTTATGACACAGAAAAAATGTTTTGAATTTTTTCTTAATGATAAATACTAATTTTGTGCATAAATTCCAAAGGCCTAACCTTTAATATTCTTTAAGAATAAGCATATACACCATAAAAACAACAGAAAGCTATAAATTAAAACCAAATAACATCCTAAAAGATCTTCCTTTTAAAAAGCCTGCATGGGGCTTCCCTGGTGGCGCAGTGGTTGAGAGTCTGCCTGCCAATGCAGGGGACACGGGTTCGAGCCCTGGTCTGGGAAGATCCCACATGCCGCGGAGCAACTAGGCCCGTGAGCCACAATTGCTGAGCCTGCGCGTCTGGAGCCTGTGCTCCGCAACAAGAGAGGCCGCGATAGCGAGAGGCCCGCGCACCGCGATGAAGAGTGGCCCCCGCTTGCCACAACTAGAGAAAGCCCTCGCACAGAAACGAAGACCCAACACAGCCATAAATAAATAAATAAATTTAAAAAGCCTGCATGGTCGGGCTTCCCTGGTGGCGCAGTGGTTAAGAATCCGCCTGCCAATGCAGGGGACAAGGGTCCGAGCCCTGCTCTGGGAAGATCCCACATGCCGCGGAGCAACTAGGCCCGTGAGCCACAATTGCTGAGCCTGCGCGTCTGGAGCCTGTGCTCCGCAACAAGAGAGGCCGCGATAGCGAGAGGCCCGCGCACCGCGATGAAGAGTGGCCCCCGCTTGCCACAACTAGAGAAAGCCCTAGCACAGAAACGAAGACCCAACACAGCCATAAATAAATAAATAAATTTTAAAAGCCTGCATGGTCGGGCTTCCCTGGTGGCGCAGTGGTTAAGAATCCACCTGCCAATGCAGGGGACACGGGTTCGAGCCCTGGTCCAGGAAGATCCCATCCCACATGCCGCGGAGCAACTAAGCCCGTGCGCCACAACTACTGAGCCTGCGTGCCACACTACTGAAGCCCACGCGCCTAGAGCCTATGCTCCGCAACAAGAAACCCGCGCACCGCAACGAAGAGTAGCCCCCACTCGCCGCAACTAGGGAAAAGCCCTCGCGCAGCAATGAAGACCCAACGCAGCCAAAAAGAAATAAATAAATAAAATAAAAGTTAAAAAAAAATCAGTAGCCCTGAAAAAATTATTTTAAAAGAAGTCTCCACGGTTAAATGGTAATATTTGTTGTCCAATGCGTACAAAAAATGTAGAGTTTGAATGTGTTTTGGACATAACATTTCAGTACTGTTATCTGTAGACGGTCATCTTGGGTGTGTCATCAACTCCCCTTTCCTGTGCGTTAATGTGTCAATAGATCATTACTGTACAAAATGTGAGAAAGGTTTTGGTAAACTTTTTGACCTATATTTGAGATGGAGGAAATGGTTACTATTGCAGCACGCCCATAAAGCTGGCAGTTACCCAGACAGCTACTGATGAAACTTCATTCACAAGCTAATGATGTGGACACACTCTGCACACTACCAGGGCGGGTGTCTGAGAACTTTCTGGGGAACCCAACTCTCTGTGGTCCAAAGAGTCAACAGAAACTTAGAATCACGCAAAAATTATAAACACTGATTTTTATCTTCGTTTCCCAAAGTAGACTGTGTTCATTTTAGTGCTCATTTCTAAAACAGTAGCTCTTAAAGATGACAATGTCACATTTAAAGCAAAGATTTCAAGATCAAATCTGTTGGAAAATTCTAGGTTTTAAAAAGGTAAAATAGATCCGAGAAGCTAAACAAACCCTATGCAGGATAAACACCAGAGAAAACCCCAAGAAAGCACAATTTCCTAAAAATCAGCAACAAAAGAAACTCTTAAAAGCATCCAGAGGGAAAAAAAAGTTACATCCAGAGGAAAAAGATAACAAATCCCACAAACTTGTTGTCTTCTGGCTTGCATTATTCTGGACAACGGAACAAAATCTTCCAAGGGCTGAAAGAATATGTCAACCTAAAATTCTACACTCAGATGAAACATCTTTCAAAAAATGAAGGCAAAGTAAAGAATTTTCCAAACAAACAACAAATGCAGACAGAATTCACTGCTAGGAGATCTGCACCACAGGAAATATTAATGGAAGCTCTTTAAGAAGAATTATCTCAGATAGAAATTTGGATTTATGCAAAGGAACGGTGACAGAAATGGTAACTACTGGGGTGAATATAAAAATATTTTCTTCTCATTTTGAAGTTTCTTTTACATATAAATGCTTAATGCAAAATAATTATGTATTGTAGCATTTTAAACATATATGAAAGATGTATGGCAACAGAAGCACAAAGAACTAGGTACAGAAGGCAAACAGAAACAGATTGTTGTAAGTTTCTTATACATGATGTGGTAAAGTATCATTCAAATGTAGACTGCGACAAGTTAAAACGCATACTGTAAACGTTAGTGCAACACTGTAAAAATAAAACAAAGAGGTATAGCTAACAAGCTAACAGTGAAGTAAAATCATAAAAAATTCTCAGTTTAAGCAAAAGTGGAGGAACAGAGGGAAAAAAAAAACAGAATGCACGACACAAGCAGAAAACAAAAAGTTGGTGGTAAATGGTACAACCTTTCTGATTAAAAAGGCTGAGTGTGAGACTAGATAAAAAAGCCACACTCAACTCTGTAACAAACCCACTTTGCAAAAGTACATATTGTCTCTGAATACACGTATGTATATTTGACACATGTTGATACATCATATATATTTACTATACATTATTGATATGTATTCCTATTATGTTCCACTTATCATTCTCATCTTCTGTGATTTCTTGTATTTCTTCCCTGCTTAGTGAGGCTGGGGAGGACGCTATGGAGGTGAAGACGACACAGAACAGGAAACGAAACAGAGCGATTCCCGGACCTGGAGGAGAGCACCCGCCTTTCATGAGGGATCCATACGTGAACATACACAACCCAGTGAACCTGCTCTGTTGGGAGCAGAGGGCAGAGAGACCAGACCATCAGGGTCCTTAAGAAGTCTGAACATCGTCACACCGAGGTTGCATCCGCCTGCGCACTTAAGACACCCTTGGGGGTTTAGGAATAGAATTCTGAGAAGTCACAGCCTCTGTTCTTGAAGTCAGTCACATTGCAGCTGAGACAAGTGCTGGGAGGGACTTCCTTGGCGGTCCAGTGGTTAAGACTCCACGCTCCCAATGAAGGGGGTATGGGTTCGATCCCTGGTCGGGGAACTAGATCCCACATGCCGCATGATGCGGCCAAAAAAAAAAAAAAAAAAAAAAAGAGAAGTGCTTGGATAGGGGGTGGTACTTGGAGGGATGGGGCAAAAAGGGCTTTCCGGGTGGCATGGCAGCTCCATGCCCGGCCCCATCCTGCTCCCCATGCCCCTGCGGTAGATCTGTAACGCCAGCTAACTTCCCACTCCACCTCAGTCTTGGAGTCTGTTTCTTGAGAAACCTTCTTAGAACAATGGCTCCAGCAGCACCTGGTACAAAATTCCGCATACAACTGCCCTGTCCTTTCAAGTGCCCTTATCATGAATGCTGTGAACACTTCTTTTTTTAATAAAAGAAAACGATGGTGTTTTGTATCTTTGATCAAAAAGCCCATGGGGCAGGCATTTCAATAAATACATGCTAGTACACAGTGTGCAGAAAAACACAAGGAACGCCCCAGAAGACTTCAGATGGGATGTACTTGGCGGTCTCTATTATTTGTCTAGTTAGGTTACTCTATTGATGATCCTCCCCTTTCCTGAAACTGAATTTAAAAATTGGGAGACATATCGAGATACGACAACAGAAGAAGGTAAAGTTCCAGAACTGTAAAGCAGGGGTGAGCACACTTTTTCTGTAAAGGGCCAAATAGCAGGTATCTTGGACTTGGCAGCCATCCTGTCACAAGTACTCAACTGTGCCTCAGCTCAAAAGCAGCCATAGACAGTACGTAAATGGGCGTGGGGGTGTTTCAATAAAACTTTACAAAAATAGGCAGAAGGCGGGGTTGGCCTACAGGCAGGAGTCTGCCGACCCCTGCCCTGGGGCAAAATCATGTTCATTTTATTAAGGTGTGCACTCATAACTCATTATTACATTAAAATAGACAACCGTATAATATCATCAGGGTGACTTGAGACATGAACACATGACAGAAGTGCTTTATTCCACAAGTGAAGCAGGTCTGTGCCTTGTCCCTGGGAATGACCACAGTGGAGGCGGCAGCAGGAGTGTGGGGTGGACTTCAGCCCAGGTTCCGGGTTCCTGGGACACACACACAGCTGCCACGGGGAGCCCTCAGGACACTCGTGCAAATGCCATGCTGCGTTAAGATGGTGCTTTCAGAACCCAAGTGCAAAGTCTCACGAAAACTTCCCAATTCTTTTATTTTATGGATCACAGAAGTGTGAACCTGAACAGAATAATCTCATCAGTGTGGAGATGACACCTTTAATTTTTTTTCCTTTTTAAAAATTATTTTTAATAGGTTTAGTTTTTAGAGGAGTTTTAGGTTCACAGCAAAATGGGAAGGAAGGCACAGCGAGTTCCCATACGCCCCCTACTCCCACACATGCCCAGCCTCCCCCATTGTCCACACCCCCCTTCCAGAGGGTGCATCTGCTACAGCCGATGAACCCGTACCGACACATCCTCACCACCCGAAGCCCACAGTTTATATTAGGGTTCACTCTTGGTGTTGTACCTTCTATGGGTTTGGACAAATGTATAATGAATGACATGTGTCCACCACTACAGTATCATAAAGAATAGTTGCACTGCCTTAAAAATCCTCTGTGTTCCACCTATTCATCCCTCCCTGTTCCCTAAACCCTGGCAGCCACTCATCTTTTTGCTGTCTCTGTAGTTTGGCCTTTTCCAGAATGTCACAGAGTTGGAATCATACAGCGTGTAGTCTTTTCAGGTTGGCTTCTCTCACTTAGTGATGTGCATTTCAGGTTCCTCCATGTCTTTTCCTGGCTTGAGCTCATTTCTTTTTAGCGCTGAATAATAATTCCTTTGTCTAGATGCAACAGTTCATTTACCCATTCACCTACAAAAGGACATCCAATTTTGGCAATGATGGATAAAAGCTGCTATAAACATCCGTGTGCAGGTTTTTGCACGGACCTAAGTTTTCAACTCCTTTGAGTAAATTTTATTTTTTTAAAAATGCCATTAGGGCTTCCCTGGTGGCGCAGTGGTTGAGAATCTGCCTGCTAATGCAGGAGACACGGGTTCGAGCCCTGGTCTGGGAAGATCCCACATGCCACGGAGCAGCTGGGCCCGTGAGCCACAGCTGCTGAGCCTGCGTGTCTGGAGCCTGTGCCCCGCAACGGGAGGGGCCGCGATAGTGAAAGGCCCGCGCACCGCGATGAAGAGCGGTCCCCGCACCGCGATGAAGAGTGGCCCCCACTTGCCGCAACTAGAGAAAGCCCTCGCACGAACCGAAGACCCAGCACAGCCAAAAATAAATAAATAAATAAATAAATAAAATTAAAAAACAAAACAAAACAAAAAAACAAAACAAAACAAAAAAAACTCTTTAAAAAAAAAAATGCCATTAAAATTATATAAGTAATACATGTTCATGGGAGAGATTTTAAGTGATTCTCAGCTGCAGGCAATTTTGTCCCCCAAAGGTCATCGGGCAATGTCCGGAGACATTCCTCGTCACAACGTGGGGGGAAGGAGGGCCCTGGCACGGAATGGGTAGAGGTCAGGGGTGCTGCTAACCTTGTACAATGCACAAGACGTCCCCCCATGAGAAAGGATTATCGGGCCCCACGTGTCACTAGTGCTGAGGTAGAGAAATCCTGACGTGAGGATAAAATGTTAAAAGTCTTCTCTCTCCAAGTCCTCCCACTCTCACCACGCAGAGACAGCCTGTACTCACGAGCTTCTTGCACAGTCTTCTACAAGTTTCCGCACATACGTGTTCTTACTTTTAACACAAATATATTTTGCTGGCTATGATCCTTGAATTCAGTCAGGAGTGGCACATACCACTCATGGTTGTTTAGTTGTTTTCATCACTCAACTCCTTGAACAGCAAGGCTGCTTACCACCCGCCACATAAAACCACGCCTTGCCCGTCAGACCGCAAAGCAAGTGTACATTTCATAAAGTCCCTCAGGTCCACTATACAACTTAACCATCACCAGCAACCCTTTCGCCATTCCCACTTTGTAGATAAAGAGGCCAAGATCTAGAGAGTTTAAGTGACCAGAACCGGGCTTCACAGCTCCTAAGTGGTTAGGATTTGAACCCCCAGTTCTAGCTTCAGTTTTGGGGCTCTCATCATTTCACAGCACAGCAATTCACAATTCACAGTAATTTAGATAGAAGGTAGGTAGTCAGTTTTTTTAAATTTACTAATTAATTTATTTTTAATTCTGGGCTGCTTTGGGTCTTCGTTGTGGTGCGCAGGCTTCTCAAGGCAGTGGCTTCTCTTGTTGTGGAGCACAGGCTCTAGGCGTGTGGGCTTCAGTAGTTGTGGCACGTGGGCTCGGTAGTTGTGGCTCGCGGGCTCTAGAGCGCAGGCTCAGTAGTTGTGGCGCACGGGCTTAGTTGCTCCACGGCACGTGGGCTCTTCCCGGACCAGGGCTCAAACCCGTGTCCCCTGCATTCGCAGGCAGATTCTCAACCACTGTGCCACCAGGGAAGTCCAGTAGTCAGTTATTTTTGCACAATGGAAGTACATCGGAATTTGCAACCAATAACACACTTTACTGAGAGAAGTCTTCTAGACACTTTGAATAATCAATCTGCATGTACACAATGCACCCATTATGCATAATTCTAACCCTTTCACATTTGGTTAATCTTTAACACTTCCGAGCTGGTCTGAAATGTATTCAGTCGTTTGCACTGTACCGACAAGCAACTAAGTTGAATTCATTTCTGGATTTTCTATGACACTTTATTTTTTTCACCTGACTGACATCAGACTTTCTCACAGTTACTCTCTATGTCTAGGACATAGTAGCCGGAACAGGAGTGAGCCACCATGGGGCTTTACATTTTGTTCACGTGCGCATCTGTCCCATCATGTCAAGCCCAGACTCATGGAGTCTTAGATCAACAGTGAATATCTTATTTATAGAGACCATTTATTTATAGATGAGGAGGATGACCAAGTAGGTCATTCCACTGACCAAGAAACCAGCAGAGTGTGCAGTCAGCTGAGTAAATGACAGAGCAGAAATGGAATTTCAGTTCTTTAGGGATAAAACCTAGGCAACTTCTACATACCCTAATTCCCATTAAAATTCTTACTCTGTTGATTGACCTGCCTTCAAGATGTTAATGCTTCCCTTGTTCCATCGCTGGTACTGGAAACTTGTGAAATCATAAGCAGCAATTATTACTAAGATACATGACTGCAAAATCATAGCTAAATATGTACAATGTGCATTCTCACATAAGGCCTAATTTCATGCGACAATGGCTACTGAATACGAGTATTTTCCAATTCCTAAAATGAATGTTGCCCACCTTTTTAGAATTCTGATTCCTCACTGCCCTTTCCTGCGACGTGACACTGCTAACTAGAGTAGACTCACGTGTGGGTGCCCTTCCGTCAGTCCTCCAAAGACGGGGGCTGGAAGGTCACGCAGGCTGGGTCTCTCGGACACGACGGCTAAAGGGTTTTAGGTTTGCGTCTTCCTCACTCTCACGTGGCTGAACCACATCAGCGTAAGTTTACTCCCACGTGCTGTGGCTGCAAAAGGCAGTTTCTAGTATTAAATTCTTTGGGGAAAGAAACACTTCAGACAATTCGTGTGAAGCAGGACCAAGAAATCTATCAGTTACGTAAAGCCCGCTTTCATCGCGATGAAGCACTCTGACATAAATCCAGCCAGGGAATAGGTACCACTGACCTCTGGAAATAGATGACGTGAGGCACTGAAAGATAACATACCTCACGGAAGCAACGGCCAGTGCAGGGTCTGGCATTACCTCTGTCAAAAAAAGACTTGAGTTTTCCTAGTTTAAAAGGGAGACTGAATCTTGAGATAGAAAAAAGAACACATGAGCATTTCTGTGAGTCAACTACCTCTTCTGACTGGTCATCAGAATTCCCAGATTCCTAAGGGCGTGAAGGTCCCCCACTGGCTTTTATAGTGTGGGCTTGGGATGCTGAAGTCACATAAAATATAGAGAATCTCACCGTGCCTGATCAGGAATACGTATGCCCAAATGTGCACGTGTGGGACAGAGAAACACAGCATTTGTGTCATGCTTCAGGGCAACATGAATGCATTCCCCACCACTGATGTGTCACCATCCTCCAACATCTCACAGACTTGGACAGCCGATCACCGGGGGGGTTGGAACCTGGAAGTCATGCCGGGTTGTCTGGCCCTAAATCCCGTCGTCCTTCCACTGCACCACTCGGCCTATCTTTAGATGGCACTTCTGAGGGACTCTTAAAAATAAAATTAAAAAAAAAAACAAAAAACAACGCTCCTTCTTCTAACAGTTTATATTTGCCTTGAAGGCCAAACTCTTGCCTATGTCTTGTTTATCCATCTCAATCATGCTGTATTTATGCCCGGTCTAAGTTGGCTTTCTCTTCCCTGGATTTCAGTGTGGCCTTGTTTCTCAGAAATTTACACTCAGTGCTTGCAAAGGGTAGTGGCTCCCGTACAATGCATCCCTTACAATGCAAGCTGGCAGACTCTCTGAGAAGCAGTGTGGTCCCGGAGTGACCTTGGCTAAACCCCAGAATCCCTCGCTGAGGGCTGTGTGTCTCCTGGTAAGTAACTTAACTTTTCTGTGCCATGAAAGGAGCATAGTGCTTTACAGTTACACTGCACAAATTCACACGTTCAAATACACACAAAGCCAGACGTGTAGGCTTGTACAGAACGACAGTTACAATTACAATCGCAGCGTGGGAACAGCTGCACACTGGGCACTGGAATTCTGCTGTGCTCCTTTTGTTCTATATTCTCTGTGATTTTTAAAGAAAAAAAATAAAAACCAAGATGAATCTTATGTGTATTTTACCACAATTAAAACATAAATAAAAATAAAAAGCCAAGATAAATCTACAAACATTTTCATCAGTCACTCCCACAAAGGAATAAATGTGAGAATTCCCTTAAAGGGACCAGAACAGTCACACAAATAAAATGCTTCCGTTTCAACTGGAACATAATCACATTTATCCCTAGTTTTTCTTAAATGGAAACAAATTACTTGGTTTTCAAACAACGGAATTCTTAAGTGAGCAAGCGTGTCTAAGAAAGAAAGAAAGAACAGGATCACATGAGAAAACAAATCAGATTAGACTGAGTGTAGATGCTACAATTCTTGACTAGCGGTTATCTTCATGCTACACTTAACCAAATGATTTTATCTGCCTACCTTTCTCTTTTATTGATACCATTTTACCAGTCTAGTAGGCAACAGGCTTCTTCATGCAAATATAATTTCACACACAGTTTCAAAAAGGGAAAAATGCAAACGCCCTATTTCCTATAAAAACCAAATATAAAGGAAAAATAGAATTTAAGTGAATTTCCTAGTTTAAGCTTAGCCTGATTTCCTTTGAGCTGTTCAAATTTCTCTCAGGCCTTAAGATCACTTTCATGAACTAAAGAAAATAATATGTTAAATGCATAATTACATAAGTGCTTGTAGTATTAGTTGGATGTGTATATTAAGAAGCTCTGGGGATGATATTTCTGACAACAAATTAAACAGAACAAAGTGTTACCCTAAAATGGTACTTTGAAGGTGTCATTGTTAACAGAGGGAACCAGTGCTGTGTCAGATTTCCGGCTGTGTGAATAGAAATTTTCACAAGTCACACATAGCCCTAACAGCACAGAAAAGCACTTTGCAAAAAAATGCTGAAAATGCCCTTCCGTTCTAAGTATGACATTTACATGGTTTTACAGAAATATCACAGATTAAAAATAGAAGACAGTGCCTTTTAGTAGGGCACAAACCTTGTTCCCTAAAAAGTATATGAGAAAAGTAAGCGAATTTTGAGAAATCTTTCTCAGTTTGGATCCTCCATTACACAGAGATTTACTTCTTTTTCAGTGGGAAGAGACAGCCCCTTACAAGGACAGGGAGGCAAACTCTGGCCCTGGGAACAGAAAAGCAAATGTACCTGAAGTGGGCGAGTTTCAAACTTGGTTGGGGTTTCACACCTGCATCTCCGACCGAAGGAAGTCTCCCCAAGGACTGATGCTTACTTGTGAAACGGTGACACAAATAAGGTTCAGAACAGTGTGATAAATTAGGGAGACGGCTTGATGACCCACCAAGACCACTGGAAAAGCCCCCGTACACGGGCAGAGCATTCAACAGGTGTAAATATGCTCATCTGACTTGTTGTCATGTTAACCTGTTCGATTCGAGGTTGGCAGACCTGTTCTTAAAGGGTCAGACAGTAAATATTTTTCACTCCATGGGCCATATAGAGTTACAACCACTCAATTCCACCACTGTAGTGAGCAACAGTCAGACAATACAGACATCAATGGGTATAGCAGTGTTCCGAGGAAACTTTAATTATGTACAATAAAATTAATAGAATTTTCATGCATCATGACTTGTCGTTCTTCTTGGTTTGTTGTTTTGGACTACTTAAAAATGTAAAAACCATCCTTAGCTTGTTGACTGTACAAAAGTAGGTAATGGGTTAAATTTGGCCCACAGGCTATAGTTTGCTCACTCTTGTGTGAGATAAGATGAGGCATGGTTAGGATTCCATTGCTATCATACCTTACCAAGATTACTTAAAAATGAACCTCCAGGAAAACATGATGGTTTCTCAAAACATTCAACAATCACCAGATGATCCAGCAATTCCATTTCTAGGTATAAAACCAAAAGAACTGAAAGAAGGAAACTAAACAGATGTTTGCAGCCCAATGTTCTCAGTAACATTATTCACGATCGTCAAAAGATGGAACAACCCAGATATCCACCGATGGATGAATGGATAAACAAAATGTCGTCTATACATACAGTGGAATATTATTCAGCTTACAAAAAAAATGAAATTCTGACATGCTATGACGCGGATGAACCTTGAAGACATTATGCTAAGTTAAATAAGTGAGACACAAAAGGACAAATAACCTAGGATCCCCCTTACATGAAGTACCTAGAGTAGTCAGAAATGGAGACAGAAAGCTGGGGGGCGGGGGGGAATGGAGAGGAGAGGAGAGTTACTACTTAGAGTTTTAATTTGGGAAGATGAAAAAGTTCTGGAGATGGGTGGTGAATGCACTTAATGCCACAGAACACTATACTGTGTACTTAAAAGTGGTTTAAAAATGGTAAATTTTATGTTACATATGTTTTACCATAATAAAAAAGATCGCAAAGAAAATGAACCTTCAATGCAAATGTATTTCTTCCAAAGACCCTGCTGTTGGCTACAGACAAACTTAGATCAAAATATCTGTAACACTTAAAGTGGGCTTCAGCCAATTTACTCTGAAGCAAGTCAAGAATAAATGTCTGCTTTCTTTCCACAAGCCAGAGTCAAACTCTCCAACTGTGAAAAAAAAGTTGTACTCAGTTATCTTCAAACTCAAAGGTGACATTTTGAGATACTTCCCAGTGGAGCAGAGGCATTCCCTAGAAACAATCTCAGGATCTTGGTAGTTTCTGGAATATCTCTGAATGTCAGTCAAACCTAGAAATTCTTAAGCAGCTTCTGTCCTTGGAGAATTTAGCTTCACAGTGGCAGAATGACACATTTTGGTTAATTAAATTTGTATTGATCTTTGTGGTTGGGAAATGGGATCAATGTTATTGCTAAATCAAGGTTAATCATAAAAGTCATTCAAAAAAATTAACACATTATGCTGTTATATGATGCTCAGGACCGTACTTGTAATTGTTAGCAAAAACTCTAGAAGCCCAAGAAAAACAGCAGGTATTCAGATCTACTTAATCTAGGCTGAATCATTTCTTCCCACCCAAGATGAAAGCTGCAAAGTGAGGAAAAAAAGGGAAATTTAAGCATAATTCTTAGTGGAAGCTGTTTTCCTGATTAGAAAGAAAAGAGTTAAAAAGAATAAGATGATATTGATGCATTTTCTGTCAAAAAGTCTCCCGATGGCAAGTTCACTAAATTCTGATCTCCTACAAGCTTACTTTGTAAACCTCTAAGAAAATACAAGGGATTATTGAATGACTTTGGAAACCTTTTAGCCACCTTAAGTTTCCAAAAGGAATCTTTTTTTTTTTTTTGGCTGTGCCTCTCGGCTTGCAGGATCTTAGTTTCCCCACCAGGGACTGAACCTGGGGCCCCAGCAGTGAGAGCACTGAGTCCAAACCACTGGACCGCCAGGGAAGTCTCAAAAGGCATCTCTCTGACCTTTGGCTTGCTTTCTGTATGACTGCAAATCGAGCCCCTTTGGACAGGACTGCACTGCCATCCATCTCCCCCGTGAACTCACCGAGCCCCTGGCTTCAAATCCCAAATACGTGTCTCAGGGTCCTGGCCTTCCCAGCTGCACACTCATCCCTGGACCAGCCTGCATGACGCATCCACTGAGAGGTCCCACCAGCATCTCGAACATGGCATGGCCACAGCGGAACCCTTGACCCACCCACCAGCCACACCAACTCGTCCCTCCTCCAGCCCGCCGTCCGAATAAATGACATCTGCCTCCTACTCAGGGTCACGTGCCAGACCCGCACTCCTCCAGCCAGGACATCTGCATGTCTGCTGGTGCACCCTGCTGAAGAGTGTCCCAAGTCTGTGCTTTCCTTCCCAGGTCCTCTGAGCTATGCTAGTGGAAAACGAGACTGGGACTTCCCTGGTGGTGCAGCGGATAAGACTCTGTGCTCCCAATGCAGGGGGCCCAGGTTTGATCCCTGGTCAGGGAACTAGATCCCACATGCATGCCACAACTGAGGAGCCCGCCTGCTGCAACAAAGGAGCCGGGGAACCGCAACTAAGACCCAGCGGAAGGAAGGAAGGAAGGAAGGGAGGAGGGAGGAAGGAAGGAAGGAAGGAAGGAAGGGAGGAAGGAAGGAGGGAAGGAAGGAAGGGAGGGAGGAGGGAGGAAGGAAGGAAGGGAGGGAGGGAGGGAGAAAATGAGACTGCCTTATGCCTGGAACCCACTGGGAGCCACTTCAATCCCTCCCCCACCAGCAGCCAGCCACCAGTTAGTGCGGTGGGAAGCCGCTGGAGGGTTTCAAGTCCAAACACATCACCATTACCATCACATCCTGTAAGGAACTGTCTGGGGGTCCCCTGCACACAGCTCTCACCTCATCTCCTGGTCAGTCGCCTGCCCCCATCTTGCTGGCCTGGCCTCCTCTACGTCCCTCGAGTTTCTAGAGCTCAGTCCCGCTGCCTGCCCTTTGCATGTGCTGTTCCCTCCTTCTGGAACTCTTTTCCCCGGCTCTTCCCAGTTACATCCTTGAGACTTCAAGTCGTCAGTCTCCATTTCTTACCTCTAATGTGCAAGCCCTTCCACCCCAGGCCCCTCGGTCACATCACCCTGCTCATTCTTCACAGCACACGTTACTATCAAGGCATCTTGTTGATCAGTTCCCCTGTTTACTGCCTGTCTTCCAAGTAGCAGGCAAGCTCCAGCAGGGCACGGCCTCTGCACCCACATGGCTGAGCCCAGAGTGTGTCCAGCTCACCCTCCATCCGCAAAGCTAAGCCTTGTGCCACACGCAACAAAGATGCTTAATAAACAGCCTAGGACACGGACAAGCATATGAACTTAAATTCAGAATACAATACGATGTACTTAACACCCAAACTCCAGTGACGATGGCATTTTCCTCCTTGATGACTCATGTGCCATTTTCAGGTCTTACAGGGCTTTTATAACAGGCATTAATGACAACCATAAAGCGTGTGCGTGTAAGCCGTGTGGAATCACATCCCTCTAAATTCATATGGTTATGAGTAGATGCTGGTGCATCCCCGTGTCACCTACACGTAAGAGTTTAATATCAGCATCACATAAAACTGACAACCAGGCTAGTCCGGCACGTACATAATCACTAGGCTTCACTCTTTGCTGGAAGGTCTAACAGTTAAAAGATAAACGGCAAAAGGTTCTCGTAAAGGATTCTGCCACTCCCAGTGGATGAGCCTGCTGTCTGCTGTCGCCAGCCAGGCACCAATTTACACGTGCACGGCTCAGGAAAGTGACACCAGGAGGCGCAGGGAACTGACACACACTTACCTGTGCTTTCTACTTCCTCCACAGAAGAAACTGAAGGCGGGATGCCCGACACAGGGATGGGTGTGCACAGCTGGAAAGCAGCGCTCAGAACCGCCCCTGCCCTTCTTCCCCCACCTCCGGATACACCTGCTCCCAAAGCCAGTCCAAGTTTGCTCAGCTGTCCCTGCTGCTGCAACGACACACTTCATGAGATATTTCACATGATGAAGTACGAGTGCACACAGAGCCTGTTTCTGGTTTTTTGCTGAAATGAAGTTGATGTTCTATGGACAGGGTCAGTGGGAATCATTTTAACAGATGCTGTGAAGTCAGGTGTGGGAAAGGCAACCAAGATGAGTGGAAGGCAAGGTGGAAATCCAGAAAGATGCAGAAGTGAGATATCTGTGCAGGTGTCCTTAAGTTTTCACTAGACACTGGAAACCACAGGAATACACTATGGGTGTGGATGGTGTCAGACCAAAGGGCAGAACTTCCTGGCGGTGAATCTTCCTCACAGCAAAGGTACTGGCAGATGACTGAATATCCACACGCTTCAGGTTAAAACAACAACAAAAAAGTAAGGCGTGTACGTATCAATTTTTATGATTCCCAGCTTAACTGACTTTTCCAATTAACATGACAATGCTCGGGTCAGATTGAGGGGGGAGGTTTCCAAGGTCCTTTCATACTAAACTGCCGACTTTATCCCTGTGATAAATATCCATGTATAATGTGCACAAATCAAGAAGTCATTTGTGCTTCCAAATGCCAGGAAGTTCTGATAGTTACCAGTGATTACTCACCCTTTTTGGAGTCCTGAAAAGGCCCAAAGTTAAATGGCTATAACTTTATAATACAAAATTAATGCAGTAAATCACTATATCACAATATTCCAGACACCCCCAATACTCTGAAGCCCCTTCACAAGACACAAGGGTCTAAATGCTGAATATATAACATAAATAAGAGTATTTTCACTACAACTAGCTTCTTAATATTAGAAAAGGATACACAATGGAATTTGAAGTAAATTCATATTGAAATGAGTAAATTCTGTACTGTGTTGAATATATTAGCTTATACAAATTCATTTACGAAAATTTTATTTAAATGCAGCTATCTGTGAGGTGAGCTATATACCCACGAAACATGATAAATTAAAAAAAAACCATCATGCTGATCCTCTACATCTAATCCTTCCCCTCCCCCACCTCTACCTTTACTGACTTAACACTCACCTCCCCCAGAGATCATCAAGTCAAAAGGCTTCTGGACCCCAAGACCAATGGTTTGCTGGTTGCCTCCTTGGGCTCCCATGGTACGCCGTATGCACTGCCATGAAAGAACCGAAGATCCTCGCATCCGTTTGCATTTTCCTATCTATTCTGGTGGGTCTCAACTGGGGTGATGTTGCCCCTGCCCCGGGGGGAACATCTGGCAATATCTGGAGGCATTTTTGGTTGCTCTAACTGTTGGGGGGAGAGCTACTGGAATCTACTGGGTAGAAACCAGGGATGCTGTTCAACATTCCGCAAGACAGAGGACAGCTCCCACTACCAAAAATATCCAGCTCCAAGTGTCAATAGCGCCAAGATTCAGAAACCCATTCTATCTCCTTATGTACCTGGGGAACTTATCTGTTCTTCCTGGAACCAGTTTTCATGTTCTGTACAAGGTGAACCTTTTTTTCCCCTTGCTCCTATGTTGTCTGTAAGACACCTTCGTTCTACTGGCAGGAATTCAATCTTGCTTTTGTCTTTCCCGCATTCAAAGACTCTTCACACTGTACTGGGCAACTAGCATGTCCTCACAGACTGGCAATCCACACAGCTTTGACGCTTCTCTCTTCCAAAGCTACTGTCTCACGGGCTTTCCTAGTGGCGCAGTAGTTAAGAATCCGCCTGCCAATGCAGGGGACACGGGACCAAGCCCTGGTCCGGGAAGATCCCACACGCTGTGGACCAACTAAGCCCGTGCGCCGCAACTACTGAGCCCGCGTGCCACAACTAATGAAGCCCGTGCGCCTAGAGTCCGTGCTCTGCAACAAGAGAAGCACTGCAATGAGAAGCCCGCGCACGGCAACGGAAAGTAGCCCCCGCTCACCGCAACTAGAGAAAGCCCGTGCGCAGCAATGAAGACACAACGCAGCCAAAAATAAATGAAATAAAATAAATAAAATAAATTTATTAAAAAAATAAAAAATAAAGCTACTATCTCACAAAAATAACTCTCATGCCCCCACTCCTTCGTTCTCCACAGGTTAACTCCCACTGGGAAACAAATACATTCTCCCAAAAGTTAACAGACTAAAAATACTGTAGATATGCCACTCAATTTTATGAATTATAGGTCAGATAATACCACTATCAATGCACCATATTTACTACAAACATTTAGAGCATCAGCTTCATCAAGAGGGAAAAAAGCAAAAGGCAAAAACCCAAGGATGGTCTGAACCTTCCAGATCGCAATGAAGCTAACCTTCCACTCGACCTAGAAGGCACTCTGTATGTAGTGCTGCACTGTTCTGACCAGAGAACCCATGCCCACTATCAGGGCAGGCTTCGTGGAGGGACGGAGGGGGAGGTGAGAAAAAGAAGACCACATGATCACACATACGTCAACGGGCTAAGAATTTACAAGGCATCTATTTAAAATGCAGTAGACCAACCAACATTAACACTATTTCATCAGAATGTGAGCCATGAGAAGCTGAACCTGCCAGACACCACAAATCTAGCCAATTCAGCCCCAAACAAATTGGTCAAATAAAACACATATGATGTCCTGTAGCTGTCTATGCTGTCTCCCCCATCGCATTCTTCCTACTGGATTTTAACGGCTCAATCAGTCAAAACAGTGTCATACAGATGAAGTCCACATTTAAGCACTCATAAATGGGGCTGCTCCCATGTGCACATTAGGGGGATAGAAGTCCGCCATAAATGTAAGGAAGCAATTCATCACACACTGGGACCTCACACAGCTGGGTCTATCTGCATTTATCTCCTTAATTTCTACATGGCATAAACCGCCGTTTAACAGTGTGATTCTCACTGAATGAAAATTCACAGTGGCAGGTCAAGAGGAGCATTTAGCATATACTGGGTAAAAAATAAATATAATGATTTACAAAGCTCCCTGGAAAGCAAAATACTATGAAAGGCCTAGTAATACATAAAAGCATTCCATCTGCATAAATTTTAACAGCACTACCACTGTAAGAAAATATAGTCTGAATTTTCCTTATTGGGTCAGAGTATGTTATTAAAACAAAATCAGGGGCTTCTTATTCATCACCTCAATTCTTCTCTAAATCACTATCCACTCCACTCAACCTGCATGACTATAAACTTCTCAGTAGCTTAAAAGAGATCATGCCCAGGGGAAAATCATTAGGTTTGCTAATTTCTACACAAACCCCGGGAGGAATCAATTTTTCCTTACACTCTTTCTAACTGGCAACACTAAAGAGTGTTGTGTTGTCTTTTTTTTCAACCCAGTACTATTGTATAGAGGGAGGTGGTATTTTATGTATTTGTTGAAAACAAAAAAGAACTTAAATGAACTTTAATTGTCTACTTACATGACTGAAAATTATAAACAAATAATTCAAATTTAAAAATATTCGACCAATACTGAACATTTCTCCTGTATTCCTCTTCTGTGGGTGCGGGTGTACGCCTGTTGGTATCTGCTGTTTGCTAAGTAACGCCCATATTTAAACATTATAAAGCGCGACACAAGTGCAAATGTCAAAGCGGTTGCACACGCACTCATTTTGGTACCGGAACACCCGGCGCGCCATACCTGACCCATATTTCTATCCACTAGAACGTGAGCTTTTTGTCTGGTTTGTTCACAGCTTTATTCCCTGCATCTAGAGGAGTTCCTGACACACGTGGTAGGTGCTCAATAAACATTTACTGGTTAGGTGAATTTGTGTTAGCCTGAGGGATGGAGTGAATGCAAATGACCAAAGAGCATAAAAGTTCATCAAGAACTCCGTGTGCAAATATTACGCAACGTGCTATGCAGTGTGGAAGGACCATGGAGATAGAAGACGAAGTCCCTTCCTGTACAAGAAGGCTGCGTTATGAACAACACACGCTCGTGTAAAAAGGTAACTCCTAACAGCGCATTAGATGACCTCCAACCTACGATGAGAAAGGCAACAGAGTCACTCCCTTTCATCTTCATTACGTCATGTAATCCTTATAATACGGGGTAGACCATATTCCCACTTCGTGCACAAGGAAAGAGGTCTCTAGTCACCTGGTTAAAACCCGGAGTAAGTGGTGGGCAGGAGACAGGAAGTACTCACCGTTGAGCTTCAAAAGATGGGCCAGGGATGCTCCTTGCAGGAGCCCTAGCTGTACCATATATGACCCTTGCCCCACAGTCTAGAATTTTGCATCTAACGTGTTGTTGTTTTAGTAACGCCACCTTCCCACTAAAGTGAGGACAGGGTCGGCTAGACTACCATTATCCACTTCCCCCCTTCACCCTTTGAGAACAGGACACCTGGATTTTGTGTGGGCACATGGTCACACCCCTTCCAAAAGGAGAAGCTTTCCACATAACCCAGTTCTGGCCAATGGCTATGAGCAGAAGTCAGAAATGAAACCTCTTGTCTGTGCCCTTAAAGGCAATGAAGTCCCCCTCCTCACTCCTACTCAAGGACTGGAACAGGGATGTGATGTGAGGGCAGGAGCTGGAGCAGCCATCCCAGACACGAGGTAAGACAGAACATTGGGGCCCCCATTGTGAGGCAGTGCTTTAGGGAACCAGAGTTCCATCACCCCCAAAGCTATATAAAGTTATATCCCAGGCTACCAGCTGACTTGAATGACTCACCTCTTCACTTCCAACGTGCTAGAAAGGTTAAAAGCTGCTAACTGACCTCATAACACAGAGAGATTCATCATCGGGGAAGAGGGAGTAAAGAAATAAAACTATAGCGACTAGTGACTTCCCTGGTGGTCCAGCAGTTAAGACTCTGTGCTCCCAATGCAGGGGACCCAGGTTCGATCCCTGGTCAGGGAACTAGATCCCGCATGCCACAACTAAAGATCCCTCACGTGGCAACTAAGAGCCGGTGCAGCCAAATAAATAAATAAATATTAAACAAAAAAATATATTTGAAAACTATTGGGACTAATGATTTCCTGGTCAGAAACCTAAGTCTTCACAGTGTGTCTTGGAACCAATTTTAATTCTCTGGAAGCCTGAGGTGTTTTACCACATAAACAACACTTGAAAAACATCCCTTTCATCAGAGGAGGCATCTGGTGGAGGCAGCCCTGGGTTTAATTCCTGGCTCTGAACCCTTACTCGTTTCCACAGTCATGGTCAAATTATTCAACCTGCCTGAGACCCTGCATCTTAAGTGTACAGTGGGAATAACCGTCTATACCTCACGGGGATGCCGAGGTATAAGAAGAACAGTGAAGACCGAGGACCTGGCTCCCTTCCAAGTCAGTCTGAGAGTCTGCAGCAGCTAAAACCCTTTGGCTGTGGTCTGCAGGATGGAAGGATCTGGGGACTCTCCAGGCCACGCAATTCCTCTTTAATTGGTTCACATGCAAAGTTTTAAATTATGTGCCCCAAACATTTTTCGGTGGAGAGAATACAGATTCCGTTTGTCCACAGCTGGAACTGGCACTGCGCGTGTACGTGCACCCATATGCCCTGGGAAACTGAGTTCAAACTGAACGTCTCTGACCTTGAGCCACAATTTGGAAAGGAACCTGGGAGTGAGCCCTGCTGCTCCCTCCCTTCCTCATTTCTGTGTGTGCTGCACAATGTAGAACCGAGAACACGCCTAGCGTGTAGGAGGAACACACTGAAAGGCAACAGAACCTTGAGTCCTGAGAAGATACTCCTTATTACAGAAGTACGACCATTTCTCCATGCGTTACACCTCATCTGTTGAAATTTGGCGGGAAATGACTCATGGCTAGACTTACCTATTCAACATAATTTTGAGCAAAAATACACAAACACCATTGAGAAGCCAAATCCATTAAGCTATAAAACGACAGACACTGCACTCCAAAATTATCATAGAGGGACTTCCCTGGTGGCACAGTGGTTAAGAATCTGCCTGCCAATGCAGGGGACACAGGTTCAATCCCTGGTCTGGGAAGATCCCACATGCCTCGGAGCAACTAAGCCCCTGCGCCACAACTACTGAGCCTGCGCTCTAGAGCCCGTGAGTCACAACTACTGAGCCCGCGCGCCTAGAGCCCGAGCTCCGCAACAAGAGAAGCCACTGCAATGAGAAGCCCGCGCACCACAACCAAGAGTAGCCCCCGCTCGCCGCAAGTAAAGCCCGCGCGCAGCAACGAAGACCCAACGCAGCCAAAAATAAATAATAAATTAATTTAAAAAATTCATCAGCATTTCTTTTTAACTATCTTTTATATATATATATAAAATATATATTATTTTATTTATTTATTTATTTTTTGCCACACCGTGAGGCATGCGGGGTCTTAGTTCCCCGACCGGGGATCAAACTCACGCCCCCTACTGCAGAAGCACAGAGTCTCAACCACTGGACCATCAGCTAAGTCCTTCTATCATTAATTTCTGAATCATCATTTTCCTCCCCTTTCATTAGTTTCATTTCCAAGTTTGGAAAGCATTCTTTAGAGAATAAAAAAAAAAAAAAAAAAAGAAATACTGAAACACTCAAAAAAAAATAGAAATACTGAAACACTCTAAAAGGAGGAACTGAAATAGAATATTTGTAAAGCTTTCTGTGTGATGTTATAAAACAGTGAAAGGAGAGAATAGTAACAGCCAATGACTTCAGAGCAATTAAAAAAACCAAACAATTCCCTCCTTGTCCCCAGTGTATTATGAACCAGCTCAATGCTTCAAAGACAGCGCAGAGCTTGTCACATAATAGATACTCAATTAATTCACTGGCACAACAAAACATATGTCACACGTACACACTCATTCACACATATACACACACCCTTGGGAAACAAACGTTGGCCAATGACAAGTAGAAACAAGTTAGCAAGCTTGCCAATTTATATATATTTTAAAATCTTTTATTAGCTAACATAAGAATCTATGCTTTTCCTACAGATGTCATTCTATAAAGATACTGTCTTTTGATAAACACACTAGGAAATACAAGATGAGCTGCATCCACCTACCAGAGTGACATTCAAACACATCAACTCTCCTTAACAAGCCGCCATAACGCTCACAGATACACCACAGCTTTAAGGAAAGGCGTCAAAGAGTTGACGACAGAAGTGTACATGTAGGTATAATCTTAGTAACAAATTAATTTGCTAACTTGCCTTCTTGCTTTCTGGACTTCACTCTTGTTTAATATGCAGCCCTGATAGGCAGATACCCAGTTTGGCTAAGGTCAGGAGACTAATATCCTGGCAAACATCAGAAATGGCCCATTTAGCTGAAACTCTGACACCGCAATCTTTAAAACAGCTGGCATTCACATGAAACCCAGAAAGTGTAATGTTCAAAACAGAACCTGAGAAATGCCTGTAAAGCAGCTTATGTCCAATTCACAGAAAAAGAAATGCAAATGACTGGCAAACACGATGAAATATTCCACCTCATTTTTTTAAATCAAAGAAATGCAAAAAAAAAAAGTGCCTGCATTCTCGGCTCAGTTGACCACAATCTCATGAGCTGCCTGAGAGGCCGGCACCCCTCCCCCATCCCCTGGCAATGCTATACAATTGGCACTACACTTCAGGAAAGCAATTTGGTAATCAGTCTCAAGAGCCCTACAGCTTTATTCCCAGCAATCTATCCTAAAGCAAAAATTGGAAGCAATCTATATCTCCAACATGTGTTAAATCAACTACAGTACATGCACTTGATGGCACAGATGCATGAAAATATTTTCAATAAATGTCAGCGATGATCAAACACTTACTCTGTAAGGTTAAGTGGAAGAGCCGTATTACAAAGCTGAACATACATTATGTAACATACACATGAATACAGACACTTGGAAGAAAATATACCAAAACGCTGATGGCGAACTGCCATGGGTGGGTTGAGAAGTGGTTTTTTTTTCTCTCTGGACTTGATTGTCTTTTTTCAAATTGCTCATTACAGGCAGCACATTATTTTTAACATCAGAAAAGAGTTATGAAAACCCTGGCCAGCAAGGAATAATGACTAATTCCTCATCTGGTGAATATGAATAAGATAAATAAGACAGCTATTTACCTATTTACTTCTTTTCTAAGAACATCAATTATGGTTTTCCTTATACAGTGCAGTGTGCTAGGGAAATTCTTTTGTCCTTGAGGTACACACTCAGCCAACACCTCTGAGTCACCTTTTTGAAGTTTTATGATGCCAAAGTCTATAAACACAACATTAAATATTTACGGTTGATATTTGCTGTTTCTAAAAATACACAGAGGAGAAGGTCTCTTAACGAGGCCTCCACTTGACCTTCTCAAGGCAGTCTATTCTGCCGACGTGCTCACAGCTGTCCGCGGGCCCTGGAGCTCACTGGGCTGGGGCCTCCTTCTTTTCCAGCAGGCCCAGGGCCTTTCCACCCCAGCTGGGTACTTGGGTGCTTCATAACCCATAGTGTCTTTGGGTCCCAAACCTGCTTATGCCAGTGGAGCTTCACATTGCATTTATGAAAAATAATCAAATATTATATAAACTAATGAGCTAGGAGTACCATCTGTTTTTCCTACCGAAACTACTTCGGATGCTTTGTTATAGACAGATCATCAAACAAAAATGTATCATGAGGCCTCCCTGGTGGCCCAGTGGTTAAGAATCCACCTGCCAATGCAGGGGACACGGGTTCGAGCCCTGGTCCGGGAAGATCCCACATGCCGCGGAGCAACTAAGCCCGTGAGCCACAACTACTGAGCCTGCGCTTTAGAGCCCGCGAGCCACAACTACTGAACCCAAGTCCGACAACTACTAAAGCCCGCGCACCACAACTACTGAAGCCCGCGCACCTAGAGCCCGTGCTCCACAACAAGAGAAGCCACCGCAACGAGTAGCCCCCGCTCGCCGCAACTAGAGAAAGACCACACACAGCAACAAAGACCCAACACAGCCAAAAGTAAATTAATTTAAAAGAAATGTATCATGGAAATGCCGGCAGGGTGGACAACACTGAAGAGATCTCGGAAAAGGCAGTAAATCTGCAGATGGATTCTGCACTGAGATGGTTTCACAAATGTCCTTCAAGTCCCACTGCACTTTAAAGAAATCAATACTGCAAACTGTAGAGGGTGCATCAAGGGTACAGTTTGTAAGGGAAGGTGACCCCACACTAGAATTACTGGATCTCCACTCCAAGAAAAGGCTCTGTTACCTTCTATCAAGCGATGGGTGAATAAACCTGCATTTAAGTAGTTTAACTTGAAATCTCCAGGAGGTGAAGTTTCACTGGCTTCCCCTACATTACTGAGGATGGGCTTTGAAAGAACAGTGCACGGAAAGAAAGGGAAAAGCAGTAAACTCGACAGTGAAGAAAGCCGGCCCACGCAACCTTAAGCAGAGGCCAGGTTGAGCTCATCAGAGATAAGTCATGTGAGAGCCCACACCCTCGATGTGACATGACCAGAGGGCGCTCGACCTCTGCAGTCTTCGTTCCCAAAACTCATAACCCCAGTCTGACCACGTGAAACACCTCAGCCAAATCCTAACTGAAGGACATTCTACAAAATTCATGGCCAGTATCCCTCAAAACAATAAGAGCCACAAAAAACAGGGAAAGTCTGAGACACCGTCACAGCCCAAAGGAAAGATGGACACAGGACAACTGAATTCAATGTGGTGTCCTGGATGGGATCCTGGGACAGAAAAAGGAGATTAATGGAAAAAAGGGTAAATCCAGAAAATGTCTGAAATACAGTTGATAAAGTTCTTAAAAACCACATATATGTGTTTCATTTCTTATGATTCCCTGATTTACCCAATGCTTTCTGACGAACTTGCCCGGAGAGGCGTCTCAGTCCTCCAGCTAAGACGGCGCAACTGTGATGGAAAGAAGCAGAAGCAGTGGTACCTGCCATCTACACAGTGGCTCACTTCCCTGGGTAGAAAAGCGGCACACATAAATAGATTCACAAACCAACCCCATCTGGGTGAACATCTGTTACTGGGGCAAAACCATCAATAATTCTTTCATAGTTATGAGTCTGCCTTGCTGCAAACCTTCAACACATCACCAATCATTAGCCTTGGCAACCCTGGAGGAAACACACACACAATCCTATCAAGTTGCATTTCCACCATTCAAAATGCCATCTTCTTTAACCTTTATTTTATCAGTATTTTCAGCTTTCCCCCCTTAGGAATGTTTGGCTATCTGCCTTAGCTGGACTTGAAAAGCAGGGAAGATGAGAGTCCATCAGGGAAAAATTAAAGCAAGAAGGGGGATACTGGCCAAGCCCTGGGTCTCAGGGGTGAGGGCCAACAGCTGTAACGGTGGAAACACCGGCATCCCCAAGCTCATGCCAAGGCGACCGGCAACATTTAGGACAAGCTAAGGGCTTCCAATGCAGCACTGCACGGGAATGAACCACCTGGGGGCTTCTGACCATGCAGGTGCTAACACAGTGGACCTGGCTCGGGGCCAGTGCTGCCTTGGGGGCCAACCCCTTCGGGTCCACCTCGTGTCAGCTCCAGTTCTCTATTCAGGAAAGCCACTCCTCTCTCTGCACTGCAGCTGCCTTTTAGAAAACAGAAGCGCTACAAGAGAATCTCAAACCTTGGGATGCTATGAAATATCCATTAAGTCAATCCGAGTATCCAGAATTCACAAAATGAAATTACTACCCACCAGGTTCATTTCTTTATATCTGATATGCCTTAACTTACTGTTAAAAGATCGTTTGCCCTTACACTCTACCTTTGCACCTTTACAGTGCAAACTCCAGGGCCTCGCTGATGCCTGGCGCACAGAGGTATTCCATCAGTACCTGCTGAATGAATGAACGATTTTAGTGCTGCGAGAGCAAAGTTCAATAAAGATGTCATCATCTTTGAAATCATGAGTAAGAGCTCGGAAAAAATTCTCATTCATTTTTTTCCCATTAACTTTGCACAGAAGACAATAAAAAAGGGTGATTCAGTTATTTCCTATTTTGAAACGGCAAGGTCAACACTTCGTTCATGTCTCGGGGCAGAAGGCCCACGTGGAGGGGCAGCAGTGACTCTCACAGCAACCGGAAGACTGAAGTGAATTTATGGAGGAGGTGGGAGCTGACGGGGCACACCCACTGGGGGCTCAATAGACGCTTCCGTTTCAGGGGAGGAAAACTACTTTTTTAAACCCAAGAATACAGTTAGGAGCACAAAATGGGTACATAATTTTTATTTAACTATGTAGTAAAGTGAGAGTCTTCATTTGTACATTTTAATGGCTCCAAAGGTTAGGGCATGGACCTGGTTAAAGAATTTTCCCAACATTTTCTGATAGTTGACTATGCACTCAAATGAGTAATTCTCTAACCAAGACGCCAATTTATGGGTGTAAAGAATAAGAGGGCTGTGGCAGGCAGCCTCTTATATGGTGCCCAAGGAGCCCACTCCCTGGTGTTTGAACCCTGGAATAGCCCCGACCCACACTGGCCAGGACTGGTCTGTGTGACCAACAGAATACGGCAGAAGCAATGTCACGCCACCTCTGAGACCAGGTCACGAAAGCACATAGCTTCTACCACTTTCCTTCTCTAGCTCCTTCTCCCGTGCTCTCTCCCCCTCTCCCTGTCTCAGTCTCTCGCACACTCACACAGATCACGCGCTCTGGGGAAGCCAGGTCATGGGCAGCCCTACAGAGAGGTGAGGAACTGAAGCCTCCCTCCAACTGCCACGTTCATGAATGACCTTGAGGTTGCTCCTCCAGCCCAGGTCCACGTGCAAAGACTGCAGCCCAGGCAACCAACAAGGGATTAATATCCAAAATATACAAACAGCTCATGCAGCTCAATATCAAAAAAAACAAAAAACCCGATCAAGAAATGGGCAGAAGATCTAAACAGACATTTCTCCAAAGAAGACATCCAGATGGCCAAAAAGCACACGCAAAGATGCTCAATATTACTAATTATTAGAGAAATGCAAATCAAAACACGAGGTATCACCTCACACCAGTCAGAATGGCCCTCATCAAAAAATCTACAAACAATAAATGCTGGAGAGGGTGTGGAGAAAAGGGAACCCTCTTGCACTGTTGGTGGGAATGTAAATTGTACAGCCACTATGGAGTACATTATGGAGGTTCACTAAAAAACTAAAAAAAAAAAAAACTAAAAATAGAGTTGCTATATGATCCAGCAGTCCCACTCCTGGTCATATATCCAGAGAAAACCATAATTTGAAAAGATGCGTGCACCCCAATGTTCATTGCAGCAGTATTTACAATAGCCAAGATGTGGAAACAACCTATCCAAGACAGAGGAATGGATAAAGAAGATGTGGTGTACACACACACACACACACACACACACACACACACACCCCCCACAGGAATATTACTCAGCCATAAAAAAGGAATATTACTCAGCCATTAAAAAGGAATATTACTCAGCCAAAATAATGCCATTTGCAGCAACATGGATGGACCTGGAGACTATCATACTAAGTGAAGTAAGTCAGACAGAGACAGACAAATATCATATGATACCACTTACATGTGGAATCTAAAAACATGATATAAATGAACTTATTTACAAAACAGAAATAGAGTCACAGATATAGAAAACAAACCTATGGTTATTGGGGGGAGGAGGGGGGGAAGGATAAATTGGGAGATTTATATAAAACAGATAACTAATAAGAACCTACTATATAGGGACTTCCCTGGTGGCGCAGTGGTTAAGAATCCGCCTGCCAATGCAGGGGACACAGGTTCGAGCCCTGGTCCGGGAAGATCCCACAGGCCGTGGAGCAACTAAGCCCGTGCGCCACAGCTACTGAGCCTGTGCTCTAGGGCCCATGAGCCACAATTACTGATCCCGTGCGCCACAACTACCAAAGCCCGTGCGCCTAGAGCCCTTGCTCCGCAAGAAGACAAGTCACCACGATGAGAAGCCCATGCACCGCAACAAAGAGTAGCCCCTGCTTGCTGCAACTAGAGAAAGCCCATGCACAGCAACAAAGACCCAGTGCAGACATAAATAAATAAATTTATTAAAAAAAAAAAAAAAAAGAACCTACTATATAGCACAGGGAACTGTACTCAATACTCTGTAGTGACCTATATGGGAAAAGGATCCAAAAAAGAGTGGATAGGGACCTCCCAGGTGGCACACTGGTTAAGAATCCGCCTGCCAATGCAGGAGACACAGGTTCGAGCCCTGGTCCGGGAAGATCCCACATGCCGCAGAGCAACTAAGCCCGTGTGCCACAACTACTGAGCCCACGCGCCACAACAACTGAAGCCCGTGCACCCTAGAGCCCGTGCTCCGCAACAAGAGAAGCCACCGCAGTGAGAAGTCCGAGTACCGCAACGAAGAGTACCCCCCCTCGCCGCAACTAGAGAAAGCCCGCGCACAGCAACAAAGACCCAACGCAGCCAAAAAATAAATAAATAAATAAGAGTGGATATATGTGTATGTCTAACTGACTCAGTTTGCTCTACACCTGAAACTAACATAACACTGTAAATCAACTATACTCCAATAAACTTTACTCCAATTGTAAATCAATTTTTACTCCAATAAAAATTAAAAAAAGAAAAAAAGACTGCAGCCCAGGACAACATGTTGACTACAACTCATGAGAGACCTTGAGCCAGAACATTCCAGCTAATCTATGCTTGGATTCCTGAGTCTCAGAGGCACTGTGAGATAATACATATCTGTATTTTTCAGCTGTTGAGTGCTGGGGTAATTTGTTACACACCAATAGATAACTAATACAGGGGCTGAAACCGGAGTGCATTAGTGAACATGAAAGCACAGTACCATAGAAACTAATACCACCCATCTGCTCCCCCATCACCTCCTCCAAGCCAATTATTATTTAATTCCATTTGTTTGCCTTCAACCAAGCATGCAAACAAACACAAACATAAGACCCGGCAAATAGTCTATCTTGCCACCATCAAATAGTTCTGTTTTAGTAAAATCTGGATCTACTGGGTAAATCATTTACCTCCCAGATTCATGCACCCTTAGTAACCAGATACTTTTACCCCTAAACCCCCAGCAAATCACTTGCTCTCCTCAGCTAGGCATTTCTATGTCCAAATGGTACAGGTTGCATTTTTCATTAGATTAGAAGAAAAGTTCCTGCTTAAAGTTCTTGATTCACCATGAGGCAAATCCTAAACTTGTCTGACTTATTTTAGCAAATTCTTGACATAAAAACTTGAAAACCTGTGCTGCATTTTGCATCATCATGAAAGAGTAGATTTGCCTGAAAGAGTCCCCTTTGTGGCTTTACACTACTTCTACTACATAACAGAATTTAGATTATTTTCCTCCAATGCAAATTCCCGTTTCTGTTTGGTTGGCTTTCTCACGAGTCTGACATCAGTGCCCAGAATGAACAGAAGCAGTGGATGTGCACAGGCTCTAACTGGGACTCTAATTATTAAGCTGAATCTTGCTTGGGGGCTGTAATTATGATGTGAAACCGTATTCCCTGTTGCCCAAACTGCTACTGCAAGCTGATCCTCCAAGGCCCCAAGTCCGTCTCCAAGGGGTGTACAGGCTGATGGGACACCCAGGTGACCTCCTGTTTACCATGTGAAGCCACTGCCGCCAAGAGAGACAAATCCAAGGTCAAGGTTTCACCTACCGTGCTCTGAGACCTCCAAATCCGGAACATTTCTGAGCATACCTGTGGTTTGTTTAACACGTTTCCCTGAAAAGATCCTGAGAGTCTCAAAAGATGTCTAACTGTACCAATGACTCGTCCACAACACAATTTCTTTCAGAGGAAACTGGGCAAGACTCCACGGAAGGGCCCTGTGACTGCAGGCAGCAAAAACACCCAAGGGCACAGGTGTTGCTTCTCGCGAGCGCCTCTGGTGAGAACACGAAGGGGGCTGTACTCGGGAAGGCCGGCTCTGGGGCCTCCCGCCCGCCGTGGCTGGGAGCTTAGCAACGTCAACATCAGGTGGCTGAGTCACGGCATAGTCCAGGGACCAGGCAAGCGGGCCCACAGTCCACACCGTCCCCTGAACCCCGGCCTCGTGGGCAGCACCCCTCCCGTCCAGTCCCGAGAGAAAGCCCACCGCCGCCGGCCACACGCGCTCCACGTGCCAGCAAAGCGGCCCCACGCCCCTGTGAACTGTAGCACACGAAAAATACCTCCTGAGGGAGAGGCCATGAGAGCTGCAGACCTCTGGCAGGAAAGTCATGACATAAAGAATCCACCCAGGCGATCCCAGCGTCGGCCGAGGCTGCTGCCCGCCCTGCTTGCACACGCGCCTGGGCACCAGGACTTGCTGGTGACAGATCACTGCACCTGCAGCTCTGCCGTACTGACTCGTTCATTTTATCAAAGACCAAGAATTTACAACGGTTTGGCTTTCTTTGGCTGCCCTGTAAACGGCCCTGGGCATGAGTCGTGCGTGGCCACGTAGCCACGTCAGGACACCAGGGGCGTCTGGGAGAAGACGGGTGGGGTGGGGTGGCATGGTGTGGGGAATCGCCACCACCACAGGTTGAACTGGGTCCCCTCAGAAAGATATGTTATGGTCCCAACCCCCCGGACCTCACAATGTGACCTTATTTGGAACTAGGTTTGTTGCAGACAGAATTCATCAGGATGAAATGCAAAACAAAACCACGATACACAACCTCACACCTGTCAGAATGGTCATCACCAAAAAGACAACAAATAACAAGGGTTAGCGAGGATGTGGAGAAAAGGGAACCCTGACACAGTGATGGTGGGAAGGGAAAACGGGGCAGTCACTGCGGAAGACAGTATGGAGGTTCCTCAAAAAACTAAAAACAGAACTACCACACGACCTAGCAGTTCCACTTCTAGGTATTTTCCTGAAGAAAACACAAACACTAATTTGAAGAGATATACACAGCCCTATGTTCATTGCAGCACTGTTTACAATTGCCAAGATATGGAAGCAACCTAAGTGTTCATCAACAGATGAATGGGTAAAGAAAATGTGTATACACACACACACACACACACAGAGGAATACTGCTCAGCCATAAAAAAGAATGAAATCTTGCCATCTGTGACAACATGGATGGACCTGGAGGGTATTATGCTAAGTGAAATAAGTCAAAGAGAAACACTGCATGATTTCACTTACATGTGGAATCTAAAAAACAAAACAAATGAACAAACACAACAAAACAGAACCAGACTCATAGAAACAGGTAGTTGCAGAGGCGAGGGGGTGGGGGGTGAGTGAAATAGGTGAGGAGCTTAAGGGGTACAGACTTCCTGCTACAAAGTAAATGAGTCACGGGGATGAAATGTAGAGCATGGGGAATACAGTCAATAATAATGTCATATCTCTGTATGGTGACAGATGGTTAACGACTTACCATGGTGATCATTCTGTGATGTACAGAAATACTGAGCCACTATGTTGTACACCTGGAAATAACATAGTGCTGTAGGTCAATTATATGTCAATAAAAATACAACAGAGAGAGAAAGAAAATGCACACACACACAGAGAATTCATCAAATGAGGTCACAGAGGAGTAGGGTGGGCCCTTAATCCAATAATGACTGGGTGTGATTGTAAGAAGATGGTCACATGAAGACAAAGACACACAGAAGGCAGAGATTGGAGTGACATGTCTACAAGTCTAGGAATGTCAGGGGTTGTCAGAAACCACGGAAGATAGGACACAAGCAAGGAAGGCCCTTCAGAGGAGGGCCGCCCCGGTGGCACCTTGATCTGGGACTTCTGGCCCCCAGGACTGTGAGAGAACCACTTTCTGTTGTTTAAGTCAGTTTGTGGTACTTTTGTTAAGGCGGCCCTAGGAAACCGGTACAATCACTAAGAATCATGGTTTCTGCTCTACTTTATAATCAAGACAAGTGCTTATTAAAATACTGTTTCGGATGCTGGCTGTAATGTAGCAGCAATTTTCATAATAAAAGACATGCATCTCTTTAAAAAAAAAAAAAAAAAAAGGCTTCCCTTGCAGCCTTTCAGAGCATCCCTGCGTAAGGAAACAGGTCCCTCTGATGGGCTTTGGTCCTGCGTTGGGACTTCAGCCCATCCTCACCCGGGTGGTTTCTCTGCTCAACCAGTCACCTGCATGTCCTGGGAGCAACCTGGGGTTCGGGGGGGAGTGGAGAGGGACAACGTACAAGATCCCAAGTTTCCGAGTTGACAAAATGCTGCCTACAAATGTATACATAAAAAAGCATGTTTTTAAAAAAAAAGCACGTTTGTTGATATGACTGCTATCTACACGCGTCCCCGTATGCATTTTTAGATCCTTTAAAACAGCACAATTTTTACTGTTTAACATCACTAGATAATTATTCTAAAAACCAAGGTGGTGTGTGGGTTTCAGATCAGTAAAAGAGGCCCTGGAACTAGAGCCTAGCCGGGCCCCCAGGGTCTATGACATCAAACCACAGAACAGATGAGAAACCATTACCATAATGAGCTCTTTCTCCATTCCTCCCAGTAATGAGTCCTCCTGAAGAATTCATTCAAAATTCTGAAATTGTTTCTCTTCAAAAGGAGAAAGATACGCTTATTGAGAAGGGCAGAAACCAGCTCGTATCTGTGTGTGCATTTATTCACCCTCTTGTCTTCTCACCTTTTAGGATGTCTGAAAAGTGAAGGGATCTTCACTTACTCCAGGAGTTCTCCGGCATATCAGTCAACGATTCATGCTTCTCGTTTACCAGGACTGAAAAGAATGCCCACTCCACATGGATTAATGGCAAACAGTTCTATATGTGATCAAGAACTAAGCCTGCTTACTCAGCCATAAAAAAGAACAAACTAATGCCATTTGCAGCAACACGGATGGACCTAGAGATTGTCATGCTGAGTGATGTAAGTCAGACACAGAAAAACAAATATCATATGATATCACTTATATGTGGAATCTTAAAAAAAGGACACAAATGAACTTATTTACAAGACAGAAGTAGAGTCACAGATGTAGAAAACAAACTCATGGTTACCAGGGGATGGGGGGGGGAGGGATAAACTGGGAGGTTGGGACTGACATATTCACACTACTAACATATAAAACAGATAACTAAGTAAGGACCTACTGTACAGCACAGGGAACTCTACTCCGTACTCTGTCATGGCCTATATGGGAAAAGAATCTGAAAAAGAATGGATATAGGTATATGTATAACTGATTCACTCAGCTGTACACCTGAAACTAACATAACATTGTCAATCAACTATACTCCAATAAAAATTAAAAAAAAAGAAAAAAGGACTAAGTCTGCTCTTCGAACTTCTGGATTCTGTTATTCCACACCCAGCCAACCAGGATCAATTATTAGAAAATACAAGGGACAACACCATTGAGGATTTCGTGACATTTATAAAAGCAAAAAAACACGGTCTATTGTCATTTATTAAATAGTATACACCTTATAAGAATGGAAATTCAATGAGTACATATATATGAGAAAAAAGGTGAAGAAATCTTAGTCAACTCTACCTAATACTCGTCATCCATTTGGTGTGAAAGAAACCATCTCTTGACTTTATCTAATTAATTAATCAGCTACCATTTAAAAAATATATGGGGCTTCCCTGGTGGCGCACTGGTTGAGAGTCTGCCTGCCAATGCAGGGGACACGGGTTCGAGCCCTGGTCTGGGAAGATCCCACATGCCGCGGAGCAACTAAGCCCGTGAGCCACAACTACTGAGCCTGCGCGTCTGGAGCCTGTGCTCCGCAACGGGAGAGGCCGCCACAGGGAGAGGTCTGCGCACCGCGATGAAGAGCGGCCCCCGCTCGCCGCAACTGGAGAAAGCCCTCACACAGAAACGAGGACCCAACACAGCCAAAAATAAATTAATTAATTAATTTAAAAAAAAAAACAAAATCTACATTAAAAAAAATATATATATATGTTAACATTCAACTTCAAAGCTATATATTTTATTTTTTTTAATAAATTTATTTATTTTATTTATTTATTTTTGGCTGCATTGGGTCTTCGTTGTGGCGTGCGGGCTTCTCACTGCAGTGGCTTCTCTTGTTGTGGAGCACAGGCTCAGTAGTTGTGGCACACGGGCTTAGCTGCTCCGCAGCATGTGGGATCTTCCTGGAACAAGGCTTGAACCCGTGTCCCCTGCATGGGCAGGCGGATTCTTAACCACTGCGCCACCAGGACAGCCCAAAAGCTACATATTTTAAAGCAGATGAGCTCTAAATCCAGGACCAGTCACTGCTGTTGACTCGATTTCACGACAAAGCTCTCTGAGCCAGGAATTCTCAGAACCAACAGGAAGGGCTTACCAAGGATACAATTCACCTTGGTCAGGAAACCAGAAAACTGGTGGCAAGACAAGCTGAAATGCTAAGGCTCCCAGTCTACAGCAGAAGAAAAGGAACCTGAAGACAAATGTATCCGTAATGATCATCAATTGTATCCTTCACAGCCTTGAAGTCACCTCATTGAGCTTCAACAGTATTACGAGGCATTCCAGATCGTTCTACAGATGAGAACTACACACAGCACAGAATACTGCCGTGCTCGTAACCGTCTCTCTCAGAAAGACAGCATTTGCGTGTGACGATGAAAAGAAGGAAAACGCAGTCACGGGGTGATCACACACCTGACTTCCCGTGGACACAGCCAGCATTTCTGTCTCACTTGAGCACACAGCAGTGGGCCAGGGCTGCAATTCCTGCACATGGTTCCCTGGGCTCTCTTCCTGCCCACCCAAGACCCCACAGCCCCTCACCACCCCAGTCAGAGAGGTAGGAGAGGGGCCCAAAGCAGAGTGAACAGGGAGCCGGGATCCCAGAAACGTGAAATGGGGGGTCCCGGATGGAGGACATCACGCTGCCTTATTTCCTTACACGACCTTCATGCCCACGTCACACTTCTAGGGGGAGTGAACGGGTCTGTGTCTGCTACTAGCTTCCAGAAACAAGTTCTGTCCTTAGAGGCTGCCCAAAGCTGGACAGCTGTCACCAACCTTTGCAATTCACGTGATAAAATACCCTATACATACCCAGCCAAGGAGCACATTCCTGTAGGAGAGGCCAGCCCTCACCCGCACCCCCTTCCTGCAAACTCCATGGAGCCCACAGGTGGCCACGAGAACCGCAGCGCTACCTGACCCAGATGTTCGTGGTGGTCTAACTGTGAGGACAGAGCTTAGCTGGCAGAGGCCGAGGGTAGGGGCAGGGGTGCTATCCTCCAGGCCCTGAACGCCCCCCGGATTTCTGCCACAGTTTGTCACTGATGCGCTCACCCCCGAGACTCAGACCCACCGCTGCCAAAGGTAACGCCCTAGAACACGTTACATCATGAATTACATCATTCTCCATTTGTTACATCATTCTCCACTCAACAAACTCTCCAGTGGTCCCCTGAGCACCTGTAACGCAGCCCACGTGCCCTGACCGGTTTGTTCCCTCTAGCAAGAGAGAAGACCCGTCTCTCTGCTCCAATATTACTGAGGGGTCTGGCCATGTTCAGGCCTGTCCTATCCAAGCAGATGATAAACTGAAGTTTTATTTCTCGATATACCTCCCGTGCCCAGCACAGCGCCTGATCCGCACGAGAGGCTCAGCAAGTACCGGCTGCGCTGAATTAAATTCAGATACAATATTATGAAAACACTGCAGGAAAAAGCATGGCTTTCCATGCATCTAGGAACAACACAGGCAGGCTTCTGGGCCTCTTCGATTTTATGACTCAAACACCCATCAAGAAGTATTTCCAACTGGGGTCAGAAATGCTCATCAACGTTACGTAAGTGGAGAGGTGAGTATTCTTCTCTGTTACAAAGGAACGATGCTCTCTGGTACTTTTTCCAAGCTGTGACATCCTGCTGGGTTTCCATCATAAGCAGTTAAAAGCAAATGAAGACCTGGGGAGCTTTACTGATCCAATAGAGAGAGACACAGCAGCGCCAAAGATTGATTTCCCACCACGGATGCAGGTTTAGTACAGTCATATAGCAGAGAATCACAGACTGAACAGGCGTTCTCACTGGTTCCTCCACTCTCTCTCCAGTGCTTCTGTGGGGTTCACATAGGAGCACCTCTTCCTTTTATAAAGATCCCCCCCAAACTGGAAGTTTCAATAATACCCCAGAAGTCCAATGTTCATGATCTTTAATTAAAGGATCCACGG
The DNA here is from genome assembly GCF_949987535.1 of Balaenoptera acutorostrata. Classification (NCBI taxonomy): domain Eukaryota; kingdom Metazoa; phylum Chordata; class Mammalia; order Artiodactyla; family Balaenopteridae; genus Balaenoptera; species Balaenoptera acutorostrata. The sequence goes on along the minus strand of NC_080085.1, from coordinate 7,093,138 downwards.
CCCTGTAGCTACTTCCAAAGTGGCACTAACCACCCTGCCCTGTGCTCCAAGGTGGTGCAGGAAAACTGGGCCCCATCTTCTAACTCCTCATCCTCACCAAGACCAAATCGGCTCCTAGAAACCAGAGGCTGGTAGGAGGAAGCACATTTAAATTCTTCATAACACCTACTGTTTTCCTGTGAACCCAAGAGAGTTTTTTACTCTTCCCTTTCCCACCAGGGAGCCCCAATTGGGGGTGGGAGCCTCAATTCCAAATCTAAGTAAGAGTTCCCTGTCAGTAACCTGCCTGACAGTACAAACCGCAGTACTCTTGGAAACTCACATCCAGCTCTGGCCCAATAAAACCCTGGGTACTTGTCAGTGTCTCTGCTTCCCTTCCACCTCTAACGTCCAGGAGTGCTCGGGCATCATCCATCACGTGATGGAGACACTTATTTTTCCTCCCAGTGTGCATCCTTCTACACCCCTCCCCCCCAATTTATTCATGGAAGAGTCTAAGCTTGGTCATCCACTATGAATTGGTGTTATGGCTACATCTAAAATGAAAAAGATTAAGAGAACAAAAAAACCCTCTTTTCCTTGTATTCCAACATATGAGGTATTTTATTTTCCAATCAAGATATTGCTTGTGGGTTATATACTCTTCTCTATGGGCAAAATTTGTAACACAAATGGGTGTTACATAACACATGGGTGTCCATTTTTTTTTAGCTCTGGGGAGACCTATACTCCAAAATGAATTTTGAATTATAAACAAGTCATTGAATCAGTTGCACTGGAAGTAGCAATGTGGCCAGAGCCATCGCAGGAAACGGGGGAGGATGAAGATGAGAAGTTTCGAGGCTTCCAAGAGAACACTTCTGAAAACAATCAAGTTACCTCTCCGCACAAACTCACGGGCTCACGGCACACCGCCTCGAACGAGACCCCATCTGCTCTGTGGCCCCCTCCTTCTCGCTGCAGTGACCCTACCCTGCTGAGAAAGACTCTCCCACCAACTCCAGCTGGGGAGTTCCACCGAACCAGGTGGCAGTGTGTAGGAGGAGACAACAGAACCTTCTCATTCAGGATGCTTTGGGTTGACTTACGTTTCCCCCAAAAGATATATTGAAGTCCTTACCCCCAGTACCTCAGAATGTACCTTGTTTGGAAATATGGCCTTTGCAGAAGGAATCAAGATAACTTCATTACAATGTTCCTTTTCCTCAAAAAAGTCCCAGGTTCGTTTCATGGACTGAAATATATGGAAAGACCAGCGCCAATGTACTAGTTTCATAGGGCAAACAGTTTTCTTGTTTCATAGGGCTACCATAACAAAGGACCACAAGCTGTCGGCTAACCGTAAACGCATTCCCTCACAGTTCTGGAGTCTGGAAGTCCGAGATCAAGCAGTCAGCAGGGTTGGTTCCATCTGAGGGCTGGGAGGGAAAATCTGTTCCAGGCCTTTCTCCTTGGCTTGCAGATGGGCATCTTCATGTTCACATGCATCTGTGTCCAAATCTCCTCTTTTTATGGGACACCAGTCAAACGGGATCAGGGGCCACCCCTATGACCTCCCTGGCTTGGTTACCTCTATAAGACTCTACCGCCAAAAGAGGTCACATTCCAAGGTGCCAGGGGTTGGGACTCCAACATATCTTTCTTTGGGGGATGGGGGAGACAGTTCAATCCATAACAATGATGTTGACTATATAATATGTAAAGCCCTAATAGTGGCAATAGTTAACAACAGATGCAGGAAAGGAGAACACTGCTTAAAGACAGGACTAGGGTGGCCTTAGAACTCCTTACTTGGGCTTGTGCTTGGGTAAAACATCTGAGCCTGTTATCAGTGGGGGGCAGGCCAGGCCAAGGGCCATCCCACTGCACAACTCCTAAAGGACACACACTTGACTCAAGGGATGCTTGATCTAAACACTTTCCATAAATTTTGGGCATATCATGAATTTCTTTCTTTAAAGAAAAAAAAAAGGATTCTGTCAGCGTCTATGACTTTGGGCATTTAGATATACTCTGGCCAGTGGGTGGTTGAATATGTGTGTGGGCTGGAGAACCGTGAGAGAGTGGGCATTCACTGTTGTTCCCGATTAACATCTTTGGGAGGAAAAATGCTCCCATCATTTCATAAAGAAAATGAAAAGCAAAGAGTTCTGTAGGGTCCAGGGGCGGAGGCACTTCAGTCCTCTGAAATCGACAGCTAAGCTCACATTCTAAAATAAAGCAGTGGGGCTTCCCTGGTGGCGCAGTGGTTGAGAATCTGCCTGCTAATGCAGGGGACACGGGTTCGAGCCCTGGTCTGGGAAGATCCCACATGCCACGGAGCAGCTGGGCCCGTGAGCCACAATTGCTGAGCCTGCGCGTCTGGAGCCTGTGCCCCGCAACGGGAGGGGCCGCGATGGAGAAAGGCCCGCGCACCGCGATGAAGAGCGGTCCCCGCACCGCGATGAAGAGTGGCCCCCGCTTGCCGCAACTGGAGAAAGCCCTCGCACGAACCGAAGACCCAATACAGACAAAAATAAATAAATTAATTAATTAAAAAGAAAATCCTTAAAAAAAAATAAAATAAAATAAAATAAAGCAGTGGATGTGCCTCAAGCCTAAAGCTTTGTAAACACCCTTCCCCATTTTTATTGGCATTGAATCTGTATTTCTAACTTACTTTCCCAGTTCTTCTATCCACTGAGGTCTTAGCCTCTTCCTCACAATTAGTTTCCCTTATGACTTTCTCCGTATGACTGTTTTCGAATCAATGTCAAAAATGTATATAGCGTCCACCCCATCATCTATAATGAGATGCTCCAGGCATGATTGGTGTTAAGGGGAACCATGGCAAGGGGGCTTCAGGATCCTCCAGCGTATTCCCAGGTCTTCCCTAAAAAGGTTGGGGGAAACTGCAAGGAGACACTTAACGATCACACAGCCCTCTCTACTTGGGTTGGACACCTGCACCTCGTGCGGCTTTAAAAGTGAGAAAAAAGCACGGCTACAGGACTGCTCGGGGCACGTTATGGACTGTTACATACACCTTGGCGACGGCCTAGTCCACACTCGGATTCACAGAGGGAAAGCTCTGTGATGACTTTCCAGCCTCCTGCACACGTCTCATGCACACGCACTTCACACATCCACCAGCCTCCATGAAGGACTTTAAAGCGACATCCAAAACAATATAAAACTCATGCAACCCAGAGAGGGTACCGCGAGATGCTAACGTGTGCATTTCCAGAGACTACGGCACAAGTCGTGGGCCATGCCAGAGGGTGGCGCTCTAGACGATGAGGAATGAGGACCTGGGGTTCTCTTTCTGCCCCTACAAGATATTAAGCCAGCTTCCCAGGGACCGCTTAACTCCCCTGAACTCAAGAGGCCACAAAGAGAGGGAAGGGCATTCAATGGGCGGCTGCAGAGCCTCAGAGTTGATAGGGCGGTGGTTCCCAAACAGGGGCGGTAACGCCCGCAGAGGATGCTGGACAACGTCTGCAGACGTTCTGGGCTGTCCCGAAGGGAAGGGGCGGGTTCTCCTGGCATCTACCAGGGGGTTGGCTCCTCATGGTGGAGGCTGGCCTGTGCATTGTAGGACGCTGAGCAGCATTCCTGGCCTCCATCCACTAGATGCCAGAAGCACCCTTACCCCCAGCTGTGACAATCAACAGTATCTCCATACCCTGCCAATAGGCCCCTAGGAGGCAAAACTGCCCTGGCTTGGGACTGCCGTTCTAGGGTGAACGGCCCACTTTGCTGACCCATGCCTCCTATGGATACTCGTATTTAGAGGGCTGGCTTGCATGACAAATAATTGTAAACGTTTCTTATCTTCCCTACGAGCCGTCAGCAACTTGAGACGAGCCACATCGGAACCATCTTTAGCTCAACATTCTCAAGCAATTTTTAAACACTGCACATCTATTCTTCACCAGTGAAGCCACACATTTGCCTGCAACATTCTCCCAGTCACTACTGCAACCGTCTGGTCCCCTACTAGACTAAACAGTCTCCCTGTGATTTTATTTACAAAATAATTTATTTCGTTGAGCCCAGGTGAATGGTAAAATGTCACCAAGTGCAGACTGGAAAAAAACCCCACATGCACAGTGTTTCTGTGTACTTGATTTTTAGCTCTCCTGAAGTTTAGGAGAATGACTTTATGTAAACAATTAAATTAAAAAGGAATTACCTAAAACTTCAGGAAGGACACCCCCAACACTTTTTGCATGATTTCATGGTAAACTGTTTCAAATGTAGCACAGTACAAGTCAGACTTGAGGGATACTGTTGCCAGATGTCAGCTGTGAAAATCTTGGCGCTGGTTTAAACTCCGGCTGGTGACCAAACCCATTTGGGGCGCTGGCACACTTAAAAGAAAAAGCACCTCAGTTTATAAGTTGTGCTCGTTTCCGCTGAGGGTTTTCAATTCCTAAAATGTCCTAGGGATTTGAGCCATGGTTAAGGATTCCCTTTCATGTTTGTCTACCTCTTCCTAAAAGCCAGCAAGACGTTGAAGAGAAGGGCACCGAATACGTGGCTCCCAGGAGCTATGCAGTCAGTGACTCTGTCAAGGGAATTATTTATTATATGAACCCTCTAAATCGAAAAACTGAAACAAGATTAACATTTGGGCAAAAAGGTATTTACATTTCAAACACGAAATAATGAGTTCCCTCTTATCAGCAAGGTTAAGCCACTTCGCTGCCAGCAAACGGAAATAAAACGTGATGCACCCATCTAACGTTATTACTGACGAGAAAACCTTCACGACTAGAGCCTCTGGACCATTTCCCAGCCACCTGTGGCCGTGGGTGAGCCCCATTTTTGACAGTGTCAGACACGGATAAGAACCGCCAACTATCTCACAGGGCGGGGGGGACAGCCCACCACACAAGAGTCAGGACTTGGCTTTGCCACCTCCCTGCAAGGCTCCGAAGCCCCCCTCCCCATTCACTAGGCTGCCAAAGCAACTCTCCCTCCGAAGCGTAACTTCTGTAACCTCACGAAAAGCTCAGCTCTGCAAATACAAAGGTGAGAAAGGAAAACATCTCAGAGGTGAGAGACTTCGCAAAGGGAGGGCATGCACCTGCCCAGTCTGTTCTGTTCTATTTCGACGTGTCTACATCTTAACATCACGAAACTTATCTGATTTGACTGTAACTCTGCTTTGCAGACCTTTGAAAGTGTGACACCTCCACTCCCGTAGCCGACAACGAGGTGAGAATGAAATCCAAGTTCTGAAACCTCCGAGTGCCGCTTAAAGGGTTCCGCCTCAGACGGAGGAAATGCAAACTGCGGCATTTGGAGAGTTTGGGGGATGGGGGAGAAGCCTCCAAGGATTCAGGTACGTGCTGATAATTCGAGATAGGAAAGTAAAATAAACCCACCAAGGTACTACATAGTGATTCTAGTATATGGCTCTAAAAAAAACCCGTTCTGTTTGAAGCTCTAATCTCACAAGACACTACAAGGATCCCTTGAGGCTAAAATCTATTTCCGGTGGATTCTTAAGAAGTTAGTCTCCCAAATAATTCTCCCCCCATCTAGGGAAGGCACCACAAAGAGGACTAAGGTTAAATTCTTATAATAAACCCCAGAAAGAGAGCAAACCAGGACGGGGCAGAAGCAGTATCAATAGGGAACATTTTCATGGAAAATTTTCCCAAGAAATTTTCCCAAGTACTATTAATACCAACGCTATCAAATTACCGCCTAGGAATCCCTGAGAACTGGAACACATTACTCTCCGCTTACAATGTGCCCCCTTACCACTCTGTTCCTTTTAGAGTAAAGACACCTAGAACCGGGGAGGTTATTACAATAACATATGCACAGATATGAAAAATGGTTTAAGGTGTTTTGTCAGGAATCTCGGACAAGTTCACTCTGGGAGAGTGCCTTGCTTTATAAACTTAATTTTAATACACCCTGGTGCTTCCAGGACTCTGACTTGTGATGCTCTATCCTAAGAAATGCATTTCCTTGAATAACCACACCAATGGAGTCTCTCTGCATCCCATTTTAAAGGTATGGGCTCTGGGGGGCTGTCTCAGGTGGGCAGGCAGTAGGCTCTGGGGGTGAAACCAGGGCAGGTGTGGGCATGGGAGAGGGGAAGCAATGGTAGGGGCAGGGCAGTTAGGAGGTGAGGGGAGGGAAGGGATGGAGATGGCGTACGGCAGAAGACGGGCCCTGGGTAGAGGGTGGGCTTGGGGAAGGGTGGGGTGCAGTACGGAGATGGAGGGCTTTGGGCTCGGGAGGGCAGGGAGCTGGGTGCAGGACGGGGAATAGGTGCAGGACAGGTGAAAGGGCACTGGGGGGAGGGGAGCGGGTAGGAGAGAACCCGTCCCCAGACCAGAGCCATTCCTGTGGCGCCCACCTGGCCTTACACCTCCCCACACTAGATCTGGGCAGCAGGTAGAGGTGGGTGACACCTGGGGCACCAGGAGGCCGCCATCTGCTAAATGAACTTCACCTGCTGTTCTTCAATCTGGGGACACTCCAAACAGGTGAGCACCGTCACCCACCAACCCCTTCCATCCATCGTTCCCTCACCCCAGACACTGTATGGTACAAGCAGAGCGTATCTGAATGTACTCCGTGGTGTTCGAGGGGTTTCCTCGCATTCAGGGGCAGGAAACTAGGCTAACCCATGCGCGTACACCCCCTTCACCATGGACACACCTACGGACTTCACAGAGGTGCGGTCTGCTTCAAGTTCCTAAGCAGGACTTCGGGATGCCTGAAGACAAGAAGAAGAATTTGCTCTCATTAGGGCAGTAGCCAAGACTTCATTTGACACCATGTGTCCTATTTATTCACCCCTGAAGGCATGAAAATCAGCCAATTTCTCTACAATACAGAACACAGAAAATATCCCAGCTGAATTCTTCACCACCTTCGTGTCAGATGTGCCCTAATCTTCTAGTGACATGTCAACACCAGGGTGGGACAGCGCCAGACCCCCGGAAGCCAGAAAGATGCCCAGCCACCTCCCACCCCAGACACACATTTATTTTTCCCCTCAAGTAGAGAGGAATTATGTAGATTGCATCGCAGTGATCCAAGACCCAGAAAAAAGTCCTCCTTAGAAATCAGTTACAAATGGTGGTGATGAATCACACTTAAATTGATTTTTTTTCACGGCTGTGGCTATTCTCATGTAAAAGAAAAAACAGGAAACATGAGTTTTAAAAGGCACTGGATGAGATATACAGAAACAAATATTAAACCCCTTTATTTGAAATTAAAAAGTCTAACAATTCCTTGAGAAGGCAAGATAAACACCTAGGCAAGAGGATGTAGCTGAGCCAAGTACATCCTGAAGCTACAAACTCTCCCATGGCGGGGGGGGGGACGGGGCCTGTGCCCGTCCACTAGTTTGTAGTCAGTGCTCAAAGCAGTGCCCCACCTGGTACAAGCTCGGGAAATGCTGGCTGAATGACGCAGAGAGGGAAGAGGGGAGGGGGGGGAGGGAGGGAAGGAGGGAAGGAGGGAGGGAGGAAGGGAGGGAGGGAGGAAGGAAGGAAAGGAGGGAGGAAGGGAGGGAGGGAGGGAAGGAGGAAGGAAGAAAGGAAGGCAGGAAGGAAGGAAAGGAGGAAGGGAGGGAGGGAGGAAGGGAGGGAGGGAAGGAGGGAAGGAGGGAGGAAGGGAGGGAGGAAGGGAGGAAGGGAGGGAGGGAAGGAGGAAGGAAGAAAGGAAGGAAGGAAGGAAAGGAGGATGGGAGGGAGGGAAGAAGGGAGGGAGGGAAGGAGGGAAGGAGAGGGAGGAAGGGAGGGAGGAAGGAAGGAAAGGAGGGAGGAAGGGAGGGAGGGAGGGAGGGAAGGAGGAAGGAAGGAAGGAAGGAAAGGAGGAAGGGAGGGATGGAGGAAGGCAGGGAGGGAAGGAGGGAAGGAGGGAGGAAGGAAGGGAGGGAGGAAGGAAGGAAGGGAGGGAGGAAGGGAGGGAGGAAGGAAGGGAGGGAGGGAGGGAGGGAGGAGGGGAGGGAGGGAGGGAGGAGGGGAGGGAGGGAGGAGGGGAAGGAAGGAAGGAAGGAAGGGCTCTGTCTGGTCTGACTAGGTCAGACGGGGGCAATCCCATTACGAAGGTATCAAAGAGACAAAGTACCACATCCCACGCCCACCCCTCCAGAAGCGAGGTGTGGAAACAGGCAACATACGTGAAAACTCAGAGGAAACGTCTCTCCCATGCAGCACATGGTACACCATGTAACACGGGAAGACCCCCGAGCGCTCCGGCCTCTGGCACCCCGACGTGGGCAGTACACTGACCGCTGTTCTGAAAGGAGAGGCGACCACACGGTGGCCTAGTACTCAGCCATAAGAAGTGATGGAACCGTGACACAGGCTACAACATGGAAGGACCCTGGAAACACTGTGCCTGGGGAAATAAGCCAGACACGAAAGGACGCGCATTATGTGATTCTACATACATGCGGCACCTAGAATAGTCAAATTCTTAGAGACAGGAAGTAGAACGTAGGTTACAAGGCGCTGGGGGCAGGGAGAGATAGGGAAGGGTGAGGTATTGTTTCACTGGTTCAGAGTTATTTGGGGGCGATGATGAAAAAGTTGCAGGTAGAGATGGTTGGCTACACAACATTATGAATGTATTTAATGCCACTGAGCTGTACATTTATGAATGGTTAAAATGATATTGTTATGTATATTTTCCACAATAAAAACAAAAAAAGAGGGCCTTCCCTGGCGGTCCAGTGGTTAAGACTCTGCACTTCCAATGCAAGGGGCGCGGGTTCGATGCCTGGTTGGGAAACTAAGATCTCACATGCCACGGGGCGTGGCCATAAAATTTAAAAAAAAGAAAAAATACGTGACTGGATATGAAAGTTTTCATAACTACTAGGTAGTCTCTTTGACCTGCTATACAAATAACGACCCAAGGGTTAAGATTTCGTAACTATCCACAACCAAGGTGGGTGAGAAGTCCCAGGTTCGGGAAGCCACAGCTACACCCCAGGAGCTGTGACACGATCTCACTCCTTTGAAATGCTGCATAGTTAGCACTTGGCAGCAAGGTCGGCGCCTCGGGCAGTAAACAGAGTGGACACGTGGGAAGAAGCAAAGGAAGGAGAAGGATGCGGAGCAGTGGGTAACGATAAAGATAAACGTCAAGGAAGGCAAAGATTATGAAGGAAAAAGCAGACGCAGGAGACAGGAACAGGAGTCAGCAAGAAGAGAAAAAATGGCATCAATAGATAAGGAAATTTATAGAAGCTTAAGGGAATGAACGATTAAGCACCGCATTTGCCTGTGGAAAACTGAGTTTTACATTCCTGTTCAAAACAACGTAGATTACCAAAATAAAATCAAAGCTGTTCTTCGGGTGACCAAGTGGCTTTGTTTCACTCATTAATAAACGAGCTGGCTGGTTCCCAGGCAACGCTCTGGACCAGCCCCTGCCCCCTGGGCATTCTCCCTGGTCCCAGCTGCACGGAAGGCCCCATTTCCCAGACATGCCCGAGGAGTACATGCGGCCCTCTTAGGCAAGGATGCCTGCCTCTGGACTCCAGAAACCTCTTCGTCACCGGTGCGCTGGCTCACACGTCACCTCCCCGACCTCCAGAAGGCAGGTGCAGCCCCACACAGCTGTCATCACCCCGCAGGAGGACGAGGACACTCGGGGGCCCTCCCTTCCCAGCAGAAGGGGCAGGGCTTTGCACCCCGTCAGGCATTCCCTAAGACGGCTGACGACTGGCTGGTCCTCTGCACTCCCCGACCCACCCCACTGCCACCACTTGATTATAATAACTGGCACAGAGCATGAGTCACTACGTCATCCTTGAATGAATACATACATGTCAGAATAACAACGATTTAGGCCGTAAGTATATCAACTGGTAAGAGACAGCTTAGATCAGCTGGGACAAGGGAGAGCGGTGAACTGGGAGATAGAGCCTGGCATCTGAGCAGAGAGAGGCAGACAGGAGGCTGTGCGACTCCGTGACCTCTTCTGCTACAAAATGAGGACAGAAGAGAACATCAAATGGGCCTAGTGGCTGCTGAAGGGCCAGGCACTGTGCTAAGTGCTTTCCGTGGACAACTGCATTTAATCCTCATATGAGGGGAAAGATGTTCTTTGACAGAACACAAAACTTAGGCTTAAAACTTGGAGCTTTTGCTCAAGAGCACATGGAGTGAACAAGAGTCCCAGCTGGGATGGCAGAGCCCGAGAAATGCTGGACCAGCTCCATCTCTGGGATCGGTACCGGGTCTTCCCTGCTGGGTTCCTCCTGGCCCCGACCCACTTTTTCCGCCACTCCTCCCTCCACGGGCCCCCACACCCCATGATGACTTGGATTGGGGGTAGCCCCTGAGTCTCTGAGGGGTGCCCCCAGGGGCACCCTTTGCCCTATGGGATGCACCAATCAAGACTCAAACAGCCCCGCCTTCTCACTGGTGTCTCTTAACATTGCTAAGAACGGGAAGGAGGGGCCCCTTCCAGTGAGGGTGAGGGTAAGACTACAGATCAACCAGAATGACATGCAGCGCTGATTTTAAAAGCTAAATTCAGAATATCCCTGAACAGCCCTACTCATGATAAGCAAAGCAAAAGGAAGGGGGGAAAAAAATCTTTAAAAATTCAAATGCCTTTAAGAGATGCTGTGTTCTGAACATGGGTGGGTTTTCTTCCAAGGAGAGGAACACTACAAAATGAACTTCCTTAAAAAAAAAAAACGTGCAAATGTTCAGAATTCCAATGTAAAACCAGCCCTACCTCTGTGACATTTTGTTCAAACTAAATAAGGTCTCAGTTGACAGTTTTGCATGAAAATACATTTTGGTACATTCTTTACAAAGAAACATAACTGCTAAAAGTGATGGCAACACCAACCAAAACATTAGTTAATCATATTAAATCGTATGTAAAATAATTCCTTGGGGAAAAAAAACCCTCTTTGTTTTAAAATAAGTTTAGACTTATAAAAAGTTGCAGAAATACTAGAGGGTTCCCACCTAGCCTTCACCTAGCTTCCTGTTGTGTTAACATCCTAAATAAACATAGCAATGGTCAAAACAAAGAAATCAACACGGGCACAATACACCTAACTAAACTACAGACTTCAAGCAAACTCACAGGTCCTTTTTCTGTCTCCGATTTCCATCCAGGACCCCACAACCCATCGATATGTGATAGTCACCCTTTCTTTCCTTGCCATTCAAAGCCAGACTCTTTGGACGAGCGCGAGAAGTTATTTCGTAGAATGCCGCCCCCCACCACCACCACCCCCCGTTTGGGTTTGTCCAATTCTTCTCTCGATTAGATGCAGGTTATGCATTCCAGGCAGGAACACCACAGAAGTGATGCTGTGTCCTTCTCAGGGCATCACATGATGTCACTATGCCTTATTCCTGGTGAGGTTATCCATAGCAGCTGGGCTCAGGAGGTGGTATCTGCTGAGATTTTCCCCCATAAATCACTGCTCTCCTCTCCTTGGTAATCGGCAAATATCTTAGGGGAGATACTCTGAGCCCATACTAGTATTACGTCATGATTCTTAGACGTTAGGGATATAAAAATTAACACATGGCTAACAATGTACACTTTAAATGGTTAACATCATTTGTATCCTTTTCAAAAGGAGAACTCCCAAGAGGAAATCTTTAACAATGCAATTTTTAAAAAGAACTCTTGAGTTCAATCATTGATGAAGAGTTAAGCAAGAGTAAGTACAGGGCTTCCCTGGTGGGGCAGTGGTTGAGAGTCTGCCTGCCAATGCAGGGGACACGGGTTCGAGCCCTGGTCTGGGAAGATCCCACGTGCCGCAGAGCAACTAGGCCCGTGAGCCACAACTACTGAGCCTGCGCGTCTGGAGCCTGTGCTCCGCAACGGGAGACGCCGCGACAGTGAGAGGCCCGCGCACCGCGATGAAGAGCGGCCCCTGCTTGCCGCAACTAGAGAAAGCCCTCGCACAGAAACGAAGACCCAACACAGCCATAAATAAATTAAAAAAAAAAAAAAAAAAAAAGAGTAAGTACAATGCTTAAAATGTCAAGGGATTAGCTGTGTGTGAGCAGGAATCCAGGCAGCTGAGAGCAGCAAGGAAGTCAATCCCAAAAACACATCCTAAGAGGAAGCCTTGGTCCGTGAGGCATCTTGCCAGGAATCTATCCGAAGGACGTTCCGAATCATCACTTAATTTTGTGTAATTTTTATCCTGAGTATAAACAAAAGTTCTCTTAGAGTATCCATTTCAAAATGATACTGTAAATACAAGTAAGTTGAGGGCTAAGTTTATTGCCAATAAACACTTTCACTAAAAAGAAGAATGATTTCTGTACCCCATACATTGTTTTAAAAAAAAAGTCTATTCGTCTTAAAAAATGAGTTACGATGCCCTGTGGTAGAAAACTCCCACATGACCTGAAGTCACAAGCAAACTAGCCTCCTAGACCCATCACTGAGACCTAAGAGCATGATTAGTTCATCTGCAAGCATCGGTCTGCAACCCCAATGGGGCTCAACCCAACGGAAAGACCCCTTCAGATGGGCATGGTGGGTGGGGTACAAATGAGAAGCAGGGCCAACTTTAGCATACTTAAAGAAATACACTAGAGACACAGTTATGTAAAGTTTTAAAATACATGTAAAACTCTAGTGAAAAAATAGTGTGTTCTTAGAGCACCAACAATTTGCTTAAATAATTAAAAAGGAGTGGACGTACGGCCTTACAGACACACGGAGATCATCCAATACACAGTTTACGTTCTAAGACTTCAAGCAAACGCATCTCATGAACCTGCATTATAAACCGCAGCCGGTTTCCTTGGATTTGGAGCCAGACAGGGTTGCTCCCCAGCCCCACTGCTCGCAAGAAGTGTGACCCTGAGCAAGTGCACTCACTTCCCTCGGGGGGGGGGGGGGGGGGGCGGGATGACAGGAAAAACCGTCTCTCAATTAAAGGCAACCAGCTGTATAATGAGCACGTTCCAGCAAAGATTTCTGGTAGCTGGTGAGTTAATCAACTCAGCACATTTGGCTCAGAGTTAAGCTCACAGTTACTGGGTGGGGTGAACGGTGTCCCCTGAAAAACGTACGTTGAAGTTGTAACTCCCGGTACTCGTGAATGTGACCTTATATAGGAATCAGGTCTTTTGCAGATGGAATCAAATTAAGATGAGGTCATACTGGACTAGGGCGGGCCTGAAATGCAATGACTGGCATCTTTAGAAGAGAAAGGAGAGATTTGGAGACACAGACACCTGGAAGAAGGCCGTGTGAAGACGAAGGCAGAGACTGGAGTGATGCAGCCACAAGCCAAGGAACGCCCGGGGCCACCAGAAGCTAGGAGAGAGGCATGGAGTACATTCTCCCTCAGAGCTTCCAAAAGGAACCAACCTTTCCAATACTTTCATTTTGCACTTCTGATCTCCTGATCTGTGAGAAAATCCATTTCTGCTGTTTTAAGACCCCCTAGTTTGTAGTAATTTGTTTACAGCAGCCAGAGAAAACTCATACAGGATAATGATGGTATCTGGTAAATACATTTTAAAAAATACTTCTATATTAGAGATACATCCGAAAATACTCAGGGGTGAAATAACAAGATGCCTGAGATTTGCTTTAAATTACTCTAATAAAAAGAAAAAAAAACAGTGAGGGGACAGGTGACACCAGCTCATGAAACCCTGACAGTGGCTGAAGCAGGGTGAGGGGGAATATACCAAAATATTCTATACACTTTTGTATGTTTGACAATTTCCATGTTAACAAGCTAACAGTGTATATGTCAGACGTTAGCCAACTAGCATCTAAACTATATATGCAGCGCTGTCCCAATCTTTAACCAATGCAATCAACTTTAATATCCAATTTTACTCACTAGCCTCTTTGAAACAGGAACAGCAGCAAAACCACGGGAACCCCGTTGATTAAAGCAGCCATCACATAGCGACGAATGGCCAGTAACCATCCAACTCAGTTTCTTGAAATAAACCTGAAATTCATAAACCTCACCTCCCTATATGCTTGATCAGATAAACAGTATCACAAGCATCACGGACTTAGGTGCACTGGATAAAAATAAGGAATGCTTTTTTCTAGGCACTAGGGCCGTAGCACGCAAACAGAACTAAGAAATGGAATCAACACGTTGAACGCTTGACCCTTTCCTAAGGCTACCCCTGTGGGGATTAGGTTCCCCTGGGGAGCATCAGCAAAGAAGCGTTCAGCTTATAGACCTAATGAATGCAACGCGGGCGGGTCCAACAATATGACCATCATATGAGAGATCGCACTTCAAGTGAGTACGAAAACACTGCTTAAACATTCACTTGCTGTTCTGAAGCCATAATTAAGGCTGTGAGTGTACTGGCTGGGGGCCTCCACAACACATCTCATTTGTGCAGTGGAAGCCACAGGCATCTGCTACCCGGTCTCCAACCCTAATAACAACCCTCGGGAAATGGTCAGCAACATTCTGGTAACGATGCTGAAGTTTCCCGATACGTTCATTTAGCAAACGCGGGCCTGATTCTCATAACCCCTCCTCGGGGAACACTGGGCTCACGCTTCACCTAAACTGCCCTGGAAGGAAATGAAACCGGAGGGGCAGCCCTGAGTCAGCGTCCTTCAGGAGAAACCTTGGCGAAACCTACGTGAAAAATGCGATGAGAAACACAGTCAGGGGGACCTCCCTGGTGGCGCAGTGGTTAAGAGTCTGCCTGCCAATGCAGGGGACACGGGTTCGAGCCCTGGTCCGGGAAGATACCGCAGGCCGTGGAGCAACTAAGCCCATGCGCCACAACTACTGAGCTCGCATGCCGCAACTACTGAAGCCCACGAGCCACAACTACTGAGCCCACGTGCCGCAACTACTGAAGCCCACCAGCCACAACTACTGAGCCCACGTGCCACAACTACTGAAGCCCACGTGCCGCAACTACTGAAGCCACGTGCCGCAACTACTGAAGCCTGTGAGCCACAAGTACCGAGCCCACGTGCCACTACTACTGAAGCCCACACACCTAGAGCCCGTGCTCCACAACGAGAAGCCACCGCAATGAGAAGCCCGCACACCGCAACCAAGAGTGGCCCCCTGCTCGCCGCAGCTAGAGAAAACCCACGCACAGCAACAAAGACCCAACGCAGCCAAAAATAAATAAAATTAAAAAGAAAAAAAAAAGAAACGCAGCCAGGCATTGGCCGGGCTGGGCCAGGCAGCAGACCTCCAGCAGCTCACAGGGGTCCCTGCTTCGCTCAACAGGCAGCAGGCTTCCTTTGACTTGACCCTCACATTTCCAACTTCCTTTCAGAGTTCGGGGACCTGCACAGCTGGCCCGTGTATAGGGACCTGGCCCTCTCCAAGGAGACAATCTTTGGAGAGAGCCGTTCCTGCAGCACCGAGCAAGTGGAAAGCACCCTAGGGCAGGGTTTCTCAGCCTTGGCACCGGTGACATTTGGGGCTGGGTGGCACCGTTGTTGGGACCGTCCTGTGCACTGCAGGGTGTTGGGCAGCATTCTTGGTCTCCACCCAAGAGATGAGGGGAGCGCCTCCCTCCCTGGGACAACCCAAACCATCTTCAGACATTGCCAAGAGTCGCCGGGGGGCAAAATCCCCCTTCAGTGAGAACCAGAGCCCTTGAAGGTTCCTCACTGGAGCCTAGTCCAGTTCTGGAATGTTCCGGAGCCAAGTGTGAACTCTGACTCCTTTTGATGCATCCTGGTGGACAAGAAATGGAAGAACCAATCATAACAGAGAGCACGAGAAAAGAACTTGCAGATGTGCAAGCTCACGAGTTTAACCGACTCACTCAGATGGCCTTTGGGAAGATGAAAAAAAACTGTTTCTGTGCAACGTCAGGCCTCACGTGAAAGGGGTCTTTACCATTTTCACTCAGCAGGGCTGTCATTTCTAGGGACTCAAGATGGATGTGCGATAATTTTTCCAAGAGCAACAAGAACCACAGCAGTACTAATAATGACAGGGGTTAAATCAATATGATTTTAACGAATATCAAGGCTGGTACCAGGGAATTCCCTGGCGGTCCAGGGGTTAGGACTCCGTGCTTCGACTGCAGGGGGATGGCTTCAATCCCTGGTCAGGGAATTAAGATCCCGCATGCCAAGAGGCACAGCCAGGAAAAAAAAAAAAAAAAGCTGGTACCAGTGTGGTTCCCTTTACTTTCATGAACCCACTTAAAAGATCCCCTCTGTCATCTCCATCTTCCCGTTCCCTTCCTCGACCTTCTGTCACTCCCAGGTGCAGAAGTGCTCACATCCAGCGTGGGAAATGGCTGTGGGCTCCCTCCTTTGCTGTCTTCTCGGGGGTGGGGGCGCGGGCAGGGACTAAAAGGCTGACTTGTTGAGAGGAGGTCAGGCTGTAAACCAGCTAGCAGTCCCATGCTGCTCACTCCTCTTCACGGCCGCACGGGGATCCTAGCCCGCCAGATCCGGAACCCCCAAATGCAGAGGGCATCCCGTGCTGCATAAAGGAAAATGACAACCAGCTCTTAGCGACTCACGGCCCCGTCGTTTCCTCCCTCAGCCTCGCAAGAATAAACAGGGCGTGCTTTCGAGTCCCTTCTCGGCTCACATACGGGATCTGAAAACTCAATCTAATTATTCTGGTTCCGATTTCCAGTTCTATCGGTAAGCGTCGACGCAAGATATGTCAAGGCCAGTCCCTAGAAGACGTAAAATCGGAATCCTAGAAGCTGCGCCTTCGCTACCCCCACAGGCAGGTGTCCTAAAGCCCCTTTCACACCAAATTTAAGACTGGAGCTTGCGATGAGGCCTGGGTGGGCTTCCCAATGCATCGACGGTGGAGATACAGTCCGCAGAGTTCAGCTCTGTTACAGCTTCTTGCATCACGTTGTTGTGAAGATGAATTGTTATAATAAGACGCCTCAATTCTCTGCTGAAAAGGAATTTATCTGACACCTCCCTCCCCTTCTCTGTGGTTTTATTTTCCATGGCTGGCACACAGAGTAATTCACACATTCACAAATATTTAGGGGAAAAAAACACAAAACAATAAACTGCCTGGAACTGTAACAAAATGCCTGCTACTCTTCGCTTTAAGGCATTTTACATTAAATAGGATCCAAAATCCCCCCGGGGTTTCAAGTTGCCAGAGCTTATTTTTGTGAATGATTTCAACTTAACTCCTAGGATAACTGTCTTATTAAATTGCTGACACATCTGTCCCGCTTAAATCTATGGTTTCTGCAAACAGGATAAAAATGACTTCCATAAATAGAAGCATCATGGTTTCATTTCTTTTCCCTCTTATTATCAGTGTTATCTGTGTGGCAAGCTGTCCGAGCTTCCTCAGGATGACAGAGGTCGCAAGACTTTGCAGTATCCTTAGAAGAAACGGCCCGTTCAGTTCCACGATGCCAGGAGCGGCCCTGCACCTGCCGCGGCGACCCGTCTGTGCTCGAGCACAGGACGCCGCTTGTCTGACTGCAGCATCCCGTTCCGGTCTGCACCACCGACAGAGCCCTTTTCGGCCCCGCATCTCCCAGGGCTCCTTCCCGCTTCCTCCAGCTCGGCGCGATGCAGCGCTCAGCCTCGACCCTCAAACGTGCACGCGTTCCTCACGACGCCCCGTCGTTCTCGGGACCAGGGCCAGCTCCCACGGCAGCAGCTTGCTTTGGGGGGGAGGGCTGGGGGTGCTGGGAGGTGGGGGGACCGCCTCCCGCTGGGGTGCGTGCCAGGGCCGTTTACTACACCCAGGAAACGTTCTTAACAATTCCCTCACGGCCCTAACGAGACGTGGGTGCTCCTCTGCGGCTACCCAGCGGACACGGGCTCGATACTGCCAAGACGGGTTCGCAAAAAAGGACCTTTCCAAATGCTTTCTGAGTATCTTGGAGGGGTAAGTCACCAAACCCGAAGTGACGAGGACACATCCAGGCCCCGTGGCCGTCTCCCGCCACGCTGGTGACCAGGGAGGGGCAGGGTTCCCGTAATTCAACTTGAGAGAAAGCAGCGCAGAGCAGGGAGGACTTTGTGGCTTCTGTCACTTAAAAGGACACTCTCAGACTGACCCCTGACAAACGCCGCCTTCCTAGCCGTACACTTAGTGGACCAGCACACGGGGGGCGGGCGCCCCACTCACCGCCTCCGCCTTGGTCCCACCGGGCGGCACACTTGCCCAGGTTCGACCCCGTGAGCAAGCTCCCTCTCGCCATTTACAAGATGGGCCCGCGGCCGTCTGCGCCCCATGGAAGGACCAGGCCAGCCTCGTGAATCTGCAGCAGGGTTTCTCCCCCACGGCACTGGTAACATTTGGGACCAAATCACTCTGTGGGGGGCCGTCCTGTGCACCACAGGATGCTGAGCAGCATGCCACCCACTAGATGCCAGGAGCTCCCCTGCCCCCAGCAGTGACAACCCCAGAACGCCTGCAGACACTGCCAGATATCTGGGGAGGGGGAGGGGCGGCAAACGCAAACCACCTCCTCAGAGAACCACTGCTCTCAGGGGTCAGGGACCACACAGGTTTCCAGGTACCCCCCAGATAAAGGCCCAGGTCTGTCTGGCTCTTCTACAGACGCATCTTGTCTCCTGCCACCACCGCGGGCCTCACTGAACTCACCCATCAAATAAGGCTCCTGATCTACCCGTTCTGTCCACGAAGGGCAACCCCTGGCCACATGTGGCTCTTTAATGTTAAATGAATTAAAATGAAACGAGTCTAAAATCCAGTTTCTCAGGCACACCGGCCACGTTTCAAGAGCTCAAGATCCACACGGGGCCAGGGGCTGCTCCACCAGATGGCACGGGTGTGGAACGACCCCACCCTCCTAGGAAGTTCCATCGGGGGCGGCTGCCCGAGGCCATCCGACGGCGTTCATTACAGTTCTGACGCCACACGTGCTTCTCGAGGGCCTCAGGAGAAGAATGACCGGGAGGCAAATTAACACCAGGAACGAGGGAGGATCTAGGCTCGGAAAAATAAGAATAACTCATTGCAAAGAATGTGGCGGTTCTTATAGATTTAAAGAATGGGAATTTCCACAAACTGACCACTGAACCCTTGGACAAGCTGGTAATTTTAAGAACTGTATTTTTTAAAAACAGGAAGTCGAGAGAGAAGGCATTTATTCCAAATTTACAGGCAATACATGAAAAATGTATGAACATGGAAAATACTTAGATGGGCCTAAAAATATAGTCTGGGTTAAAGGAAAAGGGTTGCACCTACCTCATCGGAACAAGCTACATGGGCCCATTTAAATGACCTGCTGCACCTCATCACATTACCCGACCTTCCCTGATTAGCCTGCTCCCAGTTCTCTGCTCCTGGAGTTCTCCAGGTCCACCTACAAACCTGTTTGCATACTGCACCGCCTTCAGCAGGCCTGGCATCTGCCCAAGTGTGCGGCACACAGCGTCCGAGGCACTCATGTGCCCTGGCTTGTCCCAACCCAGGGAAGAACGCAACACCTTCCAAACTTCAAATAGCCCTGTTGTGCTATACTTTGGGGGATGGGGCGGGTGCTAAAAGACAAAAACACATTTCCAAGGATACTTATCTTAAAAATCCTTAACTTGAAAAAATGTACATTTTCATCTTAGAAACCTCCCTTTATTATTGGGTTGGCCAAAAAGTTTGTTCGGGGCTTTCCGTAACCTCTTACGGAACATCTAACATCTTTTTGGCCAATCCAATATTTTGATAGCGAATGGTTCACTGGGTCATTTTGATCTTACGTTTGCACACATCCACACAAAACCCTGTGCTGGAATGTTCACGGTAGCATGATTCCCATGGTCAAACCATGGAAACAACCCATGCCCATCAACTGATGAATGGATGGACTAAATAGGGTCTATCCCTACAATGAAATAGTATTATTTGTCTATAAAAAGGAATGAAGCACTGACACATGCTAGAGCACGCACGAAATCTTGAACACATTATGCAAAGTGAAAGAAACAAGTCACAAAAGGCCATGTATCATATGATTCCATTTATACGAAAAGTCCAGAATAGGCAAATCCACAGGGACAGAAAGCAGATCTGCAGTTGCCAGGGGCTGGGAGAGTGAGGAAGAAATGCGGAGTGACTGCTAAGGGGTATGGGCTTTCTTTTGGGGGTACTGAAAATACTCTAAAATTAGACCGTGGTGACGGCTGTACAAGTCTGTGAGTACCCTAAACACAATCAAATCATACACTTGAAGGGGGTGAATTTGATGGTATGTGAATCATACCTCAATAAAGCTGCTGAAAAAAGTGGCTCTAGCTGAAGTGGCTACAAGCCATCCAGCCTGGGCCATGAATCACAAATGCACTAACACAGCTCATTCCTTCTCTGAGACAGTGGATGTAGTCAGCAAGCAGAGGATGTTTCCACTCTAGGGAAGTCTGTGGGGGGGGGGGGGGGGCAGGGGACACTCACTTTTGATAATCACTTCTGCAGTATCAACAGAAGGGAACATTTTCACAGTCGTTTCTGCACTTTCTCCAAGGACATTCTTTCTTGCTGTCCCAGCCATGACTCTGGGATTCCAAAAGCAATTCCAAAACGCAGTAATTCGGCTGCCATTTCCAAAATCCCTGCACGGCCCGGTGCACCCCACTCCGTTCGTCCTGCAGGTGCTGCAGTCCTGTCGATGAAGTCCCGTGACGCCGGGAGGGGCACCCGCTCGCCGAGCCTCGCGTGCACCCTACCTGGCTGACACAGAGCCTGTGGTGCGGACACTCCTCAACCTCCAGAGACTCAATGGACCCGAGAACCTGCTTTAGCCACTGGGACCCCAAAGCCTCCCGGGGATGCGGAGCAGCTCTGCCCAAGCCCGGGCTGCTACACGAAGGAGGCGTCTCACTCTCCTCTCAAAGGCAGCGCACGGCTGCAGCATCACAGCATCAGGACCAAGCCAGAGCAGACACGTCGCAAGAAGCAGATCCCCGACGGCGTGACGTATTCTGTGGTGCATCAGGTCACGCCAGCCCTTGCTAGCCACCGTCCAGAATTTCTTTATTCACGGCTCAAGAACTCACCGCAGCTGCAGAGCTTACAGGTTTCGAGAGCCATAAATCCACCTGCCCCCTGCTTATCTGAATTTCATACAAGATTAATATTCTACCTACATCCACTGACAAAGACAAACAGCTACAGCACGCAAAGTGACAACATTCTATGTCAGTAAACACTGTGACAAGGCTCAGCTGAAAACACATTTGCAGCTTAGATTTGGTGTTTCAGAGGAACATACGTTTTGTAAACCAAACACTATGTGGTCACATAGAAAAATGTCTTCAAAGTGGATGGAGGGCTTCCCTGGTGGTGCAGCGGTTAAGAATCCGCCTGCCAAGGCAGGGGACATGGTTCAAGCCCTGGTCCGGGAAGGTCCCACATGCATCCCACGGGCGGAGCAACTAAGCCCGTGCGCCACAACTACTGAGCCTGCGCTCTAGAGCCCGTGAGCCACAACTACTGAGCCTGCACTCTAGAGCCCATGAGCCACAACTACTGAAGCCCGCGTGCCTGGAGCCCGTGCTCCGCAACAAGAGAAGCCACCACAATGAGAAACCCGCGCACCACAACAAAGAGTTGCCCCCACTCTCCGCAACTAGAGAAAGCCCGTGTGCAGCAACGAAGACCCAATGCAGCCAAAAATAAATAAATTAAATACATTTTTTTAAAAAACTTAAAAAAAAAGTGGATGGAAAAAAATATTAAAGGTCAGGAAATACCCAGCCCTTCATCACTGTCAAATGCAGTGCCTCCGATTAGAAGGTTTGTAAATGAAAGAATGAAAGTAACCAATAATATAATTAATTTAACAAAGAAAAAATGTGAATCACACTTAAAATTAATCAGCAACATTAAAATAAAGACTAAATGCCTACCCAATAATGTAATTAATTTAACAAAGAAACTATAAGTTAAAACTTGAATCATACTTCAAATTAATCAGCAACATAAAATAAACCAGAAAATCCTTCTGCTGTGAGGATCTGCCTTTCAAATGAAGCTTTTCTTTAGGTTTACCAAAAAAAAAAAAAAAAAAAAATGCATACAACAGCGCCTTATTTAGTTTGAAAAAACAAAAGGTAGCTGGTGTCTGTGTATTTTAAAAGACTTAAAAATGCCACGAGAGCACTTTGTTGAGTAAGGTAACTTGCCAGAGATAATATAAATTTTGTAACAGATTTTCAACTATTTCTATTGCGCTTACATCAACCTCCAAGTCTGCACCCTACGATTTCCATCTCAGACCAAAAACCAGATCAAATCTTTCTGTGGCAGGCACCCCTAGCAAAATAATATCCTGCTCCATTCTCAGCACCCAGCACTGAGAAGGCACTCCACTCCTTACCTGCGAAACAAAAGAACAGATACAACATGAATTCTGTTTTCCTACTTTGCACCAAAATATCAAAGAAATTCATTTCAATTGTTCTGTGTAAATAAAGTTATAAGCTCATGAGAGTTGAAAAGACACCCCTGCAAGTAAACAACAGTTGCTTTAGGATTAAGTACCGCAATAACGTGTCAGGACAAAATCAGATCCCAATACAGGAGTGCTAAGTAGATGATGCTTAAGTTACAGACACATTTCCGAATAATCAAGAACTCTTTCACATAAAGACTTCATCACGTTGATTGCAAAGTGTCTCAGAAGTTTATACACCCAGAGCCAGAGTTTACACTTTCGCAGAGAAGGAAAGGCACAAGAGGTGGAAAGAGGAAAACATATTCAGGGGCAGCGGGGGGGACATTCACACATCCCCGTTAGGGGGTTCTGGTCAAAAGCTAAGGAGGAAGAGCCCTCAATGCAAGAGAGCACGGTGGGACGTGGGCTGGCACAGGATGCCATTCTGAACACTTCTGCTACCCATCAAAATACTTCTTCTATCGCTCTCTCCTTCGGAAGCTGACAGGAGCGAGGCAGGTGGGATGAACATATAAGCTCATCTCAGAAGACAGTTCCTGCATCAGCAGAGAATTGTGTTAAGGGCACTTGAGGAAGAGTGTGAGGAAGATTCTGGAGTGTTCTATGTGAGTACCTCGTCATTTCCCCACACACCACCTGGAACACTTTCTATGTCTAAACAGTGGTCACAAGTCAGACATAAAGGGACCCAACTTTAAAATAGTTCTTTGTAAACCATTCAACTATCCATCGATGGGGGAAGGGATAAACAAACTATGGGGCACACACACAATGGAACATTATTCAGCCACAAAAAGGAAAACGGTTCTGACACATGCTACACCATCGCTGAACTGTGAAGACATTTCACTGGGTGAAATTAACCAGGTACAAAAGGACAAATCTCGTATGACTCCACTTATATGAGGTCCTTAGAACAGTCAGATTCAGAGACGTAAAGAATAGTGGGTGCCAGGGGCCGGGAGAGGGGAATAGAGAGTTGTTTAATGAGTGTAGAGTGTTAGTTTGGGAAGATGAAAAAAGTTCTGCGCGTGGATGGGTGCACAACAATGTGAACATACTTAACGACACTGAACTGTACATTTAAAAATGGTTAAGATGGGAAATAAAACTGTCACCTGTTGGGAAAAAAATGGTTAGGATGGAAAATTATATGTTACGCATATTGAACACCATAAAAAATAATCCCTTGTAAATCTGACTTAAATAGGTATTAAGTAAAGGCATGATCTTTCAGTTACAGTCTTCTGGAGGACTATTTTCAGGTCGGGGGTTCCTTTAAAAATCTGCTAATTGTGCACAGAGGTATCTTATAAAAGTAGGAACTTGGGGACTTCCCTGGTGGTCCAGAGGTTAAGACTCCAAGCTTCCACTGCAGGGAACGCAGGTTGGATCCCTGGTCGGGGAACTAAGATCCTGCATGCCTCGTCGTACAGCCAATCAATCAATCAATCAATCAATCAATAAGTAGGAACTTGGAGGATCCCACAATTTTTTTTTCTGATGGCCGTGCAGCATGCCTTGTGGGATCTTCGTTCCCCAACCAGAGATCGAACCTGGGCCCTGGGCAGTGAAAGCGCAGTGTCCTAACCACTGGACTGCCAGGAAATTCCCCGCAATTATTCTAAGTAATAAGATCTAGAATTATTACTGACCATAAAAAAAAAAAAACCAAATTATGCAAACTTTTTAACAGACTATAAATTAAATGAAGTTGAACTGAATTGATGCCTATGAATTTACACATACGATCACACTGTCAAAAATGTATTTCTTCCTGCAAAGGAAAACATAATTTAGGAACAGAAATCCAAGCATATACTTTTCTAAAAGTATAGTCATACTGCGTATTCATGACATCGTTAGGAGGATCAAAAGCTCCTGACCATGGTGCTTCAGAGTCACTGCCGACAGGCGCTGAACTACTGTGAAAGAAGACAGAGGGCGATGTTCAACACGTGCCAAGTTTTGGGCCAAACCCCAGAGCAGCCAAGCTCGTACTACTGACATCTGGGGCCAGATAATCCTCTGGTGTGTGGCGGGGTGCGGGAGACTGTCCTGTCCACTGTGGGATGTTTGGCAGCACCCATTGACACCAGTATCACACACCCCCCCAATCAAATCAATCAAACGTGACCATCAAATACGTCTCTAGACTTTGCCAAGTGTCCCCTGGGGGTAAAAAACTGCCCCCACTTGAGAGCCACTGTCCTAAACCAAGAAAGAGATCTCTGGGAACCACCCATGTTTACAAGGAAAGCCAAAAGGAAACACTAAGAGAAACAACATACTTTGATTTGGTACAAGAGCCAGAAGTAGCAACAGATGTCAGAAACAAAAGAAACGTCTCACCATTTTCGGGCCAGTTTACAACCAGAATTGACAGCCAATTTCAAGAGCTTATTCTTGAATTTAATTAATCAGAACGTAATGTCTATCTGCATCAGATTCCATCGTGAAGAAGTTCACCAGACTTTCAATCCCTCAGTTGGGACATGGCTGCTCCCGACGGCCCCTGCCCAGCCTGCGTGGGTTCGAGAGGAAAGGAGCAGCTTCTTGGGGGAAAGCAGTTTTCCTGATGACATGGAGGGAGGGAGCGTCTGTGGGGCTCTACCTGGGTGTTCTGGGCATTCAAGAAGACAAACGTCGTTTGAAAGAACAGTACACTGAATAAATGTGAACCAAAGGTCGGAAGGGAGGAAGGAAGGGCTGAATCACGCTATCAACAGCACCTCATCGAGCACGTTTCATCAGCTGGAGACCACAGAAAACGCAATTTGTTCCACCACGTGGAATTCACGTCTTCAAATCAACGGGCGATGGTTCCGAGGGCACCCGGGACGCTTTACGGCTTTCGATAAGACAAATGAGCAACACCCCGCTCCAGCCCATGGCACCCCAGGCCTGCTGAACAAACCCCACCCCTCCCCGGGCTGCCACCCGCACCAACTTAGTATGAAAACCCCGGCAACCGGTTTGGTCTTTAACACAGCGGTCCACCCACATGAGATCCACAAAAGACACTGCTTTGTCCTTGTTTCTGTGCCCAGTTCTAATTAATTCTAACGGGAAACTCTCTCCGGGCTCCAGGGAACCACTTCTCTCAGAGTCAGGGCTCCTTTTAATGACAGCTACCTGGGTCATTTGAGCCCTTCTTGGATTTTATGAATAGAAAGGAATTGGTGAGAACTGGCCACCCATCCCAGTTACTAGGAACCCCCTACCAAAAAAAAAAAAAGAACAGCAGAGAACAATGAGAAAGCAGAAGGCTTAGAATAAGCAACACGCGTGTGCGCGCGTGCACACATACACACACACACACGCACCCAGAACGCAGCCCCAAAGCAAACACTGTGTAGTCCGGGGTTCTTCATCACTTCCAGACTGTGAATAGGGCAGGGGAAGTGGGAAAAGAGCAGGAGGAAGAACAGGCATGTGCGCTGACTCGATGTGCTCAAGACACTGCTGCACACGCTGTACCGAAACACTACGAAGCAGGGATTAACCTCCTCGCTGCACAGAAAAGAAGACCGAGGCTCAGAGGATCCAGCCAGCCTCCCAGAAGGGCCAGAGGCGCGGGTGATGGAAGCAAGGGGGCTCTCCTGCTCTCCTGCCTCTGTCCTTGCACTACGACAACACTGACAGAGGACACCGCTCAGCCTCTCGCCGCCTGGATGACTGAACTCCAGGTGGAAGCAAGCAGCCCCTCTGAAGGCAGCTCCCGGAGACGCGCGTGGGCAGCGGCTCTGGGAGCGCAGCCGGGTGGCTCTCGGCAGCAATGACACGGGTGCGTGCCCCGTGGACCGTGGGTTTGACTTGCACCACCCCAAGAGCTGACAACACCTGCAGGGCTTCCCCGGGCTCCCAGGTGCCTGACCCTCCTCCCCGATCACACACAGAGGCCTCCAAAGGGGGATGCGGCTCAACAGGACAACGGGCTTGGCTGCCTCCGAGCTGGGTCTGTTTCCGTCCACGAAAGGGATTCATCCCCAGCGGTGCGGCTCAGATCCCAGCCCTGACGCTGGCGCTCTTCTTTGGCGGGGGACGCGGGGTGGCTTGCTCTCCGCATCAGCTGGGCCAGAACTCTCTCCTGAGCAGCGTCCTGAAGGTGGGGAAGCCCAACGCCATCGCTGCATCTTCCGAACTCGGCAGCTCCAGCACTGCCCACGTGACCTGGGGAGGCCCAGGGCTCCTCTGAGCCAGAGCATCCTTCTCTGGGCAATAGAGGCAACAGTGGCACCGACCTCGCCGGACGGCATGAGGAATAAATGGGACCTGAAAACAGCATCTGGCTCACACCGAAACCTGTGCGTGGGTGTTCACAGCAGCTCTGTTTGTCGTAGCCTCAAACCAGGAAGATCCCAGACGCCCTTCAACAAATGAGTGGATAAACACACACTGGTGCACCCAGACTGTGGAATACTAGGCATAGGCGCTGGTAATGATACACAACACCTGGGATGGATCTGAAGGGCTGGAGGCTAAGTCACTAAAGGCAGTCTCAAAAGGCCGCACGTTGCATGAGTCCATTTATGCAACATTCCTGAAAGGATGAAATTACAGAGACGGAGAAGCCAGTTGTTGCCAGGAGCTGGAGGGGGTGACCGTACAGACGGGGCACACGGAGCTTTCCTTGTGCTGATGGAAGAGTTCTGCATCAGATTACAATGGGGGTTGCTCGAATCTACACGTGATTATATTTCATACACTGTCCGCATGCACCCACACACGCACGCACACAAGAACTGCTAAAATCCAGGTAAGGGCTGCATTTGTGTCAACACTGCCCACGTCAGTTTCCTACTCTCGATAAGCAGTACCTTCACGTAAGATGTTATCAGCCAGGGAAGGCGGAGGAAGGTGCTCTAGACTTCACTGTACTATTTCTGCAGCCTCTTTTTGAGTCCAACGTTACTTCAAAATAGAAGTCTTCAAAAATAACGGTGTCTGATTCATGAACAGATAAACAAAATGTGGTCTATTCATACAATGGAATGTTACTTGGCAAACAAAAGGAATGCTACAAAGAAACTTGAAAACATTATGCTAAGTAAAAAAGAAACCCATCACAAAGCACACATGTTACATGATTTATTTCATTTACATGAAACGTCCAGAATGAGCAGATCCCCAGACACTGACCGTAGACTGGTGGTGATCAGGGGCTGGGGGAGGTGGGAATGGGGAGTGACTCCTAACGTGTATGAGATTCTTTGGGGAGTGATGAAATGTTTTAACATCAACTGTGACGGTTGCACAACCCTGTGAATACACTAAAAACCACTGAATTGTATATGTGCACTCCAGATGGGTGAATTGTCAGCTGTGTGAATTATGACTCAATAAAGTTGTTAACCAAACTATGGCAGTGTCTGGCACACAGTAAGTGTTACAGAAGTATTCTGCCATGATATACTCATCCTTCTTCACCCGTGGGGGCTGGTTCTAAGGGTCACCTTTGGTGCACAAAGATGGCAGCTCTAATGCTAAGAGAATCAGAATCAGTCTCCTCTAGGCACTGTGCAGACAGGGTCGAGTTCAGAGTCCTTGCCTCTTCCTTATACCTTTTCTGCCCCTCCCCCCAGTCCCCTGCATTCCACCAGGCTGGCCTATCCACTTTTCCCTAAAAAAAATAAAAGCTTTCTTATTCCTGACTCCTCCCCTTTGCCCACAGAGTCCCCGTCTAGAACGCCTTTCTTCAGTATGCATTGAAATCCCATGCAGCACCGAACCCAACCCAAGTGTCCCTTTCAAGAGAAAGGTCCAGCCTTCCTCAGCTGCTCCAGCACAGGCTGACAGACCCCTCCTAGGAATTCCCACAGCAGGAGATGTCTGCACCACCCACGGCACAGCCCATCCACACCACGGCTTTCCAGCACCTGTAATCCCTTACCCCAAAACACAAGACACACCTCACACATCCCTGTATACTCCACAACGCTCCAGAAGTAACAGAGTCAAAGGATGGTCATCCCAGAAACAGGAGGCTTTCATAAAAGGTGGTCTGAAAAGGATGTTCTTGATGTGGGTGAGAATCGGGCCTCGCTGTAAACTGGGTGAAATACAGCAGCCAAGATGGCAACTCCAGAACCCAGATGGCCCCGTTCTCGGTGAGTCTGGGTTCTCTCTACCCCTCATAACAGTCCACGTGGGGCTCAGACAGAAGGAAAACGCCTCCCCAGGGGCCTAGAGCACAGGCCACGTTGCCTCACAAAGGTACCAAACAAGGTTTTTATGGAAAATTCTGGTTGGTCCACAAGCAGTGGATGCCTGTCATTTTCCAAACACCTTCTGAGAGGCACATACAAGACAAAGGGAGCCTGTAAAAGGCAAAAAGAGTCAAAAAAACTCTGTTTATTATACATCAGCCATCTGAGGAAAAATAAGTACCTGAAAGGCACATGGGAAAAAACAGCAGCAACGATGTTTCCCTCGAAAGCACACGCACTTTAACAACCATCTCCACTTCTCTCTCCTAAAGTTTCTGACTTCCAGAAGCTAAATAACATAGGAGCTTGCTATGAAGTGCCGACGCAGATACAAAGCATTTTCTGGTTACCAAATCACCTACTACAAGAAATCCTGGGAAATCACTGTTTCCGGTACGTACAGCCAATACAGTAATAGTTAATTTTTAAGCCCAGAAAACGTGGAGCGGTTGACAGGATATTCATTATGGAATAAGAAAGAAATCCATTTTACAATTCCACTTACTCAGAGCCAAATGCAGGCAAATCCCTTCTTCCTTCTAGGGTTTATTTTTAGGCCTGTTTTCTGTCTTCAGTTACCTGTCAATGAAAAAAATACCCAAAGTCAGGCAAAACATATCAACGAAGACATCTCGAATACATTTCTCGACCGTTCCCGAAGCAGGCAGACTTCTGAGATAGGAGGTCTTAAGAAGCTGAAATAATAACGGCGTCAGATGGTGGACAACCACCGTAGGTGAACGGCAGGCTTACGTCTCTAGGTAAAGCACACGATGTGACTGTCCACACACACAAATCTGTTCAGAAGTCTCGCTGAGAACCGACTGTGATCACATCCCCAGGGAATTCCAGTCACTGAAACATCTACCCATCTCTCATTTTTCTCTAGCATCCTAAAACACACTAAGTGAAAACACAGGTATTTCTAGATTCAACGCAACTCAGCACATGCTTACTGAGAACTACACGCCCAGTCCTGTGGAAAGCGGAAACGCTGCTCAGTGCGGCCCTGGTTTCCGGGACACCTGAGGTCTGCCGTCATGTGACACTTACCCGGCCGGACAGTGAGAAGGGGGGTTGGGGGGATCTCAGTGAGGGGAGATCAGTGACAATAAACTCGCCAGAAAACTCACAACGAGACCGTTTAACAGGAGAGAAGTGATGTCGCTCAAACTGGTAGTGGGAGACAAGGGACCAGCGGACAAGGAGCTGAGTTTACACCGGGGCTGGGATGGAGCTCTACGAGGAGGGAGCCCTCGAATGGGAGCGAGAGTGGCCAGCAAGTGCAAATGTCCCGTGGTGAGATCGACCTTGGCGACTGGGAGACAGGGAGGAAGGCCAGCGAACTGGGCAGCAGAAGTGAGTGATAGCAGGTCCTGGATCACGGAGGACTCTGCAGCCCTTGCAAAGGACTCTGATCCTTTCTTCTTGACCTCTCTTCACCCAGCACCAGACTGAACGAGAAAAGAAAATGTGACCACCTTTCTACTCAGAAACCCTTCAGGGGCTCCCATCGTTCTTAGAACAAAACCCAAATAAGCTCTTGCTCGGCAGAGGAACACAGTGGCTCACACAGTACAGGTGGGGAAGATGAGAGACGAGATGGAGAGGGATGCACAGAGTCTGAGGTGTCCTGGGGGTGTGATCCGGAGGACGCACCGGTAGGGCGGAGGTGTGCTGGGGAGGGGACGGAAGAAGCAAGGACGACTTCTAGGCTCAGAGCTTGAGCAAAATTTGGAAGGTGGGGCCATTGCCTGGGATGCACAAAGACTGAGCGGAAGAGAAATCAAGAGTCTTTTTTTTTTATTAATTTATTTATTTGTTTATTTATTTATTTATGGCTGTGTTGGGTCTTCATTTCTGTGCGAGGGCTTTCTCCAGTTGCGGCAAGCGGGGGCCACTCTTCATCACGGTGCGCGGGCCTCTCATTATCGCGGCCTCTCTTGTTGCGGAGCACAGGCTCCAGACGCGCAGGCTCAGTAGTTGTGGCTCATGGGCCCAGTCGCTCCGCGGCATGTGGGATCTTCCCAGACCAGGGCTCGAACCCGTGTCCCCTGCATTGGCAGGCAGACTCTCAACCACTGCGCCACCAGGGAAGCCCAAGAGTCTTTTAAGGTGTGAACTGTGAAACGCCCACTGGCTCTGCAAGCAGGCTGTTAACTAGGTAGTTAAACACACAGGTCTGAGCAAGTGGGAGAGGTCACAGTCACAGAGTTAAGTCCGGCAGTAACCATGACCTCTGAAGCTGTGGGCCTGGATGGAAGCATCTGATGCAGGATTTCTCATCCTCGGCACTGCTGGCATTTAGATCAGACCGCTGTGTCTGCGGTGGGGCTATCCTCTACACTGCAGGATACTGAACAGCATTCCAGGCTCTTCCCATTACACACCGATAGGAATCCCCCATCCTCCCAAGGGGTGATAACCAAAACTGACCCACACTGCCCACGTCCCCTGGAGGGCATACTCGCCCCGTTGAGAACCACTGGTCTCAAGATGGTCATGCTAAGTGAAGTTAGGTCAGACCAAGAAAGACAAGTGATATCATACGATATCACTTACATGTGGCATCTAAAAAACTGATACGGGAATTCCCTGGCAGTCCAGTGGTTAGGACCCCGAGCTTTCACTGCCGAGGGTCTGGGTTCAATCCCTGGTCAGGGAACTAAGATCCCACAAGCCGTGCAGCACAGCAAAAATAAATAAATAAAAAAATAAAAATAAATAAAAAATAAATCAATGATACAAATGAGCTTATTTACACAACAGAGACAGACTCGCAGACATAGAAAATAAACTTACGGTTACCCAAGGGAGAAGGGGGGAGGGATAAATTAGGAGTTTGGGATTAACAGATACACACTACTATATATGAAATAAAGAACAAGTACCTACTGTATATAGCACAGGGAACTATATTCAGTATCTTGTAATAACCTGTAATGGAAAAGAATCTGAAAAAGAATAGATTATACATATATAATCGACTATATATATAATACATATAATTGACTATATATGTAATATATATAGTCAATTACATATGTGATATATATAATTGACTACATATATAGTATATAATCGACTATACATTATATAATCCATTATATATATAATATAGTCCATTATATATATATATTACATATATTATATATACTGACCACTGAACCCTGAGAAGAAGGACCTGGCCAATGAGACAGAGGAGAGTACGGCAAGGTAGGAGGAAATCCAAGATAGTGTGGTGTTCTTGGCTTCTAGTGACAGCCGTCTCTCAAAAATCAGGCAAAGACCAGGAAACAACTGCTACTGAGATGGAGAACAAGGAGGACCGCGGCTGACAGGATGACCAGGACTCATGCACGCTGTCTTCTCCGCATGGAAGAAATCTAGAGAGGCTTCATGGAGGAGGTGGCACTTGTTGGCGCAAGAAGTCAGGCAAGGTAGAAGAGGAAGGGGCTACTGCTTGAGCGGTACTGGAAGCAACGAATGGGAGCAAGAGGAAGGCACGGAAGTTTCCCAAGATATCGGGGGATGCTCTCGCTATCACGGTACTGAGGAATGAGGATGCTGACAGCAAGCAGAGTACCGGAGGGCCAGTCGGTGGACAGAACGCGGCTGCCTCAATCCAGCAGAGGGAGGAAGGCGTCGCCCGGACGGTACGGGCCAACGTCACTCTTTGGGCCACCAGTGTGAGGACAGCTGCAGTGGTTGTGCATGCTGGCTCCAGGACTGCCCCAACAAGAGCTGGGAGACGGGGGGACCAGAGGCTTCCCTTCCTGACTTGCTCCTGCAGCATCCTAGACCCCCTACCCCCAAAGGGGCTCTGGCTGGACCATCAGGAATTGGAGTTCAGGAGCCCCTCGTGAGCTTCTGGCTTCTTTTTTTTTTTTCCTTCATTTTGTCTAAGCTGACAGGGAAGGGCACACGCTCCTGGCAGATCATGCTCAGAACGCTGAACGGTATGGAGGTGCTGACAAAACACGCCAGAGGCCTGATCCATTTCACTGCCCTGTTCTGTCTCCCTTCCACAGCATTACTGTGCACATGCATTTTATTTGTTTAAATGAAAACGTTAAAAAAAAAAAAAAAGAGCAGAGTTACAAGCCTCACTTTGCTCCTAATTAATTATAAGAAACTCTCTCTGAACCAGAGACTCTTCAGCTGTGAAATGAGGGTATTAAATTATTTATGAGGTTTCATCCACATCAAAAAAAAAAAATCTGAGGAACCGTTTTCCTGTTGACTTCCTTTGTAAATTCTAAGGGAAAACACCTTGCAAGGAACTGAATCAAGAACTTGCAAAAGAATTGCTGGGGGAGGGAGGGAGGGAGGGAGAGAGGGGGTGGAGGTAGGAGGAATGTATCTCGTCCTGCAGCCAACTGAGCAGAGAAATATATCCAAAGCGCGCATTTTTGTCCCCGAAGTTGCCATAATGATTAACATTTCCACTCTGGAGAAATTCAGTTGTATCACCCTGAAAATAATGTGAAAAATCTAAAATATGTTTTCCGAAGCCACGGTGCATGACAGAGGAGCCGCGGTTTCCTCCTGAGTCCTTTTCTTTTTTTAGTGAGCCCTGAATTAACCGGGCCAAGAGCCAGGGGCTAAGACACATTCTGGTCCCAAAGGCAGGGGTGGGCGGCGGCGGCGGTTCACGGTGCCAGAGAATTCCAAACCACTTCATTTGCTCCGTGTGGGGTTCAAGCTCTGCGTGATGAAGCTGCTGTTTCCTGCATTGCCCATACTGTGCTGACCAGCGTTTTTATATATTGAGATGATTCATTCCATACCAGATTTTAAATCCTTTAAATCGGTGCTTCTCCAATGGCGCTGATTTCGCCCCCCGGCCCCAACCCCAGGACACCGGGCAACGAGTGGAAACATTTTTAGTTGCCAGGACTCCGGGGAAGAATGCTACTGGCATCTGGTGAGGCCAGGGAGGCTGCGAAACATCCCACAGCACACTGCATAGAGCCCCCTCCACAAAGAATTATTTGGATCAAATGTCAGTATCACCAAGGTGGAGAACCCCGAATCTGAACCATACTAAAACTTCTATAATTCTGCCCAAGGTATATATACTGTGTACTTTCATTTTCCAAACCATTTTTATTCTTTTCAAAGTAGTACACGCACACAGGGGAGGCAAAACACTCCTCCTTTTTCACAGCAAGCTTTCCAGCACCATCTATCCTCAATTCTACTTCACAAAGCAACCACTTTCAAACCTTACAACTGTTTCTGTTATTGGCAGTGCTCCCTAGTATGGACTTCCATGTTTCTAAGTAAGCTGCTTATAATATATCCTATCAACGTCAGATACCACTTAACTTGATTTTCTCACACATGGAAGAGGATTTTTGGTTTTTAAAATTCCCATCACCAATCCTGGACTTACCCTCCCATGTTTCCCCAACAGTATAACATTTGGGGGGTTAAATCTAGACTGCACACGTATTATTTTGACAATGGAATCGGCACCGCTGAGCAAGCAGTACAGTGTGATTATGATTCCTTTCTTATGCAACTCTTAAATTTTCCTGGGATTATTAGTTGCCTCTGT
The DNA here is from genome assembly GCF_949987535.1 of Balaenoptera acutorostrata. Classification (NCBI taxonomy): domain Eukaryota; kingdom Metazoa; phylum Chordata; class Mammalia; order Artiodactyla; family Balaenopteridae; genus Balaenoptera; species Balaenoptera acutorostrata. Next base: position 7,059,011 of record NC_080085.1, on the reverse strand, counting down.
TTTTATTTTCTTTGATAATTCCTCCAACACCCTCCACAACCTTTCAATTTTTAATTCGGATAATCTGTCACAGTTCCATGTCTATCCTGCCCTCACCCCCACCCCCTCTCCCCAAATATATACACACCAGACCTTCCTCTGGTCTCTGCTCCAGTCTGTACTCGTCAGAGGTGGGTCGGCTCAGAGCAGATGCCCCGAGATCACACCAGCATCCTGAGAATTCCTTCTGCCTCTTTCTGTTTCCAGGACCCCGAATATTCCCCTTTCTTGGTTTACTCTCTCATTCTGATGGGACACATTCTCTAGTAGCTTCCTGAGAAGTGATGTATGAAATCTAAATTATACTGATATCCTGAACATGGACAAACAACTTTATGCTACTCTTAATTAACAACCAGTGAGGGAATGACTTCAAAATTCTGAGTGAAAATAAATTTTCATAGAATTCTAAGCTCAGTCTGTTTTCTAATTTAAGAAATATGATGTCATTCTGATTCAAAATCCTTCCTATGACTTTTTTTTTAATCTAGAAAGTGCTTCGATACTGCCTTTACCCCTGGTTTTCTAAAATGACATGATGATGAGCCTTCATGTAGTAATTTTTTTGATGTGCTGAGTTTTTATTCACTGTTCTAGTCACTTGGTTTGAAATTTCTCTCTTCTTCAGACTTGAGGTATTTTCCCCTCCCTCTCTTTCCTGGAATACCTGTTAGGCAAAAATCTAACTAACCATCTCTCATCTGATAAAGCTTTCCGCACTGTACCTTCGTTATCTAGTAAGGTATTCATTTAGCCACATGTGACTACTGAGCACTTGAAATGTGGCCAGTACAACTGAGGGCCTGACTTTTAAATTGAATTTAATTTTAATTAATTTAATTTAAAGAGCCACATGTGGCCAGTGGCTACCATATGTGACAGCACAAATCTAAAGAGGAAAAAAAGACAGCAATGGAAGATCAGTGCCATTAGCACCCATCCTGAGATGATATTAAACACGAGTTCAGAAGAAAAAATTGAGAGCAATTTCTAAATCCCCGCCGTTACTATTTCCAATATAAGGTTCTGTGATTTAATTCCTTAGGGCCTCCTTCCTCGTTAAGAACTTGAGGACCTTTTAGAATATCACACAAGCAGAAGCATCCCTCTGCACCTAAGACTGGATTTTATTACACCCAGTGTGTAAACAGGGCAACCGAGGGCCCTCTTTCATCTGAGGTGAGATAGGAAGGTCCCTCACAAAACAGACATTTGTACCGTACTCACAACATCATAGCAGAAAATAGCAGCGAAACATAAAAACTAATAAAACACAAGGGACAAGACAACTGGTAGGTTGCTAATGGCAACTTCTTTGAATGCCACCTCATGACGGCAGTCAGGGAGCCCTCACCCCATCCCACTTGGGTGTAGAACACGGCTCTCTACATATGCTTTGGCAAGAAACACTGCTTCTGCACAGTGGACGCTCCAGGGGATAGAAACTGGAACAGCACGCAAGGCCTTCTCTGTGCATTTCATTCATTCGCTTACTCATTCAACAAATGTCACAAATATCGTAAACTGTCATCTATCTATTAGCAACAACCGAGACAGAAAACAGAACAAAACCAAGCTGCACAAGTCCTATGCACCTGCCACAAAGCCAACCAGCCTCTTGTTTCATCAGAATCACTGAGAACCACTTTATTATGGCTGAGTACAGAATACAGCCGGCATGCCCTAGCTGTGCATTCAAAACAAACAGCAGGATCCCAACCAAAAGAAAGTCACTCTTCTTTTTTAAACTTTGAAGAAAAACAAACGTAGCACTGTAGGTACAGGGAAATAAATATTCAGGAAACATCGTTCATTTTTAATTTAAGAATCAATGGGGAAACATATTTTCTTCATATACTCTTCAGGTAAGTCATTTAATATCCATTCGTTCCTGCAAAATGACATTTTATTATGCTTGCAGGTTTTACAAGTTCAGTGTAAAAGTATGAGTTATTCAAATGAGGAGAAACAGAGACACTAACCAAGACACATATAAACTTGATTTCTTCTTTAAAGCATTATGACACTAATAACAAGTATTTAACGCTTGTAGAATTGGCAAAATCAGTATTGTGAGCATGCATTGATGTATATGAGCACATATATATATAGACATGTGTATCATTTACCCATCACCCCACGACAGCAGATTCAACCATATACATGTCACACGTGACGAATGCAAAGCACTTTCCCAACTCACACCATGATATGCCAAATAAATCCCATATACAAAGACCAAGACAGGACTTGTCACATGAAAATCTGGTATGAGAGAGGTAACATAACATGACCCAACTGGGCTTACAACTATATAATCCATCCAGAGCTAATATCAATGGGAAAAAAACCAAGAAAAACTTTAATAAGCTCTCAGTCGCACAATATTTGTTTGTAAGCGTTAAATTTTATTCAGTGGCATGAAATTTTATTTAGTGAGAGAAAAAGAATCACAACATTTAAAGATGATACATTAAAGTATTAGGATAGGGACTTCCCTCGTGGCACAGTAGTTAAGAATCTGACTGCCAATGCAGGGGACACGGGTTCGAGCCCTGGTCCAGGAAGATCCCACATGCCGCGGAGCAACTAAGCCTGTGCGCCACAACTACTGAGCCTGCGCTCTAGAGCCCACAAGCCACAACTACTTAAGCCTGCGCTCTAGAGCCCACAAGCCACAACTACTTAAGCCTGCGCTCTAGAGCCCGTGCTCCGTCCTCAGCGAGAGAAGCCACTGCAATGAGAAGCCCGCACACCGCAACAAACAGTAGCCCCCGCTCGCCGCAACTAGAGAAAGCCCGCGTGCAGCAAAGAAGACCCAATGCAGCCAAAAATAAATAAATTTATTAAAAAATAAAGTATTAGGAAAGCATGATCTTTCTTATTCAGCAAATTGTCAACCAACAGCAATCTGAATCTCTCCCCACAGATATAACACCAAACTATCGATATAATCTTCAGGTGACACAGTTTCTGGTCTATAGATGACACAATGAGGGTACCATGGGGTAGAAAAGAATGCCAATTACTCTCTTCCTCAACTCCCAAAGCACTCTCTCCACATTTTGCAATGAGCACTAAGCGTACTTTTAAATGTAATTGTCAAGCACGTTACTTATTCACTGAAATTATCATAGAAGTTTCTGAACGCCATATGGTCCTGGTGTTCATGTTTCAGTTTCTATGATTTGCAAACACATCCTACTCTCCCACCCCTCACCTGGAAAGGTCAAGTGTACCGTCCTCAATTTCATTTAGCAACACAGCAAGCAAATCCCTTTGGGAAAACAAATTCAACTCTGTGCTTGCCTAAATACCTCAAAATCTAGGACACCAATGGCAATGATCAGCTAGTTCAAGAACAGAGTATTAAAACACACGTGCACACACACACACAAACAGGCACAGAAACACATCTTCCTATTCACAAACCAAAGTGCTTCTTCAAGTGTCACCTCCCTATTTAGGACATCAGAAAGATGTCCTAAGTAAAAATAAAAATTTAAAACTAAAACCAAAACACCCAACACTCTCACACAAATACACTAGAGTTTCACTATACTGAAAGAAGCTCAAGAACACTCATAAGGGAGAGACCAAAATTATGCAACTCTCTGATCCTTCCCCCTTTGGAAACAAGATGCCCTCAAAATGACTTAATCCCCAGCCTTTTCCAAAAGTGGGAAAAAATTTTTTTATTTGTCAAATTAACGACTGGGTCACTAGGAATTCTGTTTCAGTTTGCACTGAGGGTCGGTCCTGCCCCCAAGTCTTTAGACCAGTGGCTCCCAGCTGGGGATGACTGCGGTACCCAAGAGATGTCTGGCAACGTCTGGAGACGTTTCAGGTGGCCACACCTGGGGCTGAAACTTGAGGGTTTCTCCATCACCAGCAAGCTCAGGCAGTTCAGCTGACAAACACGTCTCCAGTCTGTCTACAGCTGCCTCAGCACACCACAGACTCTGTCCGGCCCTGCCAAGCCTCACCCCCGAGCCCCAATCTTTTGCCCCGGCTGTTAGCAAGCTCTCCTAGCTGGTCTCACGTTCCCCAGCCTCGCGCCTTTGCGAGAACCCATGCGTTCAACCCTGAGAACGGTATCGCCGGTAGCATGTCCAAGTCACCTGTCCTTCTCACCCTGTCTGCAAGCGCCCCACTGACCCCACGCCTTGCTGCCCGGGGCATTTCTTCCAGGCACACCCCTCGGGTCCCGTAATGAGCGTGAGAACCGAGATGCAGCTCTTCTGGCTGTGATACGGACATGTCCTGTTATTCTATCCAGGATGCAGTTGGCCTGGCAACTAGAGCGGGGTAGCTGGGGCCAGAAGGGCTGTGACAACCCACCCCGGCCGGCTGCACGCATCCTTGGGCCGGGCTTCCCCACACCTGCAGTTCCACGTCTGCACGAAGGGGACAGGTAATGACGGAACCCTCACGACAACACCAGGGGTGGACCCCACCATGCACACGCACAGAAAGGACAGAGAACCCTCCCTGGCACAGAGAGACCACCACCTAAGCATTGGAGAAAACTCCTTTCACCACTGTGGTCCACACATTCCGGAACCAGCTTACAGCCTCGTCACCAAGTGTTCTTGTCACCCAGACAAGAACCCGTGAGCCTCCTAGTTCCCTCTCCCTGTAAAAACGGGACGAAGGACGCCTACGTTACACGACGGTCGGGAGGAATAGAGACCTTGACTGTGAAATACACAGCACAGCTCCTGGCCCATCAAAGCAATTAATCAGAGGCCATTACTACGGACTGTTATTAACGGGGAATAGCCAAGGCCCTGAACTGATCCAGAAAAGTCATTCCAAATCTTTCCTTCTCATAAAATCGAGAAATAGCTATTCTTCCTGCACTAATTCTTTATACTTGTTTAGCGGGAGACCCATAAGAACTTTTACTTCAATAACCTTGATTTCATTTCCTGCTTTTCAACTAAAGTTATGAAGCATAATCAAGGCTCTGAGGCCCAGTTTTCAATGGAGTTTAGAGGAAAGTGCTCTACCACTCTGGTAGAGATAGAAAAAGAATTTCCGCTCCATTCAATGTACCTTTAAGCCCAGGAATTTATTCTTTAATGGCTTTTTTTCCCCAGTAAAATTAAATGATTCAGGACTTTTGTTAATTGTTATGAATCTTTCTTTCGTAGATTCGTTTCTAAAGAACTTTAATTTTCACGCTTGAAAGGCCTAGAAAGTTTAACTAGGGTCTGCTCACCAGCTGCTTTTGACTCAGTCCTCGTCGTACTAAATTTAGACATACACTTTGCCCCGACGGACTTCAACAGCACACGTTCAAGCAGCCACGTTAAAATAAGATGCTGCTAGCGCATCAGAACTCAAAAGCCACCGTAAGCCGGCAACTTCCAAGAAGACACAGCACTCTCTCATTCCCTAAAATACCTAATAATTTCCCACCTGGGAAAAGAAAAGAAGAAAAAGATTTGAGGTGGGTCCCGAACACACACACGCACAAGATAGCAAAAGTAACATAATTAACCGGGTAAATCAGGGCAAACAGAAGTTAATGGCACAAAAAATGAGATAAAGCTGAAAGGTGAGGACAGGACCCCAAGTTTGCCATCAGACACAACTTTACATCAGTTGGAAGGGAACTATATACATCAGATTCTGAGTTTCCTAGACATTGATTCAAAGAAACAAATATAATTAGATGCTTGATTCACAGTATCCAAAAAATGAAGGAGATACAAATATCAAAAACACAGCCTCTAGAGTTTGATACACATATAAAATTTCTCCCATGGGTCCCAGAGAGGAAACTGTGGACTCTGTAGAACTCTACCCTCAGTAACTGCTGTCCACCAGATTTTCACTGGGTCACTTTTAAAATAACCCTCAGTGTTAGATAACCATACAGCACCAAAGCACAGCTCAGTAAATCAAATTTACAAGTGGGTAACAATATGGTAGCAGCATGTAGATCTCCGCACAGCCCAGTTTACTCCAAGGCTACGTCTTAGAAGTGCTCCAAGTCCCAACTGGGGGGCGGGTCTCCTGGGGTCACAGAAACACATTACAGTATATCGTAAACACATTTTGGTGCCAATAAATATACCACTTTTACAGTATTGCTTCTAATGGTTGCCTAGTAACCGACTGTATGGGCTAGATCATACTGTGATTTTCACCACTGCGTTCAATTGCTTGGTATTGTAAGCGATGCCCCAATAAAACAAGGATAAACATTTTATATAAGTGTCAAAAACTTTTGCGAACCACCTACACTAAAGAAAAGAAAGCTGGGGCTTCCCTGGTGGCTCAGTGGTTAAGAATCCGCCTGCCAAGGTAGGAGACACGGGTTCGAGCCCTGGTCCGGGAAGATCCCACGTGCCGTGGAATAACTAAGCCAGTGCGCCACAACTGCTGAGCCTGCGCTCTAGAGCCCGCGAGCCACAACTACTGAAGCCCGCGTGCCCCAACTACTGAAGCCCATGCAGCTAGACCCCGTGCTCCTCAACAAGAGAAGCCACCGCAATGAGAAGCCTGCGCACCACAACGAAGAGTAGCCCCTGCTCGCCACAACTAGAGAAAGCCCGCCGCAACTAGAGAAAGCCCACACACAGCAACGAAGACCCAACGCAGCCAAAAAATTTTTAAAAATTAAAAAACAAAGCTGCATTTTATTACCTAATGTTTAAGGGAAAACACCTAATAGCAAGACTACATAATGGCAGTTAATCCCAAGGTGCCTTTGAAATTGTTTATGTTTCTGTTAATCACAATAGGGTCTAAAGGTATTTGCAGAATAGCAGCACACACGACACGTGAACCATGCCTGGTATGTGTGTGAACAAATTTCCAGGCTTCCTGAGAAATAATTACAAAATATGTGGCATTAAAACTTTTCCACAAATTTGAGTTGAGAACTTCAGGAAAAACATCATGAGCTAACCATGACCTTTATTTCACAGCAAGATATTCACCTGTCTTTCTGCTTGAGACGATCCTGGTTGATCCCCGCTGTCCCAAGGTAATTATTAACAGTGCTGCCTTTCCCTCTCAGAAGTGCCCCAATTTGGACAATAAATTACATGGCCGCTCGAGTCAACAACCAAGATGGCCTAGGTTCCAGAACAACAAGCTAGGAATGCTAAGGTCCCAGACATGGGTTTCTGCATAAAGAAGAAGGAAGTTATTAAATCTGGAGAGCCTAACACAGCGAAGGTGGTGGAAACGGCCCTCGGTCAGAACCATGTGAATTGTCAAAGGAAGCTTCCTACTCTGCTGTCTTGAAATAATCCACTCCTTCCACACAGCCAACAAGTGTAATGACCAGGCCTCATCCTTGCCACTTCTCAGGGACGTCTGGCGTTACTGTTTCTATAACCCTCGCCTCCACTGGCTCATGTCACGGCCACAGTTATCCAAGTGAATGGGCCCAGAGCAATCCAGCTGCATACGACTTGTTGCATACAAGTTCCCCCTGCCTCATCCTTCCCCCTGCAAAGCCGCACATAAATCTTCCTAAACCAAAGGTTTAGGAACTCATCACTCAAAATACATAACGGAAAACATCACTGCTCCGGAACACACCCAACTCCCTCCTTGCAGTTCCTGACTGAACCCCTGGTTCCTACACCAGAAAAGCAGAAAAGCAGGCGGTACGGACTAATACCAGGTCAAGAATAAACTGTTAAACTACCGTAACCGATGCCATCTATGGTAGCAGAGTCACCCCTCCGCACCCAAGTTGTGCCCATCCTAATCCCCAGAACCTGTGAATATGGTAGGTTCCCTGGAGCGGGGGAATTAACAGTGCAGATGGAATTCAGGTTGCTAATCTAACCCTAAAAAAAAAAGTTATCCTGGATTACACAGGTGGCCCAAAGTAATCAGGGGAGTCCTTTTAGTGGGGAAGAGGGTTTCAGGACAGCCAGCGTCCAAGCAATGCAATGTGAGAAAGACTCAGCCATGGCTGGCTCTGAAGAGGGAGTAAGGAAGGGGCCAGGAGCCAAGGAACACAGGCGGCTTCTGGAAGCTGGAAGAGGCAACTGAAAACAAAACAAAACAAAACAAATATTTCCCCTAGAGCCTCCAGAAAATAAGTGTCCCTGCAGACACCTCAATTTTAGTCCAGGGAGACCCGTGTTGGACTTTTGACCTCCAGAACTGTGAAGTACTAAACGTACGTCATCTTAAGTCCCTACGTTTGTGGTCATTTGTTCCAGGAACCACAGGAACCAAATACAGCCTCCTGCTTGCCGAATACCAGTCCCCTCTGTACTATAACCCCTTTAAGAGGGATTATAATCTGGGCGTCAGGGAACGTGCAGTGCGATCCATGTGTGGTCTCTATAGCTGCTTGAGAAGCTGCAGCATCAATGCTGGTGGCAGGGAGGACTTCAGTCACTCGGGGTGGGATGAAGGGGAGGCGGGTGGGGACCCCGAGAGTGAGCACTTCCTTAAGTTTCATGCCTCTCCAAGGGGGCTCGCTCACCTCACCCCTGTCGGGGCCTCACTTCCTCAGCATCTGGCCCCAACTCCCCCGCAGTGCCAGGTTTCGTGTCCTATGGCCGTGCTGTCTATTTCCTGATGAGGATTCTGTTCTGAAAACCTGCACTCTCCTTCCCAGTGTTTCACACCCCTCAGCCCGTCCCTTTAGAGTCCAAGAGAGTCTTGTTGCAGGGGCTTTGGGAATGGACTCGCCCATCCTGACTCATCCTTTGTGCCCGAGGAGCCCTGAGTCTCTGCGGCCTCTGGGCGAGTGTGGGGGGTGGTGGTGGTGTCAGTGCCACCGTTTCTTCCTCTCTTGGGCATCACTCGTTAATTCCTCTACTCTCCCGTCTGCTCAGACCAAGCTTTATGAGATGCTCATTACCCTATAGAGACACAGAAGATCCGCTCAGCTCCCTTCTTCAAGGAACTCGTGATCTTTAAAGCAGGCGATGAAAACCCCTCATTTCCTACTCAACAAGCGACGCTGTGGGCCTTACAACTGAGGCTGAGGAAGTTCTTTGAGAGATGATGACAAGTGCTGGTGAGGATGTGGAGGAACTGGAACACTCACACATTGTGGGTAGGAACGTACAACGACACAGCCACTTTGGAGAACAGTCTGGCTGTCCCTCAGAAAGTTACACATGGAGTGACCGTATGGCCCGGCAATTCCACTCTGAGGAATAGACGCAAGAGAAATGAAATCAGACGTCCACACAAAAACCTATAAACAATGTTCACAGCAGCTCATTCATAAGAGCCAAAAAGTGGAAACGGCCCACACACCCACCAACTGATGAGTGAATAAGCAAAATGTGGCATATTCATAACAACAGAATATCATTCAACAATAAAAAAAGAGTGAAGTACTGATTCACACAACAACATGAATGAACGCTGAAAGCAGTATACTAAGGACTCCCAGGGTGGCGCAGTGGTGAAGAATCCGCCTGCTGATGCAGGGGACACGGGTTCGAGCCCTGGTCCGGGAAGATCCCACATGCTGTGGAGCAACTGAGCCCGTGAGCCACAACTACTGAGCCTGTGCGCCACAACTACTGAGCCCACATGCCACTACTGAAGCCCGTGCGCCTAGAGCCCATGCTCCACAACAAGAGAAGCCATCGCAATGAAAAGCCCGCGCCCCGCAACGAAGAGTAGCCCCTGTTCGCCACGACTAGAGAGAGCCCACGTGCAGCAACGAAGACCCAACGCAGCCAAAAATAAATAAATAAATTTAAGAAAGCAGTATATACTAAATGAAAGGTCAGACACAAAAGACACATATTATATGATTCCACTTGTTTGAAATGTCCAGAACAGGCAAATCCATAGAGACACAAAACAGACTGTGTTGCCAGGGGCTTCATGGGTAGGGGAGTAGTGCCAATGGGCACAGGGATTCTTTTTAGGTGATAAATGTTCTAAAATTGTATTGTGGCGATGTCTGCACAACTCTGTAAATTTACTAAAGATCACTGAATTGAACATTTACAACAGGTGAATTTTGGTATGTCAATTATGCCTCAATAAAGCTGTTTTTTAAAAAAACCTCTCTGAAAAAAAAAAACCTCTCTGAGATCCTTAAAGCAAAGATTATCTACGTATATGTGCACAAATGTACAACAAAATATAGTTACATTGTTATCATACAATCAAAAATCTAGAGACAACTTCCAATTTTTTAAAAAAATGAAAACTCTTTATTTGCTCTGTTACAAAGGATTTAAATAAGCTCACTGCCTCTAATGTCAAATGCCTAATTGTATAATTTAAGTTGGTAAGAGGCCTATATAGATAGGCTTTCTCATTCAAATTACACCTGAACAATAAGTTTTATTGAATCAACTCATATTTATACATAACATGATTTTCAGCCGGTTTAAGATGAAAACTGAACACGTAAAACATTTCTTCTTATAGTCACAACAGAATCCAGAAGATGAAACTCACGAGAATATCTGCTTATTAGGACTCAAGAATCGTAACACCTGAAGCCCTAGTTTAAGTGGATTTTAAATTCAGTATAAGTGGATTAAGAAATTCAATTTTCTGGTGTCATACATGACAAAAGCTTCAAGAATGACAGTAAAATATATATTTTTAAATTGCCCAGTAGCTAATAAACTTGTTGTTGGGTTTTTTCCAGATGGCGTAAATTTCAGCACTGCTTAAAAAAAAAAAAAAAGACGTATGGAACTCACACACTTTAATGTCAGCTCATTTCTGTGAAAGTACTCTTCTATGTCGGACTGAACCATCATTATAAAATCAGAATTTTGTAGAGCTATTATTTTTCCCAGGTTCTGCAAAAGAACATGGTCAAATCTGGTCAATCTTGGCAGCACACGTCACACTGGGCAGAAACAGGATCTAGGAAGATGGCGACAGCAAACACCGCCAGGCTGTATGTCTCACTGCAAGAGGAGGAAGCAAAGTCCTGGACCCTGACCTCCTACCACTTGCTAGCTGAACCCCTTCGACCCTGCGTATGAAACTCCTGACTGGAGCACCTAGAAGGGTGTGTCCCCTATCTTAGTTTGCTATGGCTGGTGTAGCAAATGACCACACACTCAGCAGCTTTAAGCAACGCAGACGGACTGTGTTACACTCTGGAGGTCAGGTGTCAACAGTGGGTCGCAGGGCTGTGCTCCTTCTAGAGGCACCAGGGAGGGGAGAAGCTGGGTCCTGACCTTGTGCAGCGTCCGGAGGCCGCCCGCCTTCCTTGGCACATGGGCCCACATCACTCCAGCCTGTGCGTCACTGGGCACATCCCCTCTGATGCTCATGCCCTCCTCGTCCACTCTGAGGTACCTCTGTGGTGACGACTCTGGGCTCAGGAGGAGCATGTCCCCACCTGCAGATCCTGGAATCACATCTGCAAAGTCCCTTTTGCCGTGTGAGGTCACACGTTCACAGGCTCCAGCATCAGGCCTGGGACGTCCTTCGAGGGCCATGACTCTGCCTACCACAAGTACCAAGGACCAACTTGAGAAATGTGAAAAGAACCTGGAGTCTATGAAACATGACTCAAGAGTCAGGCACGGCGGCGGGAACAGAGATTGGAAACAGCAGTGTTCATTTTTACAACGTTGACCGGTGGTGGTAGTAGCCTTTCTCTGCTTTAGGCCAATCCACACATTTCTGCCTGTTTCTGGAGGCCTCTGGCCTCCACCTCACCATCTGTACAGAACTGTGGTCAAGGGAGCGGGCAGAGGTGGGCTCCGCCTTGTGAACTTCACAGTTCAGGCTGGAGCGATCCTGAGCCCCAGAAGTGGAGGCAAGCCCGGCCAGCTCCTACTCGCGGGAGCTTGCCTTGGAAGGCACACAAACTCTTGACTCTTACCCTATCTAATCCTCCCACGGACTACAATCCCCACATCACAGATAAACAGACGGAGGCCAGATGATTTTCACAGGATCACACAGCTGCGCGGCAGCAGAGTCCTAGACCGGCCCCTCGTCCACCGCACAGAAAGGCCATGGCATCTTCCTTCCTCAGGGCCCACGGCAACACCCATACCTTCACCCCAGCTCTGCCCCGGCAATGGGGGCCACTGGCACCACGCCCGCCTCTCCGAAGAGCTGAAGTTCTCCAGGGGAGCGGTATGCTTGTTCTCTACGACTCCGAGCCAGCTGAGCGCCTGGCACAGCGCGTGCTCGTGAAACGTGGGCACCGTGGATCCACATTCTTCACCTCCACGGGCAAAGCTGAACATGGACAAACGTCCCATGTCCTCTCCACAAACGTTCTGGAACACAAGCATTTCCAAAAACTAGCATGTGCCAATACAGTGCTTCCTCCACATTTACAGGGAGCTGTATGTTCGCAGAAGAGCCCCTCTCTCTCTACCCGTCTCTGCTTCTGGACCAGGAAGTTGTACAGGAGAACAGCGCAACATAACCAACTTACGTGTGCAAAAGAAAATTTTGTTGAAATGTGCCACGCTAAGAATTAGAATGTTGTAAACTACATTTTGAAAATATGAAATCAACTCTACTTTGCACCCTTGAGTGGAAGAAGAAACGAGGCCCTTTGGTCTTAATGTCACTACCACCACCATCATCAAACGAGACATATGCAGCAGCACACAGGAAATTACAATCCCTGGGGAAATGCTGGGGATTCATTTTAAAACCAGATTTCAGGGCACAGTCCCACAGCACACATCCTGTGTACAGTGGCAGTGGCAGTGTTGTGTGTGTGTACGTGTGTCTGTGTGAGAGAGACAGAGTGCATGCCTGTGCACATGTGTATATGTGTCTGTGCATATATAATATCTTACATTAAAAAAATCATGAAGTGGGACTTCCCTGGTGGCACAGTGGATAAGATTCTGCACTCCCAATGCAGGGGGCCCGGGTTCGTTCCCTGCTCAGGGAACTAGATCCCACGTGCATGCCACAACCAAGAGTTTGCATGCCACAACTAAGTAGCCCACATGCCTCAACTAAGGAGCTGGTGATCCACAACTAAGGAGCCCGGGAGCTGCAACTAAGGACCCCGCCTGCCACAACTAAGGAGCCCACGTGCTGCAACTATGGAGCCTGTGAGCCACAACTAAGGAGCCCGCCTGCCACAACTAGGACCCCGTGCAAATAAATAAATAAATAAAAATAAAATTTTTAAAAAGTCATGAAGTGAGGCTCCAAAACACCCTCGAGTCCCGAGTTTGCCGACCTCAGCACTATGAACGTTTGGGTCCAGTTGTTTCTGGGGGTGGGAGCTGCTGTGTGCATTGTAGGATGTCTAGCAGCATCCTTGGCCTCCACGCACTAGAAGCCAAGAACATTCCTCTTAATCTCCACCTGTGACAACCAAAAATGTCTCCAGACATTGCCAGATATTCCCTGGGGGACACAGTTGCCCCTGGTTGAGAACCACAGCTCTCAGCTACCAGAAAGTCCCCAGGATGAGTGTGGCCGGATTATTTAAAGCATACAGGGTCCCTGAAACCAGAACAATCTACTTTCCCAGATTATTATGAATTACAATGAGAATTATCTTTCTTTGAGGGGGTCTTAAAAACGCAATAAATTCTGCATTACACTTTGTTGACCCACATTCTGTTAAAACGACCAAAATGTTAAGTTCGTACAAAGGAAACCTTTCGAAGTCATTTTTCCACACAACGAAAGAGTCAGTATTTTACTGAGATGATTCTGAAGAGTCTAACAAAAATCAAAACTGCTTTCTTGGGGCTTCCCTGGTGGCGCAGTGGTTGAGAAACTGCCTGCTAATGCAGGGGACACGGGTTCGAGCCCTGGTCTGGGAAGATCCCACATGCCACGGAGCAGCTGGGCCCGTGAGCCACAATTGCTGAGCCTGCGCGTCTGGAGCCTGTGCCCTGCGACGGGAGGGGCCGCGATAGAGAAAGGCCCGCGCACCGCGATGAAGAGCGGTCCCCGCACCGCGATGAAGAGTGGCCCCCGCTTGCCGCAACTGGAGAAAGCCCTCGTACGAACCGAAGACCCAACACAGCCAAAAATAAATAAATAAATAAATAAATAAGAAAATCCTTTAAAAAAAAAAAAAACTGCTTTCTTTCATTAGTCTTACACCGAAGCCTGTAATCAGGGAGAGAACGCAGCAGACAGTCCTGCATTAACCCAGATTCCATCTTTCCCTCCTTTGACTGAGATTTTCGTAGGTTACACAAATATTACCTTTAAATTAGTGTTTATCTTCCTCCAACATGTGGACAAAGAATGAAATGTATTGCTGGAAACAGAGTCTACATAAAAGATTTAATTTTCTCCTTTATCCAGAACGCCAATGAGAATTCTCAACGCTTTCGTCTACCCGACTCTTCCCCCACCACTAATGGCATAGAGCCTTGGGCAGGATCAGAGAGGAGTACTTCTGGGATCCCAGGCCCATGGCTCCTCTTAAAAACAACTGTGATCCGAAGCGAAGGGGCTCTGAGTGGTTTCTAAGATGGATCCTCCAGGTGGGCATGGAGTAGGGGAACGGGCCACGTCTGCCCATCGTGCCCTGAATCCTCCGAAAGCTCTTTGATCTGTTCCCGCCATCCCTCCAGGCTTCCATCCCACAGTGCAGGCTGCATAAAGTGAAAGCTTCCTTCACAACTACTTTTAGAACCTGGGTAGAGGGGAGCCGACCCCGTACTCTTTTTCTCCACAGTTTGAGAGGGAACTGACTGGTGCACATGACTAAGTCCAGGCCGTGAGGTGTCCAAGTCACGTCTGACCCCCCAACACACACACACCCATGCTCAAAAACCACCGGCAGGTGAAAGCATCGCAAAACGAACTCTGCAGGGTGAGCCCAAGGTACGACGGAACTCCCGCTCGCAAGAGGGCCTGCTTGGTGCAGAAGGAAGCAAACCATTCCCCTGATTTCTACTCATACAGCGTAAGAATTGGGGCAGCTTTTATAACGTCTTGGGACACACAATCCGTAGCATCTGTTCGGAGGGTCTGATTCCATACAGTTGGAGTCAGTGGATCTTTCTGGAAAGGGCGAGACAGGAAATATTTTAGGGTTGGTAATTGAGAATACAGTGTAGAAATTATATAACGAGAGAGAAAACAAATTTTCCCCAAACTTTCACTGACAAAAATCAAAATTTTGTGAATTCAAAATTTGAGTTTCCTATCATTTTCATGCGTCATGAAATATTCCTCTGTGATGTTTTCCCCCCAATCATTATTTAATGATTCTCAGCTGGAAGGCTGCACAAAGACAAGCAGTGGGTGGGTTCGGCTTAGGGGCTGCACAGGTGGACCCCACCTCCTGGGGGCAGACCCTGCAGGCCCAGCTCAGGGCCTGGGGAGGACAGAAGGCTGTGCAGGCAGCCACAGGCAAAGACGAGAGAGAGAGAGAGAGAGAGAGAGAGAGAGAAATCCAGACGGAGACATCACCGGGGCAAAGGGATTTCTGAGCCCAAAACGCTATCTTTGTGTTGTCTGTGCTAAGAAACCTGTATCAGGGGACAACTGGTATCTTCAAGTGTGAGAAAGGCGTGGTATTTTGTATATAAACGACACTGCTTACCCCCATAACTTTGCGCCTTTCAGTGTGGCTGGCTTGTGATAACTTCTTTTATGTGTTGCACACACATAATTTGAATGCTGAGTGATCACAAATGCTCCTAGTTGTACATCTCTTCAGCACGTCACTGGAGAAACCCTTATAATTCCAAAAGAGCACTAAAAGTCCTACAAACCAAGCTTAATAAACAGTAAAACATGTGATGCTAAAGTGGGATGCATCCACAGGTTAGCCACTGACTTTATGAAATGTACACCCAACTTGAGCAGGTGTCTGACAGATAAAAGTATGTTTTATTGACAGTTCTCACGAAACTGGTCTCCAGGTACAAATGTCCCCACCCTTTCAGCTCTGCACACAGCCTAAGACCATTGTGATGGGAACTCCCCAGACGGCCTTTATCAACGTTCACAATTTTCATGCTTTCATAATGATCAGTCACAAACCCTACTTAAAAAGGTGACATTCTGTTTATATAAGAATCATCAATAGGGCTTCCCTGGTGGCGCAGTGGTTAAGAATCCGCCTGCCAAGGCAGGGGACATGGGTTCAAGCCCTGGTCCGGGAAGATCCCACATGCCACGGAGCAGCTAAGCCCGTGCGCCACAGCTACTGAGCCTGCACTCTAGAGCCCGCAAGCCACAACTATTGAGCCCGCGTGCCACAACTACTGAAGCCCACGCGCCTAGAGCCCATGCTCCGCAACAAGAGAAGCCACCGCAATGAGAAGCCCGCACACCACAACGAAGCCCGCGCGCAGCAACGAAGACCTGACACAGCCAATAAATAAATAAGTAAAATAAATTTATTTAAAAAAAAATCATCAATAGATCTTTAAAGCGGGGCTTTTAAACACGTTAAAGAAATGCAGAAAGGAACAAAGAAAAGAAGGAGAAAGCCATGAGGATGGACTGAACAGGTGAAGTGAAAATAGTGTGGAAGTGTAAGGACAGAAAAGGGACTCCTGAGTACACATACACATAGAGTGTCAACTTTTGGACCATGTAAATGTTTTTTACATCCAAAAATATCCTTACTCTCCAAAGGTTCAGGAAAGAAGAAAGAGGGAAGGGAAAGGGAGAGGAAGAGAGAGAAAGAAAGGGAAAGAAATTTACTGTTCAAGAGAGATAAAGCAAATAGGGCAAAATGTTAACAACTGATGAATGTATTCTTTACGTTTTCCATGGGTTTGAAATTTTTCAAAATACAAAGTGGAGGAAAAGAACGGAATAAAGCTTGGCTTTAACTGAGTTATTCTGCCCTCTGACACCAGCTCCACTGGCTACTATTTGTCTTCAACAAAACATCCAGTTAGGTCTTAATATTGAAATAAAAGTTCAAATTATTCTTATTTAAAAAAAAAAAAAAAAAACCAAACCCACTGACTTGGCACTTGTGTCGAGCTGGATATTTCTGGTTCACCGTGTGAGTGTTACTAGTTTCTCCAAGTCTCTCTGGAGAGCCGGGCTGGCGTGCCCATCCTCCCCCTGCAGACTCCGTGAGGCCTGGCCTTGGGCAGGTGACCTCGAGTGTGGCAGAGTGAAAACCAGGCCAGAATCTCCACAGACATCATGCACCCCCGGATCCCCAGCTAGGACACCTCCCCAGAAAGTCTCACAGATCCCACAGGGTAGCAAGAGGCATATTTCTCGTGCTCCTGACTGAGCAAATACCTAATGATTAGTAGGAGTTAGGAATATATATTATTTTTGGCTGTGTTGGGCCTTCGTTGCTGCATGCGGGCTTCCTCTAGTTGCGGCGAGCAGGGGCTACTCTTCATTGCGGTGCGTGGGCTTCTCACTGTGGTGGCTTCTCTTGTTGCGGAGCACGGGCTCTAGGCACGTGGGCTTCAATAGTTGTGGCTCACGGGCTCAACAGTTGTGGCTCGTGGGCTCTACAGCGCAGACTCAGTAGTTGTGGCGCACGGGCTTAGTTGCTCCGTGGCATGTGGGATCTTCCCAGATGAGGGCTCGAACCCATGTCCCCTGCCTTGGCAGGCGGATTCTTAACCACTGAGCCACCAGGGAAGCCCCCCAGATTAGCCTTTTAAACCCTAGTGAAGGCTGCGCAGAACTTCTCATTCTCGCCCTTTGTTAGTGACCTGCTCCTTGGACAAGCCTTCCTGGAGGCGACATGTAAGAAAGAGCACTTAGAATCATCTCTTCCTTAGGGAAAGCACTTCCTTGAGAGAAACCCCGAATACCTCAGAGTTGTGCCAGACCTACAACCTCAACGTATGACAAGACACTCCCTGCACGTGGGCTGAAGCCCGCTGGAAGGCTCTGGGCTATTTTGGAGACGAGTTTAAATCGCAGACTGAGCTTTACAGCTGGGCGGAGCACTGCTGTCTGGGGCCCGAGAGCGCTCTCATTCTGGCTCCGGTCCTCTTAGTTTTCACCCTTGTGGGACACTTGTGTTGGTGAAACGCTTAGTTCTCCTAGTATAGAGTTTCTTTTTCACACGTGATCTTCGAGGAGCTGCATTTTCCCTGGCACCTGGCTGATTCAGATACCACCTCAAGAACCTTTCTGGGCGGCTGTGACCTGGCCATGATGGAGAGCAGGGGCACGCGGTTGTTGGTTTTTGTACGAGAATCTTGTGTTTGTGTGAGAATGTACTATTTCCCCCTTTCCAGGCACCACACCTGGCACCTAGAAGACCTCAGCTAAGTCCAACCAAATAAATTAGAGAGTGAGATTTAACAGAGGGTCCTCACGCTTGTCCCTTACAACCACTGACAGACCAGGTGAGCTGCACGCCACCAGCATACAGACGACACATCCTAATGTCTCTGCATACCCTGCCTCCTGTGGTTTGCTTTCAATCCACTGGACGGGCTTGCATACCCCACCCAGGATGTGAGCTGGTCCGAGAAGGGCCGGGGGAAGAGGAGGAGAGAAAAAAGGACCCAAACCTCTTACTCACAATCAGGAAAACATACATTTGATTCCAACAGCTCCAGCATCCCTGCTGCCTTAAGAAGTGAGACCCACAGGGGCCTTCACGGTGGCAGAGATCGATGGCCGGCGCACCTCTAAGTCAGCTGATTTCCTGCTCCGTCCCCTGGTCCCACCCACACAAGACACTCACGCAGGCACCCAGAACAGTCATAAATCAAGTCCAGGGCGGCACAGAGGCAGCAGGGACGTTCAACTGGAATGCCAAGGCACAGGTGCTTGTCACCACTCACCGTGACTTCCAGACCCGTGAACTGCACTCTCCTTGCTCCTCAAACGGGGCAACAAGGCCTGGCCTACCTGTCTCACGGGGATGCACGGAGACGTGCTCACAACCACAAAGCACGGCAACCGTTCGCTATGACGAGCGCTGATGGGGGAGACAGGCCGAGGGCTCACGCTGCATTCGCGCGACGCGCGCCCAGGGACTGAACAGCGGAGCGGTCACAGCACAGGCCCACTGACAGCTTCTCGGGACACCACAGTTCCCTGCCACCTGGGGCTCCCGTACACACCTAACACACAGCGTCGTGCGGAATCCCGTCCTCACTCTACGGTGCAGTCTGAGACACTCTAGCACGTGGACGTTTACCAGGTTTTAACTGTCCCTGCCCTAGCCCTCTTCCTAACTGTTCCCCAGTTTCTTTACGGGGAATTGCTTTTCCTCTTCTGTCTCACCCCCCCATAGTGCTGGGAACAGAGGAGAAGTGACCATGGCATGAAGGAAGACCCAGCTCCCTCTCACTCTGGTCTCTCCCAAGATTTCAGGAGCAGTCGAAGCACAGTGTTCACAAGCTCGTATGATTATGAACATCTGCAAAAGCAAGACATGTTACCATCAGTGATCAGGTAAGTCCTCTGCCCCTTGCACTCTCTCTCCCGACCAAGAGAGGACGAGGGGAAGCAGAGCCATCTCGATACATCCGCCCTGGCTCAGCGGGATACAGCTGTGAGATTCGCACACGTCCCCTTGTACGGCTGCGTCACTGCTGGCTGTGCCGGAATTAAGAATGGCTTCCAGAAATACTTTATTTTAGGACAAATTATCCAATGTCAGGGCACAGTGGGCAGTGCCAGATGGACTATCATGATATTAAACCGCATGAGGGCAGAGGAGAAACAAAACTGGAAACTATCAAAGCCAGAAGCTAGCCTATGGAAAATTCTTCCACAGAATTTTTATCACTTATCAAATCATTTGTCAATTTTTACCATTTATCTCATAAAATTACTAGAGACTTTCCAAAGTTTAAGAAGCCAAAAAAGTTCACATCCCATTACCAATAATGGGCCGTGAATCACCATAACAGCAGCAGCAGCTGGTCACCAGGCTACAGGAAACCCTGAATGGTGTATTTCCTCTATGGAAAATGCTACTGTAAAGCCACTGTCATAGAAAGAGGTCACACCTAAGAATACACAACTTAAGGGAAAAAATGGAAAAAGATAGAGAGGCATGTCAGGCCATGAATTCATTCACAAATGTTATTTTCCCAGAATGTGCTATCTGCAGTACCTGCCAACTTTGAAAAATTGTCTAAGTACTTGCTCCCCTCAAAACCTGGCGAGGGCAAGTCCTTGTGGGAAGACTGCCAGGCTGGCTCTACTGAGCCCCTGGTCTAGCCTAGAGATGGGCACATGCTTCCAGGTCAGCCAATTAAATATGCACATGTGCACGGGCGCGCGCGCGCGCGCACGCGCACACACACACACACACACACACACACACACACACACACTTTGAATCTTGAGGTACTGACACAGAACAGAGATGTAGTTGGAGTTTCTTTTATGGTCTTGGTTACACTGGCGTGATGATATCTCGTTCCTGCCGGAGCGAGAATTCTCAATTCTGCAGACTCTCCTTGATCCCTGCTGCTCCCAAGACTGGTCTCACTGCCCCTCTCCAATTCCCAAGGGTCCAGCTTAAGTCAGGCATGAACTGTTTCTCTTGTTTAAAACCAAGAACCCTACAGGATACTCACTGGATCTACAAAGGGATATATGTCTCCTGGTATACCAATATACCCAAGATATATGTGCTTATGTGTGTGTATTTTATTAATAGGTTTGTTTTTGTTTAAAATCGAGCTGTAAATAAAGTACACACAACACACATGCTTATAACTGCATGCAAAACATCAGGAAAAATACACAAGAAACTATCAACAGTGTTTACTCTGGGAAGTGAGATTATGAGGGAGAAAGAGGCTTTTACTTCTAACCCATACCCTTCAGTACTCTTTGAATTTTTAAGTAAATAAACAGCATGTACTATAATAAATGCATACAAAACTAAAAGGAGGGCCAAACCTACAGAATAAACTCTCACCCATGAGAAATGCTTCATCTCCTCTTGAATCTTTTTTTTCCCCCTTCCTTGTAAGGCAACTCCCTCTGACGATATTCACCCTGAGGCTCATCTCCGTCCGTGGGTCAAGTTCAATCTAACCACCCAGTGTTCCAAGGAGCAAGACAGAAGCCTCTTTCTCTCAGAGAAGCAGAAATGAATTGCCAAATCTAGCCTTAGTAGCTCAAGCTCGACATACCGACTTTCCCACGTTAGGTGCTTCACGTTTAATGAATAAAAAAATTCACGAATGAATGAGTTGCACCATAATGAATAAGTTGGCCTTATGATCATTTGTTTCTACAATATTGAATTAGTACAGCTAATTATAGTTAAATTCCACCAAAAACACCTTTGCTTTTTTGTTTCGTTTTGTTCTTACATTGCTTGATTCCCAGCTTCCTTCTTTACCCTGGTGAGTGAAATTCTCTCTTTAATTGTTCGTTACTTACACCTCATACAAACAGTACATTCTTAACAAATGCTGGAGAGGGTGTGGAGAAAAGGGAACCCTCTTGCACTGTTGGTGGGAATGTAAATTGATACAGCCACTGTGGAGAACAGTATGGAGGTTCCTTAAAAAACTAAAACTAGGGCTTCCCTGGTGGCGCAGTGGTTGAGAATCTGCCTGCTAATGCAGGGGACACGGGTTCGAGCCCTGGTCTGGGAAGATCCCACATGCCACGGAGCAACTAGGCCCGTGAGCCACAATTACCGAGCCTGCGCGTCTGGAGCCTGTGCTCCGCAACAAGAGAGGCCGTGATAATGAGAGGCCCGTGCACCGCGATGAAGAGTGGCCCCCACTTGCTGCAACTAGAGAAAGCCCTCGCAGAGAAACGAAGACCCAACACAGCCATAAATAAATAAATAAATAAATAAATAAATAAATTTAAAAAAAAACACTAAAACTAGAACTACCATACGACCCAGCAATCCCACTACTGGGCATATACCCAGAGAAAACCACAATTCAAAAAGACACATGCACCACAATGTTCACTGCAGCACTATTTACAATAGCCAGGACATGGAAGCAACCTAAGTGTCCATCAACAGACGAATGGATAAAGAAGATGTGGTACATATATACGATGGAATATTACTCAGGCATAAAAAGGAACAAAATTGGGTCAGTTGTAGAGACGTGGATGGACCTAGAGACTGTTATACAGAGTGAAGTAAGTCAGAAAGAGAAAAACAAATATCGTATATTAATGTATATATGTGAAATCTAGAAAAATGGTACAGATGAACCGGTTTGCAGGGTAGAAACTGAGACACAGAGGTAGAGAACAAACGTATGGACACCAAGGGGGGAAAGTGGCGGGGGGTGGTGGTGGGATGAATTGGGAGATTGGGATTGACATGTATACATGAATATGTATAAAATAGATAACTAATAAGAACCTGCTGTATAAAAAAATAAAATAAGATAAAATCCAAAAAAAAATAGTACATTCTGCCTTTATTACCAATTAGAAAGGAAAAGCAAAGTTGGAGACTGGGAGAAAATTAACGCTGCATTCATACTTGATTAGACTGATAGAAAAAGCATTTTTACATCCTTAACATGACAATGAGAAAGGGATACATATACAATATGTTAGACCAACTAATAGTAACAGTCCCTGGGGCTTGTCATTAAATTGGAGGGTTTTCCAAAGAACACCCCAAGCATTAGTGAATGCATAAGCATCTTCTCTCCCACTTTTATCCGTAATAAAAATTACAGAGAAAAGAAATCCTGCCTAACCCACTGAGTTTGGATTTGATTGTAATTAACTGTCCTTTCGCACCTGTTAATATAAAGCATTTTGCTGTTTCTAAATTAGCACATATTGCAAGGGAAGATCATTTCCTGGGGCATCACTTCCCTCAGCTGCTCCAGCCTTCTACTAATGAGCCCAAAGTATTTAAATTTAACCCTGGCGAAGGAAGATTAACTTTATAAGGAGGAAAACACAGCAAGACAACTTCACAGTTGTCTGTGAAGGAGCCAGTGCCAGAGCTGGGCCTTTCTGGTTCACAGTTTCTCTCTGGCTTCACCTGCCAAATGACTTGATCTCTCCAGTACAAGAAACAGATTTCAACAACCGTTACTTAGGGCATTGGGAAGCCCGGGCGGACCGTCTGGCTCTGACCGTGTCCTCTGAGTGCGATGCTAGGCAAACTACTTCGGAGAAGGGCCAGGTAATAAACTTCGCAGGCTTTGCAGATCACAGGCCGTCTGTGCTGTATATTGCTCTTTACCCTTCTTTCACTACTCTTTAAAATGGAAAAAGCGTTCTCAGCTTGCGGGCAGGGTGGAGGCGTACAGGGATCTGGCCCGTGGGACACAGGGCACCAGCTCGATCTACATGGTACTCTCAGATCATTTTTTCTTAGCTACAGTTTTTGATGTGTCCCTTCTCTGTCCAAAAAGACAACACCTGGCGGTCTCCCCTCTTTCCACAGAGTAGGAAGGGTGGGCCTTCAAGACCCCAACCCACCCTCTGAAAGTCCCAGCTCCCTCTCCCCTTCAAACACCTCTGAGCCCCACCCAAATGGCCCACTCCGTGCCACCCTCCTCGCCCTGCCACCGAGCTGCGACCACACTGCCTAGTGATCCTTGCCCAGATCCATCCCACGTGCAGAGCCCCGTGCAAACGCCACCACGTTTACAAAGATCACTGTCTCCAGTTACAGTGACCTTCCTGGGCTGCCACTAACCCAAGCTTCCCTAACCTTTCGTGCCATCTCCCCAAGACACCGAGAACAAGTTATTCCTGATACGCTACAGTTGCTCAACGAAGGTGTTCTTAAAGAATGACCACTCTCAACTTATACCATATTGTAACTCAACTATACCTCACAATTAAAAAGATTAAAGTAAAATGCACCTGCCCACACAAAGAAAGAATGAGAACTCTCATCCCCACGGGGGCATCAGAAGCAGAATCTGAGCTGTTCTCACCTTGATCACCACTAAGCACCACCACAGCAGGGCTGCACAATTCCTTGTCTGACCTGTGAATCAGAGAACCGGTTCCATTCCTCTGTCTACTGGGAGTGCCTCTCAGGAGAGGGCATACCCCACAGGCCATCACCAAAGTCACCCCTTTTTATATGATCACTGCTATGGACAGAACGTTTGTGTCCCCCCAAAATTCAGACGTGGAAACCTACTCCCCAGTGTGACAATATCTGGAGGTGGGGCCTTTGGGACGTGATTAGGTCGTGAGAGCGGAGTCCTCGAGAACAGCAGTAGTGCCCTTATACATGAGACCCCAGAGAGCTCCCTCAGCCCTTCCACCGGTGGGGACACAGCAAGGAAATGACCATCTGTGAACCAGGAAGCAGGTTCTCACCAGCCACCAAATCTGCCTGCACCATGATGCTGGACTTCCAGCCTCCAGAACTGTGAGAAATAAATTTCTGCGGTTTATAAGCCGGCCAGCTTACGCTATTTTGTGATAGCAGCACGAAGGGACTAAGACAAATCACCCGTGAGCAGATTCAAAGCTCTCAGGTGTCTGGGTAGTCATCAATGTCAAGACCAGCATCAATTAACAAGCATGAGGGGTTAATGCTCCTCAACACAGCCGAAGCCTTTCACGACACAGTGCAGACTGCAGGCAGGTCAAGGTCATTCTTCCACTCACTCCACAGGTACTTATTAAGCACCTACTATATGCCAACACAGTGCTGGAGAGTGAGGTACAATAGGAAGCAAAACTGCCTCTAACAGCAAACTCTTCAATACAGCCAAACAAGAATGCGACGACATTTCTGAAACCAACATACACAGATCACGCAAGACAGTACACGCCTCAACGGTAAGGACCAAGATCCCTGAGACGCCCCACCTGGCCACCATGCTGTGCTTCGCTCAAAGTGAGCGCTCAGTAAATACCGGCCACACAGAACCGCGCTCCAAATGATTACATCAAAAGCCTTTGGTAACTCTGGAAGGAATTAGGACTGACCTTTGAGTAATTACTTCAAGACTGAAAAAGAAACAGCAGCAACGCAGAGCCTCAAAACCACTCCAGGAATAATCAAAATAAGAGAAAGATGTTTCTGAACAGATTCTGCAGTTCAGTTTCTGTTAAAGGGAGATGGCTCTCATCCTTCAAGCAGAAGAGAAATTAAAGTCACCGCCTCAATCCAATAGCTGGAAAGTGTCTTTATCGTGACAATTCAATTAGCAGTCTGTGACCTCCACGTCACTTCTCAGTCTGTAGCCCCACTCCCTTCCCGCTGAGGTTAAATGCACCACAGAGGTCAGGAAGCGCCGCATTTATTTAGAAGCGCCCTCGCCGTTTTAGAATGAGCTGTGCTTTGACTTTACACCTACGCTAAAGAGGCTGCTGGGTCAACGTTTACACGCGGGTTCCATGGAAGTTATTTCGCAATTATTACCTGTGTGTACCAAACGGAACTCATTTAAGTTTCCAGGGTATTGGCAGTACGACACCACCACCACACGATAAAAGTGCTCAATTCCAATGCTTGGCCAAACAAGAATTGTCCAATACACTTAAAATCTGACAGCTTTTATGTAACAGCCACTTAATAACTATCATTAATACCTGCTTGTAAGGTACTTTAAAACACAGAGGGCGTGGACTGAACTCATCATGGGATAAGAATGCCTGTTGCTGTGCACTTCACGCTGTCAGACTTCATGGAAAATCATGGCACAACTGGGTATTTGACTGGTATAATATGGGTGCCAAGGCGCTCGCTGGCTAATTCAGGCTGATCAATTTCAAGCCATGCTAGTGTAAAGAGTGAATTATTCATAAACGTTTAGGGAATAAATCATATGACCTTAAACATTCATGCCCCCCACCTCAATTTCACCAATCTTTGTCACCGATACTCTACTGCTGGTCTGTTAAATGTACATCACTGTAGTCCTCCCACACCCACGATTCCATTCAAACAGCTCGCTCTAAATAGTCTTTTCACAGTAGGAATGTACAGAGGTACGCCTGCATACAGAACTTTATATAGAAGACTAGTCTATCTATTTATACCCAAACAAAGAGAATACAAAGCACGCTGTTCATTAATACTAAGCACTCAGTATTAATGATACCCATTAATGATGGGTCTACTGACTTCTAAACCAGTAATATACAAAGCACGGATCTGGGATGAACTCAACCACAGCCAGAGGAGGTCTGCTGGGTGCTCCCCTCCTCTCCAAGGAGCACCAAGTACGACAGCCAGAAGCAGAGCCAGTGACCAGGTCGGAATTTCTGGCAACTTGACCCTTCTGGCCTGGTAATTTAGCATCCCTCATGTTTTCAAAATACCACAAAGCATCACTCTGTCCTTACTTTGGGTCTACCATGTTCGAGGCAGTCCCTTTTTTGCCTTGGAAATTGCGCTGGCCTTAGTGCCGCCTAACACGCACCAGGAATGTCCACAGAGGAGTCCAGAGCAATCTGACGATTTTCTTTGTGCTTAGAACTTGAAAACTGCATTTTCTCAACACCGGGAAAAAGGGAAGTATGTCTTTTCATTGAAGATTTCAACTGAGAAGAAAACCAAAGCTTCACAAAAACTGTCTTCCCAATTTATCTCCCTAACATGAGAACATTTCTCTGAAGTGTAGCACTGACATTTACAAATTTTCGTTTAGACACCGTTAAGGACCATAAGGTTTCTCTGAAAAACCAGAGGGGAGGGGGAAGGGAATGCATGGTTACAAAATAAGAAGGTAGAGAAAACCATCCCAAAGGATGCAGAAAGGAAACACGCTCTCCCCATATCTGACACACCTGTGTCAAGTGTTCATGCTGTTAGAGTTGAACTGTGTCTCCCCAAAGCTCAGATGCTGAAGCCCCAACCTCCCCGGACCTCAGAATCTGGCTGTATTTGAAGACAGGTCTTTAAAGGGATGATTAAGTTAAATGAGGTCACTAGGGTGGGTCCTACTCCAAGAGGACTGGTGTCCTTGTAAGAAGAGGAGATGAGGACACAGACACACACAGAGGGACGACCACGTGAGGACACAGGGAGGAGAAGGCCATCTACACGCCCAGGAGAGAGGCCTCAGGAGGAACTAGCCCTGCCCACACCTGGATCTCACATTCCAGCCTCCAGCACGGGGAGGAATAAACGTCTTGAAGCCTGCCCCACGCCGTCTGCGGCACTTTGTTACGGCAGCCCTCGCAGACTAATTAATACACGCTATGCCATGCTCTGTGCCAGGCCCTGCTCTCGCTCCGAGGTATGGACAGAAAAAGCAGAAGGGAAGAGGTTTCACGATTGGTCTTGCCCCGGGCCCTCGTGTGTTTGGGTGGAACTCCTCTTGTTTCTCTACGCCTCTCTTTTCTCACCTGTATAATGGGATAATTGACATGAAGGCCATCATTAGGATTTCCTGAGAGAGTGAATACGCAGTACCCAACAGAACTCCTCATACATCCCAAGCACGCAATGCACACTATCGTTTTTAAAACTGGGCCGCACCCAGGCCAATTCAACCTGTCTCTATGAGGTAGGAATTGGGCACCAGAAAAATCTGTAAAGCTCCCAGGAGATTCCAACAGCAGCCTGGCTGAGCGGTGCAACTGACGTAGAAGCGGCGTCCTCTGCCGTGGGGAAGGATGCTCGGCGGCCGGGATCCCTGGGGGCTGGGGCAGAGGTGGTCACACAGGCAGAGCAGAAAGATGAAGATCAGGAAGCCCGCCAGGCCCAAAGGCTTTTTTACCTTGAATCTCACGATGCCCTTGTTAAATCCACACTATTATTATTCCCAAATTAAGAACAGTGGCCAGCGCTGGGGCAGTTCTGGCAGGGGGTGGGAGAGGCGGAAACAGAGGTAAGTAATCTTTTAGGCGCGCCAATCCTACGGGACGGCCCAGGGGAGATGTGTGGGGGCAGCAGGTGACACTGCTCTGAGCCCAGCAGAGCCAGGGCGGGGAGGAGGGTAGCGGATCAGTGAGGCCTCACCCCTCAGGGGGATCTGGAGTACCCCCTGGGCCTCTCCTGCTCCTCATCCAGTTCACCAGCCCAGCCGGCAACGTGCCCACATCAACACGCCCGTCCCGGCTCCAGGGTTACCTGCTGATTGCCTATGGGACCGCTTTACAAACAGCCCAGGGAAAATGCTCTTACAGTGACTGTGTTTAATCTTTAATGTGAAACATTCCATTGTTTGAGAAGGGGAGCTGTTTCTAATTGAATACATCTAAAAATACGATGAGAAGGTATGAATTAAGGTGAAAGGGTAAAATGTGCCGTTGAAAAAACAGATGTATTTTGGAACAAATCCAGAAATGTCTTCCTCCTGGTACATGTTAAGATTTCATGGGTTGAAGTCAAGCCAGAAACACGCATATTTGTGATGGAAAGACAAGTACTATTCCTTAAAATTGAGAGACCAGCAGGATTTTCTCACTTTATTCTGAAAGAAAAATGTAAATACTTTTGAAGGGGTAGTGGGGAAAAAAGGAAACATGCAATACTTTAAAAAAAGAGCACTGTTTTACCGCTTTAAAGCCATGGATAATTTAAGAACATAAAAATATGTGATGTGGTCTGTTCATTAAAGTGTAAGATTTAGTATAAATTGAATTTTAAACTATAATTTACCCAGACAACAATTTCAAATGTAATGACTGAATATGCTTTAACTGCTTAAATCCTGCTGGCAAAATTTAAGGAAACTCTTAATTTCTGCCAATTTATTAAGAAGCAGGCAAACTTGAGTAGAGAAAAAAATCATTAATAAAAAAGTTTTCTGAACTTGGTGACCCCACAAGGTCAAGCAGACCCAGAAGCTACTTGTTTAACAAAAGAAGAGGAGCCAAGATGAGAGAAAAGACCACCTCATTCCATTAAAATAACATCTGGCTTCTTATCAACATGTGTTCATTTGAAAGACAACGATAAACAGGATCCTTCTCATGTTCGCTTTTCAAAATTACCCTTTTAAGTCGAGGAATTCATAAATGCTTTCCCTCACGTTTACGAGGTTTTCTACTCTGTCCTGGGTTGTGTTTCTGCCTCCATGTGGTGTGTTTCTAGACATTAACCTGTTCATCCACGTTTTGGAGAGGAAAAGCATCTGGAATGGAGATTTCCTACCAGTTTTCACCCACAGCCTCCTAAGCCCTTCTTGCTCTTCTTCCCTGTCAACAGCCGAGGAAATGCAGCGCCCACGACCGAGGGTGGCGTGTCTCAGCCCTGGAAACCAGCGGGACGCTGGCTACTTCGTGGGGCAGCCGTGCAGAACCGCAGACTGCACTCCAGCCCCCCGCGCCTACGTGGATTCCGAGCTCATCGCACCCCTCGGGGGACCATCCTTCAACCAGCCTGAAATTCTGCATCACGGGCCAACGCTGAGTGTGCGGTCACCCCTCCCAAGACGGGTGAGGGATGAGTGAAACAGGAAAGGGAAATGAAGAGGGACAAACTTCCCTTACAAAATAAGTGGGTCACGGGGATGAAACGTACAGCGTGGGGAACACAGTCAGTAATAATGTCATATCTTTGTATGGTGACAGATGGTAGCTAGACTTACCGTGGTGATTATTTTGAAATGTACAGACATCGTGAATCACTATGTTGTGCACCTGGAAATGACACAGCGTTGTAGGTCAATTAAACTTCAAAAACGATCAAACAGACAATCAAAGTCACAGAAAAAGAGATCAGATTTGTGCTTACCAGAGGAGGGGGCTGGGAGGAGGTGGAAGTGGACGAAGGCAGTGAAACGGTACAAACTCCCAGTTATAAAGATAAATAAATACTAGGAATATGTAGTGTACAGCATGGTGAATATAATCAACACTGCTCTATGTTACACATGAAAGTTGTTAAGAGAGCGAATCCTAAGAGCTCTCACCACAAGGAAAAAGTATTTTTCTCTTCTTCTTTTATTTTGTATCTATCAGAGACGATGGACGTTCACTAAACTTACTGTGGTCATCATTTCATGATATATGTAAGTCAAATCATTGTGCTGTACACCTTACACTTATACAGTGCTGTATGTCAATTACATCTCACTAAAACTGGGAGAGAGGGGGAAAAAAGAAAAAAAAAGACTGCCTTTGACTTCTGGATCCCAGAAAGCTGTGGCCAGTGCACAGAGCAGGGGTGGCAAATGTCTCCTACAAAGGATCAGATAATAAATATTTTCAACTCTGTGATCAGGACAGTATCTGTAGCTACTACCCACTCTGCCCCCAGGGCAGAAAGTCTTGGGGAAAACAATGCGTGTGGCCATGTCCCAATAAAACTCGATTTTCAAAAATGGGCCACAGAAGTAAATACTTTCCCCTGACACAGAACCTTATCAAAATCTCACTTCAGGCACTTCCTTTGTGATTAAATTTTAACAAGTCATACCCTGATTTTTAAACAGCTTTCCAAGAGAAACAAAAAACAAATGAAACAATCAGAGAACTTCCCGCCTCAGTAATTTTTCGATGCCGGTTTCCCGGGAATGGTCAACAACAGACTTCATCGGGGCAATGGGAGCTAGACTGTGCTGCTGAGATCCCCCCAAAGGGCAGCAGTGGCCTTCAGCCAAGGTCAGGCGCCAGCAAACGGCCAGTGGGGGGCAGTTACAAGGGCGTCTAGACTGCAGTGGGGTCGCCCGAGGCCCCGTGAGTCCCTCCCAGCCTGGCTTCCCCTTCCCCCGAACCTGGCCTCTTCCCGCCTCTCCCACCCACAGGTGCTGATCCTGAGAGCCCTCACCGGCAGCCCGAGCCTCCCCACCTCGGAAACCCAACCTGCGCAAGGGGGCTCGCCTTCTCAGGGGGCCCCCAACTCTGAGCTAAGCCAATGAAGAAAGCCTGGTGAATTCTGGGTACCATTCTCGGTGTTCCCTCCTAAGCTTCTATTTCACAGACGTTTTCCCTAATTCAAGACGCCAACACCGTACAATTTGTACTTCACAATCAAGTGAGCTCCAGGGCCTCTCAAGGACTCCTCACTGTTCAAATGGGAAAGTCTGTGTGTTCCTAAGACTTCCTTCCATGAGGACAATGCCTAGGAAACTGTGCTGAGCTAAGGTGGAACTTCCCTGGTGGCGCAGCGGTTAAGAATCCGCCTGCCAATGCAGGGGACGTGGGTTTGAGCCCTGGTCCAGGAAGATCCCACATGCCGCGGAGCAACTAAGCCCGTGCGCCACAACTACTGAAGCCTGTGCGCTCTAGAGCCTGTGCACCGCAACTACTGAGCCCACACGCCACAACTACTGAAGCCCGTGCGCTCTAGGGCCTGTGCTCCACAACAAGAAAAGCCACCACAATGAGAAGCCCACGCACCACAACGAAGAGTAGCCCCTGCTCGCCACAACCAGAGAAAATCCCGTGTGCAGCAACGAAGACCCAACGCAGCCAAAATAAAATAAAATAAAATAAAGCAATAAAAATGACTTTAAGTAACCAAAGAAAATCTACTTTCAATAACTTATTTGCTGGTATATAACAACAGTGGAATATTATTCAGCCGTGAAAAGGAAGGAAATTCTAACACACCCTACAAAATGGATGAACCTTGAGGACATCACGCTCAGTGAAAACAAGCCAGTCACAAGAGGACAAACACTGTGTGATTCCACTTCTATGAGGTCCCGGAGTCATCAAATTCACAGATGCAGAAAGCAGAACGGTGGTTGCCGGGGGTTGAGGAGGGGAGCGGGCAGCCGTTGCTTAATGGATACAGAGCTTACTTCCGCGACGGGAAAGAAGTTCCAGTGACTGGCTGCACAACAGTGAAAATATCTGTCCATATAATCAATGGCCACTTTTTGCCACACAGTGTCTAGATATCATATGGTCCGAAAAACCCAAAATTCTGACCATCTGGCGTTTTACACAAAAGTTTGCTGACCCCTGAAAAAAATGAACCAAAATATCAAAAAAAAATTTCTAATGCACGTGTAGAGTCAGTGAGTAAATCCAGGCTAAAGGGATTATGGTAAACCCTTTCTTTTTTTAAGTCACACTGCAATTAATAAAGCAGTGATGAGATCTGAATAGTCCTTTTCCTCAAAGGGCCCCGTACAACAAATGTGTCTCTGGTCCTTTTTCCTTTCTTTAAGAATAAACCACGGTAGGGACTTCCCTGGTGGTCCAGCAGTTAAGAATCCGCCTTCCAATGCAGGGGACACGGGTTCGAGCCCTGGTTGGGGAACTAAGATTCCACGTGCCGAGGGGCAACGAAGCCCGAGCACTCTAGAGGCCACGTGCCACAACTAGAGAGCCCACGTGCTGCAACCAAGACCCAACGCAGCCCCGGTATCTGAGGAAGCACGGAGGGCATCTTCAGAGGTGCTGGGGGGTGTGTTTCTCAGCTACAGTCATGCTTCAAAAGCCCAACCTTCAGAAGTCACGTATGACCCAGCAGTTCCACTCCTGGGTACATGTCCAAAAAAACCAAAACCCCTAATTTGAAAAGGTACATGCGGCCCAGTGTTCACAGCAGCATTATTTACAGTGGCCAAAATATGGAAGCAACCTAAGTGTCATCAACAGATGAATGGAAAAAGATGTGGTATACATACAGCGGAATATTAGCCATAAAAAGAACGAAATCTTGCCACGTGCAGCCACATGGGTGGACCTGGAAGCTATTATACCAAGCGAAGTAAGTCAGACAGAGAAAGACAAACACTGTACACTATCACTTATATGTGGAATCTAAAAAACCAAATGAATGTACATAACAAAAAAGAAACAGACTCACAGATATAGAGAACCAACTCGTGGTTCCCAGTGGCAAGAGGGAAGCGGGGAGAGGCAGTGGAGGGGTAGGGGAGAAAGAAGAACAAACCACTGGGTATGAAATAAATAAGCTACAGGGACATTGTCCAACACAGGGAACAGAGCCGATATTTTATAACTGTAAGTGTAGTATAACCTTAGAAATTGTGCATCACTGTGTTGCATACCTGAAACTACATTCAACTGTACCTCAACTCAGCCAACCAACCAACCAACCAACCAACCACGACCTCCTGCAGACCTCCCACCCAGCTTACCAACAGGGAAAGCAGCAGGGGAGAGGGAAGAAGAGGGCCAGTGGGCGAGCGTGCAGGGGTCACTGACAAGCAGGACTTGCCCCCTCCTGGCCCATCTGAACTCCCACCCAACCTCCAGGTCTCAGCTTTCTCGTGGCTCTGCCCAGGGGGAGAGCCCGTCTAAACCTCTAGAGCACGGCAGCTCCGAGATCACCGGGTGCTGCCCTCTGGTACCCTGGTGTGGTCTGTAAGTGTTTTTCCATACCTGTCTCCCCCACCTGCCTGTCACCTCCAGGAGGGCAAGAACCGACGCCCTCGTTTCCCTTGACATCACCAACAGCAGGCCCCCGGCTTGCACAGATTCAGCTACCAAAAGTATTTACCGAGGAAACTCACCACCTGACCTATGGATGAACAGAGCAAACACAGAATCACGCTGAAAGGAAACCGCTTCTTCCCAGAACACATGTATGAACAAATCCATCATCCGCGGACACAGACACTTAGTCCAACGCATGTCAAGAAAATGAGGAGAGACTGCTCTGAGATAGAAACAGCCTAAACACGTGCACTGAGAAGCACACAGACCTACACAATGCGTGTGTGGGCCAGAGGACCGCCAGCCACAGCCCGCGGGCCCAACGCAGCCCACTGCCTGTTTTAGACAGCCCACGAGCTAAGGACAGTTTTTACATTTTTTAAGTGGTTGGTGGGAGGAAAAAAATCCAAAGAGGAATAATCTTTCATGAGACATGAAGACTACATGAGATTCCAATTTCAGTGGCCATAAATGGAATCTCACTGGGGCAAGGCCACGCTCAGTTATCGGATGGGTCAAGGGCTGAGCTCCCCACTCCCGGCAGTGGGGAACGGAGCTGTCTGAAATGTGCGGACTTCCAGGGCCAAAAGAGGTACGACTCGGCCCTACACAGACAAACGTCAACAGCCGTGAAGACAGAGACCCCGGGGCCAAGCCCAGGCCCCAGCACTGCCTGTGAGGGAGCTGGGTAGGCCCAGGGGGCAGGCTCTCCCTCCCCAGGCCCCACAGCCACGCCAGGAAGGGACCAGGCCGGACAGCCATCCACAGAAGGGGGAAGTGAAACAGGGGCATCATGTGTAAAAGCACACAGTCTCTTCTGCCAGTTTTGTGTGCTTACTCTGAACTCATCTGCACCTCTCACCCCAAAATGAGCGGGGAGAAGTTCAGTAAAGCTCCCAGAGCCAGACTTCTGGTGAGAGCTGGCTGGACTTTACAAAGAGACTGTGTTCTCTCTCTCTCTCTCTCTCTCTCTCTCTCTCACACACACACACACACACACACACGCGCACACACACACACACCCTTCATTCTGAACCACGGTGCACTCGTTACTCTTATTTCTTCCACAGGAAACAGGACTAGAAGGAAAAATAAGGTAGGAATGTCCCCGCGCGCACTCACATCGCTAAATCCTTCAGCATTCAACCCTCTCAGGCAGAAAGAGGAAAAATAAAGCCAAAACAGCCTGCACTTCAAACAGGATTGGGCCTTGTTTTAACCCAAAAGCTCTCTGGGAAAAATTATTTACCCCATGCGAACAAGGAAAAATACAGAGAGTGAGTGCATGCACGCCAGAATATTTGATTTACATAATGACTGAAACGGCAGCCTGGCTGGTATTGTTTTATGGGTCACATACGCTTTAAAGACCAATACACATTTATATTACAGACGAAATGGGTTATTTCCTCCGGCTCATAATCAGCTCTTAGAACACAACCGAAGGCAAAACAACACTCAGAGGAGACTATATAGTTTTTCCACTAGAATCCAGATAATTTCTTTTTAAAAAGCAAAATCTATAATGTAATCTCAGTGAAAATGTCTCCTTATTAAGCAATCACACCCCACTTGGATACTCTCAGGAAGGCCTCAGGAGCTCAGGCTCACAGCATTCCCCACAGTATCTGCTGCTACAAGTTAAAGTTACGTTTTCACTTTTCTCACTGGGAAATGTGTCCAAACGCCTAGGAATGAAGGGTCCAAAAAAAAAAAAAAAAAGCATACATTCAATTCAATAATTATGGATAATATCTTAAATACTCAAACCAAGTAAAGCTAAGTCTCTGCCCTCAAGTCTAATAGGAATTTAAAAGAAATACACTTTAAGACAGGAATATAAGCACATAAGCGGAATAGAGCGTTACCGGTTTCACTGGAAGGGGAGTGAGGGGAGAGGAAAACTGACAGAAATCAAGAAACCTAATAAATCCCAGAGTCTGGTCTCTAACTGACACCCTCCTCCCCGTGTCCTGGACCACCCCCTGGGCCAAGTAACCACTCCTCTAGAATATTCTAGTAGGTGCCATCGGTCAACCCACTTCGCTGTTGACTTCCTCCAAATCGTCCTCCACTGAGACGCCAAAGCCCACCTCAACCTGGCATTCCCCTCCACCGACGCTGCCCAATACTCCAGGGTAAGAGCTAACTGCCTAACTCAGCTCACAGAGGCACGGCCAAGGGGCCCTGGCCAGGCTCTCTCCCCCTCTGCTCGTCCACTCCTGGCCAACCTCAGGACCTTTGCATAAGCTGTTCCTTGGCCAGGCATCCCTTCCCACTCCACTCACTCCTCAGGTCCCATCTTAAACGCCCCCGCCCCTGTGACTAACGAAGACAGACTCTCACAGCTGCCTGGATTTCCTCGTGATGCTTATCACTGCTGAGATCCCGTAACCTTTGTGTGCACACACTGGCTTCCCTTGCCCCTCTCCGGTGGGGCTGCCCACACCACGGCAACAAGAACATCATGTGTTTTCCTCACCGCTGTGAATCCCGAGCACCTAGGGAAGCACTCATCACACAGAGCTGACCAAGTATCCGTTGAATGAATGAGTAAATGAGTGGGTGAGAGGAAGAAGCCACAGCTAAGCAAGCATTTTCAGTAGGCGGGATATTAGTTGGAGGTAACAGAGCAGAGCGATGCGCTCTCCGCAGCGACAGAGGTGGAAAGTTTCACGTGGGTTCTGGGAAAGTCAGTCTCCCGACTTGGCTGGAATTTACGTGCGGGCCAAAGTTCAACGGGGTCAGTGAATCTGGATGGGTTTTGCGGAGGGAGGGGAAGCAACAACTTTATTTTCACTAACCTTTCACCTAACTCCATTAGAAACGTAGGCAACAAGCCCTTGTGGAAACAGAAGACTCCCAAGATTTTCACCAATAGAAACTGCAGACATTTTCATATCAGGTTACAGATGCCTCAGAGACTTTAAAATACTGCTGACACTCACCACTGCTTGGAAATGATGGTAGCGGTTAAAGCCATTGCTAGATAGTGCTATCTAAAATGTTCAAAAAGCACCTATCAAAGAATCGAGGACTTCCCTGGTGATGCAGTGGTTAAGATCTGCCTGGCAATGCAGGGGACACGGATTCGAGCCCTGGTCCGGGAAGATCCCACATGCCGCAGAGCAACTAAGCCCGTGCGCCACAACTACTGAGCCTGTGCTCTAGGGCCCGTGAGCCACACTACTGAGCCCACGTGCCACAACTGATGAAGCCCGCGCACCTGGAGCCCGTGCTCCGCAACATGAGAAGCCACCACAATGAGAAGCCCGCACACTGAAACAAAGAGTAGTCCCCGCTCGCCGCAACTAGAGAAAGCCCGCACGCAGCAACGAAGACCCAACGCAGCCAAAAAAAAAAGAAAAAAAAGAATCGAAAGCAGGTCTCAAAGAGATGTCTGTACACTCAGATTCATAGCAGCATCATTCCCAATAGCCGAAAGGTATAAAGGACCCAAATGTCCATCAACAGATGAGTGGATAAACGAAATGTGGTCTATCCATACAGTGGAATATGATTCAGCCTTAAAAATGAAGGAAATTCTGACACAGGCTACAACAGAGCTGAACCTTGAGAACATCATGCCAAGTGAAATGAGCAGACCTAAAAGGACAAATGCTGTATGATTCCACTGATAGGAAACACCTAGAGCAGTCAGATTCATAGAGACCGAAAGTGTAGTAGTGGGGGCCAGGGGCTGAGGGTGCAGGCATGTGGAGTTAGTCTTTGATGGGGACAGACTTTCAGTCTGAGAAGACGAACAAGTTCTGGAGACGGATGGTGGTGATGGCTGCACAGTAATGGGAATGTACTAACGCCACTGAACTGTGCACCAGAAAATGGGTAAGATGATACATTTCACATCAGGTATGTTTCACCAGCATAAAACAAGGAAGAGGGCAGGAGGGTGACAGCACACAAGAATTTTGTCTATGACAGCACTGGTAATTGCTTCCCTTGCCAACCTATCTATCTTTTAATGCACTTGAAAATCCCACTCTGAGATGCCTCCAAGGCTTCGATGGACAGCTGAGGGGGGTCCACACACAAAAAGAAAGCTGAGGATCCTGGTCTCTGAGAAGGGGACAAACAAGGAGGCTGTTCAGAGCCTTGGGCGCAGAGGTCTGAAGTCAGTATCGCCGAGCAGGGACTCACCGCAGTGCCTCCCTGACACTGCTGCTTGAACACTGGGTTTCTGGGGAGCCCCTCGGGCAGCTGGGGGACGCAGGGAGGGGGAACGGAGAGGGCGGGGTGGAGCCGCGGCCAAGGGTCAGGGGCCCCGGGGAGGGTGCTGGCAGAGCCTGGGGGGCGGGGGGAGCGGTCCCCACAATCTCAGGATCACGGCGACTCTGAGGAGTGCTTCTTCAAAGGGGGGGGTGGACGCCAGACTGCACGTGGTCCAGGAGAGTGTGGGGTGAGAGGGGAAAGGCAGGGGAGTGTGGAACTGTGCTCTGAAGAAGTGTGATGAGGGGGAGAAAGACAGAAATAGAGCGAGAAGCTAGCGGATCAAGCAAAGGGTTTTGCTGATGTTTCATAATGCTCTGCTTGTGTTTGCAGCGCTAGACTAAAGGCATTAGGGAGTCTGCAGAAGATAGAGGTGCGAGAGGTTTTGTTTCCTTACAAAGCCTACAGTTTTTAACAGATCCCAAACCACATGAATTCTTACTGAGCTCACAAAATTAAGCCCACATTTTCAACATGTTCAGAAATCCCTGCTCACAGATGGAAACTTTGAGATGGCCTTTTCCTTTCTGAAGGCTAAATATCAACAGAGAGGAGGAGGGCTTGACAAGAGTTGACATTTAAAGATGCGAGGCGAGCAAGTGAGTTAAATGGAGGAGGTGTTTCTGGCGTGGAGAAGTTCTCCTGCCCTCCCTGAACCCAAGGAGATCAAGCCATCTCCCCAGTGCTTGTCATTAGAGACGGCCTTCAGTGATCCATTAGCAAAGAATTAGCAAAAGGCTGCTGGGGCCGATCACTTTCCCAGGCTTAGCAGAAAAACTGCAGAGTCCCAAACTTCCTGTAGTTTACAGCATAATTAATAAGTAAGAAGAAATATCAATAGAAGCAAGTAAAATATAGTTAGCCCAGCTTTGGTTCATGGGGGCCGTGAGCACCTAGACTTTTCCCCCTACTAGTCCTCTGCCCTCACCCTGCCCCGACCACTTCCCCACCAGCCACTTTCAGCCTTACGCAAGCCACGGCCCCTGGAGGCTCTGCTGACAGACCATCCCACTCAGACATTTACATAAGCCCTCGTGAGCTTCCTTGGTGGCGCAGTGGTTCAAAATCTGCCTGCCGGGCTTCCCTGGTGGCGCAGTGGTTGAGAATCTGCCTGCCAATGCAGGGGACACGGGTTCGATCCCTAGTCTGGGAAGATCCCACATGCCGCAGAGCAACTGGGCCCGTGAGCCACAACTGCTGAGCCTGCGCATCTGGAGCCTGTGCTCCGCAACAAGAGAGGCTGCGATAGTGAGAGGCCCGCGCACCACGATGAAGAGTGGCCCCCGCTTGCTGCAACTAGAGAAAGCCCTCGCACAGAAACGAAGACCCAACACAGCCATAAATAAATAAATAAATAAATAAAAGAATCCGCCTGCCAGTGCAGGGGACGTGGGTTTGAGCCCTGGTCTGGAAAGATCCCACATGCCGCGAAGCAACGAAGCCCGTGAGCCACAACTACTGAGCCCGTGTGCCACAACTACTGGAGCCCACGTGCCTAGAGCCCGCGCTCCGCAACAAGAGTAGCCACCGCGATGAGAAGCCCGCGCACCGCAACAAACAGTAGCCCCCGCTCGCCGCAACTTGAGAGAGCCGGCGCGCAGCCATGAAGACCCAACACAGCCAAAAATAAATATAAATAAAATAAATAAATTTATTAAATAAAAAAATAGATAAATAAGCCCTCCTTGTCGTGCCCTCTCATTAGAAGCCCAGACAACCCACAGCCACACATGGCCAGTGGCTCTCCTACTAGACAGTGTGGATACAGAACACGTCATCACGGCAGAAAGCGCCGCTGGAGAGTGCTCGGTAAGACCATCTTCAAGCAATCCTTTTCAGTCTGCCCTGGTTTATGCTTCAATCCATCGATTTTTTTATTTTTTATTTTTTTGGTTGCGTTGGGTCTTCCCTTAGCTGCTCTGTGGCATGTGGGATCTTCCGGGACCAGGGCTCAAATCCATGTCCCCTGCATTGGCAGGCAGACTCCCAACCACTGCACCACCAGGGAAGCCCAATCAATCGATTTTTAAAAACCAAACGAGTGAGTTCAAATAACCTCTCAAACAGAAAGCCTTACCTAGGGTAGGTTAAACAGGGCGCTTACGATTCCAAGTAGGGTTGGTGATAGCAGAGGGGGTGAGGCAGGAAGAAGAGAAGCTGCCAAGCTCCCCAGCCCAAGCTCACACCCTCTGTTCCCAAGGACAGTCAGAAAGCCTAATCTGTCTCCTGCATCAGCTTATCCTACCATCTCTGGCTTCCCTTGAGTCAGGACGCCCTGTTCTCTTAGAAAACCAAGACCTTCATCTTGGTAAAACTCTTAAGAGGAATCATCTTCCTTTCTGCTCCCAAAGTCTATGCACTTACCACCTTCTCATCTGTCCCAAAAGCAATGTCCCCACTACTCCTTTTCCAAGGCAAAGAACTACAGCCCCCGTCCTTTATCTCACCTCCTGAACCTCTCACTTCCTGTTAGCTTTCACTCAAACACCACGTCTTCCCCCCACTATAAACCCCTTCCCCCATGCTGGCTTCCCTCCCAAAGGCTATTCTTCTCCCGTGAGCTTTAAGGTTGGACCTCTCCCCCGAGATATGCGCACCCACTGCCTCCAGCCTTTCACCTGTCATCGCACATATTCCGTCTTCAGCTGCAGACTCACCACTCCTACCCTGAAAACCACACCTGGATTCTCACAAGTCTTCTCCAGCCTCTATGTGCCAAATCCCACCTCGGCAGCCCTGACAACCCTGCTTCTCTGCCTCCTCCTCCCACCTCTTCTGACTCCGTGGGCTCTTAGGGACACACTCCTTCACAGCTCTCCTCCACAGAGGGTTCCACCTCATCTCTGCCCCTGGTTCCAGGCCATTTCACCAGCTCTCAGCTGATGCAATCCCCACCTCCACGCTCCAGGGCACTCCCGACACCTCTACTACACGTGAAATCCAACCCTGCCATTGTGTTCCCCAGCTATACCACAGGGCCTCTGGGAGTCAAATATTTGTTCTACTTCTTCTGGAACAGGAGGCCCTCAATAAAACAGCTAACAAATCCAGTCCAACCGTTCTCTATAAAGGTGGGATCTGTCCTGTTCCAGTCTTCCGTACACATGCTCCAGCTGGTGGGACGTAAAGGGAAGGTGTGCAGAGAGAATATTTAGAGAAGCAAGAAATGGAAAGCAGGGACAGACCCAGGCAGATTACAGTAACAGGCCCCACCCACCATCCCCCGCTCCCCGCACACTCGTTACAGAACACCGAGTCCCTGGGAGCCTCTGCTCCTAACCAGAAACATCCCAGGCCAAGGAGATCAAAGGGCCATGTACCCAGCTCCTCCTTAAGTTATTTTTAGATCTTAGCAGAGGAGGACAAGAGAAACCAGAGAATTTCCACTCTACCACCGTTCTGGCAGCTTTCAAAGTAGGCTAACAGGAAAAATGATCTGGCTGTCACTGTTGCTCTAGAATTCTGGCTAATTTTAACCCTTCTCCCAACCCCCTCTCCCTGCCACTCCCAACCAGAAGACGTAGACGCCTCCACCACGTTGTCGTAAGGGTTTGACAAATCCGGAAAGAAAGCAGAAGAACTGCGAAGGAAAGAAGCCGCCCTGGACACCACAGCTAATGGAACGCTCTGGCTTCCCACCAGGCACATCAAAACGAGACAAGCGTAAAGAAGAAATCTTGACAGTACAGCGGCCTCCAAATTACAGATGGGATACTGTCCAGGGCTTCCCTGGTTTCTCACTCAAAAATGTTTTTCCCCTAGAAACAATGCTATAAAACTATGATCAAGGGCTTCCCTGGTGGCGCAGTGGTTGAGAGTCTGCCTGCCAATGCAGGGGACACGGGTGCGAGCCCTGGTCTGGGAAGATCCCACATGCCGCGGAGCAACTGGGCCCGTGAGCCACAACTACTGAGCCTGCGCGTCTGGAGCCTGTGCTCCGCAACAAGAGAGGCCGCGATAGTGAGAGGCCCGCGCACCGCGATGAAGAGTGGCCCCCGCTTGCCACAACTAGAGAAAGCCCTCGCACAGAAACGAAGACCCAACACAGCCAAAAATAAATAAACAAATAAATAAATTTAAAAAAAAAAAAAAAAAACTATGATCAAGTTCCCAGCCAGTCTAGAATGGCCTTGTAAAGCCTGCAAATGTAACTGAAATGTAAACTGGCCATGAAAAATATCCAAGTAGCACACCATAGTGTGGCGATCGTATGCTTCAATGCCGAGCATCTGAATCTCCATGCTGTTTCTGGGGGAAGTGGGTTTTCTCCCATGTATGGGGTACCAGGTACTACGGGCAAGACAGGAATTAGTAACATTTCATCTTCCCCACATGTTTTCACTGTTGTCTAGACTTCAAGAGAAGCAACCATCAAAAACAGCAAGTAAAAAGGCAAGAAGTGGGTCACCACCCTTAGTATGTTAAGCCAAGCCTTCCACAGAAGGCACTAGAATGTAGTTAGCACCAGAGGCCAGGAAGAAGACTGTGCAAGCCAAATGCCAGTGGTACCACTTCCTAGCTGTGGGCCCTGCTTTACAATTCCGCTCTGAGCAGCCCAGGCATTTGGCTGTCACCCAGGCCTATGGTGGGCAGGGCATCTTCCAGGGAGAAGAGGCGCTTTGCTGTGGCCTTCGTCCACCAACACTGCCAGCCTCTGGGTGACTGAGGCGGGGATGCAGAAAAAGCAGGACATGAACAAAGGTCTCTTCTGGATGACCCAACTTCCCCTCTTCTCCCACCAAGCATAGCAGCACCCTGTACCCCCTTCCTTTTATGCTACAGCCCTGCTCTGCTCTGACAAAGCCAGCATCAATCCCTTCCAATCCTGTGGTATAAATGACTGGTAGAGTTTAATGTATTACCTCTCCCGGGACTCCCAGGATTTTAATTGGGACAAAGTTTCATGTCAAACAAATGACTCTCTAATTGTGGAATACCAGGCTCCAGCAAGCAAGGTTAGATGGGAATAGGGTACAAATGAAGATTAGATCAGGAGAGAGGAAGAAGTGCGGGTCACACCACGGAGGTGGTATGGGCCTCAGAACAGGCAGGGATCACATGCTGGTTCTGTAAAGAGCCAGAGAGTCAACACTTCAGGCTTCCAGGGGCCAGAGGGTCTCTGTTGCAACAGCCTGTGTAGGGAATAAGCAACCACAGACAGTATCTAAATGAGTGGGTGTGGCTGGGTTCCAAGAAAACTTTGAATTTCATATCATTTTCATGTGTCACAGAACATTATTCTTTTTTTGGCCGTTTAAAAATATAAAACCATTCTTAGCTCGCAGGCTGTACAAAAACAGGTGGCAGGCCAAGTTTGGCCCCTGCCTTCAAGGAAGCCTATCTCAAGCTTTGGCTCAAGAGACGTTTTTGGAATCAGACACCGTCATTTTTCCAGGGCTCCCACGTACACAACCCTGGCATCCAGCCACCGGCCCGTACCCCACGACTCCCGAGAGCCCCTGTGGAATCCTAAGACTGAATAGTGTAATGAACTCAGGGTAAAAAAAACCTTCCACTGTTGAGAAGTACGGTGCTGCCCTGGGAGAGAGCGTGGGCTTTGAAGTCC
Source organism: Balaenoptera acutorostrata (assembly GCF_949987535.1). Taxonomy (NCBI): domain Eukaryota; kingdom Metazoa; phylum Chordata; class Mammalia; order Artiodactyla; family Balaenopteridae; genus Balaenoptera; species Balaenoptera acutorostrata. Next base: position 7,016,101 of record NC_080085.1, on the reverse strand, counting down.
CAGTTCCAAGTGGTAGACCTGGTACGTCACTGCCCTGACCTCAGTTTCCCCACTTGCAAAACAGGAAGAGCCTTTCTGGATTTGGATTTGTTGTGCAGGCTCAAAAGCAACCACAGAAAGTACCCAGGACACTGCCCTGCGGTCAGCGGGCACCCAAAAAGTCACAGGTCCAACACGAACGATTTTTATCCTTATCTCACGCCCTCTCTCCCACCCCACCCCCGCCTCCAGGCTCAATTACATCCCTATTCAAGCCCCAAAGTTCAGGTTCAGGTGTCAACCTAGGGATGTGACCCTGGCACTGAGAATAAACCAGGTACACGTGAATGAAGCCACAGTCCAAACAGCAGAGGTCAAAGGCAGGACAGGCCACTCAGGTTTCAACATGCAGGAAGTCACAAAGAAATCCCCTCTCCGCAGATTAAACTCCCACACACACAAAGGAGCGTTGCTTGGTTCCACCAGGGGGGCCCTGCCTCCCCACTCTCCTGCGCCACTTCCTCGTTCACTGCTCTCCATCCAGCTATCTCAGTCTCTAGCCTCTATCTTCAGCTCTCCCTCACCACTGTATAGCAGGTACAGCTTGCAACAAGACATGTTACCACGTGCAGCAACAAAAGAGCAAAAGACAGCTGTTGAGACAACGTTTCTTTAGAAGACTAAGTGCTGATGGTTTTTTAACCTGACTGGCAATTGGGCAATTTCAGTCATTCTGTGACTAGCTTCAGCACCCGGCCAATTCCACAAAGCTCATGGCAAAATCGCTGAGTGTTAGGAAATATTAAATGACCACCTGGATGTGCTTTTTATTGAGCTCCGTTTATGAATGGAGAAATAGTTCACATTCCTTCGAGCGATGCGCTTCTAATCACCTCCAAGCAAGATTCCCTGGAGAGCAGCACAGAGAGGGGCCGTCCATCTGCAGCACGCGCACTGTACGCACTTCCCTTGCCCAAGGAAGGAAAACCACCTATGTCGGTTTCAACCAAGGTGAAAAGGGTGACTTGAGATACTACTGTTTTCAAAATTTTCCTTACCTCTCAATAGTCAGAAGGATGCATTACAAGTCTGCCCTCTGCTAATCTCCATCTTTGTCTCTTATGTTGGCCCTTGAGAAAGGGTGGGCTGCTGTACGTTGGCTTTATTTTCCCTCCCGTATATATGCATTCTTCTAACAGAATGCGGCCATTCAGCCATGCCACATCCCCATCTCACGCTTTCTCTTGGTTGGTTGTTTGTTTGTTGTTTGGGGGAGGGGAGGCGGCTAAGGAGGGTGAGAAAAGGGAAAATATACAACAGAGAGGACAGCGCCCCACTTCCTCTGATATCAGCCACACTCTGCCCGCTCACCGCGGACGCCTGGTTCTTAATTGTGGCGGAGTAGAGATAACAGACAGGGACACGTTTTCCGGAACTGATCACTCTGAAACTGCTCTCCCCACACGCAAAGTTACACCATGTCCATGCACGAGGAGCTTCTACCACCACGTGAGATCACGTGACATATTTTCAGAGCAAGCTTCAAAGTATGAAAGTGGTTCCGAACCCTTTGTAAAAGAGCTTTATTGAGATACAGATCACATACCCCACAATTCACCCGTCGGAAGTATACAGTTCAATTGCTTTCAGTATATTCACAGAGCTGTGCAACCATGATCAGTACAATCAACCTTGGAACATGTGCATTATATCCCCAGAAGCAGCCCTGGACCCTCTCCTTCAGCAGTCACTACCCAAACCCCCCGGTCCTAGGCAACCACTCATCTACTTCCTGACGATCAAACCCTTTTTTGTTCAGCCCGCAAGCCTCTGTAAGTGTCTGACAGGCTCCCTGGTACCAACGGCCCTCACAGCTACCTTCCCAGTCTCATCACATCTCAGGGGTGCGAGCCAGTCCAGCAGCCCGGCCCCAGTCTCCATAAGCCACCATGGCTTCTGCAATTCCACTCCCCGCCTCACTCACAAGACCTTCTCAAGGCCCAGACTGCAAGCTCCTGCCCTCAGCTCGCACAGAACCCCCAGGCGGGGAACGCGCCGCAACGTGGCTCTCGAGATAAAGTGCTGCCACCCCCCCCACAGAGAGTCACACAACTCGGGGGTGTCTCGTGACTATCATTAACCAGTTCCAACTCGTCACCTTCACGGCAAGAGAGGTGGGAAGGAAAAATCATTCGGCCACATTCCATGCAGTGGAAGATTCACGTCCATTACACGCTTAGTTTACATCTCCACTTTCCTAGCCAGACATGTGGCAAACCATCCAAACGGAAGAGAAGAAAGAAATTCCAAAGTGAGGTCCAAGTGGGGTGGATAACGCCAAACACAGTAACTACCGTCACCGAAGGGGAGAAAAGAGGTTGTTCCATCCGTTTGCAAAATAAGGGGTATGGGAACTGATTAAGTAACTGAATCCGGGGCCAGTGATTTCGGGTTGTGATGGACAAGCTGGGGGGTTCTCCTCCCCATTATATTCTCCATCAATCTGCCTAGAGCTTGAAGGGGAAATGGTTTCTCTCACCTGAGCATTGAAAACAAAAGGCACATGCCCCACATGGAGCTCAGGCACCGCCCGCATCTGGATTTTAACCACCCAAAGCATCCTCTTGCCTTCCACGGGGGCTGTTGCCACCTGCCCCATCCACTTCGGCCGCCAAGAAAGTCAAGGGGATCTTTCACGGGTGCTTGTTTAACAGCCTCAACTCATTCCGTCCCTTTCTGCTCAACTTATGCTCCACTGGAGTTTTGCAAGAGAAGATATTACTCATGCTTATCTTTAAGTCATAAGAGAGTACAAGCAGACACTGGTGAACTCCCAGTAATGACTGCGGATGAGGTAACCATACTGCGCCGTACCGATGTCCTGGTTTTGCTGTTGCTCTAAGCTTATGTAAGACGTCACCGTCGGAGGAAGCTGGCTGACACCACACAGGACCTCTCGGCGCTATTTCTGCAACTTCTTGTGGTCTATAATCAACCAAAATAAATCGTTTTAAATGAAAATTACCTAAATAAATTTTTAAAAAATCGAACACAGTCTCTGTTACTGGTGCCCTGGAGAACTAAAAAGCGGCAAACCCAAAGGAAGCCAACGAATCCTCAGAAGGTCTTCCTGGTCATTAAAAACGCAGTGCCACAGACACAGGCAGTGAACCAGGAAAAAAATCTCTTTCTGTAACTAGCAAGAAAAAAGGTCTCTTATTGCCTTAAAATGCAATATCCTGCAAGTACTTGACGTGAACAATCTGAAAATGAAATTAATAAAATATCATTCACAAAAGCATCAAAAAGAATACACCCAAAACTCTAAAACATAAACCACAAACAAGTGCCAACATTACAACTCAACCTCCACTAAGCCTGACGTTCCATAATGCTGAGTCACGCTCAGCTCCCTTCCCGGCAAGGCTCTGCTGGAATTAAGCTGGTCTGCCATCAGCATCAAAAGCTAAAAGGTGACACCAGGACCACATCCAGTTGTTACAAGGCATGGTATTAAAAACGAGTGATCATTAAGAAGCACACACCCACCCAATCAATCACTCATCTAGTCTCTCAATCACGTACGTATTAAGCAACAGAGAAAAGCAGCCACTGGCAGCTGGGAGCTGGCCTGGCACTCACGGCTAGGCTTCAGCCTTCTCCTGCTGGAACATAAACAATTCAGAGACCACTAATCTCAGACAGGGACCCAATTCCTTAAACCCTGCCCAACTTTTTTAAGGTCTTCTTAGCACCCTGTGACTGAGATGTCCCACAGTCCCCTCAACGCAACAGGTCAGCAAACACAACCTCATCCAACTACAGCTTTGTGTGTTCCTAGAGACTATCTGGCTGAAGGACATTGTACCTAGGAATGCAGGTGAAGACAAATGCCTTTTAAAGAACGAGTCTCAGCATACAGATGGCCAACAGGCACATGAAAAGATGATCAACATCACTAATTATTAGAGAAATGCAAATCAAAACTACAGTGAGGTATCACCTCACACCGGTCAGAATGGCCATCATCAAAAAGTCTACAAACAATAAATGCTGGAGAGGGTGTGGAGAAAAGGGAACCCTCCTACACTGCTGGCGGGACTGTAAGTTGGTGCAGCCACTACGGAAAAGAGTATGGAGGTTCCTCAAAAAACTAAAAATAGAGTTGCCATATGACCCTGCAATCCCACTCCTGGGTATATATCTGGAGAAAACTATAATTTGAATAGATACACGCACCCCAGTGCTCACAGCAGCACTCTTCACAATAGCCAAGACAGGGAAACAACCGAAATATCCATCAACAGATGAAGGGATAAAGAAGATGTGGTATATATATATATGTGTGTGTATACATATATATATATATATATATATATATATATATATATATATGTATACACACACATACATATACATATATATACATATATACACACAATGGAATACTACTCAGCCATAAAGAAGAATAAAATAATGCCATTTGCAGCAATAGGGATGGACTTAGAGATTTTCAAACTAAGTGCAGTAAGTCAGAAAGAGAAAGACAAATACCATAGGAAGTCTAAAATATGACACAGATGAACATACCTACTAAACAGAAACAGACTCACAGGCATAGAGAACAGACTTGTGGTTGCCAAGGGGAGGAGGGGTGGGGGAGGGATGGATTGGGAGGTTGGGATTAGCAGATGCACACTAGTACCTACAGAGAATGGATAAACAACAAGGTCCTACTGTAGAGCACAGGGCACTGTAGTCAACATCCTGTGATAAACCATCATGGAAAAGAACATGAAAAAGAGTGTGTGTGTGTGGGGGGGGGGGGGGTGTCTGTGTGCATATAAATATATATAAAAAACTGAATCACTTTGCTGTACACCTGAAACTAACACAACATTGTAAATCACCTACACTTCAATTAGAAAGGGTCTCACACTTTATCTCACCTGAAACAGACAAGACCAAACTGCTTATGGAACTTATCTATATGAACTGCAAGTCACAACAAAGCACTTTCCTTTCAACTTTTAAAAATTGACTCTACCACCATTGGAAGCCACCCATCCTTTACCACTTAGGTATTTTTAATGAAACAAACTGCATGTATTTGGTTTTAAGACCAAGTTGAGAAGTTATTAACTTGACACAGTGGTGGTTACATGTTCAACCAAATGGCACTGAATATTCCCCATCACTGCAGAAGCTGTAATTGTAAATCTGCCGTTTGTTCTTAAAACACCTACTCAATGACGGAGCTCCAGTGTCCAGCACCCACAACACCTGAAGGCAAAGGAAGGAGCTGCTCAGAAAAGCTTGTGTTCACGGATTAAAACAACCTGAAACATACACACAAAGGCAGCACCTCCTCATACTACCTTGATTCTCTTTCATTTGGGGGAGGGGCTGTCCTGATGAAACCAAGCATCATCCGGGAGTCCGGACACCATGGACTGGCTTCCATGGCGGGTCAAGACATGCTTCGGATGAGGTACAGTGGATTTTTCTCAACAAGCAATTTCAGACATAGATGTTACCCTCATCTTAAACAATGTCATTATACCTTGAAAAGATTCTGTTGGGTTAGACCGTTAGACGCTGCCGGTACTTGAAGACTTTTGATCTGAAATGGTGATGCCGCTTCATTCAACCTCATATGGGCGCAAAGTAATTTTTTAATATATAAAACTGAAATCCAAAATGTGGTTTACAACTGCGCCAGAATGGAGATGCATAGTTCTTCCTTTCAAGAAAGAAGGAACCTGCCCACCCTCCATGGCTCTGTTCTGAGCAGCCCCACGACTGAGCAAGGCCATTTCTCTCTAACCATCAGGCAATCTCCACTCCAGAGCTCACGGGGGGGTGGGGGGCCGCTGGCTCAAAACTTTATCAGATTCGCGTCGAGGTCCTGAGGCTTTCCTTACTCAGTCCTGTCCCCCATTTCTCTCTCACAGGCCTTTGCCCCCCCATTAAAACACTTGAACCTCTCACTGCATCTCCAGAGGGACCAGAGGACACAACTATCGAGGTTGGCCAAAAGGTTCGTTCAGATTTTTCCGAAACCCGAACGAACTTTGGAGCCAACCCAATGTTATAATGCTGACTGCTTTCAGGTCGTTAAAGTCCCTGAAAATAGACACCTGTGTACGTGTGTGTATCTAACGCCCGGGGACACACACTGTGTATACACATAGAGTCAATTTTCATGATTTGAGGATACAGTATTCGTGAATTTGCCTATTTGCTAAAATCTATCTGTAACCCCAGATCAATACCTGAGGTGGTGTGGTCCCTGAAGGACCAAGCACGGAGTGAAAAGGTCGAGCCGCTCGGTGCACACGATCCCAGCTCAGGTGGAATGAGGCCTCGCGCTACCTTCTTGTTTCAGCTCCCAGGCCGTAAACCAGTGTGCTCTCCGTGGTCTATTTACTGCCACGTTTTTCGCATTTCTGTGCTTTTGTTGGTGACATCTCTGCTTAGAACAGCCCCCAAGCACGGTGCTGCAGCGCTGTCTGGTGTTCCGAAGGGCAAGACGGCTGTGCTGTGCAGTAGGGAGGGAACACGTGTGTTGGAGAAGCTTGGTTCAGGCATGAGCTAACGTGCTGCTGACCGTTGACTTCAACGTGGATGAATCAACAGTACACAGTCAATAAGGTGTCTTTAAGCAGAAACACACGTAAAACAAGGTTATGCAGTGACTGGTTGATGAAAATATTGTGACCAGAGGCCTGCAGGAACCGAACCCCTCTGTTTCCCCTAGAAGCAAAGCTTCTATGAGGTCTCAGCAACTTTATGTTTAACTACCGTGAATAAGGAAAATCAACCATAGACATAAGCCACATAAAGATGTAGCCATCACTAATCTCCACTCGACCTAAAAAAAACCCTAAAACCATTTTTCTGTGTCTTCCTATTCCACAGACATCCCTGTATGGAAAGACACGGTCGCCCCTCCCGTGCTCAGCTTTTCCCCTGTCCTCATCCCTTTATGATCCCTTCACTACATCAGGGCAAGCTAAGCGACTTCATGTGTAGGCCCTCTGCCCACAGCCCTTCTGTACAGGCGAAGTTTGGTTCCAACAAACAACAAGGGCAGCTACGAATGGAAAAAGCCGGAGCCAAAGAGAATGAAATGACAGCCGATGGGGAGCGGAGATAAACCCCTGCCCTCTCTCTGGAGCGCATCCGCCCCAGCAGGCATCCCTGCGGCCCCCTTCCATTTGCACGCCTCCACCTTGCTCAGGAGGGGCTCTCAGAGAAGCGCTGGACCCCGTCTGCATTTCTGAAGTGAGAAATGGATGGCAAAAACACAGTACCCAGGGCAAGAAGCCAACGCTGGTTACAAAACGCGGTGTGTTAACTCTTTTCTCCTCTTTTATAACTCCCCTAAGAACAGATGTGATAATGCTTCCAAGAAAGCAAACCAGCAGAAAAAGAGGGCTAAAGGTAGAAACTTCTTCTGTAATGTAAGCCATCCTAACAGTGAACCAGTTTAACATGGCTGCTTCCCTGGAGAACTGTTCTAAACCAAATTCTGAAGGGACCAAACACAGCAACCAGGAAGGAAATCTTCTTAAAAGGCACCAAAGCCTATTGAAACAAATCTGCAAAAGATTACTGATTTTCAATGAAGATTCTCAAGCTAAATATTTTAATACAAAAAATTTAACTACGGCTTTTTTCTTTGTTTGTTTTGCTTTGTTTTTTGTTTGTCTGGTCGGTTTTGGTTTTACACCAAATAGTCTATGACATGATTCCCCAAGGACTTTTCAGGGAAAAAAGCAGGAAAAAAATCCCTCCACATGTGATGCTTGTCACATGTGGTACAAGCTTGTATATCCTCCAAAGAAAGCTTAGATAATGAGATAAAGGTAACCGTATTCCTCACTTCTATTTAGACTAAGTGTCTGAACTTGATTTTCTCCGACAGGGTCCAAACTGGCCTTTAGTGAAGTCACACCCACCTGACTAGTTAATCAAGAAATGCTCTCAGACCTCAATTCTAAGACAACCCCACAGAATGGAATCTGCTGGAAGGTGGGCCTTTCCTGGTTCCTGTTCAAGGCAGTTTAGTCATTAAAAGTTCCAGGGAACATAATTATTACAGCGCATTCCCTAATAGGTGACAAGAGAACATTCCAAAGACAGCTTTCTGGCCACTGGGTTTCACCATACACAGTTTTTACCGCTGCGAGTGATAGAGCAATCCCCCATAATAGCAGTAACTCAAACTAGGGGCTGAGGACAGTCTTGAAAATGGATCAATCACATTGTGTGCTGGAACCTTTTGGAGAACGTGTGGCCCAAGTGATCAGCTGACAGAAGAAACAGGATGATTCCTTTATTCTCTTGGGGCCAGTGTCACATGGGTGGTTGATGATAGCATTAGGCCTAAAATTCAATCTTTCTGCTCCTATTCAAGGGCTCTTTCCAGGGAAACATCAGTCTTGGTATCGGACCAAAAAAAAAAAAAAAAAAAGAATTATAACCTACAGTTATATGGATCTTCTTTGATTTAATGCAGTAAATCTTGGGTAAGGTCAGGAACTGACTTGCATTGGCTCAAATAACCCCAATTTCCAAACAGGAGAACCCACCTACCTCTAAAAGTCTTCACTTCCCATTATACGTGTTCCACAGGTGGACCGTGAGGGCAGGTACCCTGTGAGAAGTCAGAGGCCAGGAAGATCACGGGCAACTCTCCACTGATAAATCACACAATCATCAAAGGAACGTGGAGACTGCTCATAACGCCAGTTCCCGGTTCTTTAAACCACAGTGAAGCGAGAGGAGAAATACCATCTCCGTCTAGCATAAAGAGTTCCTAGAGAGTGTTCTGGAAAGCTGAATGAGACACTGCCCCGTGGCACCGATAAGAAGGAGGCTGGAAGCAAATGACCACTGGAATCTCCCTCAATCACACTGTCTGAGTCACAGGTCACAAACTCAGCCTATTGCCAAAAGTTTACTGTTTGTCCTCGAAAGCACATCTTCTAACATATTCCCTGCATTCCAAACGGTTTCATCAGGCTGCTCCTCTCCCCCCTTCGCGCACTCACACACTCACCCACCCCCAACCTCAACAACGTTCTACTCCGTAAACGACAGTAACGTGAATCACCACCTGCTGTGAGACAAGAATCGGGGCTCAGAACGTCTTGATACAGGCACGCCAAACAGAACGGGAAGTTCCATTTCCTCCCAAGTGCCTTTCAGCTCAACCTGTTCGCCATGGAATAACAGTCCAGGTGCCTCTTGGGGGGAGGGGGGCGTCGGGTCTGACAAGGTGAGGGTCGCTTTCCCCAAACCTGACTCTAGTTTCCTAACCACTAAGTTGCAAGGGATCGGCTCATTTTCATGTAAGTTGTATTTTAGACAAAAGGACAGCTGGAAAAATTACCAAGGTTGACGGCATAACATGTGACATTGCTAGACTTGCATGCGGAAATGTGGCGGCTCAGGGCCTTTCTCATTTTTTAGTTCACATAATTTTAATTTAGTTCACATACTTCTATTTTCATCTTCTCTTTTACTACGTGTGGCTTTCTAGGTCATCTGCTTTGTCAGACACACCAACTCGGTGTCCTCACAGCTAAGGAGGCGACAGGGCAGGCAACAAGTTGGGAAAGAAGAACTGACACCTCAAAGGCACAGAGAACAGATGGTGGTGGCCAGAGGTGGCGGGAGAGGGGATGTGGGTGAAGAGCATCAAAGGTGCAGACTTCCAGCCATAGAATAAGTTAAGTCCTGGGACTTCCCTGGTGGTCCAGCGGCTAGGACACCTCACTCCCAATGCAGGGGGCCCGAGTTCCATCCCTGGTCAGGGAACTAGATCCCACATGCCGCAAAGAAAGATCCCGCATGTGCGACTAAGATCCAGTGCAGCCAAATAAATAAATAAGTAAGTAAGTAAGTAAATAAGTCCTGGGGATTCAACGTAATACATGGCTATAGTTAACAATATTGGAGAGTATATCTGAACGTCGCTAAGAGAATAAATCTTAAAAGTTCTCATCATGGGACTTCCCTGGTGGTGCAGTGGTTAAGAATCCGCCTGCCAATGCAGGGGACATGGGTTCGAGCCCTGGTCTGGGAAGATCCCACATGCCGCGGAGCAACTAAGTCCGTGTGCCACAACTACTGAGGCCGTCTACCACAACTACTGAAGCCCGTGTGCCTAGAGCCCGTGCTCCGCAACGAGAGAAGCCACCGCAATGAGAAGCCCGCGCACCGCAACCAAGAGTAGCCCCCGCTCACTGCAACTAGAGAAAGCCCACACACAACAACGAAGAACCAACGCGGCCAAAAATAAATAAATAACTAAAGATTAAAAAAAAAAAAGTTCTCATCACAAGAAAAAGAAATGAGTAACTATGTGTGATGATGGATGTTAACTAAACCTATTGTGATGATCACATCACAATGTTTACATATATCAAATCATTATGTTACACACCTTAAGCTAATACAACGTTATAGGTCAATTATATCTCAATTTTTAAAAAATGAAATGAAAATTAAAAAGGACAGCTGAAGGATGGAACTGTCTCGGTGGGTCCTGACCCTCCCTCCGCTGCGTCCCACAAACCAGGAGATGTCTTTTCTCACACAGGGAATCAGGAAGAACAAAAGCCTTGCTCTCACAACTACTGTACTAAAGACACAATCAAGGAGAACCATTTCATTTAAACAGCACTCAACCGAAGGAGAAAAGAGAAAGAACGAAAGAGAGAAATAGAAAGTTCTGCACAACGAAGTTATTTCCGTCACTTGCTGGTCGCCCCAAGAGGTGATACTTGGCTGATCTGATGACAGCGAATTCTAGGTGACACAGCATCCTCCAGAGCAAATGCTTCCCCAACCAGGTTTTTAGGAGAAAAACTCGATTTGCCTGCTGTGCGCGATGCGGGTGGGAACAGACAGGCTTTCGCTCACTCACTCACAGCACTGTCCTCTGCTTGTCCTGCCAGCGAGTCAAACACCCTGATTTTTTTTTTCATACCCTCAACATTTCAATCACCAAAATAAAACAACACTTGTGTGGGAGGAGGAAGGTGGCTGTCAGCCTCTCAATGACATGGCTCCTTCCTCTAATGAGGTCAAAACTTCCTTTTAGCCACATAGCAACTGAGTGTCAACACGCTAACCATCAGCCCCTAAAGACTGGAAACAGAATTTACAGCAAGATACAAAAAGCTGGTCCATGGAAACGTGACCAACGACCCTTAACCACGCAGCACAACGTGCACTGCAAAGGACACCATGAGCAACTGCCCCATAATTACCACGTGCTCGCTACGGTGCAGAGCAGAAAGGAAACCTAAGGCATGATCTCTGCTACCAAGTACTTGCATGCAGTCTTGCTGGTACGGAAGAAGAAAATACATGCGTAAGAGAAACAGTGGGCAAAAGGCCACCTGGAAAAAAAGAGTATTAAGCTCATAATGGAAATCTCCTCATAAAAAACAGATTTTTCAACACCAGATAAATGGTCCATTTATTAGGCTGTGCAATAACAAAAAAAAAATTAATAAAACTTAAAGAATTAAGACAGTACAAAGCCAATGAGAATAAGTCACAGAAATCATAGAGACCTAGCCAAGACCCTTGGGTTGTAACTTGCTTCCACACAGCCATCTGTGAGAGGTTAAACAACTCCTTTTTCCTCGGGAGGGCTTTATGTCTTTATATGGAAAGGACTGCCAACCGCCCTTCCCAGTGCAGACAGTCCTGCGAGACGTGGTACTCAAACTTCAAAGTGCACGACAGTCACCTGGAAACTGCATCTGTGCAGGGCTCTTCAGCCTGGGCACATGTGGACCCAGGCCAGGTAATTCCTTGTGGGGGGCGGTCCTGTGCACTCTTAGATGCTGAGCAGCATTCCTGGCCTCTACCCACTAGATGCCAGGAGCACCCTCTCCCCTAGTTACTACAACAGAAGGTCTCCAGATGTTGCCAAATGTCCCCGGGGGGACATGACTGCCCTCCCACCTCCCCCCCACTACCACCTCCCCAGCTGAGAAGCCCTGTTCTAAGATGGAACCAAGGAAGCTACATATTTCACAAGCACCTGCTGCTTCCAACATCCGCCTACGGGGCTACTTTCCTGGATACAACTGGGTGCCTCAGTCTCGTCCACTGGGGTCATCTTCCTTCCCACACACCAACAGGGCAGAAGGTATCACAATCCCACTTCTTCCCTCTTGCCCCTTAACACACGTGCATTTTGCCCCCTCTGCTGTGTGACTCTGCATGACCTCCCAACTAGAACAGCCCTCCCCAGCCCATAGATGTGGGATCTGGCCACGTCACTTGCTCTGGTCAATGAGCATTAGTTGGGGGGACAGGCAGAGGTTTTAAATGGGACTGCGTGATGTAGCTTGGCTTCTTCTTATGCCAGATAGGAGAGGCAGAAGTACATGCCCCAAGAGCCTACTAGCCTCAGAAGGAGGAAATTAGGAGCTCAGTCCTAAACCCAGCCCAGAGCCTAACCAGGCCTCCCTGGTCCCACCCAGCTGAGCCCAGAAGAGCCACACCTCACCACCCACTGACCAGTAAGCAAGAAATAAGTGCTTGGTGCTCTTTTCAGCAGCACTTATATTAAAACTGGAAAGATACAGAGATTAACATGGCTCCTGTACAAGGGTAACACAAAAATTCATGAAGCATTCCATATTTTTGATGGAAACTAAACTTTCGGTGGTGAGCACGCTCTAGTGTACAGAGATGTCAAAATACAGTATTGTACACATAAAACTTACATGTTATAAGCCAACGTTACCTCAATTTTAAAAAATTCTGTAAAGAAGTAGGTGCTTGTTTCTGTCAGCCTTTGTATGCGGGGGTGCTGTTTGTTACGCATCATCAGCAAAGCAGAAAGCTGACTGATACACTCCCCAAGTATCTCTGAACCAAACTGCCGATTAACAAGTGGATGTTATTATGACTCCTCTGTCCCTACCCCCACCTGTCTTCCTCCACTCTTTTACGGAGCCACAAGCCCACCAGTTCAGTCCCCATAAAGGCACACCCATTGGCATCTCTGAAGTCCTGGGGGCCAAGCCCCACTCTTCTCACGTCACGGTGGTCTTTCCCACAGCTGACTCAGACTCTGAGACACTAACTCCAGGGAATAGTTCTGTCAGAGTCCCCGAGAGACCCTCTAACTGACAGTGGCAGGGCCACCCACCAAGTATGGAGTTCTTGGGAAGAAGAGAGGGTCTAGACGTACAAATGTGTTCGATCGGCACCAAAAATCCCGGGTCCTTCCACGAAAGAAAACAACCGGGTGTGCTCAGAGTTAAATCAAGACTCAGCCAGTGGCTGCACCTCAGTGAAAGGCAGGCATGCCAACCAAACAGCTCCATGACTGCTGAATCACTCAGGAGACAAACAGCAAATATTAAATAAATATACAAACCTTGCAGGGTTCAGAGGAACAAAGTAAGAGACAGAATACAAAGGAAATAAGTCTCCTTGAAGACTGTCAATGGAGCCAGAGAATAATGGCCCCCAGAAAGTCCCATGCCCTAATCCCTGGGCCCTGGGACAATGTTACCGTGCACGGCAAAAAGGACTCTGCAGATGCGATGAAGTTAAGGATCTTGAGGCGGGGAGATTATCTTGGATATGGTGGGGGCCCAATGTAATCACGTGAGCCCTAAAAAGTGGGCAATCTCTCCAGGCTGTGGTCAGAGAGAGATGTGACCAAAGAGGAATGATCAGAGAAATGCCGCACTGCTGGCTTTGAAGATGGAAGAAGGGGCCATGAACCAGGGAATGCAGGAGGCCTCTAGAAGCAGGAAGAGGCAAGGAGTGGCTTCTCCCGAAAGCCTCTGGAAAAGAAGGCGGCCCCACTGACACAGTGAGACCCATCTCAGACTTGTAACCTCTGGAACTATAAGATAATAAAGTGGAGTTGTTCAAGTCAGGAAGTTTGGGGTCATCTGTCCCAAGAGTGACAGGAAACTAACACAGTCAATTATAAGATCAATGGAGAAAACACACATGACCTTCAGCCTTACCAATAAGCTCTCTGTTCGAGGCACAGACACCCCAGAAAGTCGTGCCTATGGATAGCTAGAGAAAAATCAGCCTCCATATTCTCCCACTTGACCCTGGAACGGTAATTTATGGCTCTACACAGGCAGAAGGTTTATAAATTCAGAAAAGTAAACAACTCTACAACTCTGTTTCAGTCTAAGCCAGCATTGTGGCTTCAGGGAGGCCCCAGAAAGCAGCCAAAGTCTAGCTGGTTGGAACCCTATGACCCCAGAGCAACTTCACACCACCCCCTTGGGAACTACAGGCTTCCTATGTCTCACACCAAGAAAGGACACTCTAAAATCCCATCCAGGGACTTCCCTGGTGGCGCAGTGGTTAAGAATCCGCCTGTCAATGCAGAGGAGACGGGCTCGAGCCCTGGCCCGGGAAGATCCCACATGCCGCGGAGCAGCTAAGCCTGTGCACCACAACTACTGAGCCTGCGCTCTAGAGCCCACGAGCCACAACTACTGAGCCCACGTGCCACCACTACTGAAGCCCACATGCCCTGGAGGCCGCGTGCCACAACTATTGAGCCTGCGTGCTGCAACTACTGAAGCCCGCGGGCCTAGAGCCCATGCTCCACAACAAGAGAAGCCACTGCAATGAGAAGCCCGCGCACCGCAACGAAGAGTAGCCCCCGCTCGCCACAACTAGAGGAAGCCTGCACATAGCAACACAGACCCAACGCAGACAAAAATAAATTTAAAAAATAAAATAAAATAAAACCCCATCCAAAAAGGCAGCACAAAAGAGGGGTCAGCAGGTACAGCTTTAATTGACCAAAACTGTTTTCTATGTTGATCTTTAGGGGAAGAGATGGAACAACTGAAGAGAAGGAGAAAGCAGATACAGTTTACGCCCAACTGGAAGCTGAACTGGAAATGGTTTTATAAACATTGCTCCATCTATGAACCATTTTCCATTTCAACGTAATCTGAAAGGAGCAGCCTGTGCCCCGGGTTTACCCAGCCTGTAACATTCTTCCACCTGATTCCCCACCCCAGGCCCCAAGCCCTCCTTGATGACCCAGAGATTCCACAAAATGTTTACCAAGAAACTGGAATAACACACACTACAACATGGACAAACCTCAAAGACCTGATGCTAAGGGAAAAAAGCTAGACAGCAAAGGGTACATATTGTGTGATTCCACTTATAGAAAATGTCCTGAATAGGCAAATCCACAGGGACAGAAAGCAGATCACTGGTTGCCAGGGGCTGGGTGGAGAGGGGATTTGGGAAGTGACGGCTTAATGGGTAAGGGGTTTCTTTCAGGGTGATAAAAATGCTATAGAATTAGACAGTGGTGATGACTGCACAACTCTGTAAAAATACCACGAAAGTACTGAGTTATACACTTTGAATGAGTGAGTTGCATGGTATGTAAGTTATATCTCAATAAAGCTGTCATATTAAAAAATAGAAGAAGAAGAGAGAGGAAGAGGAAGAAGAAACAACCACTAGGATATTAGCCAATGATTACAAGTCACTGCAAACTTTAAAAAATTTAACCATCCCAAGGAGGTTAGTTTACTTAACAAGCCTGGAATCCTGCACACCAACCCACTCCACAGTAAAGATTCTGAAATGCCTGAGCAGAGGTCAGTAGCAAACTGTGACCAGAGGTGGTTTATGGAACGGGCTCAGGAGCAAAGTGGGACAACTGGGGTTCATGATGAAATGCAGGAAGATGATTTTGCAAAAGTAACCGTTCTCAGTAAGTTCAAGCGACTCTCTACAATGAAAGTATTCTCTCTCTCCAAAATAAAAAAAATAACTGTAACAAATGCATTGGCTACGGCAGCAAACGTCTACTGATAACTTCTGGCTGCTCCAAGTTAGCCGATTCAGATTAGACCCCTGAAAAGCAAACTGAAAGTAAAATACGTTTATTGGTTTGGGACTGGCTGTTTCAGATGGGAGGGGATGGGATGGAGAAAGGATGGATATTGTTCCCCTGTGAGAGGAAAGGCGGGTGAGCAGCCTTAAGATTCCAGTGGACGCAGCAGCATGCGGAGCCCCTGGCGCAGGGCCTGGGTCCAATGCCGCCCCACCTGGGCTTGGACCATTTCCTCAGAAGGTGACCCCAGCAACCGCAGACAGGGCACAACTTAGATCCCACAAGAGTTGGCGGGGGTATCACGGCTGGCGTTTGGCGTTCATCAGCACGCCGACCCACACATCCCGAGTTATTCTTCGTATTAGCCCCTTGACATAATAAGGAAGCCAAGAGGAAAGACTGACACATTCAAGCAAACAAAAATGCGAAGCTTGGGGCTTCCCTGGTGGCGCAGTGGTTGAGAGTCTGCCTGCCAATGCAGGGGACACGGGTTCGAGCCCTGGTCTGGGAAGATCCCACATGCCGCGGAGCAACTAGGCCCGTGAGCCACAACTACGGAGCCTGCGCGTCTGGAGCCTGTGCTCCGCGATGAAGAGTGGCCCCCGCTCGCCGCAACTAGAGAAAGCCCTTGCACAGAAACGAAGACCCAACACAGCCCAAAATAAATAAATAAAAAGGAATTCCTTTAAAAAAAAAAAAAGCGAAGCTTGGTGACTGAGACCATAAGCAACATTATGAGACAAGGAACCGCCTAGGAGAGAAATATTTGGAACACCTAACGATCAGAGTCTACAGAGACCTCCTCTAAGGCACGCGTGGGCCTCAGACCAGGAGCTCCAGCATCAGCGGGGAACTTGCTGGACATGCAGCGTCTCGGGCCCCACCCAGATTTACTGACTCAGAAATCCTGGGGATGGGGCCTGGCAACCTGCATTTTCACAAGCCCTCCACAGGGTGCTGGTACACAATGAAGTTTGAGAACCACTGGTAAGGTCACAGAAATATTTAGAGCAGCACTATTCATAACAACCCCCAAAATGGAAACAAGCCAGATGTCCAACAACGGGTGAATGGATCAATGGCGGTACATCCATACCTGATGGAATCCTACCCAGTTATAAAAAGGGATGAATTAGTGGCACAGGCCACAACATGGATGAAGCCAAAAATCTCCATGCTGAGTGAAAGAAGCCAGGCAAAATAATGAGTACATATTGTGATTTCACTGATATAAAATTCTAGGATATGCAAACTAACCTATCTAGTAATAGAAAGCCATCAATGGTTGCCCAGAGGCGGAAGGAAGCAGAAAGAGATTACAGAAAGGCACAGGGAAATTTGGAAGCCACGAAAATACGTGTTATCTTGATATGCATGTGTCCGAGAAGCCAGCACCACAATCAAGACAGCAAACATAGGAGAAAACTGATGAACGTGCACACCTTACATACGCCTGGTTTACTGTACTTCAATTACACCTTAACAAAGTGGTAAAAAAAGCAAGCAAGCAGATGAAGCAAAACCAGTGTAATATGAGCCCGTATAGATAAAAACGCAAGACTACACAGCTGTACGTGGACAGCTGAACGTGCCAGAAACAGAATCTCCCACAACGCACTGCGGACTGTTAATATCGGTTGTTCTGCTGGAGGAGCTGGACGCTACAACCCCACAGGGCGGGAACTCAGGGAAACCAGCATGTTCTTAGGTGTCACCTTAGAAACAGGAACGAGCTCAGAACAGGAAAAAGAAACAAAAACCAGAATCTGTCCAGAGGAAAAGCCTTGCATTTTGGAAGCCCCCAAAGCAAGGCCAGCTGCCGGGGTGCAGGCAAGGAGAGGCCCCCAGAGTAGAAACACGGGCCGCAGGGGTGCGGGGCAGCTCCTGCTGGGAGATGCAGGACAGAGAAGGAGACGCACGCAGGTAAGCGGGCTGGGGCCCAGGCAGGGGGCCCTGAACTTCTCAGGGGGCTCAAAGGTTGACCAGACGAAGAAAATAAGGGGTGGAGGCCTGGCTATTATGACACCCTGCGCACTCCGGGAAGCAACTGAAAACCCTATAGAAACCGAGAGAAACCAAAACCCCGGAGGGAGGGGCGTGGGCCGTAAGCAGAGCACTGAAAGGCTGGGCTCACAGCAGGCACTCCCTTCCAGCACATTCATCACGTGTAGTCTTTACTCAGGCTTAGGATCTTTCGCCCTCCTTTCTCAGTTCTTGGGGAAGAGATAATAAGGATGAAGTGTGATTTCCAGATCAAAGCCAAGGGGTGGCCCCAGACGTCTCGTGTAATTTCGCTGTTTATTTGTAAATGAATACTTCTAAAGGAATTTCTTTTCTCTCTAAAGTTAGCTCCCAAAACCTTGCTTGTCCTTTGCTTTAGAAAAAGATCCATATTTCCCTGGAATGCATGAGGACGGAAAGATTTCTGAACTTCTTTTGTAAGTCTGATGGGGGATTTAGTCCTTCAACTTTACTAAGTCTTTAACCACGAGATTCAAGCTTCTAAGGCAGGGTACTTGACCTCGGCACTAAGGACCTCTTGGGCTGAGTAATTCTTTGTGGGCCTTGGGGCCTCATACCCTGCGTTACAGGATGCTGGGCAGCGGCCCTGACCTCTATCCACTAGATGCCAGTGACACCCCTTCCCCACTGGTAACAACCAGAAAGCCCCCAGGCATCGTCCAGCGTCCCTTGGGAGCAAAACTGCCCTTGGTGGAGGACCACTGAGCTAAGGTATTTCCCGACCAAGATGGAACTTCCGTCAAAGTCTAACATCCAATGTCATGAAAGAAACAGGACGGGATTTCAAGGAGGCAGCAGGGGCATGGAGGGTTGACTGCCCTATGGCTGTGTCCTGTGTTCTCCAGGGACTGAGCCCATCACTGTAAACGCAGTTCCTTTTCCAGACTCCTCACCTGTCCAATGCAGCCCTTTATGCACGATTCTTCACGATTAACACGACCCTAAATATACGATGAACTCCTCTAGATTCACAGTTTGCTGACTACAAGTAAACGTTTCTCTCTTTTTTTTTGGCCGTGCGTGCCACAAGGGCATGCGGGATCTTAGTTCACCGACCAGGGATCAAACCTGCGCCCCCTGCAGTGGAAGCGCAGAGTCTTAACTACTGAACTGCCAGGGAAGTCCCTAAACGTAAACGTTTTTTGTCTTTTTACAGAGCGACTTACTTCCCGCATGGCTCCACCTTGAGAGCTTGCAACCAACCCATCACTATCCTGATTTTACAGGGAGGAAACCAAGGCTCCTCGTCCCGTCCGGCACTCTCCCCACGTATCCCCCTCCTGGAGAGGGGGCGGGGAAGGTTCACTAAATCACCTCTCACCGTCGGGTTCTGAGCAAAGGGAAATCTACAGAGACAGAAAGGAGATTAGTGGCTGCCTGGGGCTGGCAGGGGGAGCAGGAATGGATGACGGACGTGACATTCCCGAAGATGTGAGGGATCTTATTGGGGAATGAAAATGTTTGAAACCTGGATGATGACCGATGACCGCACCACTCGGTAAACTGACTAAAAATCACTGAAACTGCACACTTGAAACGGGTGCTTTCTATGGTATGTAATTTATACCTCAGTAACACTGTTCCTGAAAATCAACTAGACCTTAAATGGGATCTAGAGATCTTCGTGAAATTAATCACCGCAAGTGGCCATCTACAGCCATCCCAAGGCCGAGCAAACATCTATGGCAAACCCAAATAAAACAAAGTATCACATAGCTTGCAAAAGGAATGACAGCCCAACCTGAATCTACAGTGTGTCCAACTCAATACTAGGAACCATAGAACAACCAAACTGCCCAATGGCAGCAGTGTGGAGAGAGAGAAATTCTACTCTGATGAACATCTGGGCCATCAGAAACCCATACAGAAAAATACATTTCTTGTCCAAATATAGAACATTCAATGGAAAAGCAAACACGACAGGTAATTCAAGAAGGTTGAACATACTCTTAGATAGCAAAGTATGAACCAAACCCAAACTTCCCTTAAAGCAAAAGCCACGCAGAAAAATGGGACCCCAGCTTACCCCCTCTATTGTGCCAGGAGCTGAGAAAATAAAAATTCACAAAGGACAGCTTATTCTGTGCACCATTTCATGTTTAAATATGCATTGGGAAATAGTGAAAACACAGTCTCTGGTTTTATTCAGTTAACTTTTCTGGAAACACAGGATGATCAAAAAATTACATAATGGAATTAAAAACTATTAACTATTGGGCGAACAGGAGCTGTACCTACTGAGAGAAAAAGGAACTATTTCCATGAGCTAATCTTGTCCTATATTTAGTTTGAGTATACTCATGTAATTAACCAGGGGTGTATAATTTTGCTAACTTCAGATTTCCAGTTGTAAAGCCCCACATACAATTATCTGAACTACAATTGATTTTTATTTTTGTGGGAAAATGAAGATAGCTAATTTTAATAACCCAAGCATCCCAAGAAGAAGTAACTGCCTTCCTTGACAGAAATTACGTGAATGGTAATTCACAACGCCACAAACTCATTTGTTTTTAGATCTTCCCTCAAAGGTTAGCATGCTTGGAGAGTTCATGTCCCGTTGACTCAACCATTTGGTGCTACTATTCCCCTACGTTCCTGCTCTGTACACCTGTGCCTCTAATTCCCAGAGAGTATACACAGATCTCTGCACTTCATGAGTACCCGAGGTATGCATTTAGGAAATAAAATCAAATTTTGTGCCCACTTCTGCGAACAGTCTCAGGAAGGGGCTATTCTCGGATACATCTCTGAATATTATTTAGGGTAATTTGGCTGGCAAATAATCAAATGAATGATTATTAGAAAATTATCAACAACAAAGACAGAAAAAGATTCCTGTCCAGAGCTGAAGCGATTGACCAGTGTCTAGCTGACCTGCTGGCAATAAGAAGTCAGGACTTGGACAAGGCTCAAGGAAACCAGCTAAAAGCAAAATACTTTGCGTAATTTCTCCCTCCTCTTAGATGGGCAGGCATGGGGCAGATAAAGGACATTCCCCAAAACTTTCATTAAAACTAAATTTGTTACAGGAGCTTAAATGTCCTGATCTCTGGAGAGCAGAGACAAAGGTGCACAATGTAGATGTCAAAAATTCTACTTCCTGGGAATTCCCTGGCTGTCCAGTGGTTGGAACTCCGTGCTTTCACTGCCGAGGGCCTGGAGGGCCTGGGTTCGATCCCTGGTGGGGGAACTATGATCCCGCAGGCCACGTGGTGCAGACAAAAAAAAAAAAATTCTACTTCCTGCTTCTCCTCTCTTCACAGTAGGTGCCTTCTGAATATTACTGTAAAGAAAAGCAATCTTTTTTTTTTTAAGGAGGAGATAAATATATCAGTTTACCAAAGGACAAATGAATGTCCACGGGGATCCTGACGAGAGTGAAATGAGGTGTGGTCCTGGTGCCCCGACGGTATGGAGAACAAGACCATCGCTAGCTGCAGGCGTCTGCATGCACAGTGCAGGTCTCTGCTTCCCTTTACAAACAGAGCTACGCTGCAAACTCAGTATCCACAAAGGGAGAAATAAACACAAACACCAAAACCGAAGCTAACGTATCAATCATTTCAAATTAAACAAACAAAAACGCTGCTGTGGAAACCTGGAACTACTTGCGGTCAACATTTAGTGTCATGAAAACCAAAGCTTCAGCCATTCTCAGCAAACGACCTCAGCCAAAGACCTGAAGTTTGGAGGTGAGTCCTATGTCTCACCTCCACAGCCCACAATGTGGTCTGGGTTGTGAATATAACTTTTGTATTTATTTACTCTCTGTTAACACCAGTAATACAGCATCAACCAAAATGACAGTTTTCTCTTTTAAAAAGCCTCTAATGAGAAATGCAAAAAATAAAAAAAATAAAAGATTTAATAACAACCATGATGGATGAAATATGTTTCTGGAAAAAAACAACAACAAATAAACAGCCAGACTGAAGGCACCCAGAGACTTTTATCACAACCCAGTTCCAGCGCTCTCTCACATCTTTTAAAGTTTGAATCACGTATTCGACAAAAAGCCTGGTTTTTGGGAGCCCTGAGGGCATCCGTCAATGAAAGCAGCTGATTTATAAACAGAATTAAGTGATTATGAAAACACTGCGGCGTCATGAAATGCTTAAAAAGCACAGCATTGTTCCAAAGTTTCCTCGTGCACCTGAAACTGGGATATTGTCATCTGGTTCTGAAACACAAATATTTTTTCAGCTTTAAAAACACGCACAATCCTGTAGATCCAAAACGTGCACGGTACCCTGTCAACGTTGTTCTTTCTTCCCCAAATCACATCATTAATAGCTGTGCCTCTGGAGGGATGTCCAATCTTTAAGCTGGCAGATCTCAGTCACAACACATGTGTGTGTACACACACACACACACACACACACACACACACACACACACATCGTGGCAGGGGAATACATCTGTGTCCCACTTTATTCAGGGACTTCAATATCAGCCCCTCATCAGCTCTGGGGACCCCATCAGTGATCTCTAGATGCTTTTTCATTGCATATCCCTCTCAGCGAAAACCTTTTAAGCATTGACTCCAACTCATGTACCGTATTAACTAGAGATAACACACAACGAACATTATATGCATTTTTCATAGACCACAAATAGACATTCTGTACCTATTAAATAGAAACACATAAACAGAGAACTGAAGCTTCTTCCTGCGCTCCAGTAAATCGCACTGTCACTGCCAGAGGACATGCAGTCCACTTGGGAGCTCACTGTGTGCATTAAAACCTGAGACAAGGCATTTCTGTCACCCTCTGCCCCAACTAAACATGGAGACTATTGGTTTCAAGGAAATGTACTAGGAGGCCCATGAAATTTATCAGGCAAGTCTAATTTCCACAGGCCTCTCCCCTTGTTCTCATCTGGTCTACAACAATTTTTGTCATGCACTGGACACATGAGATCATTACTTCTTATTTTCACCAACTTCTGAGCTGGGTGCCCCTCCAACGCCGTTTCTCCTGGCAAGGCTTTTTGAAGAATTACGCTACAGATCTCTGGAAATTGTTGAAACTGGCACAGAATCATCGTGCATCTTAGAAATACAAACCTAATGTGATATTTTTTCATAATCAAATTAGGAGTTAAACCAAAGCGTGTCTCCCAAGACTGACCTGTGACTGTCAGGGACTGGCAACTCTTGTTTTTACGTTGATAACTGTGAATACTTGAGTCTTTACCAACACAGAGTTGGCATTCAAGTTTCAAGGGATTAGAATGCCTGATAAGATTCTGCTGGGAAAAGAACCTAAGGCAAGGACCCAAGTTTATTCTGTCTCCCAAATGAATCAAATGGTAGAGACATCAGTTCTCTGCTCAGTTGCTTTTCTAAATACAGCCTAAAACTCGGCAACCACCTGGAACTTTATAGGTGCTGAGAATTATGTTTGCATACCGGTGCTACAGATGTCTGCATCATATGAACAGGGTAACATCCCTCCAACTCCACTTTCTCATTTCTCATCTTCAAACGGATGTCAAGATAAGAAGGGTACCTCGACGGGTAGAGCTGACCCAGCTAAGGCTAAAAATCACCCCAACGCACTAGAAACAAAAAGCACTGCTCAGTTACACAGAATTTTCTCCAGTTCCCAATCATGACTTACGTGGTCTTACCATATTAAAGTATTTGTTATTACTGATTTAAGAAATAAAATGGCATCACATACAGTAAGCTTCTTTTGCCCAAATTTCCATCTATCGGAAAGTTTAAACACGCAGAAGTGTTTGCAAATTCGATACCGGATGTTCACACAGACTCTAAAGCCCAATGACAACGGGCAAGTCTATAATAGTATGAGTCAAGCTCTCCCAAGAAGCGGACAGTGTCCTTCTAGCCTTGCTCCAACATGGATGAGGCTGGGTGTCCAGGTTGCGGTAGACATGAGGAAAGTCTTCAACATCTTGGAGAGAGAGAAGGTGATCATCACGCCGGTGGGGGGGTGGGGGGGTGGGGAGAGTCCTCACCTCCTCCTGCCTCTGTATTCTCCCTGGGGGTTGGTGGTAAGTGTTCCAGAAAGGAAAGTGCTCCGGGCTGGCTATCTCGGGTCATATTCTGGGTTCCAGGCCCAAGGGAAGTAAGCAAAGAAAACTCTCATGTTTTCTTTTCAGTATTCCAGCTCCATCCACCACGATAGGAAAAAATGACAGGAATTCAAGGCAGAGACACTCTCTTCAAGAATAAACACTATGAATTTTGCCGTGAGCATTGTTTGTGCTTATTTTACAGGGTCTCCTGAAACTGGGAAACTACAACACTCGTAAGAGTTATTCAGAGGCACCCCACAGCCCAAAGCGTCTTCTGAATTGCTGGGGTCTTTTTTTACAGTAAAACATGCAACTAACTTAGCAATGTTAAGTTGAATATTGTTTATTTCAATCATGGGTAAAATGATAGTTAAAGCATGGAACATAGTTTACCCAAATTGCTAGTTAATATAAAACCACCATAATCCTTAACCTACAAAAGTGTTAAAAAAAAAAAAAAAAAAGAGCCTACGCAACATTTAACGTGTGCCTTTTCCACATTACAATCCGCAAACACGGGGTAGGAGAGGCCTCGAGATCAGCTCATCAAGCCTTTCACTCTACACGTGAGGACACACACAGGTTCAACAACTTCACACAAGCAGGCAGGCAACCCCAAGGCAGGACACAAGTGACCAAAACGCCAGGCAAAGGATTCTCTAGAAAACATGATATTCCTTATTTGATCACAAATAGTGAAATTACGACCCAAGGTAAAATTCAGGTTAACAACCACATAGAAACACAGACATAGGAATTTATTTCTACAACAAACTAATGCAAACACAACTGGATATTTTTAGTGTACTTTTTGGTCACGTTATCAACCCACTGGGAAAACCACGCCTCTTAATGTGTGTCCTGTTTTTGAAACTAAAGACATGAGTCTAACCTACTGATACATTTTACATAGTACTGCTCCAGAAACAGTCTCTGAAAGTGCATCCAAAAATGTCCCATCTCAACTGATTTGGCAGCAAGGATCAACTGGCATAGGAAATGTGCAAATCCGATAGGCAGCTCCAACAAGATACCCGATATTTTTTCACTATGATTTCTTACAAGTATTAAGAAGCTCTAAGTTTTGGCTTTTCCTTGCTTTTGATAATATCCACAGTGCAAAATCATTCTGAGAAAAACACATGGGCCCAAGTGTGCTACAGTATAAAATTCATGAGTCAAGGAAGGTGCTCGAAGAGTGGAGAGATTCACTATTAGGCATTTCATCCTGAGTTAAAATGTGATTACCGAGACCAGGAGAGCAGAGCTGATCGGCAGGTGCCCCGGGTTAGGGGCTGAGGGAGTGGGGAGTATGGAGGGAAAGCACCACGGACACCTTTGGGGTGACGGAATTTAGTTGTTTGGTATCCTGATGATGGTGGTGGTTACAGAAATTTAAGCATGCTGAAATTCATAATTTATCACATAGTAAATTTAGGAAATATACAGAGAATACATATGTGTCTGAATACAGCACGTGTGTGTGTTTGTGTGCGTATGCCAGCCCTGAAATTTAACTTAAGAAAAGCAAGCAAGCAATTGATGGAGACCACCGTAACTAAAAAAGATATATTATTATTGTCATTATTGGATATTTCCACACCAATTCCCAACTTCAGAGTCGAGGAAAACCTAAGGACACTGGGCTCCAAGCATGATAATAATCCTCCTTCTGTTAATACAAGCCTGAGAAACAGATTTTATTTTCTTTCTCTCTCAAGAAGAAAACTAAGGCCAGAGAAGGTAACATGTGCCCAGAGGCGGTCAGTGCACGGTGAGCTGGCTGCAAACCAAGTTTCCCTCAGAGCCGCGTCCCCGACCCCATGACCACCAGGAGCCCACAGGGCCCCCAACCAGGCTGGGCTTGGCGCTCCTCTTGGGGGGGGGGGGGTCACAGGCCACGGGCTGGCTCAGGAGGACCAGACTCCAGGTGCCAGCAGTGCCCATTCGTGGGAGAGGGCCCCACTGCAGGTCCGCACCCAGCTGCCCCCAGCCGTTCACGAATCAACTACTCACAGGAGAGGACAGGGCTGGAAACAGCATCCAGAGTCCTGCAGGCGGCAAACGCCTCCCACACTGACGTGTCCGCCCGCCCCCCCCAAGCTCGGCGGTGGAGGTTACCCCAAGTCCAGGTTAGCCGACATCTCGCCGGGCACAGAGAGGGTCCGAAAACAGCAGACAGGTACCGGGTGTTCCCCTGATAAATACCCAAGTCCCAAGAAGCCGACCAAAAGTGAGACCCGGTAAATCTGCAATGACATCCGCAAAACCAGCAGGAAAGAGCCGTGCAGGCGCGCTGTGCAGGCGCGCTGGCATCGGGGCTCTAAAATACTCGAGTTGAGACAGAGCTCAGGTGACTCGCAGCCGCCCCCCGCCCCCAACACCTCCTGGCCTTGCGCCGCTCCGGCCATCCGCTTCCCACCTCCTCCTTTCCCTTCTCATTTACTTCCTAATGTATCCCAAAACGGCCTACGGGAGCTGTGAGAACCACAGCGCCGGATACCTATCTTGACATCCAGCTGCCCGTGGACCTTGCTCAAGACAGGACTGCACGGTTGACAGCAGAACTCAGGGCTGGTGTCTCCACCCTGGCATCACGGGCATTAAGCGCCGGGTCGCTCTCTGGGGTGGGTCTGTCCCGTGCACTGTGGGACGTTACGCAGCATCCACGGACCCCCCCCCGCCCCCCCCGGACGCCAGGAGCATCACCGTCCCCCTCCCCCAACTTGTGACAACCGCACGTCTCCAGACAGTGCCAAAAGCTGCCTGATGGTAGGGGACAAAACTGCCCTGAGAACCATGGGCTGACCACAAGCTTCTAGAGCTCAACGCTGAAAACACGGTTCTAGTAAGCCACCATCTCCGCTACCTTCGTCCCTACGACGTCCCTTTCTCTCGAACCTGCGAGTCACACGCTCCATCTCCACCTCTTCCTTCCCAACTACCAAGAACAAACCAAAGCCATGGAAATGGTACCCAACTTCCTCCATCAGAAGAAAATACTCTCTCCTCTGTTTCCAAGTTTAAATTTGCTCCAATTTAACTTTTCAATGGCTTCCAGTTCACATCTGCAATCTTCAATCAGGCAGTGGATTCTCAATAAATATTTGATGACGGCGATAATGCACAGAAGTGCTTTGCAGGAGGTGGCCACCTCCATGGTCAAGTTCCCGGGGAGCACATTCCTTAATGACTGCGTTTTTCCCCTGAGGTTTTAAACTCATTTTCTCAGAGCAGGCTCTCTTTCCCTCTACAAACATGTTGACTGTTTGTCCCTTCCCACATCCAGCGTTTATTTTGGTTGCTGGGTCTCGCTCTGCTCACGTGGCCGGGGCCATCCAGTTGGTCGAGCCCCATGGAAAGGATGGACAAGAGGGAGGGCCAAGGAGGGCAAGACCCGAGGGAGAAACTCACATCCAGTCTCCACTCACGAGGCCAGTTACTTCCTTCATGCTAAAAATAGGTATGGGAAAAAAAAAAAAGTTTATCTTTCCAACTTAAAAAAAAAAAAAAGTTTACAAAATGACTTTAGTCTTGCTTCCTGATTGAAACTATTTTTTAAACGTCTTGGGTGGTGAAAGATTAACAACTTATTGGAAGTCACGTACTCTTCTTTTTTAAGGGAGAAAAAGGAGGCAAATGCAAGGTATCCGGGGACACCACACCTGGGACAGTCTCGCCTCCAGGGCAGAGTGATCGTGCTTGTCCTCTGGCCCGGGTCAGGCCTGGCAATAACGACGTGTGCAGAGCCCAAGACCCAGACACCTGACGGAAAGCTCAAAGAGGGGGCAGCCTCAGGGTTGGGGTGTGGGGTCCTCCCTCCCAATAGGTAACTGATGAAGGGTCTGAATTCCTGACACTCAGGACCTACATGAGATGGCTCTTGTGGGCCTGGCTTCCCTCTGCAGGAACCCACTGCCCGCCTCTGGAAGAGAATCATGGATATCCCAGGTGTCTCAAAAGCTGGACAGGTCACAGCAGTCCTGAGAGAAAGCAAGAGTGAGGACAAATGGCAGAGGGGGATCTGGGAAGTCACCTCTCTCACAGATGCAAAACTGGGTTTTTCCCCCCAACCACAAATAAAATTTCTAATACGTTGCTATAAAAAAATATAAAAGACTATGCAAAGAACACACCAACTAAGTAATAAAAATAACATCCTGACTCAGGGACCAGTATACAGGAAACGGCCAGCACTCAGCTGCTTTTAAAAAATACTTTGACTATTGTTAAGCCTCACTTTGTTGGAAGGATTCCTGATCAGTCTTTTAATAAGAGAAGATTTTACCCTCAAGAAATTAAACCTTAAAATTTAAGACATAAACTTGGGGGGAGGGGTAGGTAGCCCATGGCGAACACCGCTTTAAACATATCAGATAAGGCCTCTAAATCACCAAAGGCCTCTAAATCACCTACGAGGGGCTTCACTGACAGTGACACCTTGGGCTCCCCACCATCCCAAGAGATGTTCGCCACGACACACTCAAAGGCAGGCAACATGGGGACTGGCTATGCCATTTTTCAGATGGGGAAACTGAGGCACAAAGACACTAAATGCCGTGTCCAAGGTTAAATACTCAGTGAGAGACTCCAGCTTGGAGTTCTGGTTTTCTAATTCAAAAGTGATCCAAACCACCTCAATCTAAAAAACCACAGCTGTCAACCTCACTGAAATCACTTTCCTAGGTCACCTGCTAGCTGAAATGGGCCTGCCTTTTTTTTTAAAGTCTACCAGTAAATTATTTCAAACTCTTACAGCCTCTCCCCTCCTCCCACAAAAAGTAAACTAACTCTCTTTACTGCCTTCTTTATTAATCCTTACTTGCAGTAACTATAGAGAATCACCTTCCAATAGAACGTTCTGCAAGTTCTGCGCTGTCCCAATATGGCGGCCACTAGTTACACACATCTATTGGGTATGTGAATTATGGGTAGAGCACTGAAAGAACAGAATTGTTTATTTTAGTAACAACAGAATTGTTACTGAATTTTATTTAATTTGAATCTAAATATGCACATGTTGGCTAGTGGCTGCCACACCAGATAATTAAGCTATAGATGAAAACAATCTTTCCACTGTGGTGGACATTTCATGATTTCTGCTGAGATTCATCTAGGTGTACAAACAGATTTCAATGTAGGTTCTTCTGTGTGGGAGAGAGAGAGAGAAAGAGAGAAATTGTGTGTGTGTGTGTGTGTGTAATTTAACGAGCTTGTCTCCAAGTGGGAAGATTCACACTGTGTATACACAGGAAGGCAAAATAACACCAAGCTTAAGAGCTGGGCTTTCGGAATCAAACAATCCTCCCTCCACATGAACAAGTCAGTGTCCTCTGAAGTAGAATGAAAATAATTGCTGCACACAGGGCATTAAGTGCCTGTAAAATCCTCACTGCATGGCATTAGAGTAACATTAGGAAAATTACTTTACCTGCACAATACCGTAACAACTAAAACTTACAGTCAGCGTTGTAGTTTTCAAAAAAATTACACGTACATTCCCTCTTTCTGTCCTTGCACTACCCAATGAGCACCACGATTTCAGTTCCCGTTTTTATTTTTACACATACAGAAAACGACACTCAGAAAAGTTACAGGACTTGAAGGTCAACGGTAGAGCAGAACAACAGGGTGGGCCCTTTCACTAGTTCAGGCCAAACGGGGACAAAGGCTGCTTTTCTAGCAAAGCGTTAGGTGTCCTGATGCAGCTGGACTCGGGCTCTATTCCCCTTTCTGCTGGCTAGCGCTGAAACCCTCCTAACAGCTCACCCAGGTACTCATGATGCCATCACACAGATGAGAAAACTGAGACTCCCATGGTTAAAGGTGAGATTCGAGACCAACTAGGATACCACACACTTCATTTAAACACCCAAACTTTCAGGAGGGGTGAGCTTTGGGAGATTTAAGGGTCAAGGTGTGAAATTTAAATGAGGGGTGTTGACAATTCCTGGAGTGACTTAAGCCCTGGACAGAAGCACACGAACAGCCAACCTCAGAAGATCCAATGACACACACCCTGCTGTGCACGACACCAAATCAACACCTGAAGTCTCCATTTTCGTCCCACAGGTGTGTGTTCCCTTCAGGTCTAGAATATCCTTAAGGGGCTATCTTAATAAGTGGGTCAAGTGATGCACTTCAACTTTCATCCCTGGATTCATCATCCAGCTGGGGTATTTTCCACGAAAATCTGCCGTAAGTTTGAGATATTAACATCCCTAAACATGAAAGAGTCATCTTCACGTCTCAACTGTTCCATACTCAACATTCGCGCCCCCCTCCCACCCATCGCGTCTTTCCTAGGAATGACTAGTTGTAAACTTTTCATGAAATCGTCCTGGGCAATTTCCTACACCGAGGCCACCGTTCAGGACGGAAGAGTGGCGCTCCCCTCCCCCTCCCAGGCTGGAGTCCCGCCCCTCCCCTTTCAGGTTAACCCAGGGACCCAGGCTGCGCGCCTGGAGAGAAAAACATCCAGCAGTCAGGTCAAACCACATGTGACAAAGCAAAGCAAAAACCGTGGCACAAGGAATAGGGCATGCGTTTCTGTTTCTTTTGGGGTTCTGCTCTACAACATCAGCGACAGAAAAAAAAGAAAAAAAAAAAAAAAAAAACACCCCACCTCCGACTCTAACTTTGTGGAATTTCCAAAGCGAGGGGCTCGGAGAATGCGAGGCCGTGCTAAGAACGAGCCCCGGCGCGGGCCTCACCGCGCACGGACAGCGCACGGGAAGGGCAGGCCCTAATCCAGCGCCCGCGGGCCTCTGGCAGCCCCCAACTGTCAAGGACCCGGCGACCTCCGGCGACCCCCGAAGCCGCGCCCCACCCCGTTCCGAACACCGGCCCCCGTGGGCAAGGTCCCCCTGGGGAGCAGCGCCCAGGACGCGAATCTGGGGGCACCCCTCCCCCCAGCCCGGGAGCAACAGGTCTGCAGCCTCCCCAGGCCGCGCTCCGCAGACCCGGCCCGACCAGGGACGCCCCCCGTCCGCCGAAGTCGCCCCCAGCCCGCACTCCTCGCCCGGGCTGGGGAGCTCCCGACTTCCTTGACAGTTTCTGCGGCTCATAAACTGACCCGCCCAGGGCCCGCGCCGCCGCGCTTCCAGCCGGCCCGGGGCTGGCCGGCCCGCGCCCGGGGATGAATGGGGCTCCCCTCCCCCCACGGGGGATCCCGCGGCGGCGCAGGTCCGTCCAGCCAACCCCGGGTTGGACAGACAAAGGAGCACCGGGGGACAAATCGAGCGCTTCCCCAAACTTGCCGGCCGCCTCCCCCTCCCCGAAACAAAGGAGCCCCCCAGCCTCCGCCCGCCCCCAACGCGCCGGCACTTTGGGGAGCAGCCAAAACGGGGTATTGTGCAGCCTGCAGGGAGCGCGCCGCACCCCAGCCCAAGCCCGAGAGACACTTGGGGACCTGCCTCTCCAGAGCCCCGGAGGCGGACGGAGCGTGCGGGCGCCCCAGGCCGCCGGCCTGACCCCGGAGGGAGGGAACCGCCGGCCCCCACGCGGGACAAGTTGGCGCCCCCCCCGCCCCACCCCGCGCCCGGCCGGCCGGCCGAGCCCCGCGCACTCACCTCGCCGCGAGCAGCGCAACTTGCGGCGGCGCCGCCGCCCCGAACCTTCCTCCGGCCGGCCGTCGCCGAGCCCGGGCCGTGCCGCGGCCGAGGAGGGCCCGGCGCCCGGAGCAGCCGCGCGCCGCCCCCGGGCCGCCCCCGCCCCGCCGCAGCCGAGTCCCCGAGAGGCGCGGGCGCTGGAAAGTTTCGGATGCCGAATGGCGGCCGAGGGCGCTGCGGCGGCGGCGGCGGCGGCGGGGCGGGGGCGCTGGCGGCACCTCGCTCCCGAGCGCAGAGAGTGCGGGGGGGTGGGGGGGGGCTGGGGCGGGAGCGGTGGCGGCGGCAGAGGGCGGGACGGCGGGAGGGACCGGCACGGGCAGTGACCTCCGGGGGGAGCGGCCGCCAGCGCGCCGACCCCGGCCGGGAGGACTGCCAGGGAGGCCGCCTCCGCCGCCGGGCCGGCCCCTCCCCCCACGGCCCCCAGCCCGCACCCTCCCCCACCGCCGGGGAACGGGAGCCCGGGTCCCCCCCCCCCGACACCCCCCCACACGCCCGGGGGGGAGGGGCGCGTCCCAAGCCGGTCCCTCCCCCACGGAGGGTGAGGCCACCAGGCCTGCCCTCCCCCACAGCCAAGAGAGGGAGAGTCCGCCCCCCACACAGCCCCTCCCCCAGGGCTCCAGGGAAGACTCGCGTCCCGAGCCGCCCCGTCCCCACGGCGGGGGAACCTGCAACCCTCCCCCGTCCCTCACCCCTGACTCTGCTCTCCCCGCCGCGCCCGGGGTGGCTGAAGGGAACCCGGGTCTCCCTAGTGTATCCGAACCCCGTCCCTTCCTCGTGGCCTCCATGCGGGCGGAAGGAGACGCAGGCCTGTGCCCACCCCGTCCCAGGCCCGGACCCAGCCAGGAGGGGACAGGAGCCCGGTCACCAGCACCGCGGTTTCCAGGGAAGGGGAGAACCGGGCCACCGCTCTGTTACCCTCCCCCACCTCCAAGAAGCAGCCACCCAGCTGCCCTAGCAGAACCCTGCAACCTGCCTGAGGACGCCGCTCCCTCAAAATCGGCGGCCGGGAGGGCACCCCAATGGTCTCCTCCCCTCCCCGGAAAAGTGGGGGCCCAGGGGGAGCCTCGACCTTTGCAAAATGCCTCCAGCGAAGAGCCGGCAGTGCGTGGGGAGAAAGAAACTCGGACCCAGCGGGGTGGAGGCTCCCGGCGGGGGCAGGGGGAAGAAGCCGGGCCCTCGGGCCTTCTCACCCCCGCCCCCGCCCGGAGGCGTCGGGCCTCGGGCCCCGGCCAAGTGCTAAGGTTGCCGCAGCTCGCTCGGCCCAGCTCTGGTGAACCCGAGGCCCCAGCGCTCCTGCCTCCCCTCCTGCTTGGTGACAACTGCCCCCCACTCGAGGCCTGAGTTCACTTAAACAAACATCTGCACCCACCCGCCGGCACCTTGGGTGTCTGCTTTGCCGAATATTTTAGAATAAGTTTGCCCCTCCCTTTGGCGTATAAGGAGCTTCGCCCCAAGAGCCCAGTACACACTCAGCGTTTTACACTGGAACCTCACTTGCTCCTTGCTGGGACACCGGGCCATTTGCTGTACTGG
This sequence comes from Balaenoptera acutorostrata, assembly GCF_949987535.1. Taxonomy (NCBI): domain Eukaryota; kingdom Metazoa; phylum Chordata; class Mammalia; order Artiodactyla; family Balaenopteridae; genus Balaenoptera; species Balaenoptera acutorostrata. The sequence goes on along the minus strand of NC_080085.1, from coordinate 6,983,023 downwards.
TTGTGCGGAGAGGGGGCCCGAGGTGAGTGTTTAAGGGGCTGGTCCTCCATCAAAAAGGCAGACTAAAAATTATGCTGCCAAATATTGCTGTGAAACGTCAGTGATGTAAAACGACGGTTGCTGCACATTATTATTAGAGCACATCAATAAAAGATACACTTACACAGTCTCCATAATTGTGAATCAGCAGAATAGATTTTGCCTTATTTTGTATCAGTTGCCACTCAAGGCCCCCCAAAAGGACGTGGTGGGACCTTCCCTTGAGCTTGCCCGTCGTTGCTCCCGGGCTCCCTGGGCTTGTGAGGACTGATGCTGAGGTATTAACAGGCAATCGAAAAACCAGGGGGGCAACAGAAAACCCGAGCGAGCTCCTGATGCAACCCTGCCCGGGTTACACGTGCTTCCCTTCCCCCACCGCCTGCTGATGGGAGCGCTGCGTTTTTTCCGCCTGTAGGGTCACATTGTGGTTGATTGATTCTCCTTTCGCCTTGCTCAGTCATTCAGATTTGGAAAGTAAATAACAAGTTGACATCATTACAGCTCTCGGCTTTACTGGGACACGGCCCCCGGCTACCGCACACTCTCGAGTAGCCGCGCAGCCAAACTGGCCCTCTGGCTTGCCAGCCGTGCTTGTCGTTAGCCGCTTCGAAATTCCGAACTGAACACGATGAAAAGGTTCCTTGGTATGTTTTGATTACTTGGCAGACGCCAATCATTTAAAGTATGAGAAAGTGGTGGAAATCCTCGCTTCCAAACTAGGACCCGGTGTGACCACTTTTTTTACAGCTGGTCTTCCGTAGCTAACAATGCGAGGGAGCTTGGAATCCATCTTGCCTGTTTGATCGTGTCCCAATAATCCCAACGGTGTTCTTGCAAGTAAGGAGTCGAGCACTTTTATCACAGACTCCTAGGAGCCCCCAGGGACTCTGTAAGACCTCAGACAGGAAACGCGACCCCCTACATTTATCCTAATAACACCGAGAAATTACACCTTCTGAATGCTAGACGGGTGGTAGGAACGTGTTAAATTAGACTTTTATTTAATCTGTTTTGCAGATTTTTCGAATGGTGTAAGAAAAGAGGAGAAAAAGCACATTAAAGTAGAGCAGGAAAGGAGCTAGTGCGTTCTGACAAAAGTATAAAGGTTAATTTGGAGGCCGTGAGCAGCAATGATCTACACAGGTATCCACTGCACAATATCTATATTCCAAACAAGTATTTTTGGCTGCTGACTGCAGGGGGCTGGAATACAAGAATCCGCTCGCAACAAATGCTATCAGTATTCCCCCTAAACAGTAGCCAAATGTTTAATAAAAAGGCAGCAGGAACCCACACAAATATAGTCAACTAATTTTTGACAAAAGAGCAAAGGTATTTCAATGGAGAAAGAATATCCTTTTTAACAAATGGTGCTGGAACAACAGACATCCATAGACAAAACAAACAAAAAAATTAATCTAGCCCAGACCTCAAGGCTTTTCACGGAAACTAACTTAAAATTGATCATGGGCCTAAAAGTAAAAAGCAAAAACATAAAACTCCTAGAAGATAATGTAGGAGAAAATCTAGAGGACCTTGGGTTTAGCAGTGAGTTTTTAGATACAACACCAAAAACATGATCCGTGAAAAAAAAACTGATGAATTGGACTTATTGAAATTAAAAACTTCTGCTCTGCAAAAGACACTGTTAATGAAAAGACAAACCACAGACTGGGAGATATATTTGCAAAATCCATATCTGATAAAGGATTATATCCAAAATACGCAAAGAACTCTCAAAACTCAACAATAAGAAAACAATACAGAATAAAAATGGGCAAAAGATCTGGAAAAAAAAAAACTCACCGAAGAGATATACAGATGGCAAACAAGCATATGAAAAGATGCAGAATATCACATATCACATGAAAACGCACATTAAGACAAAATATGGGGAATTCCCTGGCAATTCAGGGGTTAGGACTTGGCGCTTTCATTGCCGGGGCTGTGTTCTGTCCCTGGTCTTGGGACTAAGATCCCACAAGCCACGCAGCTCGGCAAAAAATCAAATGCTAACAGGGTGCTGAGCAACAGGAACTCTTCCGCGTTGCTGGTGGGAATGCGAAACGTAAGACCACTTTGGAAGACAGTTTGGCAGTCTCTTACAAAGCAAAACATACGATCCAGCAACCATGCTCCTAGGTGTTTACCCAACTAAGTTGAAAACTTATGTCTGCACAAAAACCCGCACAGGAATGGTCAGCAGTTTTACTCACCAAACACCGAAAGCAACCAAGATGGTCCTCAGTAGGTGAATGGATAAACAAACTGTGGCACACCCATACAATAGAATATCATTCTGCAATAAAAAGAAATGAGCTATCACGGCATGGGAAGACAAGGAGGAACTTTAAATGCCTATCACTAAGTGAAAGAGGCCAGTCTGAAAAGTCTACGTACTGTATGAGTCCAACTCTACGGCATTCTCGAAAAGGCAAAACTGAAAAGATCAGTGGTTGCCAGGGGTTCTGGGGATGGGAAAGAAGGGACGCGTACGGGGAACACAAGGGGTTTTCAGGGCAGTCAATGGATTCTGCATGATACTGTAGTGGCAGATACATGACATTTTGCATTTGTCCAAACAGGTAGACCTGTACAGAAACGGAAGTGAACTCTAATGTCAGCTGTGGATTTTATCAATATTGATTCATTCATTGTAACAAATGTACTACTGTTACACAAAAGATGTTAACACTGGAAATGGTGTGTGGGAGGAGGAAAATTGGGAACTCTCTGTACTATATGCTAAACCATTCTGTACATCTAAAACTGCTCTTTAAAAAGAAGTCTATTATTTTTTTTAAGAAAAAAGACAGTAGGAAGAGGTGTTAAACTTCTCGTGAGAATTACTGCCCAGTTTTCATGGAATCCAATATGTAATTTCATCGAGGCCCATCTGATGTTCTACGGCTCCTAACACATAGGCCAATATTTGTTTGCATGACTGGCCTACTCAGAAAGGCCTGAGAGTCCAGGATTCGTGTGCTCCATGCCACAGTGACCTCTCGGTGATGTTTGCAGAGCATGTCTCAGCTTTGAGGAAGCATCTGCCACAAGCTTCTCTTATGAAACAAAGAAGAGGGGTGTGCTCGCCAACTTCACTTACAACCCTCTGGCCGAGGTTTGCTTTGGGGCTTGCTTCTAATTTTCCTCAGGGAGACTGGAACCGAAACTACAAAGGGAGATGGTTGTATCAGGTGGTAGCACGTGGTGAACGCACTTGGAGAAGTAAACAGGAGTGAGGACAGAGATTTCCATCACCTGCCTGCCGTGGATGTGAGATGAGGTGGGTGGTCGCCCCTTCTGCTCCCCTTGACCTGCGTAGGCGTCCAGTCTTTTTCTCAAGATAGGATGAATTGTGTCTCCCGCCTCAAATTCATATGTTGAAGTCCTAACCCCCAGCACCTTAGCATGCGACTGTTTTTGGAAAGACAGCCTTTAAAGTAGTAAATAAATCAAGTGCAGTCATTAGGGTGACCCTTCCTTATCCAATCTGACTGGTGTCCTTATAAGAAGAGGAGACTGGGACACAGACATGCACAGAGGGAAGACCGTGTGAAGACACAGCAAGGAGGGAGGACTCGGGAGAAACCCACCCTGCCGACACTTTGACTTGAACTTCCAGCCTCCAAGACTGTGAGAAAATAAATTTCTGTTTGTTATTCTTTTTGGCTACGCCGAGCGAAGGATCTTAGCCCCCCGATCAGGGATCGAACCCGTGCCACCTGTATTGGGAGTGCAGAGTCTTAAGCACTGGACCGCCAGGGAAGTCCTAATAAATTTCTGTTATTTAAACCACCCAATCTTTGGTGCTTTGTTATGGCAGCACGAGCAGACAAATGCATGTGAGTTATTGCTGGTTTTTTTCTATTTGGAATGTCGCATTCAGTTCACATCCTTTGAATACTGAAAACACCTCGCATTGGGCATGGGGGTGTTAGTGCACAGTGTCGAATTTGATCCTCCCAGTAATACTGGAGGGCAGGGATTTTTATCTCCAATGCTCAGAGTAAAAGACTTGGCCCAAGAGGTTAAAGGATTGAGAGGAGGGGGTTTGTAAGCACTTCTACGCCCCAGACCTTCTTTGGCAAGTTACTGACTATATTGATTACCACTGCATAAATACATAAAATAATATACATAAGATTACAAGGAAATTCGATTCTGTAAAAATATGGTTAAATTAAAAAAAGAAATTCCAATGTCATAATACATGTGCTTCTTTCTCAGTACTTCCAATCATAACCTCTAGAGGTGGTACTAATAACTTCTGTCATTTCAAAGTAGTGGTGGGTACAAATAAAATCTGCTTCAACTCTAACCTGCTCTGAAAATACATCAGACTTCTCTTGGCGACAGATTGGTAACAAATCAAAGATACAGTTAATGCTACTGTCATCTCTTCTATAGTCATAGTTGTCAGAAATGCTCAATTTGGGTTAACCGCAGAGGTTTTCCCCATCCATGTTCATGGACCCCCTGCAATCTCTCCCTGGGACCTTCCTGCCAAGGGAGGAAGTACAAGCTGCATCCCATGACTCTCTATGGCCCTTCTGCCTACCTAGACTCATCCATGCCACCACCATGGACCCCCTCCCATGGCTCATGGGCCGGGACCCTAGAGTGAGGTGACTTTAAGGGGATGCCAAAAACTTACTCATCAAGATAAGTAATATGGGCTTCCCTGGTGGCGCAGTGGTTGAGAATCTGCCTGCCAATGCAGGGGACACGGGTTTGAGCCCTGGTCTGGGAAGATCCCACATGCCGCGGAGCGACTAGGCCCGTGAGCCACAACTACTGAGCCTGCGCGTCTGGAGCCTGTGCTCCGCAACAAGAGAGGCCGCGATAGTGAGAGGCCCGCGCACCGCGATGAAGAGTGGACCCCACTTGCCACAACTAGAGAAAGCCCTCGCACAGAAACGAAGACCCAACACAGCCATAAATAAATAAATAAAAATTTAAAAATAAATAAAGCAAATAATTTAAAAAAAAGATAAATAATATTATAACGCCATATTTTAAGACTCTAAATTAATGCCAAAAAATGCCTCCCTGATGAGCAAAATATCAAAAGGTGTTATAAAGACAGGTTCTGGGAAGGAGTAATTAACAAGACAGGCAAAATTCCCTGCCCTGATGGAGATTCTGTGCTAGGACAGGAGTTGGCAGAGGACAGCTCTGATACCTGTTTTTGCACAGCCTGCAAGCTAAGGATACGTTTTTTTAAAGACTGGGGAAAAAAATCAAAAGAATAATGATACTTTGTGAGATGGAAATTGTGTAAAATTTGAATTTCAGTGTCCATATAAATAAAGTTTTATTGCAACACAAACATGCCTACTCCTTTCCAGCGTACAGCGCTGTAATAGCAGGGCCAAGTGGCCCACGAAGCGGGAATAACGTTGACTTTTTGGCCTAGAAACCCTTGTTTCTAGGAGACTGAAGGACTCAAGGTTGCTAACCTCTTCCTAGGAAAATTGTTTTCTTTATTATAGTGTGTTTTCAAAAACTTTCCAGAAAAAGTTAAATTAAGATACACCCTTTTTTTACATATTTAAGAAAAAGGAGGAGGAAAATGATGATGGAAAAGAAGCAGAGGGTGTCTTTAGGAACCAAGCCCATCCTGTTTGTGGGTGGGGACGGATCTTAGAAGAGCAGAAATGCCTGGGGACAGCCCCCCACTCAAAGTGAGTAGGGGCCATCCAAAGGACTCAGCAAAATTAAATGTATCTTGATAGGAGCAGATGCCGGTGAGCAAAGGAAGAACCGAGCTGACAGGAGCTGTATGTCTTTCCCATGTGACAAAGTTTTCTTATAGTTTTCTAAACGTTTTCAAAGACAGCCTCACCCATTGTCGTAGCAACCTATGATGTGACTGGGGAGATACAATTGCCATCATACTCATTGTACAGGGGAGGAAAGTTGAATCTCACAGAGGTTAGTGGCTGTATCAGTTTCCTCTTGCTGCTGTAACAAATTACCACACACTTAGTGGCTTAAGAAAAACTTATTATCTGACCATTCTGGAGGCCAGAAGTCCCACATGGGTCTCACTGGGCTAATTAATATTGAGTTGTTGGCAGGACTGATTCTTTCCAGAGGCTCCAGGGGAGAATCTGTTTCCTTGCCTTTCGCAGTGTCTAGAGCCCAAATTCCTCGGCATGTGACCTCCTTCTGGTCCTGTCCTTCTCACAATCCCCAGCTGCTCTTCCGCTGCCCCGCCCCCTTCCAATTTCAAAGATCCTGGTGATTAGATTAGGCTAAACTGTCTAATCCAGTCTAAACTCTCCATTGCAAGATTCTAAATTTAGCCACATCTGCAAAGTCCCTTTTGCCACAGAAGGTGGCATTTTCACAGGTTTCAGGGCATTCAAGTGTAGACACCCTTAGAGGACCATATTCTGCTTTCCAGAGTGGCCCAACTCCTCTGATTCCAAAGCCGATGGCCTTCCTAACACAAACCACGTTGCCTCTCCATCCGTGAATAATTTCACAGCCCACCCACCCAGCAACAACCAGAACAGCAACAGAAAAGGCTGCTGCACATGATGGGTAAGAGTTCCGATTTCCCCCAAATAATACGTGGCTGTTACAGTTACAAAATAGCAGGAGATTATAATTTTCAAAAGGCCGTTCCTCCACCCTCTCTCTTTTGGTAACCATATTTCATTATAAGACATTATGTGGTTTTTTTCCCCTCCCTTTGTTTCCACTTCTGCATTTAGTGTTTAAAACTCGCTGTGGGGGCTTCCCTGGTGGCGCAGTGGTTGAGAATCTGCCTGCTAATGCAGGGGACACGGGTTCGAGCCCTGGTCTGGGAAGATCCCACATGCCACGGAGCAGCTGGGCCCGTGAGCCACAATTGCTGAGCCTGCGCGTCTGGAGCCTGTGCCCCGCGACGGGAGGGGCCGCGATAGAGAAAGGCCCGCGCACCGCGATGAAGAGCGGTCCCCGCACCGCGATGAAGAGTGGCCCCCGCTTGCCGCAACTGGAGAAAGCCCTCGCATGAACTGAAGACCCAACACAGCCAAAAATAAATAAATAAATAAATAAATAAATAAGAAATTCCTTTAAAAAAAAAAATCTGTATTTAAAAAAAAAAAAAAAAAAAAACTCGCTGTGGAGAACAAGCCTGGGAGAGAAGATGATTTTATAAATAGTTGCCGCACAAAAATCATCTCCCACATAGTCAAGCTCAACACCACATTGACAAAGAAAATCCAGCAGGTTCAAGAAAAGCACAGGTGAAACTACATGGAGGTGGAACATTTGCATTTTTCTCCGGTGCCTTTGTCAGAAGGCCTTTTTGATGTTGTTTTTACGAAATGAACAGCCACCCGATAAGATCGTACATATATATGTCATGTGCACAGACAACCCAGCCATCACCTCCTCCTTAGCCACCTAAGAGAAGTGAAAATGTAGGTTCACACAAAAACCTCTACACGCGTAGGTTGGTTTATAGTTGCCAAAGCCTGGAAACAACCCAGATGTCCTTCGGCAGGGGAAGGGATAAGCTCACTGCGGTATATGCATGTGTTGGAGCACTAATGAACCCCAGAAAGGAACAGCTTTGGCCTGTGCCACAACGTGGATGAATCTCAGCTGTAAACTGAGAGGTGAGAGAAGCCAGACTCAAAGGGCGACATTCTCTAGGATTCCATTTATCCGGTGTTCTGGAAAATGCAAAACCACTGGGACTGAAAACAGATCACTGGTTGCCAGCATTGGGCATCAGGAAAGAGGTGGACGACAGAGGCCCACGGGGATGCTTTGGGGGGGGTGACCCAGCGGTTTTGTATCTTGATTTGGGTGCCGTCACATGACTATAAGTGTTGGTCAGAATTCGTAGAACTGTATTCTAAAAGGGTGGACTTTATGTAAATGACACCTCAGTAAACTTGACTTCAAAAAAAAAAAGAAGGGCTTCCCTGGTGGCGCAGTGATTGAGAGTCTGCCTGCCAATGCAGGGGACACGGGTTCGAGCCCTGGTCTGGGAGGATCCCACATGCCGCGGAGCAACTGGGCCCGTGGGCCACAATTACTGAGCCTGCGCGTCTGGAGCCTGTGCTCCACAACAGGAGAGGCCGCGACGGTGAGAGGCCCGCGCACTGCGATGAAGAGTGGTCCCCACTTGCCGCAACTACAGAAAGCCCTCGCACAGAAACGAAGACCCAACACAGCCATAAATAAATAAATAAATAAATAAATATTTTTTAAAAAAAGCGAAAATATAAGGGCAAAAAATGTCATTTGCTTTAAAAAAAAAAAGAAAGAAAGAAAAGAAAAGAAAACCCAGCAGATTCAAGGAACGCACCATAAAACTCAAAGGAATTTGAACACAGGGCTTTTCTCTAGTATCTGTGTAAGAAACGTTTTTTGTTTGCTGTTGTTTTCACTAGATCGAGGACATTTACTAAGATCGGATATATGTCATCTGTGATTCTTAAAATGTCTGTAAGGGAGAGAGGGAGGGAAAGAACATCTTAATATATTTTTGAGATAGTAATGGGAATCGGTCACATTTCTAGAAATAACTATTTTGGATCAAACCCTCCCCAGTCACAGAAGCCCACAGTGGTACACTGCCGTCTAGTCGCTCGGGTATGGGGCTGACTTGTGCAGTCAGTGGGTTTCCAAGGCATGGTCTGAGCCGTGGCTAAGAGCACAGAAGTGCTCTTCTAGCTTTCCGTATTTTTATGGAAAGAGGACAAAGATAGACGTGATGGTCACTAAATAAATGATTCTAAACAAATGATCACAACTACTAAATACATGATTTCTAGCTTAAATATGATTCTTGTTTTAAGATATATTAACGTCTGTTGAAACATTATAGGCAAAGAAACGTAAATAAAAACTTGAGCGTGTCCAAAACCCCATAAGCCCGGTCTAATCATGAGAAAAACAGGAGACAAACCCAAATTGAAGGACAGTCTATAAAATACGTGACCAGCATTCCTCAAAACTGTCAAGGTCGTCAAAAACAAGGAAGGATGGAGACCCTGTCACATCCCAGAGGCACGTAAGGAGACAACTAAACTCTGTCCTGGGACAGAAAAGAACATTAGTGGAGAGACTGGGGAAATCCAAATATAGTCTGGACTCTAGTTCATAGTATTGGACCAAGGTTGACTTGTTAGTTGTGAGAAAAGCATGAATATGGGGAAACTGGGTGAGGGGGTAGACGGAGCTCTCAGCCTTAAGTCTGTGTCACTCTACAAGTACTCTAAAATTGTTAAAGTTTGCTTCAACAAATCGGAATGCTCTATTTCAGTTGACTTGACAGATGACTATTTTTAAATATAAAACACTTCTACTTGTACACACAGACACAATCCCATTTTGAAGAAACGGAAAATGAAAGGACTTGAGGATAGTACTGGCCTCTGGGGAAGAGACAGGAACAACATTTTATATAAAAATTTCAAGCCATACAGACAGAGGATATATACATGCGTGTAGTTCATGTATATTTAAAGACAAGTGAAAATTAATAGGAGGCAGGAGACTCTACTTCTCCCACTTTCCCTGCACCTACTTGGTTCCTGCCCTGCCTGCACCCCAGCCTGTGCTGTTCCCTAAATTTTCCCAGCTTGCTCCTGCCCCTGTACCCACTGTTTCTTTGGCCAACCGTTCCTCTTCCTGTTACCCCAGGCCCCTTCACTGCACTAAGGGCTCTGTCAGGATGTGGGACCCCCGCCCCCCATCAATCTGTCTTTCATGAGCCAACACGTTGATGTTTATTTGTTTTCGTTGGCTTTTCTACCAACTAGGATAAGAGCTCCGTGGAGGAGAGGAAGATTAGGACAGAGGGATAAGAAAGGAAGGCAGGTGTCATGGTCTTTTGTTGTCTCAACTTCGCATATTACACTGTTGGCAGTTATTCAATCAGACACTGTGTCTATTTGCTAGGGCTGTTGTAACAAAGTACCATATACCAGGTGGCTTAAAACAATACAAACTTACTTTTTCACAGTCCTGGAGGCCAGAAGTCCAAAATCAAGGTATTGAGAGGAACATGTTCCCATGGAAGGCTCTAGGGGAAAACGCTTCCTCGTCTGTTCCGGTTATTGGTGGAATCTGACAGTCCTTAGTGTTCGGTTAGCTTGGAGCTGCATCATTCCAATCTCTGCCTCCATCTTCACATGGCTCTGTGTGTGTGTGTGTGTGTGTGTGTGTGTGTGTGTGTGTGTGTGTGTGTGTGTCTAAACTTCCCTGGATTTAGGACCTACCCCAAGAACCTGTATTTAGGACCTACCTTAATCCATTATGACCTCATCTTAATTTGATTCTACCTGCAAAGAGCCTATGTCCAGATAAGATCACTTTCACAGGTACCAGGGGTTGGGATTTTAACATCTTTTTTGGATGGGACACAATTTAACCCACTGCTAACACTATCATAGGTATTGCTGTGGAGGTATTTTGTAAATGTGATTAAGACCCATCATCATTTGACTTTGAACGAGGGAGATTATGCCGGATAATCTGGGTGGGTCTCGTGCAGTCAGGTAAAAGGCCTGCTGCGCTGGGCTGAGGTTTCTATGAAAAAGAAAAAGTTTCTTTTGGGGACGGCAGTTTCCGTCAGTTCCCAAGGACATTCCAGCCTGCCCTTCCTAACTGCAGGCCCTACAGATGTCAGCCTTGCCTATCCCTCCCACACAATGGCATAAGCCAATCTTGGCAGCAAATCTCCTAGCATGTGTCTTCTACCGGTTCTGTTTCTCTGGCTGAACCGCAACTGCTACGTCCAGATTGAAGAACTGCGTTGAATTTATCAGACATATATATACACATAGAATCACAAAGCAGAATATCTTTTTTATTTGCTACAGTAAATTGCATGAAAATGTTTACGCTATGCCTTGAATATAATCCAAAATACTGTGGATGAAAACACTAAGTCATTTTTAAAGAGAACTAGAAATAATCCTCAAAGCTAAAAAGCGAAAGCGCTGGGGAAATGACTTTTCAAACGCTGTAACGTATTTCTGAGCCACTAGGTTCAGATCTCATGTAACCTTATACCTTAAAGATCAAATTATCATCTTGGTTCTGCCTCAACAATATTTCAGGGTTTTCCTGCAGCCGCCCCAGGATATGAATGCCCACTGGGACTGGTTGGCAATAGTGGCCAGGAACTAGAGGTTTTCCAAAGAAGAAAGTTGATGAGACCCCGAGAGAGGGGCAAAAAGGAGGAGGGTGAGTTAGGGGTTTCAACCAGTCTGAAATCAAGGGAAGGCCAGACCAAGAAATCACATGCTGTGTGATTCCATTTATATGGTGGATCAATCTGCGAGGGCTGCCATAATAAAGCACCACAGACTGGGTGACTCCAACTGCAGACATCTACTGTCCCCGGGTCCTGGAGGCTGCAGTCTGAGATCCAGGCATGGGCAGGGCTGGTTCCTCCTGAGGTGAGGCCTCTCTCCTGGGCATGTGGACGGCCGTCTCCTCCCTGTGTCCTCATGTGGTCATCCCTCTGTGTGTGTCTGTGTCCTGATTGCCTCTTCTTACAGAGGACACCAGTCCTATGGGATCAGGGCCCACCCTAGTGACCTCACTGTACCTTCATCCCCTCTTTAAAGACCTCATCTCCAAATCTGGTTACATTCTGAGATACTAGGAATTAAGATTTCAACATGTGAATTTTGAGAGATGCAATCCAGCCTGCAACATATGGAATGTGCAGAACAGGCAAATCCATAGAGACAGAAAGCAGATTAGTGGCTGCCAGGGGCTGGGGGACTGCGGGGCATGGAGTGACTGCTAAGGGGCACAGAGTTTCTTTTTTTTTTTTTTTTTAATTGGAGTACAGTTTATTTACAATGTTGTGCTAGCTTCAGGTATACAAGCATAGTGATTCTTTTTTTTTTTTTTTTTCAGAGTTTCCTTCTGAAGTGAGGAAAATGTTCTGGGACTAGACAGCGATGGCACAACCCTATGAGTATATGAAAAACCACTGAATTGCACACTTTGAAAGGATGAATTTAATGGTACATGAATGAGAGCTCAATAAAGTTGTAATAAACAAACAAAAAACCCAAGGGTACAAAGAGGAAGGGAGTTAAAAGTGGCATGACGTATAAAGGATTGGAGGAGAATATAGAGGTTTTCTGTTCACGACTTGCCCTTACTGTGTTTTTGGACAAAGACTTATTACCCCCAGCCCCCCTAGGATACATGACAATAAATCAGATGACTGGACCTCCCTGGTGGCGCAGTGGTTGAGAATCTACGTGCCAATGCAGGGGACACGGGTTCGAGCTCTGCCCCAGGAAGATCCCACATGCCACAGAGCAACTAAGCCCGTGCGCCACAACTACTGAGCCTGCGTGCCGCAACTACTGAGCCCACGTGCCTAGAGCCAGTGCTCCGCAACAAGAGAAGCTGCCACAATGAGAAGCCCACGCACCGCAGCGAAGAGTAGCCCCCCTCGCCGCAACTAGAGAAAGCCCGTGCGCAACAACGAAGACCCAATACAGCCAAAAATAAAAATAAATAATTGATTAATTAATTTTTAAGAAAAAGAAAGAAAGAAAGAAAGAAAAGAATCCTCCTGCCAATGCAGGGGACATGGGTTCGAGCCCTGGTTTGGGAAGATCCCACATGCTGCGGAGCAACTTCGCCCATGCGTCACAACTACTGAAGCCCACGCGCCTAAAGCCCGTGCTCTGCAACCAAGAGAAGTCACTGCGCTGAGAAGCCCATGCACCGCAACGAAGAGTAGCCCCTGCTCACTGCAACTAGAGAAAGCCCGTGCTCAGCAACAAAGACCCAATGCAGCCAAAAATTAAAAATTAATTAATTAATTAAGAAAAGAATGCCAAATGCTTTAAGGGAAAAAAAAAATTAAAAAAAAAAAGAAAGAAATTAGAGGACTTCTGGTCCCTTTCAGTAGCGCCTACAACCTCTGCAAATGCGCCCCTAGATCAGTGCCGCCTGAACGCCACTGAGCACTCACGTCACCTGGGACACCTTGTCACACTGCGGACTTGGGTTCCACTGGGCTGGGCTGGGGCCCAAGTCTCTGCATTTCTCACCAGCTTCCAGATGGCGCTGATGCGGCAGGTCCACGGACCTCACTCCGAGGAGCAGGGACCTGGGTTTCTCCATCTCGGCACTGGTTATCGTTTGGGGCCTGATCCTGCTTCGTCAGGGAAGTGCCCTCTGCGCTGGAGGGTGTTGAGCAGCATGCCTGGTCCCCACCTGCGTGATGTCAGTAGCACCCCTCCCTCCAAACTGTCTTTGTTCACTGACAAGTGTCCCTAGGCAGTGGGGGACAAAACTGCTCTAGTTGGAAACCCCTAGTCTAGAAAAAGCGTTTAAAAATGAGTAAGACACAGCTCTGACTTGGAGCGGGGTTGCTTATCCTTGGCAGGGCTGACATCTGGGGCCAGATCATCCTTTGGTGTAGGGAGACACCCCGAGCCTTGCAGGGTGTCTAATCGCACCCCTGGTCTCTACTCCCTAGATGCCAGTAATCCCTCCCCCTCCACCCAGCTGTAATGATCCAAACTGTCTCCAGGCCTTGCCCGACACCCCCGGGGCACCGTCGCCCCACTTAGCCACTGCCCTGGACGCGGGCTGGCCGTGGGACCTCCTTTGCTGTGTCACCCGGGCTCCCTATCTCCTTGTCCACCAGGGAAACTCTCTCTTTGCTTTGTGGATTCCAGTGGCCGTTTTGTCACATACATAGATACATAAAGTACATATTAAAGAATATGTATGTGTGTATATACATACGTATCTGACCTTCTCATGAGACGGAGCTGCCCAGAGCAGATGCATGATTGCCGCTCCTCCAGCTGGGTCAGGCAGCCCTCCAGGGGTCTGTGTGGTCCTCCTCAGCCTCGGAGCTGGACCTGTCACTTCTCCCAGCTGCGCTGGCTGCCAGTGGGTTTATCCGGCGTTTTTCACTTTTCTTCTATGGGCAGCCCCAGGTGGGTGGGTGGTTTTATGTGTGTGTGTGTGTGTGTGAGGCTGTGGGTGAGCCTCGGAGGCCTAACTTCCTGGTACATTTTAGTCCAGCTGCACCTCGGCAAGAATGACCCACGGAGGCGGCGGCTGCCTTTCCGACGAAAACCCCCAGAAGCTGGCAACGACATCAAGACCACGGCGGGGCTCTGGGACTCGCCCCACACAGACCGCAGCACACTTGGGGGTGCAGGCGTCTCTTAGATTCCATCTTGCCTCTCACGTGTGGTTTGTCATTGTTTGGAAGTCAAATGAACCCCCCCAAAATTACGCGTAAATTGACTGCCAGAATGGCCAAACTGTCCACGGGCCGTCCGCTTAGTAAAAGCCGTGATAAGATTGGGCTTCTCTGAGCCGCTGTTCTGGAACAAGGCTGCGTCTGCCACGCTGACGTGTGACATCTGTCGTGGAGGGGACCTATGAGAATCGATGGCCTCTGCAGAATCTGGGGGGCCTCTGATCCTCCTTGAGACTAGGACCCTGTCCCCATAGGAGGACTGGCCAGTAGCACTGTGTCCTGGGAATCTTCCTCCCTCCCACAAGGCCACCCCACGTGCAGTGCGGGGGACCCCAAAATCAACCCCGCTTTTCCTCACGACCCCCTCCATTCCCTCAGAGCAAGCCCAGCGTGCTTTGATGACATCATTCCAAAGTGGGTTCTTGGCAGTCCTGAGAGCAGGAGGGTGTCGTGGTCAAGAGCAGAGCTGCAGACAGATAAACACGCACAGGTCCTGGCACCGCTCCTCAGAGCCACGTCGCCTTGAGCGAGTTACCAAACGTCTAGTCACTTCCTCTGGGTCTGGCCAGGTCGTTGCTGTCACAGGCATGCTCCGGCAGACGTCCAGGTGGCCAAGGTGTTGCTGGAGCCCTGTGCGTCCCGAGCACTCCCCGAGGGTCAGGCTGGGGAAACAGCGCGCCCCTGAGGGGCTGCCCATGCCGGGTGGGGCACTGCAGCCTGTCTGAACCAGGGCAGCTCTCCGAGGCTGCCCTCCCCGGCACCCCCAGGGGGGCACAAGACAGGTACTGGGGTTCGTCCACCCCTTCTGTGTTATTTGACTTGATCGGAGTCGAATCGGACTGTCACAGAGCAAAACAGAGCCCGGCAGCTGGGTCGACCCCCAGGCCCTCCCTCCTGGCAGACACACCGTTTCCGATGGGATAAGGGCCCCTGGCGAAGGAAAGCTTCTTCAGCCACGACTGGCGTTCCATAACTGCCCCCACACCGGCTGAGTGTTGGCCGAGGAGCATGTCCACCAAAGCGAAGGCACATGGCTCATGGCTTCAGGCAGGAGGGGTGCAGGGTGGGAGAGCAGGCCGGGCACCGAGGCTCCGATGACGCTCGTCTCTTCGCTCCTGAGCAGCCCGACGCCGCCCGCAGCTGAGGTGTAAAGCCACGGGTTCAGGGAGCGGGTACCGGGCTCAGCAAACGCACCTGCGACGCCGCAGCTGAGGCGTAAAGCCACGGGTTCAGGGAGCGGGTACCGGGCTCAGCAAACGCACCTGCGACGCCGCAGCTGAGGCGTAAAGCCACGGGTTCAGGGAGCGGGTACCGGGCTCAGCAAACGCACCTGCGACGCCGCAGCTGAGGTGTAAAGCCACGGGTTCAGGGAGCGGGTACCGGGCTCAGCAAACGCACCTGCGACGCCGCAGCTCCGGTGTAAAGCCACGGGTTCAGGGAGCAGGTACCAGGCTCAGCAAACGTACCTGCGACGCCGCAGCTCCGGTGTAAAGCCATGGGTTCAGGGAGCGGGTACCGGGCTCAGCAAACGCACCTGCGACGCCGCAGCTGAGGCGTAAAGCCACGGGTTCAGGGAGCGGGTACCGGGCTCAGCAAACGTACCTGCCCCGGGCCTGCTTGCACCTCCGGACAGCCAACCGACTTACTCTTGGGGAGGGAACTGGCTACACAGGGGCGCCTCCAGGGGCGACTGCTGCTCTCCACAGCTTCCCTCCCCTCGCAGGAGGGAGGGAAATGCGGTGGGCGAGTGTGAGCCCCGTGAGGGACGGGGCCTCCAGGATAGGGCCCAGCGGACCTGGGCTGCGCTCAGAGGACTGAGGGAGCCTCCCTTCGGGGCTGGGGTGACCGCTCAGATGGTTTCCCAGCCTCCCTCCTCTCCTCTCTCTCTTTCTTCCTTTGTCTCCCTTTCTCCTTTCCCTTCTCCTTCTTCTTCTTCTCTCTCTCTCTCTGACTCCACTAAGGCCTTTCAATTTTGGGTGTAACAACTATTTTACACCAAAAGAGCCAGGTGCAGCACGGAGACGCTCCGACGTGTCCACCTTCCCCCGGGCACCCTCCAAAAGTGCAGAGGAACCCCGGCAGCGGCCCCGTCCGCCCTCTGGGCTGGCCGCACGCTGGCCCCTGGGCCTGGCAGCAGGCTGACTTGACCCCCGGATCGAGCCTGACTGCCGTGGTCCAGGGCTCCAGCTTCAGCCCCCCACACGCTCGGCCCTGCTCAGACATCACCATGACGTTGGAAGGAGGTTATTCAGCTACTTTGTCCAAGAAACTGGAGGAGGAAATGTATTTCACAGGGAAGGGCAGCAAAGACTCCAGAAATAGCTCCAGGCCGAGAGCAGTGAGGCAGCCATGGGCTGGGGCTCTGGTAGGATGAGGGCGGCCCGCAGGGAATTCAGGGCCCGCGCCGGGGCTGAGGGGGGACACTCGGAAGGAGGGGACGTGCTGTCTGGGCCCCACTGCCACTCTCCTGTCCTTCAGCCCCTCCCCTCCATGGGTCCCCTAGGTGTGTGGACAGCCAGGTGTGTGGGGAGAGCCGGAAGACAGCCCGGGGACCACCTGCATCGCACACCTCCCCATTCTCTGCCGTCCTGCTGGGGGCCCAGCGGAGGAGGGCTGGGGAGGGGTGCCAACCAAACATACACTGGGCCCCCAGCCCCAGAAAAACACTGAGCTCCGGGGAGCAGAGATCACTGGTTCAAAAGCAGGAGCTGAGGATTAGAAACAAGTGATGGAAAGAGGATGTTACAGTGAAAAGACCCAGGTGACATCTGTCTGTTTCATGCCATCTCTCACCCACTCACGGAAGACAGGATTTGGACAAAAAGAGGAAGAAGGGAGTGAAGGACTTCCAGGGCAGGGCCCCGATCAACCGCCTTGGCCAGGTTAGGTGGGAGCGTGTGCCTCACTGGGGTTATACATCTGGCGTGTATATACATCCATGAAGGCGTACATCTACGTATACACAGTACACATCACACAGATATTATACAATTAGCGGGACGAAGTACGCTCTGTGATCCGGGAGCCCTCCGCCAGGCAGGTCCTGGCCTCCAACACCACCCACTTCCCACCTCGCAAGCCACAGCAAGAGTCCTCTGCCCGCAAACGTGATGTCTAGTTTAGGCTACGTCGATGCCAAGGGCTTCATTCTGAACTGAGTTCTCATGAACTAGTTTCTACTTAAGCACGCTCAGTAAAGCATTTTTCGGCTTATGAAGGGTCCAGGTTTAATATTTTATACCAGACCACAGGGATAGCTGTGGATATCTGGCTTTGCTGGTGGGTCATTGTGATGTATCAATCACATCAGCCAGGTGATGGGGCAAGGCTTGCAGTGCCCCCCGAGTGCCAAGGTTTTCCCTTGTAAGTAGGGAGGGGACAGTAACAGTAACGGCAGTGATAACACGTTGCTACTTTCATCACTGGGCGGCTGCGAAAGTTGCATCAGCTATTACGGTTAAAATTAATTTAGCTCAAAAATATGCATGTGCTAATTTCCACTTGTCTCCTCTAAATTATGTATTTGTGTCAGAGTCTCTATACAGGTGGACAAGATAAGGGTTTTTTTCTCCTTCAGGAGATCTTTCTGCTACAACCTCAAAAAAAAATCATTTAGGTTTAAACACTTTAGATTCTTTTAACTGTCAGTTCAGTTGGCTTGAAAAAAAACACCTTTGCCAGAACCTATGTGCAAATTTCACAGGTTGCATAAAAATGACAGGCACACAGTTGGATATAAAGTATATAAAATGCTTCAGAAAGGAAACAACAATTGGATAAATTAATTTAAAAAGCAGGTAAAAAATCTGTCAGGATACATTTGTACTAAAATCATTGAAAACTGTAACTTGGATGAAAAGCACAACCCAACTTTCCTTTCAAATTGCATTAGTTATTACTTCTTACTGAATCTGGATGTTTTTAGGAATTTCTTCACTTAATACGATTGTGACTTCTTAAGCAACGAACTGTTCCTAGAATAGCAATTCAATGGGTCCTCTAGAAAAAGTACACAAACTGAAACAAAAAACATTTTAGTAACGTAAATATAATTCTCTGCAAACAAACCTTGAGTGCACTTTATGGATCCACAGGGGGAAAAATGAAGCACTAAGACACAGTTCTACCTTCCAGAAGCTTCTACTCTAGTAGGAGACAAACTTAAAGTTGTGGGTGATACATGGTAGAAATGAGTGATTGTGTGCGTGCGTGTGAAGGTTCATTATCCCATAAGAATTTATCTCATTTCTTAATTCAGACTTTGCCTACTGGGCATTCTAAAAACTTGGAATTCTCTGTTCCTTTCTTTTTGAAATTGCCCTACTTATAATTTCATTCAGTGAAATGCAGAAATATTAAAATGAAATGAGGGCTTCCCTGGCGGCGCAGCGGTTGAGAATCTGCCTGCCAATGCAGGGGACACGGGTTCGAGCCCTGGTCTGGGAAGATCCCACATGCTGCGGAGCAACTGGGCCCGTGAGCCACAACTACTGAGCCTGCGCGTCTGGAGCTTGTGCTCCGCAACAAAAGAGGCCGCGACAGTGAGAGGCCCGCGCACTGCGATGAAGAGTGGTCCCCCGCTTGCTACAACTGGAGAAAGCCCTTACACAGAAACGAAGACCCAACACAGCCATAAATAAATAAATAAATAAATAAATAAATAAAAATAGAGTTGAGTAAATAACTACGGCCTGTACCACCTCCCTAAGGGGTAAAAACAAGTTCAGTTTGGCCATACACACCTTTATAAAAAAAAAAAAAAAAAAGAAACGAAAAAGCATGTCTCTTGTGACTTCATAACATTCCACCATTTCAGGTAATTGAGGAAACTATGTTCACCAAAATCTTGAGGCTGGCAAATGAGACACTCCAGATTTCAGTGCTGACCTGAAAAACCTCAAAGCAGCCTAAGCCTGTTATCTGACATGGAACCTTTCCCTCTACCTCTCCCACACCTTTAACCGGCTGCAACTTGGTGGCTGGTTTTCTGGGAGGTTCTAGGGAAGGTCTGGTTTATGTTCACTGTCTACCGGTAATTAGCCACGCCCCACCCATCCCCAAGAATAAGACCAGGAAAGAGATCCTTTCTGGTCCTTGTGTTGGAGAGGGCGGGCAGGGCCGTGGATTTCAGGGCTCAGTTCTCTGACCACAGCGCCACGGCCAGAGGAGGACATCCTGTTTTGGGGGGGATCCTGCTGAACGGCCCAGCAGGTCTCTGGACATGTTTATCACTTGGCTGGACTAGTGAAACAAGAGCTAGAAGTAGGACACCGTTTCCATCGTGAGAAATGGTCTGGTTGAGGCTCATGCATCATTTAGCTGTTCATAGAAACATGTAACATCTGCGGTGCGTTGTGATGTACACTCTTCAATCTCTGGGAGCTCCCAAAGCCTGAGCATTCCAAAAACAAATGTGACAGGTGTCACGCTTCATGCCAAGCGGCGGCCATAATGCTTGTGTGTGTCAAATCACTGTCACCTTTCCCAGCACCGAAGGAGGGTGACTCGGCCTGAGGGTCTTGGGGCTGTACCCATCCACTCCCAGTAACGGTCTGGCACAAGCATGCCCTTCACCCAACAAGGAAACGCTGTCCCCATTTCTGAATTTCTAGTTTTCTCCCAGTTCTACAGACTCCACCCTTGAAACCATCTGCAACTTCTTGCTCCCCACAGACCCCCAGGCAATCGAATCCGGCTGTCCATTCCAGCTCCTTCTGCCCTTGCTGCCTGTCTACCACCTGCCCCTTCATTTCGCCCCCCACCCAGGACCTCATCACCCACGCTGGACTCCTCCGAGCGTGTGCTCGTTGCCCGTGCCCACGGTCCACCCCGGCTTGCATTGCAGCGCGTCTTTGTTCTCGATTGCTCTGTTGCGACCTCCCTGCTCTTCTGTACCCACATCACCCCCTGACTGCTTTTCAAATTGCACTCAGCTCTTTCTATCTTCTCTGAATATCTGGAGCACTTAAGGGCTCTACCAGTCGGGGGTACCTTGCAGTATGGGCCTTGGATCCCAACAGATGGTTTCCCTTTATGTTTTGTGGTTTTTTTTCCAGCTAAGTTGGAAGGTCCGTTAGGCCCCAGCATCACCGGCAATGCCCAAGGTGTACCCGGACAGAGAAACTCTGTCTTTTTTGATTGAACAGTTATTCTAAGAGTATGATACACTTGGTGACGATATAAAGGAGGAAGCCGCTCTGCCTGGGGGGTGGAGAGATGGGTCTGGAAGAGGGCGGAGGAGGTTGCCACGGGGAGGAGGGGAGAGGGGAGCGAAGTCAGATACGCAGAGCAAAGTCTCCACACACAAGACTTGTTGAGAGAGCCATAAGGATGGAAAGAGAGGCATGATGGGACATTCATTTGGCATCACAGAGGAAGCTGCAGAACTTGCAGCCCTTGGGTGCAGGAAGACCTCGTGGTCGCCGTCATCTGCACCTGAGCTGCAGCAGCCGGGGAATCAGACGGTGGCCGCGGGGAGGTCGGAGGAAGCAAAGGGAGAGGGGTTACTTTCTCTTTGCTTGCCTTTCTTGTGGGCCAGTTCCAACATCTACCATGTGCTCACTTCCACATAAGTCTTGACTCTGAACAAGATGGCTTATTTGTGCCTTGTCTCGTATTCTTGCAGCTAAGTCTTGGCTCGAATCTCCCCTTTGGCCACAAGGCCCTCACCCTGACCTTTCCATGTCCCCCACCCACCTCCAATAGAGTCTGACTGTTCCTTCAAAGCCCATTTCACATCAGAGGGCCTCGAGGGGCCTTTACCTCTCGGACCACCCCCTCCTCGCTTCCCTCCCCCTCCCCCTTCCCGACCTGGACAAACCAGGTTGCCGGCCATTGCTCACGCTGCTGTCTGCATCTTGCCTTGGTGTCCTTTCTCCCCTGCCAGCGTGCAGCGCTCCAGAGGGCTGACTCTTCTTCGTGATATTCACAGGCCTCTGCATCCTGTTATGGATACACTATGAATTAAAATGACAATTCTTTTTCCCCTCTTTTTTTTTTTTTACTGTTTGCATGCTATATCTTTTTTTTTTTTAATGACAATTCTAAAATGAGTCTGTGCTTTCAGGGGAAATGGACATTGCTCTAAAGAAAGGTGGGAGGGGAGGGAGAATAAATCCCCCCAAAGATGAAAGGCTTTGAGTCACAGGATCTGGCTAATTTGGGAACCCACCTGGCACAGTTTTATGTCAGAGACTGTGGCATGGGGGTGGGGTGCTCCAGTGACCAGGGCAGGCTTATTTCGGGGAGAAGGTCAACGTTTACATCATGCTAAATACAGTCTACTGCCTTGCACACAGCAGGTGCTCAATAAACGAACACCTAAAGTGCGTTCAAAATTATTTTTTTATCTAAAATTATTTTCATTTAAAAATGAATTTAATGAATTACTGACACATGCTGCAACATGGAGGAATCTCAGAAACATGCTGACTGAAAGAAGCCAGAGAGGAAAGGTCACATGTGACATGATTTCGTTTACATGAAATACTCAGGACAGGTAATCATCAGAGACACAAAGCAGATTCAAGGTTGCCTGGGACCAGAGCAAAGGCAGACTGGAATGAGGAGTTTGAAGGCTGTGAATAAACTATGCTTGCCACTGAATTGTCTGCTAATTTCATGTTGGCCAAAAAAAAAGGGCTTCCCTGGCGGCGCAGCGGTTGAGAATCTGCCTGCCAATGCAGGGGACACGGGTTCGAGCCCTGGTCTGGGAAGATCCCATATGCCGCGGAGCAACTAGGCCCGTGAGCCACAACTACTGAGCCTGCGCGTCTGGAGCCTGTGCTCCGCAACAAGAGAGGCCGCGATACTGAGAGGCCCGCACACCGCGATGAAGAGCGGCCCCCACTTGCCGCAACTAGAGAAAGCCCTCGCACAGAAACGAAGACTCAACACAGCCATAAATAATAAATAAAATAAATTAAAAAACAAAAAGACAGAAAAAAAGTACCAGGGAAGTTCCTAAAATATAAACATTTTTTTTTCAAAATAAAATTAAATTAAAATTGGAAAAAGTAGACAAAAGTTATTTTCCCACTAGACTGCAAAAACACAAAAGGCTCTTCCATTGGAATATGTGGCTGCACTTTAATTTCAGAGAAACGCACGTGCAGTAAGACCCACCACAAGTACACACATTCATGTGCGTGGTTCAGAATCCACGAGGACTTTCCCCTCAGCCACCCAGAATGAAATCCAGATACTGGTTGCTTGAGCTTCTTGAGGCAAAGAACCATATTTTCCTTAATAGAAGCAGTAAATGACAACAACATAGCTAAACAGATAAAGGATAAGCAATGCCAGGTTTTGTGTGCTGCCTAATAAAAGTTGCATTGACCTACTGGTTTGACTGTTTCCGGAAACACCGGTCAGCGACGGTGACAACAGCCTGCAGGGCAAAACCAAGGTAGAGAGATACATTTCGTATTTCTTCCTCTCCTTGGAAGGATGGAATTAGAAAACATTCAAGAGGGAAATATGAGTAATCTGACATTAAACTCTAAAAATGCTACATCTTTGTGCCAGAAGCTGGTTGAAAAAGAATAAACTATCACGCAACAAAGATAGATTTGGAGGGGAGAGGAAGGAAGAGGAAGGTGGGGTGCGGTGAGGGCGGGGAGGAGGGGGAGGGTAGTAAAACAGAATATTCCAGATGGTGGGTCTGAATGATGTTTGTTGATTTTTAGTCGCTGGTTTCACATTCTGTTGCAGTGTCTACTACACCAGCCTTAGGTTAGGTTGGATTTTTGTCTTTAACCTCTGATTATAACTTGCATACAGTAAGTGCAAAAAATCATGTGTTTTACCTACGGGTACACCTGAGCAACCATCAGCCGCATTGAGACGTGGCTCTTGTCTACAAGGGGCCCTCATTGCGCTCAGAGTCGATAACTCCCACGGAAGTTCGCTAATGCTTCTGATTTCTCTCACTGCAGGTGATTTTTATCGTTGGGATTTTAATCAGTTTCAAGTGACTCTACAGCAAAATGTTTATTCTAACTACAGCTGGAAGAACAACAAATGTATTGTCTTATGGAGTCTTAGAGAGTCATTTTTCTGTCTTCCAGACACATCTTTTTCATTAGACCCATTTGAGAATGTATGATTAGTGATTGTGAAATCAACAGATACAAAAGGAACCTGCAGCCCAAAGACACAAGGCAGAAGAGGTGGGCCGAATCTGTAGGTGTATTTTTCCCTCTGCCTCGTTTATCTTTTTCCCCCTCCCTCCTTCTCTGCTTAAACAGCTCCAGATCAATAGGGGGGGAAAAAATCAAATGGATGTACGCCCTACAAGGGTGGTTTTTCCTCTCTCTTGCAGAACATGTTCTATTTATGTAAAAACATCAACTCTGAAAAGCATAATGCATTCATTCCACCAAATATAGCGCATTAGGGTTTATTAGCATTTGGGAACTTCAAGTAATGGAAAAACTGAGCCACATAAAAAGAGACACATGATAAGTAGCTCTGAATTTAGCACCGTTTTATTAAGAAGCCAGCACAGCCAGTTGACAAATGGGCCAGACATGCTGACCTGCTTCACCTCCCCTAAAAGCTCAGATGAAAACAAAAAGTTCTCTAAGCAGATGAAAATAGCTACAAAAATAAATACGATATCTTGCTACAGGTTCAGTGTCTTCCAATAGGGGTTTGGAAGATATTAAATGTTTAAAACAGAAAGGCGGTTAAAAATAGAGAGCAAATGTAAATAACCAGGGATTTTTTTCCTCCAAGTTATTCTGAGGCTAAAACTTGCAGGTGGAGGGAGATGACTAAGTAATGCTTAAAAGTAATCTTTCCCTTGATTGTGTTTTTAATTCCAGTCTTAATTGTAAGCTCTTAGAAAAGACCTGCTGCCCCATGTTTTCGGGGTGAAAGGTCTGACTACCTATCTTTGAGGTCTGCCGGCCAGATTCGGGGCAACCTCATGCAAACTCAAGAAGGAGCAAAATGTCCCCCTGGCTGGCTTTCCATGAACATTTCTCCCCTCAGTTCTCCCACCCTGAAGGAGTGTTGGACAGACCCTAGGCAGCCCGCATGAGTCCTGCCCCCTGGTGTTCATGCCTTTGTGGGGTCCCATCCCCTGAAGTGTGGGCAGGACTTGTGACTCAGTTCTAACCGAGAGAGTATGGGTGGTGGTCACTCCTCTGATTAAGTTGGAGCTAGAAGCTCTAGAGACCACCTTGCAGGATTGAGGAAGTAAGCTGCTGTGTGGCGAGGAATCAAGGGCAGCCAGCACGAAGCCAGGGCCCTACATCCTGCAGTTGCAAGGAAATGAATTCTTCCAACAACCTGAGGGAGCTTGGGAGCTGACTCTGCCTCAGTTGAACCTCCTGATGGGAACGCAGCCCAGTTGACATCTGGACTGCAGACCCTGTGAGCCCCCAAGCAGAGGAGCCGGTTAAGCTGTGCCTGGACTCCTGATGCATAGAAATGTGAGCTAAATAAAATGTGTGTGGGTTTTTGTTTTTGTTTTTTTTTTGCTGTGCCACTCAGCTTGCAGGATCTTAGTTCCCTGACCAGGGATTGAACCTGCGCCCTCGGCAGTGAAAGCGTGGAGTCCTAACCACTGGACTGCCAGGGAATTCCCAAAATGTGTGTGTTTAAAGCCACTGAACTTGTGGTAATTTGTTACGGAGCAATAGATAACTAACACACATGGACTTACGTTTTATTCTATTTCGACAGGAACTCCTGTCTGGTCGTTGACCAATTCCATTCAGCACTATGCACGCCCTACCTCTACACCTATCACTCTCTTCCTTTTCCAAAAATAATATGACACAGACACAAAAGGGCAAATATCACATGATTCTACTTATATGGGGTACCCAGCATAGGCAAATTCATAGAAACAGAAAGAATCGTTGTCACCAGGGGCTGGGGGACAAAGGGATGGAGATGTTGTTTAATGGGAACAGAGTTTCTCTTGGGGGTGATGAAAAAGTTCAGGCTGTGGATGGTAGTGATAGACACACAATATTGTACACGCACTTAATGCCACTGAATTGTACGCTTAGAAACGATTCAAATGGTAAATTTTATGTTATGTATATTTTAGCGCCATAGAAAAATCCAAACAAAATATGACCAAGTTTTATAACGTTACTTCTCCATTTTATTAGGAGAGTCCTGAAAAGGGAAAGGTTTTAAGGCCCCAAAGGACTGTGTCATGACATGAGAACCTGAGAGGAGGAAGCAACATGGCGGCAGGAGGTTGAATCCCTTTTCCCTCAGCTTTTCTGGTGCTCGGGCACCACGGGACAACTCCTTCCACTGCAGGGCCAAGAGGGCCAGGAGGCAGGAGGGGGAACTGCCAGCCTTTGTCTGGGGGGTTGCTTAAGGACCCCCCGATATAATTGTGGTACCGCATCCAATGTCACAGAGATGGCTGGTGGCGCCCGAAATGCTGCAGAGGCCAGATGTAGAGGGGAAGGGGCAGCTGGAAGCCCAGGGGATGGGTCCCAGGTGAGAGGGGGACAAAGCGGTATGAAGGCGGCGGTGGCGGAAGCTGATTCCAGGACCAGCTGAAGGGAGCAGGGAGTTTGGAGCAGAGTGGAAGGGACAAGTGGCTTTCACAGGGTGCCAGAGCGACACGGACAAGGAAGACCTTCACGTGCCTTGGGCATAGTCTGCTCTGTTCCTTAAAGAGGCGTTGGTCGTCCCCAGAACAAAAGAATAGCTCGGCAAGTAAGCTTTGGAATGAACACAGCGCGTGATTAAGCAACGCCACAAGAAGCGAGGGACCTTCCGTCTGATGCCCTCCAACCTCCCCTGCTGGCACTTCACTTTACCTATGTCAAGCTGCTTCTCGTGGCAAAATATTTGCATGCAATAAACAGTTGGTGCCCTTTAAAAGTCAGAGCCTAAGGTTCTGAAACTGTTTAGTCTGGGGTTACAAGCACCGATTCTGGAGTGAGACACCGTGGCTTTGAATTTCGAGTCGGTGCTGGCTGTGGGATGTGGTGCATACGTTATTTACAGGGCTCTGCTCCAGGTTCTGCCTCTGAAAGTTGGGGCCAAGGCTACCTCTTCTTCTGAGGCTGATTCGAGAGGAAGATTTCTGCATTCAGGTCTACGATTAGTACACAGTCACTGCTCAACAAATTGAAGCTATGATGATTCCACTGAAATACGTGTCTCAAACAATTAGGAACAATGTGAGCAGACACCATATTAATTACATGATTTGGAGAACTTCAGCTCAAAATCCAAAATAAAACAACTACCAAAAAATCGGGGGAAAGAGACCCGGGAATTATTAAGGGACTGATTGCCTGAAAAATACAAAACATTAGGCTAGAGCAGTGATTCTCAAACTAAAAGTGCAGCAGAACCTCTGGGAGGACTTACCAAACCCAGACATGGGTTTGGTAAGTCCTGGGGTTTTTGATTCAGCAGGTCTGGGGGAAACCCAAGAATCTGCATTTCGAACAAGTCCCCAGCAGAGGCTGACGCTGGTCTGAGAAGCGCACTTTGAGAACTGCTATGCTACAGAAACTTGCCATTGGGATATTATTACTAGCTCATGCATTTGATCAGCATTTGGCGGACTGCAAGTGTGCCTTTGGTTAAGTGCTCAGGAAAACCTGAAGTCGTGATTCTTGCCTGGAAAAGCGGGAAGCTTAAGGAAGCACATAAGCCAACCCCACACTAGTTGAGAGGGAATGCTTTCACAAGGCCCGGCAGAGTGGGTCGGGGGGCCCTGGGCAGGGACCCCGCCTCTCCCGGGGAGCAGAGGGGACCTGCCAGAAGCCTGCTGTTGAGATTCAGGTAAGTGAAGAGCTTAGAAAGGGTTAGAATAAAACAGCCCCCCAGGGACTTCCCTGGTGGTCCAGTGGTTAAGAATCCACCTTCCAGCGCAGGAGACTCGAGTTCCGAGTTCCTTCCCTGGTCAGGGAACTAAGATCCCACGTGCCGTGGGGCAACTAAGCTCTCGCGCTGCAACTACTGAGCCCACGTGCCCCAACGAAAGATCCCATGTGCTGCAACTAAGACCCGACGCAGCCAAAAAAACAAAAACAAAAACTTGAAGGAACCAGCCCCCCAGTTACCCTGGAAAGTGATAGTAGCAAGCCTCCTGCAGGGAATCCGGCTGATTCCTCCAAGACCGACCCTCTCTTCATTGAAGTCACGTGAATAAATGACAAAGGGAATGCAACTCATTTTGTTTTCATCATAGCCAGTAAAAAAAAAAAGTATTAAATGGTGCCTGACTGAGGGTGTATATATGTTCCCTAGTGGATTGGCTTTCTACTGCTGCATTACCAATTACCCCAAATTTAGAGACTTCAAACAGCGCACGTTTGTCCTCTCAGTTTCCTGGGTCAGGAATGTGGACATGGCATAACTAGGTCCTCTGCTCAGGGTCTCACTAGGCTGTAATCAAGGTGTTGGCTCGGGCTGCCTTTTCATCTGAAGCTCAGGGTTCTCTCCCAGACTCACTGGTTTTTGGCTAATTCAGTCCCTCGTGGTTGCAGGACTGAGGCCCTCAGCTACAACCCTAGAAACCACCCTTTTCCATAGGCAGCTCACAAGTTGCTGTTTGTTTCGTGTTTGAGACCAGCAGGAGGGTCTCTCTGCTTTTATAAAGCTCACGTGATTAAGCCAGGCCCACATTTCACAAATCTCCCCTGATTAGGTCAGGCCCACCCAGGGTAGTCTCCCTTTTGATTGACTCACAGTCAACTGATTAGTCCCCTGATCACAGGAGTTACATCTCGTCATGTTCACAGGTCCCACGCACACTCAAGGGGAGGGGATTATACAAGGCATGCCCGTGGGGGATGGGAATCATGGGGCCCCCTGAGCATCTGCCTACCATGCTTTCATGGAGAGCTTCCTCCTCCCCAACCCCCATGCCACCTTCACCTCCATGTGGCACCCTCTGCCCCCCTCCTCCAGAAGTGTTATTATACAAGCATAAGTGGGGCCAGCTAGACTAGAAGGGGAGGGGGTCGTGGGTTAAGCATGCTGACTCCTGAGCCCTCAGTCAGTCTCAGTGGGTGGGGCTTGGGCTTCTCCAGGTGAGTCTTGGGCACCCTGAATTTCCAGGCTCCTTCAGTGCTGGCTCTCAATATCTGCTTGCCAGCTGGGTTCCAACATCTCCGCCTCTCCCTCTTCCTGAGGTCCCATATCCCCTTCTACAGCCCCTGTTCATACACCCCAAGAGGGACCCATGTTGGGTTCTCTGTGTCCTTGCCTCTCACGGGCAAGCTTGGCTCTGGCCTCCAGAGATTGGAACACAGCGCAGGAATGGGTCCTGCTTGCTGCAGATGGATATCTCTCTACCTTACTTGGACTTCTGGCAAAACTGACTTTCAATTGCCATGCTCTGTATAGTCTAGGGATGCCCACACACTGTGCCGTGTTGAATTCTTCCCAACCTGGTCCAATGCTGAAAATCTCCTGAAATTAGCATCTTTTATTCACTTGTAGACCTACCCTGGTCCCCCACTCCCAGCGCCTGAGTTCAGTGTTTTTCTCCCTTTAGTGGTTCTCAAAGCGTGGTCCTGGGATCAGCAACATCTGCATCACCTGGCAAATTACGGGAACTACAAACGACCCAGCCCCTCTCCAAACCTCCTGAACTGAGGATCCTAGGGGTAGGGCCGAGAACTCCTGTGTTTTAATAGACCTCCGGGTTGCCCAGGTGAATGCTGAAGTTGGGGAACCACTGCTTTAGATCAGCAATTCTCAATCTTGGCTGCACAGTGAAAACACTAGAAGAGCCTTTAAAAATTCCACAGCCCAGGCCATGCCCCACAGCAACAAATTAAGTAGACTTCATTGGGGGCAGTATCCGGGCTGCACTCATGTTCAAAGCTACAATGTGCCACCAGTTTCAGGGCAATTCTTGGATTCTAAGCACAGCGCTTACTTTCCCCATCACCTCTTAGGGTACAGTGTAGGCGTGGCATGACAAAGTGGCATCACCAGTCATTTTCCCCCTGGGAAAGGGGACCTTTCTCCATCCGCTCTCAGGAATTGTACGTGCCCATTTCTCCCTCCCTAGAATGCCCTCTTTCCCCTCTGCCTGGGTCAGCCCACTAGATCTCACCTTCGGTCTTGCTTCCCCAGCAAAGCCTTCTGTTACCCTGACTGCTAACCTAGGTCATCCTGTTTAAGACCCTCTACCTCTCCTGTGTAGGATTCTAATTTAAAATATTAGAAGGTCAAATTCCTCAGCAAGATTTCATCTTAAACGATGAGTAAAGATGAGGTCAGACTGCCACAAAGAAAAATAAGAAAATCTGTTTCTTGTTACGATCCAGCGTGAACCATGTAGAGAATTCAACAAGGTGACAGGTACGTGACCTTGACCGGCAAAGGCCCAGATTATCCTTTTCTCCTCCCCTGTATTTCCTGTCTCCCTCACATCTCTTGGTGAGCTGGGTGGGGCACCCACACAGCTGGAGACATTTACCAGTGCATACTTATGACAGTGCCCACCACTGGAATCTACAGACAGGTGGGTCCCTGACATTAAGGAATGTATAGCGGGTTGAGAAACGTCAGCCTTGTCAAGGATAAGTTTCCTGGGTCACCACAGTGCCATGCAGGGCACCACTGTCTTCTCCTCTGCCTTGGTCATTGCCCTCAGTGTACTACAAGCCCTCACAAGTCAAAGCAGGGGTGGCTTTGTATGTGTGACCCTCTGCTGGGAAGGGACCACATCACCACTACTTGAACCCCAGAGTGTCTCATGCAGTCCTTGGTGGTTGCCCCTTTCGTCATAGGACTGGAACATGAATCCAGTGCAAAGCCAGGCTGGGAGACGAACCCCAGTGTTAGTGTGATGCCGTCCTGGGCAGAGTCCTCTCTGCTCTCCACTCCTCTTCTCATTCAGCCTGCTCTGTTGGCCTCCTCCACATGGCTTGAAGTCTCTTGCCCATAGTCCCTCAGGAAAGTAACTCTCTCTAGGTTTCTTCCCCCATGCTCTGCCGTGGTGGTTCTCCCCCATTAGCCCCAACATCCATTCACAGCCCTGCTCTGCCATGTGGTGTGCACTGGAGGCTGGTCCCTGCAGACTGCATCCTCTGGTGTACTGTACGAGCTTTGTCTGCTGCAGCTGCAGCAATCCTTTATTTCTTGCTCACAATGCATGCAGGCTGTGCTTCAACTTTGCCCTTGCTGAGCTCTGCTGAGCTAGGATTGGCTCAGCTCCATGTGTCTTCCTAAACCTGGAGCCAAGTTCTGTCTGGAGGTCAAAGGCTTTCGTCTGCAAACCCAGCAACACTGCATCTCTCTCACCATTCTTCCATAGTCAAATCTTCTCTGATCTGAATTTTTCTGCCTTCCTCTTCCACGTTTAAGGACTCCTGTCATTACATTGGGCCCACCCAGATAATCCAGGATTTACATAGCCTTGCAAGAGAACTGTCCTATTTCACACACACCTAAAGGTGGGGGAATGATTCCACACCTCACTCAATGAGGCTTTCAGAAGTTGTGCTAAGTACAGACATGAAAATTAAGAGCCACCTGGACTAACAAAGAATCGCTAGCGGCAGAGCTGACGTTCATTTCACTTGGCATTGAATCCCTCAGTCTTCATGTTTCCTGTTGGCTTGAGGTTGTTCCCTCCGGACCGGAAGTAGAGCTCTCAGATCCTATCTGAACTTCAGCTTCCTGTCTCTCACTGCAAAATCCCAAATAAACTTGAGAGTGGACATGACTGAGTGGCAAGTGCTCTTCTAGAATTTCCAACCCAAAGAGGAGAGGATGGACCCAGAAGTTCTATCTCATCAAACCCCAACAGAACGTTGCTTTCTCTCAGTTGTAATAAAATTGGATAACCAGGTTAAGGCCCTCATGACAGTGCTGAGCTGGTCGATGACTGGGCATTTAGGAGAATCGCCACTGTACAAGGTTGAAAGCTGAGGCTTAGCTGTTAACTGAATTGCCTGAAGTCACACAGCTCAAGGGAAGGGCCCTTCACACTCAGCTTCCTTCCTTCCTTCCTCCTTTCTTTCCCTCCTTCCTCCTTTCCTTCCTTCCTTCTCTCCCTTCCTCTTTCTCTTCTTTCCTCTCCTCTCTTCTCTTCTCTTTATTCCCCTATGATGTTCTGAGTATCAACAATGCTTATTTAGGTTGGGCGATCAGAACAGAGTTGACGGGGCTTCCCTGGTGGCGCAGTGGTTGAGAGTCTGCCTGCCAATGCAGGGGACACGGGTTCGAGCCCTGGTCTGGGAAGATCCCACATGCCGCGGAGCAACTAGGCCCGTGAGCCACAACTACTGAGCCTGCACGTCTGGAGCCTGTGCTCCGCAACAAGAGAGGCCGCGATAATGAGAGGCCCGCGCACCGCGATGAAGAGTGGCCCCCGCTTGCCGCAACTAGAGAAAGCCCTCGCACAGAAACAAAGACCCAACACAGCCATAAATAAATATAAATAAAATAAAATTAATTAAAAAAAAAAAAAAGAACAGAGTTGACTCTTGGGGAGGTCATGAGGGGAAGGGAGATTCTTGGGTATGGTAATGTCCTCTTTCTTGACATGAATGTGGGTTACACAAGTGTGTTCAGTTTAAGAAAATTCATTAAACTGCACACTTAAGGTTTTTGTATGTTTCTATATATATATTCTTCCATAACAAGTGAAAAAAAAAGCTCTCATAGTAAACTGTAAATAAGGCATAAAGGGAGCAAGAAAATTTCCCTCTTATGAGCTCGCCCCTGGTGTACAAATACAGTTTGTCAACTGGTCTTTCTACTGTTAATTTTGTTGTTTTGTAGTCCAGAAAGATGATAATTCTGTGATGGTCCAGGAATCCCACATCCAGAGATACAGATGGATAGACAGGTCTTCAAAAGAACTGAAAGCACTGTCTTGAAGAGATATTCACACACCCACATTCATAGCGAAATTATTCACAGTAGCCAAGAGGTGGAAGTAACCCAAATGCCTATCAAAGGATAAACAAAATGTGGTCTGTACACACAATATATGTATACACAATGGAATATGATTCAGCCTTAAAAGAGAAGGAAATCCTATCACATGATTTAGCCTTAAGAGAGAAGGAAATTCTGTCACATGTCCTCCAACATGGATAAACCTTGAGGCCAGGGACTTCCCTGGTGGTCCAGTGGTTAAGAATCCGCCTTCCAATGCAGGGGATGCGGGTTCGATCCTTGGTCAGGGAACTAAGATCCCACATGCCGCGGGGCAACCAAACCCGTGTGCGGGCTCAGCAGTTGCGGCGCTTGGGCTCTAGAGCACCACAACTAGAGAGAAGCCCGTGTGCCACAACGAAGATCCTGTGTGCCGCAACTAAGACCCGATGCAGCCAAATAAATAAATAAATATTTTTAAAAACCCCAAAACCTTGAGGCCATTATGCTAACTGACGTAAGCCAGTCACAAAAAGGTAGATACTATAGGATTCCACTTCTTTGAGGTGTATAAAGTACTCAAATTCACAGAAGCAGAAAGTAGAAATGAGGAGTTGTTTAAGTTTTGCAAGATGAAGAAGTTCTGAAGATCTATTTCCCAAAAATGGGAATATACTTAACATCATTGAACTCTACATTTAAAAATGGATAAGATGGTAAATTTTATGTTATGTTTTTTACCACACACACACACACACGCACACGCACACAATTAACTGTGAGAACACCCAAGTCGCATAGATTTTTCGCTATTTGTATGTCTTAAAGACATAAAATTGCTTCTGTCTATCATGGTAACAAAGGAAAAAGATCACTAGGCAGATGTCCTCACTGGTCCACATAATTGGCACACATGTCTGATTCGCACACGGCACGCCGTATCATACACGTATTTTTTTCTCTTGGACGTTTTTTCAGAAAACATGCTGCCAGAAGATCAGTTAGTTGTCTTAAGCGGTGTGTGATGGCCTATTGATCCCACTCCTCCACCCTCTCCAATTCTCCAGCCACAAATTGATCAGGTTCGTAGGGATAGAATTGCGGGTCAAATTACGGCCCACCGTGATGCTCGGAGATGAGGAATCGTCAAGTAGTCATGTCGGTTGAGCAGACAACGGCTCCTTTCCCTCTGCGGTCTCTTGCTCTGCTGGATCATCATAAAGCAAAGGAGGTCCACAGGTGCCTGTCCTTGTGTGGGTATTCGAGATGCTGACTAAAGGGGACTTCCCTGGTGGCACAGTGCTTAAGACTCCAAGCTCCCAATGCAGGGGGCCCAGGTTCGATCCCTGGTTGGGGAACTAGATCCCACATGCATGCCGCAACTAAGAGTTTGCATGCCACAGCTAAGGAGCTGGTGAGCTGCAACTAAGGAGCCCGCCTGCTGCAACTAAGACCCGGTGCAACCAAATAAATAAATAAATATTGAAAAAAAAAAAAGATGCTGATGAAGGGATTAGGGCCAGGCCCCCATGTCTGGTCAGGCGGAAGGTAATGCACGCCCGGTGCCTGGCTTACGATTCCTGCCTGTGTGTCCCTTGCCCATGAGGGGCCACCCTCGTGGGACTCTCAAGGAATTTCCTTTCTCTTCCCTTTCTTTTCTGAGTGCTGAAGATTTCGCTCCTGAAAGCTTCTCGTGGTTCCTCCTCACCTAGTTCCCCTGCTCTCCGAAGGGCAGTTTAGGTACTTAACTGTGTTTTTCTATCAAGCATGAGTGTTGTGCATGACTACTAGGATGGCTATAATGAAAACAAACAGAAAATAGCAAGTGTTGGCCAGGATGTGGAGAAATGGGAACCCTAGCACACTGTTGATGGGAATGTAAAATGGTGCAGCTGCTGTGGGAAACAGTTGGTGGTGCCTAAAAAAGTTAAATATAGAGTTACCATATGACCCAATAATTCAACCTCTAGGTATAAACCCTGAAGCAGGAACCCAAACAGATACTGAACACCAACATTAACTGCAGCATTATTCACAATAGCCGAAAGGTACAAGCAGCCCAACTGTCCTTCAGTAGATGAGTAGATGAACAAAATGGGGTCTATCCATGTGATGGAATATTATTCAGCCTAAAAAAAGGAAAGAACTTCTGATTCACTCTTCAACACAAATGGACCTTAAAAGTATTACACTGGCTGAAATAAGTTGGACAACACAAAAAGACAAATATTGTACGACTCCTCTTATATGAAATATCCAGAATGGGCAGATTCATAGAGACAGAAAATAGATTTGAGGTTACCAGGGCAGGGCTGGAAGAGGAGGTAGTGGAGAGGTATTGTTCTATTGTTACAGAGTCTCAGTGTGAGAAGATGAAAAAGTTCTGGAGATATTGTACATCAACTATACCTTGGGACTTCCCTGGTGGTCCAGTGATTAAGACTCTGTGTTTCCAATGCAGGGGCCGCAGGTTTGATCCCTGGTCAGGGAACTAAGATCCCACCTGCAGTGTGGTGCAGCCAAAAAATTTTAAAAATTAAAAAAAAAAAAAGGAAATAAATAAAAAAGATCTAAAACTATACCTCAAGGGGAAAAAGAAGACATATACGATTACAAAAAAAGAAAAAGTTCTCAAGATGGATATCGGTAATGTTTGTATGACAATGTGAATGTCCTTAATGCCACTGGATTGAGGTTAAAAATAGTTACAATGGCAAATTTTATGTTACATATGTCTTATCACATTTAAAAGACAAGTAATGAGTGATGAGAACAGTGTTGGGTCAAGCGGGCCTTGGTGATGAAAGGTACCAGGAGACAGGCTTTCCAGGGCAGGCCCGGGGGAAGAGGGGGCCCAGTCCCTCCTCGGATGCCACGCCCGCCTGAGTTCTCTGCCTCAGCACAGTGGCCAGGGGACACTGGCCTGGCCAGTGGTGGCGTGCAGGGAGGAATGACCTCCACTCCTCCTCCGCATTCCTTACTCCCCTCATCGCTGGTGCTCAATCCTCCCCGTGTTCCTTCCCCACGGCTGCTGTAATTAATTATCACAAGCTGAAAGTGCCTTAAAGCAACACACATTTAAGTTCTCACGGTGCTGGAGGTGAGCAGTCTAAAAGGGGTTGTTGGCAGGGCTGGGTCCTTCTTCAGGCTCTCAGGGGACTCTCTGTTTTTCTGCCTCTTCCAGGTTCTGGAGGCCGCCTGCTTTCCTTGGCTCCTGGCCCCTCTTTCCATCTTCCAAGCCAGTCGCGTAACATCTTCACATCCTGACTGACCTCTGCTTCCATCCGCACATCTCTTTTTCTGCCCCTGACTTTCTCACCTTCCTCTTATAAGGACCCTTGGGATCTACTGGGCCTGCTCGGATAATCCAGGATAAGCGCCCCATCTCCAGATCTGTGATTTAATCACATCCCTTTTGCCACGCAAGGTCACAGATTCACAGGCATTGAGGATTAGCATATGCACACCTTTGGGGGCCTTTATTCTGCCTACCACACTCCTCCTCCCCCTCTACGCAAGCTCGTCTTTCTCCTATGGGTTCCGTCTCCCAAGCTGACTCATCATGCCAACTCCCTGCCCCAGTTTTTGGACCTTTCAAACCCCCCATTCCTGCTGCTCCTGGCTGATCTGCAGCCCCTATGCTAGGAGACAGAGCTATGCCTGCTTCCTGAAGGTGCCTTCCTCCCTGGCCCTCCATCTCACCTGACACGGAATCGTGGTACAGGTCGATCTGAAATTCCAGGTTGGATCACCCACCAAAGGCATTTCTCCAGGAAAACACCAGGTCCCATACGACTATGGCTAGGTCCTCAGAAGAGTGTATCTATGGGAGGCTTTTGTTGCGTGGCCTGGGACAGCCCACCATTTTAGGACATTAATTTCATAGAAAAATGTTTCTTGTTCCAAGCAAATCAGTTAATAAGACACAGTGTTGGAAGCCAGCCTGGGTGTGTAAGAACGCTCTGCTGACATTTAGTATCATACATCCAAACATATGAAGCAAATAAATAAGATAACTAAGCAAATATAAAATGTAAAAAGAAGGGGGGTGGAAAGTTAGAGTCAGCAGGAGAATACTGCAGGAGCTTCACATGCACTGAGAGAAGCGGTGTATGCAGTCAAACAAACGGACAATTCAGAACTGCAGACGATTCAGTGGAGCAAGCGTTGCCTCTGACTTGCCCGGTCTTGACTTTTTTATGAGACGTGACCCAAGACGCCAAGCTCTCCAGAGCCGACTGTAGGCTTTCCGTTCTCCTAGCGGCTGGCTGACGTAGGACTGTGGTCCGCTCTCACTTGCCACGCTGTGAGGCATACACGCTTCCTCCCTAGCTGTCCTCCCCTCCCTTCTGGGAGCCTGGCTTCTCCCTGGGGCTGACAGCGCCACGTCCTGCTTCCCACCAGCTTAAAGCCATGTGTTCTCTGCTGCCTCTGCTCTGTCCAATCAGGCAGCCCCTCACATTCCAGAACCTTCCGACACCTTTTCCCTCCATCTTCAAAACTTGCCTGCTCTTGTATTAGTCCTTTGCTAATGGACTGACAAAAAAAATCAGCATAACAGGGTCCACCTGGGCAGGAAACAGGGTTTCCTGAACTGGACAATTTGAAGAGCGTCTCACACAGTGAGGGGCATGGCCTGGGGCAGGGTTTCTCAAGCTGGACCCCAAAATGTATCTCCCACAGAGAGATGCCTGAACGTCTCACTTGATCCCTTCCGGGGTTGAGGCAGGGTTTCTCAGACTCAGCCCTACTGACCTCATGGGCGGGGTCGTTCTCTGTGGTGGAGGCCATCCTGAGCATTGGGAGGCATCTAGCAGCATCCCTGGATAGATCTGAGACCCCGGAGCCCGCGGGTGACCTTTATATTGTGAGGATCTACCCGAAACTGCGGCTGCCTTCAGGTGTGGGGCCCGCCCTGAGCAGCAAGACATCCTCTACCAGCGCTGGCTTCACCGCTGCACGCCTCCAGCGAGCTGAGCAGAAAGCAAGCGACGTCGCAGCTCGCATGTTAGGGGCTGAATTGTGTCTCCCCCTCCAAAAGATATGGGCAGTTCCAAGCTCTAGTTCTCGTGAACGTCATCTTAGCTGGAGACCGGGCCTTTGCAGACGTCATTAGTTAGGAGGAGGTCCTACTGGATCAAGGAGGGCACTGACGCAGCAGGACTGATGTCCTTGTGAGGAGAGACGATGACACACAGACACAGACACGCACGGAGGGACGAGGACACGAGGACACCCAGGCAGAAGACCATGTGATGACACAGATTGGAGGGATGCGTCCCCGAGCCAAGCGACGCCA
Source organism: Balaenoptera acutorostrata (assembly GCF_949987535.1). Taxonomy (NCBI): domain Eukaryota; kingdom Metazoa; phylum Chordata; class Mammalia; order Artiodactyla; family Balaenopteridae; genus Balaenoptera; species Balaenoptera acutorostrata. The sequence continues at coordinate 6,945,626 of NC_080085.1, read as the reverse complement.
AGGATTGCCAGCAATGCCCGAAGCTAAGAGAAAGGCATGAAATGCATTTCCCCCCCAAGGCCCTCAGAGGGCATGGCTCTGCCACGACACCTTGATTCACACTTCTGGCCTCCAGAACTGGGAGAGAATAGATTTCTGTTGTTTCAAGTCACCCGGTTTGTGGTACCAGTTATGGCAGCCCTAGGAAACGAATATAGCATCCCACCCCTATTTCTGTGGATGGTACAGAATGTGGTTGTATCTCTGGCACACTCTTCCTGGGTCTCCCTCTCCTGTGCACTAAAGACTCAAACTTGTTGGCCTGGCCTCACGGCGGAAGCAGAGGGATGTTGGAGACCTGGGCTCAGAGGCCCACATGGCACTTGAGAGGTCAGGCCACTCAGTGAGTCCCTCAAACCTCAGTATGCCTTATTTTCTGTACCTGAAGCGCGGGTCCACTAATACTTCACAAGCAAGTTGTGAGGAACGTCTAGTGCCGTGGCCACCAGAACTGGAGCCCCAGGGGACCATTCCCAGCCTCCTCCCACTGCTGGTGGGAGCTCTAATTGAGCCCAGGTGGAGGGCAACCCTGGCACTGCTGAGGAAGCACCTTCACGTTAACATTGCTGGGGAACAGGAGGAAGGCCGGGAGAAGCAGTCTCGTGGGCAAAGGTACTGGGGCACAGAGTGTAGGCGCCAGTCCTGCAGACAGAGGTGTTTAAACGTCCCTGCAGCCGACCCTGAGGGCGGCTCCTGTCCCAGGTGCTGGGAGGCTCCAGGGAAAGGAGTGGAGGGAGATGGATCCCACCCCAAGGGACTTACCCTCCGGGTTGGGGGGAGGGGCCCCCAGCCAAGCCTTTGTTGCCGACCTTTGTCCAGGCCTCGCCGTGCGCTGGGTGCCAAGATGGGTTATGTCTCAGCCGTCTGGGTGCAGGGCAGGCAGCAAACAGAAACGAGAGTTTCCATCTCTTGCTGGGAGGCGTGCATGCCATGCACTTTGCGGTTAGCGATGGCACTGCCTGTGCTCATTCTGAAAGGACGGGTCAGGAATCAGGGTGAACTGACAGCGAGTCAGATTATCTGGGAGGTTGCCATAAATTCACAGGCAAGTTCTGAATGTAAAATATTTGAAAGGCTGTATTGTTTTAAGAACATAGAATAGCCTGGTTTAGGTTAATAAATTGTCATCTTAAGGATGTCCTTTGAGGGCTTGCTTTAATGAACAAATGAGGATAATTCATAATTAGCGTGCACTTTTTTGGGAGCACGGGGAAAACAATCCCAGCGAAATTAAGTACTAATTACCATGGTAGAACCCAGGAATATTTCTGGAATATCCAAGGTCACATTTTTGGATGCATGCTAAAAATATCAGCACCACAATAAGGGATAACCCAATTTCAAGTTATCTAATATTTATTACACGCATGAAAAATAATTTATTAGTTGTGTTAAAGAGAGAAGCACGAGGAAATGGTACCACTTAATTTACCAGAGCTATATTTTAATAGACTTTTGAAGACGCTTGTCCTGAATTAGTTAATTGTTCCTACATAGTCATTACTGAAAAAGCATATTAAAACTCAAAAGCCACATTCCTGTATTCATTCGTTTTCCTGACGATTAATTCGAAGGTAATTGCGTTGCCACCAGCATACGAACTCCTCATAGCTCATGTACAGATTTGCAACTTCCACTTCTTTTTCTCAGACTAGAATATATATCCCTGACCCTTCACTGTCTCCCAAAACTGGAGGCTTTATCTCCAAAGTCTCTGCTTCCGAGTTTGGAATATTTATGTATCCTGTCAATGCTATCTTTAGGAAATTTACAGCGAGGTTTTGCTTGTTGACTCAGAAAACCGTTTTTCTCTTTTAGCAGTCTCTCCACCTAGGGTTGCTTGTTAAGTAAGAGCTCCAATAGCTCAGAACTGTTGAAGTGCAAGACGCGTAGGATTTTAAGAGACGAGATCATAATTATACATTCCCAGGTCCGTGTGGCTGCAAGAGGCTCAGGGGAAATCATGACTGGGCAAACACAGATGTAACAACAAAGCCAAAAAAAAGGCAGGACGCTTGCATTACCCAAGAACGTGATAGCTAAACCAATGGTCCTGAAAACAAAAGATCAGCTCTTATTATTACGTGTATGAAATTGCACGTGCTGGTATATAGGCGTAAACAAGCATCATAGCTCCATGATCTGAAAAACAGATTAATCCAGTCCCTGCAATGTTTACTCTATTACAGAGATTAGCCAGCCTTTTCTTCACAGAGTGAAGGTTCACTCTGGCCCAGCTTCTGTCAAAACCATCACATAATGCAAATTAGTGGAGTCCAAATTTATCAGATCTTATTAATTATGAGCTTGCTGGTTCCTAGCAAGACACATACAAGGGATTTGAGACTCACCAACATGCTGAAAACCCTGGAAGTCGGAAAGTTGAATCAGGCAGAAAGGAAAAGGTAGAGTAAACGTTCATAGTTGGAAACAGTAGGGAGGCTCACCCGGCCGGAATGTGCTCAAGTGGGAGTTTCATATTCCAAGGTACTACCAGCCGGTGAGCTATGCCCTCTGTCTCTAGCTGGCTCTCTGCGGCAGTGAGGGTGGATGAGGGGGCCAGACTCGTGAAACCGGAAAGGGTCAGGACGGAAGCCCCAGGGAGCACGTGGAACTCAGACCTTGCTGGGAGTGCCGCCTCGGCTCTGGACTTACACCCGTTCTGCACAACTCAGTTCAAAGCCCACGGGCTTTGTTTGCAGCGCAGACCACGTCACGGCGAAGCACCCACCCTTGCCGTGCTCCACCTCACTGTGCGGGAGCCCCGTGGAGACGGCGAGCCACCAGCAGTGGCCGAGAGCTGGGAGCGTAGAGCCACTGCCTGGGGACACACCTGAACTATACACTGACCCTCTCGGGGCCTCGGCATTCTCATCCTTAGAATGGGGACAGGGCTGTGGTGAGGCTAAAACGAGGGCATATTTGCAGAAGGGTTTAGAACAGTGGCAGGCTGAGAATGAGCGCTGTGTAAATGATGTAAATGTTTGACAAGCAAAGTAGGAGCCTTGCTCTTGTCTGTAGTTTGAAGATGACAGATACAAGTGGGGAATCCTTCGCCGCCTGAGTGAGCATACAAGGTCCCCTGGTGGGCACCTCTGGGTCTTGACTGTCATGGGGACTGGGAGAGGGGCATGGCAGAGGAGGAGAAGGGGACAGGGTAAGAGGAGAGAGAGGGAGGGAGACAGAGAAGACGGAGAGAGAGAGAAGGGGAAGGAGAGTAGCCCTGTCCTGTATTCCTTCCTCCTGCCCTCCGCCCCTCGGCCCGTCACCCAACCTGAGACCCACTGGGCAGGGGCCGGCCCTCTGCTGGCCATATACCCAGTTTCCTCTTTGCCTGTTACCCAGTAAGGCCCAAAGAGTCACTTCTTCCAGGAATTGTGGGTTCTTTCACAGAAAATGTTGCAAACCTGAAGAATCCTCCAGGACTCCAAGAACACATCTCGAATGTCGGGTCCCGTGGCAGAGGCTAGAGAAGTCCTGGGGCAGTGACATGACCTGCTGTGTGACGGCCACCTACCAGGAAGGTTGGCCAGCTTTGTATCCACAAAGACCCTCTTCTTCACCCAAATACTTGAGCACCCAGGCTCACTGGACATGTCAGGTCCGAATCAAGTGGGCGGTGAGTGTGCTATACACACCTGATTTCAAAGACTTCCCCAAGGTAAAACCTCTCATTGATCATTTTTATACTGATTACAGGTCGAAACCATTACATTTTTGATATACTGGATAAATAAAATATATTCTTAAAATTAATGTCACATCTTTTTTACCTTTTAAACTGCAGCCATTAGACCACTGACTTTGGGGCACCTGTTCTATTTCTAGGGATGAAAAGGTTCTGCAGAGGAAAACAAGTCATCTCCGATAAGGTTGAACAAGAGTCCAAGGGCAGTTGGATCCTGAGGGCAGCAAGACCAGAAGGAAAGCAGAGAACATTCTGAGGACGTTTCCAATGCAGACAGCTCTCTCTCAGGTAGAACTAAGGGGTCGAGGGAGCAGGTTCCGCCTCCTGCAAAGACAGCAACGGTAGGCACCTCACCTGCACACTCTCTTCGGAAGCTCCTGGAGAATGTGTTTCTGAAACGCGAAGTAGTAAACCGAGAACGGGGAACACAAGGAGACCAGGAGGCGAAGAGCCAGTGCAGGAGAGAGGCTGGGGTGTTTCAGCACAAGCCGTGTGCTGGTTTCCAGATCAAATCAGTGCGTTGCAGAGCAGGCAGGCGAAGCGGTGGTCTCTGCATGGGAAAAACGAGGATGGTTAGGTTACTTAATGTGTCTGAGCATTTGGGGGAGTCATCAATGGACACTGCAAAGCATGTGGAAAAAACTGGCATACATCCCTAGAAAACTAAGCAATGGCACACGACAGGTTTTAATTCCAGAAAATATTCAGAGCTCAACAAGAAAGGAAATGTAATCATAGCTTGCCATTTGGATTAGCAGAGAACATAGGAAGCCGTAATAATACAAAGACTAGGGACTTTCCTCATGGTGCAGTGGTCCCCAATGCAGGGGACACGGGTTCGATCCCTGGTCCGGGGAGGTCCCACATGCCGCGGAGCAGCTAAGCCCGGGCGCCACAACTACTGAGCCTGCGCTCTAGAGCACACAAGCCACAACTACTGAGCCTGTGCACCACAACTACTGAGCCCGCGCGCCTAGAGCCCGTGCTCCACAACAAGAGAAGCCACCGCAATGAGAAGCCCGCGCACCGCAACCAAGAGTAGCCCCCGCTCACCACAACTAGAGAAAGCCCGCGTGCAGCAACGAAGACACAACGCAGCCAAAAATAAATAAATAAACAAATACATTTATAAAAAAATAATACAAAGACTATATAAACAAAAATCATAACATCTAAGTTGAGGAGCTGGAGGGAGTTGAACTGGGGTGGTTACACCAGCCAAATCCCCAGGTACCATCATAGAAGTTGACTGAAATGAACAAATCAAGAAATAACAGCATGTGCATATTATTAGTACTTAGAAATATGGAGAGAAATTCTAGAAGAAACAGGTAGGAATGGAAAGTTGTTGCTTGGGGTGGGTGAATGGGATGGGGGTGAGGAGAGATGGAGCGGGGCATTGAGCGTTAGTCGTTTTGACTGAATTACATGCGAGCTTTAGTTTGATTTAATACTTTTTTTTTCAAGTACAAGGAGATTCCTCGCCAGCTGAGCTACCTTGTATGAAATGAAATGTCACCAGAATTTGAGTCTTTATGGTGTGATTTTCCTCATACAACATAAAGGAGCAAGTTTCAAAAATATGCTACCCTTGGGCTTCCCTGGTTGCGCAGTGGTTAAGAATCCTCCTGCCAATGCAGGAGACATGGATTCGAGCCCTGGTCCGGGAAGATCCCATATGCCACGGAGCAGCTAAGCCCGTGCGCCACAACTACTGAGCCTGTGCTCTAGAGCCCACGAGCCACAACTACTGAGCCCGCGCGCCTAGAGGCTGTGCTCCGCGACAAGAGAAGCCACCTCAATGAGAAGCCCGCGCACCACAACGAAGAGTAACCCCCGCTTGCCACAGCTAGAGAAAGCCTGTGTGCAACAACGAAGACCCAACGCAGCCAAAAAAAAAAAAAAAAAGCTACCCTTGCAAACGAATTTCCCAAGTCAGTGGGTTAAGAGCATCCTCAGTGAGTCACCCCCGCCCTCCGCTCACCCCTGTCCTCTCCGCTTGGAGGCTGACCCAGGAGTCTGCCCCTCACCACCAAGATAGCAAGTCTCTCCTTTCCCTCCACTCAGCTCCTCCTGTCTATGCATTCTTCTCAGAACCTTTCCTCCTCCTGCTACTCCCCAGCTATTTAGGTCATTGTACCCAATTTTAGAGACTGAGGAGAAGACACTAATGCATACTTTGGCTAGCATTTGTTAAAAATAAAATGCTGGCATGCATATTTTAACAGGAAACAGTTTGGATCTGAAAATAGACACAGAGATGGGGAAGACACACAAAGGGACCTCTTTTCTCTGCTACTTATTTCATCAACTCAAGAAAACTTGTTGTTCACGGCAGCTATTGCCCTACCTAATTGCATCACCTTTTCCCCCCAGCTACATGTTCAGAGAAAGTGTTCGCACAACTTGGACTTCACAACGGACAGTCGGTGAGGTGGCAGCAGTACACACAGAGTCCTTGCTCTCTGCATTCTGGGGAAGGAATGAGATTGTGCCTGAATGGCAATGTAAACAGGGCCCTCAGTAAGCCTCTGCCCATTGGGTGGGGAAGTGGAGACTGTGGTGCGTGGCTCTGGCCATGCCCTGCCTAAGCAGCCCTTGCCAGACTTTGGCGGGGGATGCTGGTCTTCTTCCCCCTCCTCCAGGAGCGTGGGACACACCATCTCCTTCTGGCCAGAAGCAAGTCATTGAAACTTGCCTTCTTACTCAACATTGTTTTTCCCCTGGAGCATATAAATCACTGCTTAATTTCTACTGTGGGCAATGGAAACCAACAATGCAAACAAGACATAGTGAAAAATTAACCTTGTGGGTAGTACCTGCTTTTTTTTACCTACTCATCATCAAAGAGGTGCTGGTTTCAAAACGACCCAAAGCAAATGTGACTTGGGGAGAGGGGGGTTTGGGGGCCGTTGGGCCAGTCTTAACAGATGTCCTGTTCCCAAGCCTCAAGTCTCAGATCCGAGTCCAAGGTGGAGGAACTGGCAAGGAAACACTGCTCCCCATACAAATGTGGGTTTTCTTGAGCGATGCTTACTTCCAGCAGGTGCTGCAAAGGAATCCCACGGGACCCTGCGGTACATTATCCATGTCTGGGAGGAGATCTTGTTCACGAGAGCCTGCCGCATGAAAGCCTGCATTGTTTTCTAGACTTCTTTGGCCCTTGACAGATATCTCTTAGAAACTCTTTTTCTTTTGCTTTCTTTTTCTTTTCTGGCCGCGTTGCACGGCATGCGGAATCTTGGCTCCCCAGCAAGGGATTGAACCTGTGCCCCCTGCACTGGGAGTGCGGAGTCTTAACCACTGGACTGCCAGGGAAGTCCCTCTTTTGCTTTCTTAAAGCAAGAGCTTGAACCAGCTCTTACTGAACCAAGCTTGGGCCCCGTCGCCCGCGCACAGTAAAGCCCGTCTCTTGACCGGGGCTGTGGTGAAGGAATGCGCAGCCTTCATTGCAGGTACTGTGCAAGGAGTCCAAGGCAGCTAGTGCTCAAAAAGCCCGAATTCCCAAATGGGTTTCAGAAAAGCATTTTTAAAGCCCAGCTGAGGGAGGCAGGTGGCAGGGTGTGTGATCAGCTTGTACACAGTTCTCAGATTGGCTGATGGTGAGGTAACAGGGTGTGTCCCGTGGGTTAACATTATCATTCCTTAGGCTCTAGTAGGCCCCGGGGGCTATGGGCTCATGGTCACCAAGTAGCTAGCTCTTCCATTTGGTGGGGGCTTAGCATCTGTAAAACAACTCAGGAAGGTGCATCAAGTACTGTTATCTAGGTACTTCAGAGAGGAGCTACAGCAGAGAATGAATATGGGGGAGGGGTCTGTCCCAGGAAGGCCCCAGAGGGTCCTGCTCGGTTACACAAACACCTGTTTGCAGAGAAAGTTTGTCTTCCGCCCCTCCTTGCCCCATAGGAAAGACTTATTTCTAATCTAGATTTCTTGCATAAACAGAAGAGATTGAATAATAGTCACTGAAGCCAGGGTGTTCCCTGCCTTTGGGGGCTAACGGTACGTCTCGTCAGGAACCCAAACAGTTGGTGCACACCAGTGGTTTGCTCTGGAACTGGAATAGGGGGACAAACGTAAAATCATTCAACTTTGCTGGATCCCGCTCTGGAAATCTGGACAACAGCAGTCACCCCTGGGCATTTATCACAGAGAAATGAAAACTGAGGTTCACACAGACACTGGCCCACAGCAGCCAAATATGTAAGAGCCCAAAACTGGTATCAGTCTGGACGCCCTTCAGTGTAGACACACTATTTATTGATACGCGCAACAACTTGGAAGAATCTCCAGGGAATTATGCAGAGTGTACAAAGCCAATCTCAGAAGGTCACATATTTTATGACTGCATTGCAGAACTTCCTGAATATAACAAAAGTATAGAGATGGAAACCAGATCATTGGCTGCCAGGGGCTGGGGAAGAAGGGGGATGTGAGAGTAAAGAGATGACATGGGGATTTCCCTCGTGGTGATGGAAGAGTTCTGTGTCTTGATAGTGGCGGTGTTATACAAATGTAAAAGTGGTACAACTTCATACAGTTACACACAATGACACACCCATTTCACGAGTGGCACAAAAAAATGTGAAATCCGAGTAAGGACTGTAGGCTAGTTCATTGTATTTTGCCTTTGTCGATTCCCTGGCTTTGATAACGTGCCATGGTTTTATGTGAGATGCTGCCATTGGGGAAAAAAGGGTGATGGGAACAAGAGACTCCTTTGCATTATTCTCGCAACTTCCTGTGAATCTATAATTAGCTCAAAATACAAGTTATTTGGTGGTAAAAATATTGGCTCCTAGGAAATCCTCCGTGTGATCTGCTGGATTAGTTCATTCACACACCTGGTGACAAGTTCACCTGGAATGGATCGCGTGTTCTGCGCCTTCCAGCTTCTTATCAGGCAAGTAACAATACTTAGCCGGCAATATTAAGAGAAGCAAGTGCCTCAAGTAGCTTTGTCTAAAAATCACATTTTCTCTAAGAATCCACAATTACAGAGAAAGACACAAACCAAACACATGATGAAGGCACAATTATTCAGTCTCGGTCTGCTAATGGGTAGGGGCATTTGCGTTAAGACCGTTTTTCCTTTTTTAAAAAAATTAATTAATTAATCTTTGGCTGCTTTGGGTCTTTGCTGCTGCGCGTGGTCTTTCTCTAGTTGCGGCGAGCGGGGGCTACTGTTCGTTGTGGTGCGAGGGCTTCTCATTGCGGTGGCTTCTTTTGTTGCGGAGCACCGGCTCTAGGTGCGTGGGCTTCAGGAGTTGTGGAGCGCAGGCTCAGTAGTTGTGGCGCACGGGCTTTGCTCCGCGGCATGTGGCATCTTCCCGGACCAGAGCTCGAACCCGTGTCCCCTGCATTGGCAGGTGGATTTGTAACCACTGCGCCACCAGGGAAGCCCACGTTAAGATCGTTTCTGCGTTTTATGTCTGCACCCTCCCTCTTCTGAAGCATGCGGTCCACTGTGGGGCCGACTGTGCCCGCCCTCACACCTGTTGCAGCCTCCGTGGCTCCTTCCTCCCCGGACCCAACCAGCAGCAGCAAGTTCAGACTCTCGCTCTATTGCATCTGAATTCTCAAGTGGCGGCGTGCCCTGCTTTCTTCTCCCTGACTGTGTGGCCAGAGATGCATCTTGGGAACTCTCATTGAATAATTAATTTTCAGTTTTAAATAATTCACTAGTCCTGGCCTGCATAATTGCTGCAGACCAAAGAATTAATTAATTGGATGGTTTTCCTCTTCCCCACTTTGCTTGGTGGGAGGGCCAGGCATTGCTGAGTGGAACATGACCAAGCAGCCTCTAACTAGGCCGTTACCTCAACAATGTCTGAGCGCGTAATGGTGAGAGGACAGTAATGATCACGAGCCCGCTGGGGCATAAAGCAGAGGTTGTGCTTTCAGCTGAAGCCCACAGTCCCTTCCCTGGCAGCCCACTCATCACTCCTGGATTATTTTTCGCGGGGAGGACCAGGCCAACTATAGGTAAGTAAAATCAAAACGTGGTCGCAAACCCTCAGTTTACAACAAGCGCTGGCAAACTGTAGCCCGTGGGTCAAGTAAGGTGCACTGTCTATTTCTGCAAATAAAGTTTTATTGGCACACACCCACTCCCGTTCATGAACATAGTGTCTCTGGCTGCATTCAGCCTCAATGGCAGAGTTGAGTGGTTGCGACAGAGACCGAATGGAAGGCAAGGTCTAAAATACCTATTCTCTGGCCCCTTGCAGAAAAGTCTGCCGACTCCTGGTTCAGAAGGCCATTTAAGCCATCTGTCTCTCCTGAGTTTACAACAGCTCTGTTAGGACTTGACACTATGGAGCTTCAGGTTTGAATAGGGTTTCTTCTCACCTTATCAAGGGGAAGGAGGGAGGAGAAATAGAGACAAGAAGCAAGAACCCCGGATAATCCCTGACTGGGGATTATTTGAGAGGAGGACCTGGGTTCTTGGGCAGGGAGGTGCGGGGGTTTGTAGGTTGGGGAGGAGAGGCCACGCACACTCGGAGATGTAAAGCACTCGTCATGGTGCCTGGCATGTGGTAAATAGCCGGGCTCTTTGGTTGATGTTATCGTTATAATGACGGTTTCCCCAAAATAAATTTTATCTTTCAGTGATGAGTTTATCAGATAAACTACAATTTTCTCTGTATTTATCGTTTGAACTAGAAATTACAATCCTAACCACTTGTGGAGCTGGAAAAGCTCGATCTGTGTCAGCATGGCCTTAGAAATGGGTAAGATGCCTGAAGGGCAGTCTAGCTTTTTTTTTTTTTTTTTTTTTAAAGTTTTACTTGATTTTATTTATTTATTTATTTATTTTTGGCTGTGTTGGGTCTTCGGTTCGTGCGAGGGCTTTCTCCAGTTGCGGCAAGCGGGGGCCACTCTTCATCGCGGTGCGGGGACCGCTCTTCATCGCGGTGCGCGGGCCTTTCTCTATCGCGGCCCCTCCCGTCGCGGGGCACAGGCTCCAGACGCGCAGGCTCAGCAATTGTGGCTCACGGGCCCAGCTGCTCCGTGGCATGTGGGATCTTCCCAGACCAGGGCTCGAACCCGTGTCCCCTGCATTAGCAGGCAGATTCTCAACCACTGCGCCACCAGGGAAGCCCCAGTCTAGCTTTTTGAACTGGTTGATGCCTGTCTCTCCATAGGGACTTAGGCCCTGTCTCCAACAGCAGAAAGCCGGCATGCTTTGGGATAAACACAGTTATGGAAAAAATGGAAATATTTACAATGCAAAATCTATACTGTCTCCAATAGCAAGCCATGCAGGTGTATTATTAAAAGCGAGAGAAGTGTGAAAAGAGCAAAATAATTTCTGAGATGTCTTTGCCCCGATGACCTGGTGCTTTATCTTTGCCTTCCCTGCCTTCCTCATCCCCAGACGCTCGTCACCTGCCCTGACTTCTTCCCGATGTGACCTCCATCTGCTGTTTTCCTCCCGTCACTCACTACTCCCACACTCTCATTTCCCTCCTGAATTCAATGATCTTACCTGGTCTCCCTAACTCCAGTCTTGTCTCTCCCTATTCACAGCCACACTGATCTTCCCAAAACAAACTCCATGGTACCATACTCCCTCTCAAAGAAACTGTGGTAATGCACGCATAACATAAAACTGACGGCTAGTGACATTCAGTACATTCACGACATTGTGCCACCTTCAGCTCTCTAGTTCCAGGACACTTCCATCACCCCCAAAGGCAGCCCTGCACCCACTAAGCAGTCTCCCCCCATTCCCCCCCAACCCGAAGCCCCTGGCAACCACTTACCCGCTTTCTGTCTCTATGGAGTTGCCAAATCTGGATAGTTCATGTAAGTGGAATCACACAATATGCTTTTGTCTGGCTTGTTTGACTTAGCACAGTATTTTCAAGGTTCATCCACACTGTAGCATGTATCAGTTCTTCACTCTTTTTTATACTGGAATAATATTCCATTATAATACCACACTTTATTTATCCATTCACCTGTTGGTGGACATTTGGGTTGTTTCCAATTTGGGGCTATTGTAAATTGTGTTGCTGTGAACATTTGTGTGCACATATTTGTTTGAGCCCCTGTGTTCAGTTCTTTGGGGTACATACCCAGGAGTAGAATTGCTGGGTCCTATGAGAATTTCATATTTAACTTATCGAGGAACCATCAAAACATTTTCCACTGCGGCCATACCCTTTTACATCCCCGCTCACGTTCCTTCATAAATCCAAAAACATGGCTTCCCATTGTCCTCTGAGTAACAGCCACATTTTTGACATGACAAGCTTTCCAAGACCTGGCCCCTGCCTACCTATTCTGCTCCACACATGGTATTCTTTGCTTACCACGCTCTTTCTCACCACTCTCTCTCATCTGTCCTATAGGCTCATGACTAGGCCTGGAACCCCCCCGTCTTTCCACCTGCTTCGGCAGTTCACCCTCCCAGACGTTCTCTACGAAGCCCTCAAGTCCTAGATAGGTGCCTCCTACGTGCTTCCTGACCACGGTCCTCACTGCACTGTCCTGAAGTTCCTTTCTATTTGGCGACTTTCACCCACTAAATATTGAACAGTATCCTCCATGAAGGCAGGGGTAACATCTGCCCTGTTCATGACCTTATACTCAATGCTCAGCGCAAAATTAAGGCTTAATAAATATCTGAATGAATTAAATTCCAACCATCACCCATGACAAACTCAGGACCGTCAAAGATGATTAAGGGGCTGGACACGTTTAATCCTGGATAGTAGTGGCCTGGTTTCTGGTTTTCAACCCCCTCTCCCACATGCTCATTTCTGTTTATTCATTATCATCACATGTCCCAGTGGCTCTTAACCTTATGATGGGGTACTTGAACAAGCTGCCTCTGTGATGCGATTGAGTTAGCCCAAATCATTATTGTTTAGTGAAACAAGTGTTGCTCAACATTTGCATGCAAAGGAAACTTTTAAAAAGAAGTTATTTGGGGGCTTCCCTGGGGGCCCAGTGGTTAAGAATCCGCCTGTCAATGCAGGGGACCAGGGTTGAAGCCCTGGTCCAGGAAGATCCCACAGGCCACGGAGCAACTAAGCCCGCGAGCCACAACTACTGAGCCCGCCTGCCGCAACTACTGAAGCCCGTGCGCCTAGAATCCGTGCTCTGCAACAAGAGAAGCCACCGCAACGAGAGGCCAGTGCACCGCAACGAAGAGTAGCCCCCGCTCGCCGCAACTAGAGAAAACCGGCGCGCAGCAACAAAGATCCAATGCAGCCAAAAATAAATAAATTTAAAAAAAAAAAAAAAGGAAGTTGTTTGGGCTGCAATGAAATACCGTGTCCTGGAATGGCTCAGTTATTGACCACACTGAAGGAGGGCAAGGATGTGGAGCCGCCAGAATTCTCACACAGTGATGGTGGGAATTTAAAATAACACAAGTGCTTTGGAAAAACGACTGGCATTTTGTTAAGAAGTTTAGAACGTATCAGTTCTATGCCCAGCAACTTTACTCATAGGTAGTTACCTAAGATAAATTAAAATGTATGTCTACAACAGCCTAGTGCAAGAATGTTCATAGCACAGTATGGAGGTTCCTTAAAAAACTAAAAATAGAACTACCACACGACCCAGCAATCCCACTACTGGGCATATAACCTGAGAAAACCGCAATTCAAAAAGAGTCATGTACCACAATGTCCATCGTAGCACTATTTACAATAGCCAGGACGTGGAAGCAACCTAAGTGTCCGTAGACAGATGAATGGATAAAGAAGATCTGGCACATATATACCATGGAATATTACTCAGCCATAAAAAGAAAGGAAACTGAGTTATTTGTAGTGAGGTGGATGGACCTAGAGTCTGTCATACAGAGTGAAGTTAAGTCAGAAAGAGAAAAACAAATACCGTGTGCTAACACATATATATGGAATCTAAAAAAAAAAGTGGTTCTGAAGAAACTAGGGGCAGGACAGGAATAAAGATGCAGACGTAGAGAATGGACTTGAGGACTCGGGGAGGGGGAAGGGTAAGCTGGGACGAAGTGAGAGAGTGGCATGGACATATATACACTACCAGATGTAAAATAGATAGCTGGTGGGAAGCAGCCGCATAGCACAGGGAGATCAGCTCGGTGCTTTGTGACCACCTAGAGGGGTGGGATAGGGAGGGTGGGAGGGAGATGCAAGAGGGAGGAGATATGGAGATATATGTATATGTATAGCTGATTCACTTTGCTATACAGCAGAAACTAACACACCATTGTAAAGTAATTATACCCCAATAAAAATGTTTAAAAAACCCAAAATACATCCCTCCCCCCCAAAAAAGAATATTCATAGCTGTTTTATTTCCAGTCACCAAAAACTGGAAACAGTCCAGGCACCTTTCAGTAGGAAAATGGGTAAATAAGCAGTGGCCTAGCCATGGAATGGAATACTACTCAGCACTAAAAAGGAAAGAACTATCGCTACATGCACCAACATACAAAGATGAATTTCCAAAACATTTTGCTGAGTGAAAGAAGCCAGTCATAAAAGAGTACATACTACATGATTTATGACATTCTAGGAAAGACAGATCTAATTTTTAGTGACAGAAGGCAGATCAGTGGTTGCTTTTGGGTAGAGGTTTAACTAGGAAGAGGCATGAGGGAATTGTCTGGATGATGGAAATGGTCTATATTTTGATAGGGGCTTGGGTTACATGTACATATGCATCATTAAAACTGATCAAACTGCACATTTAGACTTATGCATTTCACTGTATGGAAACTAGACTTCAATTTAAAAAATGTAAAAGTTATCTTGCTACTTGTAAATAAAAAGATGATGTATGTAAATAGCTGTGGGTTTTTTTGTGGTTAGATCTATGGAACAATTTAATCCCACAGGATCTGTGACCATGTTTTAGATGGTGATATTTGGTGGCATTCTTTGCTTTCTACTCTATGATCATTTAATTTTTAAAAAAATTGTGTTTAAAGATTAAATTTTTTTCACCACTGAAAATGTTGCTGTTTTTGAGTAGCTGAATAATTTTCAGACCATCACTCTTGTATGCTCATTAGAGCTAAAAAAAAAAAAACCCTTCAAAGTATTTGTGTTGGTTAGCTTTTGCTGTTTGACACACAGCTCCGAAATTTTATGGCTTAAGACAAACACCATTTATTTAGCTCGTGGTTCCTGGGCCAGCAGTTTGGGTTGGGCTCAGACAGGTGCTTCTTCTGGTCTTGGTGGGGCTCAGCGGCGCAGAAAGTTACCTTCCTACAGGATGAGTTACCCGTGCACGCCATCATCAGCTGTAACACCCGAGAGAAGGCCAAGGTTGTGGGAATCCAAAATAGGCATGACCGAAAGACAGAAGCGAAAAGTTAATTTCACTGTCTTCCCCAGCCCCCTACTTTCGGCCTTGAGAATAGATCCCTTCTCAATTTGGCTTCTCCTGTGAAGTAGGGTTGGAAACACTCCTCATAGTAACAGATAGCTGGTTTGTCCTCCTCGGCGCTTGTGAGTAGCAGGAAAGCAAGCTTGATGTATTACTGCAAATATGCAAGAAAACCCCTGTGGAGATTCAAGCCAGGAGCCAACACAGTTGCAGGAAGCTTAAGATGATGCCGCAACTCAAATAGAGCAATCCACTATGTATTTTTAGTAGATTCGGGTTTGATCATCACTGAACCAAAAAGAATAGAAACATTAAAATGGCTGAAATGAACCATCATTGCTTATTTCATATTTTAAGAAGTCACAGTAAGAAACTGTTATGTTTCCTTGTTAAAAACAGAAATTATCTCCCTGAATGCTTAGAAGGATGATGAGAAGCAGATTTTTGAAGTATCTTTTAAAATCTAGTTGGTTTGTTTTTATCATTTACTTACTATATGTAATAATGACTTTTCCATCCATTACAATAGAAGCAATCATGTTTAAAAAAAAAAAAAATCCATCCGAGACTACGAGAGATAGTAAGAGTCTTTTCAACCTTGCACGTGTGCACTGAGTTTTAATGCAACAGCTAATAATTCTGACATTCAAATTTCACTTGCACTAATGTAAAGCTATATTTTCTCTGCAAGGGGTGGGGCATCATATTTTTTTCAGCGACAATTAAAGGCTAACAATCTCAGTAAAATGGTTCTTCCAAAAATCACCTATCCTATAAAAGGTGGGACGTTGTCATGGACGTGTAGGGGGATTTGAATATTCCTTCTACGTAGGGGTTAACGAGGCAGATGCAGGGAATAGAGGAGGAGAAATAAAGACGGTTCTCTCCCTGCCCCCACTGAAAATCAATATTTAATCTTTTCTGCTTGAGAAGTCTGATCCAGTGAGTCAGGTAATTGAGATTGTGATGTGGTGTCCCATGTGTTCCCTTCTCTGGTCGCTCTTTTTTCCACAAAGATGTTGTTTTCTGAAGGGTCAGGTGTCTGAGCTGTAGAGCAATTGATTTAGCTTTAACATGCTACATTTATGAACCAAACAGAAAAAAACATTAACCGTTAATCATATCCGCCGTGGGGCCTGTACTTTCCCGTCGGCAGTCTCTGGGTGCTGGTGCACCCTCTCTTTAGACCGCAGCTGACAACTGTCTGCTAATCCCCACAGCCAAGGGCTAAGGAGCCCACGCTCTGTCTTGCTGCTGCACTGCCGTCATCTTAAAACGTGAATGGACCCAAGTCTTCTTCATGCCTACAGTGGGGCTCTAAGTTGGATAACTGTCCAGATCTGGGTTTCCCCAAAAGCGGACCCTGAGACAGGCTTTGAGTGCAAGCAGGTTGACATGTGAGCAAATCCCAGGAGACAGCTGTAGCAGAGTGAGGAGGTGAGAAAGGGAACTGAAGGTGGCCAATAAGGGGAGCGTCACCAAGCCTGCGAGCACCATGGGCAGCTGAAGCCCAATCCCCGGGGCGGGGCGGGGGGTGGGGGAACCTGCGGGGAGACAGCGTAGCTCATGCACCTCGGAGCTCTCTCGCTGCTCAGGAGGAGGGAGCTGGGGTATTTATACACTGGCTCCCAAGAGCCGTTTGCTGAGCACTGCTTCCAGGAGCCTCAACTCTTCAGCACGGCGGCTTGTCGCACACACGGGGGAACTTGCTCCTTTGTATGTGAACATGAGTGGGGAAGAAATGTGGACAGACCCTCACAGTGTCAGTCAGCTACGGCATAGCACTACCACGTTGGGCCCGCAGAAGCCCTAAGAAAGAAGTACTTCCCTGTGATTCCTGCAGCACAAAAACGACCAACTATAGGACTCAGAGGGGAAAGACCGGAGTACCTTTCTATAAACAGAAATGAATGAATATTATTGGTGAGGCTTGTTACGCAATTATAGAGTCCAGTGCAAGATGCACATTCTTCAGGGTCTCTGTTCAAAATGCTGGAAGAACGTACCTGGATGAGGGTGGGTAGGAGACTCCCTCCCTCCTCCCCTGACCACTTTACCCACTGCATGTGCCATGGAGCTGCCATCCTGGGATGGGGACGGCCACCAAAGAACCTTGCCGCAGAGCATGTCCCTGCTAGGGATGAGAGGTGCCCGTGATGGCTGGGGTGTGAGGTGGGGTACAGCAAGGGGCAGGAGGCAGGGGAGTGGGCAGGCAAGAACCCCTCCCAGGGCGTCAGATGAATTTTTAAAAACCATTTTTAAAACATAAACATCACTCATAGCTCATGAGTCGTACAAAAAATAGGCAGGGGCCTGAAGTTGGCTCCCAAGCTGTATTTTGCTGACCCTGTCATCGGAGAGCCTCAGTGCTTACGGATTCAGTTGTGGAGGAGTCGACAATGTGGGAGTGGCCCCCGAGGTCCCGGCAGTCGAGCTGTCATTTTTGCTGAGGCCATGATTTAGGCTGTGGATTCGGTGGGGCTCCGCGCTGTGGTGGGCCACTCAGCTGGAGACTGAGGCCAGCCGAGCACGGGCCTCGTGCATTGTTAGGTGCTTAGCCGCCCCCCTGGCTGCCACCCACCAGATGCCAGTGGGATGCTTTCCCCCAGTCATGACAAATGTCTCCAGACACGGCCAGATGTCCCCTGTGGGTAAAATCACCCAGGTTGAGAACTCCTGCAGCAGAAGGAAGGGAGGATGGATACTGAGACACAGCTCAATGCCATCCCTTGCCTGAAAACGGGTTCTCCTTCCTGTGTCTAGGCCAACCCGCCTTTCTTATTCAAGGTAGAGCTGTGCTGTTATTTCCAGCTGTGTCAGCAGTCTGGTCCTCGCGGGAGCTGTTCTGTCACGTTTTGGCACCGCTTCTGACCTTGCCAGCTCCATGTCTGAGACAGCCTCTTGGAGACTCTGTGAACTACTTATTATTCCCTAATAAATTCATTTTCTGTTTAAACTAGCCAGAGTTAAGTCCTACTGTTTACAACTAAGAATCCAGACTGATACAATCGGCCTCATTAAGATTCACCCATGATCTCCTTTTAAAACCTTGGTCTTTTATCCTTGGGTTAAGAAGCCAGGCAAATATGCTAGGAATAACTCACAAAGGCAAATTCCCATGCATGAGACCCATGGGAACATGTTAGTTTCCACACGAACTTATAAGTTAAATTCTGTCTCCGTTATCTTTTGTTTTTTCTCCCCCTTTTAGGACTAGTTGAGAAAGTTTGTAGGAATCAAAATTCCCTCTGGATCTCTACACATTTATTTATGCTTTCCTGTCCTCTGGCTTCCAAATGCAGTCCACGCCTAATCCTCTCCACTCCTCTTGTTTTCCTTTCTCTCCACTGCAGTGATACATTTCTCTCTCCCAAGTTTCTTCTGCCTCCTTTTTCTTCTGGCCCCATCTCTTCTCCACTTAGTTTTATCCTCTTTTCCTCTTGCTGCATCTTTTTCTTCTGCCTCCTCGTGCAAGTCTCCCGTAAAGCATACCACCCTTGCTGCCCACCCTGATCATGAGGTTGGAGGCTCCTGTGTTTCCATTCTCTTCACCCTCTGCTGCTCCTCTGAGGGTGTTTGCGGGACCAGCGAACGTTTTCAGCAATGACCACCTGCATGCAGAGGTAGGGATGCTGGGCCCTGAGCATAGGTGGAGAGCTTGGCAGTAACATGAATGGGACCTGTGTGTTCAGAGGGGCCAGGTTGCCTCAAAGCTCCACCAGCTTCAAAGAAACTGTCCTAATACTGCAGCAATCCTCCTCCGCCTCCCAGCCTGTGACAGCCTGCCCATCCCTCCTCTGCACTGTTCACCATGACTGATTCCTCTTAGGGAGACAAAAGGAGCCCTTGACTCCAATAAATGTTTCAAACAAACAAACAAAAATAACAAATCACTGATTCCCAGGCTGGTGGGAGGAAGCGAGGTGGAGGTGACATTTTCCCACTATTGTACTAACATGGATTAATTAGTCAGGTTAGCTGCTTAACACCTGGGAAGGTGTGGAAAGGCATGAGAGGGTGAAGCTGAGTGCAGTGGAGGACAAGGAAGTCTGGGGCAAAGTGGAGTGCATGGACTAGGGAAAGGGGGTCTGCAGAGGGTCAGGGGACAACCCTGCATTCTGAGAGGTGAGTCAAGGCTCTACGAGCAAGCGTCAGCACCAGGCAGGGCTCTAGGCACTTTACATATGTTATTTCATATAATCCTCACGACCCTATGAGGTAGGTTCCATCATTGCCACCTGTATTGGTTAGCTGGCGTGTCAAAAATGCTGTGTAACAAACATCTCCACAAAAATTTCTTTGGCTTCACACATCAATCATTTAATCTCCTTCGTGTGTCCACTGTCCACAGTTCAGCTGAGAGTCAGTGGATCCAGTCTGGGCACAGCTGGGTCAGGCTGGGCTCAGGTTTGCTCCAGGTACCTCCCTTTGTCTTTGAGCCAGTGGACTAACTGTACCGTGTGTTTCCCATAGTGATGGAGACATGCACGAGGGCAAGCAAAATCGTGCACTCATTTCGGACTTCTACTTGTGTCATATCTGCTCACATTGGCCAAACCAAGGTGCATTGCTGAATCTAAAACCCAGAAATGGGGAGGTACACTCTGCCCACCATGAGTTCAAAGCAACTCACAGAGCCCAGCCCAGTGCTGATGAGGTGGGGAATTATTCTCCTCTCGTGAATGCTGCAGGGGGTCGGGGAGGAGACAGGGTCGGGAATGAATTTTTTCCAAACTATAATCTAGCCTACTGCATTTTAAATATGTGGCCACTGAGTCACAAAGGGATTAAGCAATCTGCGTGAGGCCACAGAGTAAGTGGCAGGCTGGGACGTGAACCCCAACGGTGTGGTCGGAGAGCCTTCATCGCACAGCACTGTGCTCTAAACCACTGTACTATACACACCACATCCTGCCACTGTACCCCACTGCTTGCTAGCTTATGCTGCCTGTGGTAGCAAGTCTCCAAGACAGTCCCCGATGATCCTCACCTCCTGGGGTTCACACCGTTGCCTCAGCTCCTCCCTCGTTGAATATGGCCGCGCTCTGCGGCCCACAGAATACTGAGAAAGTGATGGTGTGTGACTTTGGAGGCTGGGTCATAGCAACCATTTCAGGGTCCTTGTTGGAGTCTTGGGTCGCTCACTCTGGGGGAGCCAGCTGCCCTGTTAGGATGCTCAAGCCGCCCTGTGGAGAGGGCCACGTGCAGAGGAACTGAGGCCTCTCCAGCACTGATGCACCTGCCAAGTCGGAGGGAGGTCCTCCAGCCTCCAGTCTTTAGATGCTCTGGTCTCCAGTCTTTAAGTCTCCCGCAGAAGGCCAAATAATGTGAATCCAGGACAAGCTGTCCCTTCTGTGCCCTGTCTGGATTCCTGACCCAAAGGAACTTTGACATGTAATAAATATTTATGGTGGTTTTACTTTCCTAAATTAGGGAAGGACTTATTATGCAGCAACTAACACACAGCCTTTCTCAAGTACTGGAGACATCACCCAGTACTCAAAAGCAGAGCTGAAGTGTGAACTCGAATACTCTGAACTCTAACCCGTAATCTGATAGCACACTGCCGCAGGAGCACAGACGAGGAGCTGGTGAAAGGAATCGCACGCACCCTGGGTGCTCGGTGGTTGGTGCACAACAGATGTGAAATAGATAAGGAATCTTGAAAGCTTATCTATGGCTGAAGACACTGAAGGTTTCAAAGCCCCAGTTAAGTCACAGAATTGCAACACTTGCAAAGTGTCTCCACTGCAAGATGTTATGACTCCCCCCTAGAATACCTCCCTCTACAGATTGCCTCCCAATCTACAAGACATGTGGCCAACAGCTCCCTTCCTACATACGCGTTTCCCATCTGCAGGACGTACTTCCCACACTCAGAAATAGTTCTCATTCATTCATTTGTGTTGCCTGCAAATAAGCATGTCAGCTTCCATCTTCCATTTTAATTTGTCCTTCACTTCATTGAAGTAAATCTGTCCCCGACTGGCTCCTGGGCATAGTCACAATTTCCACTTAAAAGACAGTTCTTGTCATCGCAATCAACTAAAGACACCATGGAAAGGAGGAGACACCAGCTCTCCCCCCCTGCCCTGCCCCCAACACCCAAAAGGAAGATAAGAAAACCCCATTGGCTTTTTATAATATTTTAGATAGTAAACTGATGCCAGCCCACAAATGTGGAAACCTGACAGCCTTGGCAAGGATTCTTGCAGCTGGGGAGGCAGACTATTCTAAATATAACAATTTAAAAAAGCATTCATCACTCAAATCACTCTCTCACCATTCACCTGTCTCCCAGTGATCATTCTGATATGTTGTGTCGGGCACAGCTTGTGATAAATGCTATGTACATACAGGAAGAAAGGTCCCCTTTGAAGCATCATTTGGAAGCTGGGATTGCTAAGTGGTCCAGGGACAGGCTGCAAGGTGATTTCCTTGATTCAAGCGATGGGGGTGGGGAAAGGTCAGTCTTGGCCACATCATCAGTGAGACCAGTCAGGAGCTTGATAGCTTCTGGAAGAAATGGTTTAAACCAACAGATTCTCCTGTCTGTGACTTCCTTGGCCTCAAAGACTCAGCAAGGGTGCGGGACTGCTCTAGAATATGCAGTGTGATTCTCTGTCTCGTACACCATCAGTGAGGACACGGGACCTCCGCGTGTGTTCTTTTAACGGGAGAGGAAAAAAAAAAAAGCAAAGCATAGCACACATGACGTACACACACTCCCCACACATCTGTTAGAATGTTCTCTGTTTTAGATACACATCACCGTGATAAATGTTTAGCATGTTTAAATGTTTGGATTTAATAGAAGACACTGCAGAGAGTCCTAAGTTAAATTCAGGAGGTCCCCAGGGGTTCACAGGTGAGAAAACCAAACTTAAAACATTCAGACCTGAAATATTTGAAAATAAGCATATAACTGTATGGGTATCGTCTGGCGTGTTATTTTAACAATCACTTGAATACTAAGCACATGCCCTTGCTAGGTAATCAAATCACGAGTTTACGCTCACGGAGACTCACCATGGACTAAGCACTTCACTTCATTGACTCCCCTAATTCTCACTGCTACCAGCTGGTAGGGAAAGGAGCATCTGCACTCACAGAAAGATTACAGAACCTGCCCAACGCCACATAACCAATAAACGGCGGAGCTGGGGCTCAACCCGAGAACGGCCCACCTCCAAAACCCAGGTTCTTGCACTGCCTGAAGCTGTCTCTCTCTCTTTTTTTTAAATTAATTTATTTTATTTTTGGCTGCATTAGGTGTTCGTTGCTGTGCGTGGGCTTTCCCTAGTTGAGGCGAGCTGGGGCTACTCTTTGTTGCGGTGCGCGGGCTTCTCACTGTGGTGGCTTCTCTTGTTGTGGAGCACGGGCTCTAGGTGCGTGGGCTTCAGTAGTTGTGGCACACGGGCTCAGTAGTTGTGGCTTGCAGGCTCAGTAGTTGTGGCTCGTGGGCTTAGTTGCACCACGGCATGAAGGATCTTCCCGGACCAGGGCTTGAACCCGTGTCCTCTGCATTGGCAGGCGGCTTCTTAACCACTGCACCACCAGGGAAGCCCGACGCTGTCTCTTTATAGGCATAAACTTCTGCATGTTTGTACGGCACTTTAAAATGCATCTCAATAAATGTGTTTGAGTTGATCATGCAATGAGTCACCTGCAAACTAGAATTCCTGCCTTTCTTTTTTGACAGTTTTACTCCCAATATATTTATTCTTCAAAACCCAGGTCAAATATCACTGACTGTGAGAAGCTATCTCCAAACCCCAGCCAGGACTCTGCTCTGCCCTTTACGTTCAGCACCTTACCTTTCTCCTTATTGTTGGGCTCTTTTGTATTTGTTTGCTTCTATGACCTCCTTTAGAGCAGAGCTAGTATCTCTTTATCTTTGTTGGCCCGCTGGAAACTTTATTTTAAACATCTCAATGCATGGAGGTATAATTAGTATGCAGTAAGAAGCACAGCTCTTTTGTGTACTGTTGGGTGGGTTTTGACACCTATGTACCCAATGTCCCAGTCAAGATGCAGAACATGTCCAGCACCCCTTGTGCCCCTTCAGGCAACCTCAGATGGGAGGTTATAAAAACTGTGTATTGTAAAAACTCTTCAGACTCCAACCTGTCTGATAGATTCTGTGTCTGTCGTCCTTACTCCAGTGAATGCTACTGGAATCCTGCTGGTGGCCCAGGTTCTAAAGCCCAAAGCCTTTGTGTCCCACCCTTTCCCCTCATCCTCAACCGGTGGCTCCTGATCTAGCCAACGTGGAGGAGCACCTACGTTCCCCCTGAGGCTCCTTGCCGAGGGTTGAGTCCTCGGCAAGGCCGGTGAGCGCCAGCTTCCCGAAGCTCTTCCTCGGAGCCTTGTTTCCTCTGTCCACTGCCCGGTTCACGGCCTCCTCATTGTCACACCGTGACTCCCCAGCCATGGAGCGGGTCTTGCCATCTCCTCTTCTTTCAGTACACCACCCCCAGGGCTCCCGGCTGCTGCCAGAAAGTTTCCACGTCTCCCCATTCGAGACCAACCACAACACACACAATAATGTATCCCTCAGCCCAGCTTCAGGAGATTTCACAATCTTAGCTCCAGGCTTTTTCTTTTCCAACTTTTCCTCATCTGCTTCCATGAGACTTAAACTCCAGCTACCCTTGGCCGACTTGCCTCTTTCAAAAGATGTTTTGTTCTCTCCCAACTCTGTGCCTTTGCCCAGGCTGTGCCCACTGCATGGAAGGCTGTTCTTTCTGCCTCTTTGGAAATCTGACCCACTTTCGGGGTTCTGTTCCCCCAGGTCTTTCCAGGTGCCCTTCTTCTGTTCCCCTACGGAGGGTCCCATCTATCCATCCACACTCCACCCTTGTACCTGCTGGCTGCTATTCACCTTGTCTCCCGGTGTGTCTACTGGCTACACTGTTAGCCTCAGGCCATGGCGGGACCCCATGTTGTTGTGAGAATAAGGGAGAGAAGGAACGCTCTTTCAGGAAGAATAGCAGTGTTTGTTCTGCTATGTTTGCTCTGCTTGTTTCCACGCTGTGGATACACGGGTGATCGTGTTTCTCCCTTCACACTGGCTGCTGGGAAGCTTGGAGCCAAATATAGAGTCCGCCTCTGACCTGGAGCCAAATATAGAGTCCGCCTCTGACCTGGAGCCAAAGATAGAGTCCTCCTCTGACCTGGAGCCAAAGATAGAGTCCTCCTCAGACCTGGAGCCAAAGATAGAGTCCGCCTCTGACCTGGAGCCAAAGATAGAGTCCTCCTCTGACCTGGAGCCAAAGATAGAGTCCGCCTCTGACCTGGAGCCAAAGATAGAGTCCTCCTCTGACCTGGAGCCAAATACAGAGTCCTCCTCTGACCTGGAGCCAAAGATAGAGTCCTCCTCTGACCTGGAGCCAAATACAGAGTCCTCCTCTGACCTGGAGCCAAAGATAGAGTCCTCCTCTGACCTGGAGCCAAAGATAGAGTCCTCCTCTGACCTGGAGCCAAAGATAGAGTCCGCCTCTGACCTGGAGCCAAAGATAGAGTCTGCCTCTGACCTGGAGCCAAAGATAGAGTCCTCCTCTGACCTGGAGCCAAAGATAGAGTCCTCCTCTGACCTGGAGCCAAAGATAGAGTCCGCCTCTGACCTGGAGCCAAAGATAGAGTCCTCCTCTGACCTGGAGCCAAAGATAGAGTCCTCCTCTGACCTGGAGCCAAATACAGAGTCCTCCTCTGACCTGGAGCCAAAGATAGAGTCCTCCTCTGACCTGGAGCCAAAGATAGAGTCCGCCTCTGACCTGGAGCCAAAGATAGAGTCCTCCTCTGACCTGGAGCCAAATACAGAGTCCTCCTCTGACCTGGAGCCAAAGATAGAGTCCTCCTCTGACCTGGAGCCAAATACAGAGTCCTCCTCTGACCTGGAGCCAAAGATAGAGTCCTCCTCTGACCTGGAGCCAAATACAGAGTCCGCCTCTGACCTGGAGCCAAAGATAGAGTCCTCCTCTGACCTGGAGCCAAATACAGAGTCCTCCTCTGACCTGGAGCCAAAGATAGAGTCCTCCTCTGACCTGGAGCCAAATACAGAGTCCTCCTCTGACCTGGAGCCAAAGATAGAGTCCTCCTCTGACCTGGAGCCAAATACAGAGTCCGCCTCTGACCTGGAGCCAAAGATAGAGTCCTCCTCTGACCTGGAGCCAAATACAGAGTCCTCCTCTGACCTGGAGCCAAAGATAGAGTCCGCCTCTGACCTGGAGCCAAAGATAGAGTCCTCCTCTGACCTGGAGCCAAATACAGAGTCCTCCTCTGACCTGGAGCCAAATACAGAGTCCTCCTCTGACCTGGAGCCAAATACAGAGTCCTCCTCTGACCTGGAGCCAAAGATAGAGTCCGCCTCTGACCTGGAGCCAAAGATAGAGTCCTCCTCTGACCTGGAGCCAAATACAGAGTCCTCCTCTGACCTGGAGCCAAAGATAGAGTCCGCCTCTGACCTGGAGCCAAAGATAGAGTCCTCCTCTGACCTGGAGCCAAATACAGAGTCCTCCTCTGACCTGGAGCCAAAGATAGAGTCCTCCTCTGACCTGGAGCCAAATACAGAGTCCGCCTCTGACCTGGAGCCAAAGATAGAGTCCTCCTCTGACCTGGAGCCAAATACAGAGTCCTCCTCTGACCTGGAGCCAAAGATAGAGTCCGCCTCTGACCTGGAGCCAAAGATAGAGTCCTCCTCTGACCTGGAGCCAAATACAGAGTCCTCCTCTGACCTGGAGCCAAAGATAGAGTCCGCCTCTGACCTGGAGCCAAAGATAGAGTCCTCCTCTGACCTGGAGCCAAATACAGAGTCCTCCTCTGACCTGGAGCCAAAGATAGAGTCCTCCTCTGACCTGGAGCCAAATACAGAGTCCTCCTCTGACCTGGAGCCAAATACAGAGTCCTCCTCTGACCTGGAGCCAAAGATAGAGTCCGCCTCTGACCTGGAGCCACAGAAGGAAGCCTGAGGGCTGCTCTTACTTCTGGCTTTGTCTCCTGTTGCCTCTCTTATGTTCCCAACATCCACGTGTCTTCATCTGTTTTCATCTCCTAGATGGGTTTTACTATGTTTCTGATCAGAGTAGTTCACTGGAATGCAGCAGAGAAAACACGACAACCGAGCCAGAGGAGGGACGTCTCTTTGATCCAACTGCATGCCACACCTCCACCCCAAGAGCCTAGCACAGAGCTTGGCGCATAGTAGAAACTCGATAAATGCTCAGTTTCATCGAATTGAAAAAGGGGGGGAGGGGAGGTGAATGGGAGCTCCAAATCATCAGTGAATGGTTTTAGTAAAACCCTGAAAATAAAGTTTCTACTCTAGGATTATTATGAAATTATGGGCATTGAGCTCACGTTAAGGAAGAGATTGCTTTTGGACTTTAAGATGTGCTGTTTCGCTCCGAGCATTATTCAGCTATGCAAAAGCCTGCCAAAGAAGGAGCCGTGGCTACAAGTACTGGAGCATGTAAATACGGAATGAATCAGTGTCCTGGGAGCCCTCACGTTTCTGGGGATCTGTCGACAGGCTGGTTGCTCTGTCACAACAAAAGGAAAACACAAAATGAAATTAATTCTTCTTGATATGCCTCTTTATACACTTACGTCAATCCCGCTGTATAGAAACTTAAGGTTTATGCATTCATAAAGACAGCACGGAACAAACAAAGCCCAGAAAATTTAAAGGCTGATAGAGGGAATTGTTTCTCCTGACCATGGCAGCTGCTCTCACTTTCTATCTCCCTCCAGAAAGAGCCCTCGGCCATCATATCCCGATAAGTCTAACTCTGCGTCTCTGTGTGGGTCTCCCTGAGTCCCTCGGGGTGTCTCTCAGATGCAGACGCCCACATCCCCCCGGGTTCTGACTCAGCAGGACATGACCGCACCAGCTCAGGAGAACTCGCCAGCCTTCATTCGTCAGGAGAGCAACACACAGCTCTCCCGCTGCTGAGACGCGCTTGCCGCAGACAGGCCAGAGGCCGGCCCTTCGGGGCGGAGAGCTGGAGGCAAGGGCAGTCCTGAGAACGAATCCCACCTGCCGTGCTCACCCCTCCCTCAGCCGTCGTCCTGTTCATCTACGAAGCCACTTAGAGAAACAGGGTGTCTTGGTTGGGCCCCCAAACGATGGCCAGCAGGTCTGTGCTCCGTCCTCAGGCAGTCCTGCCCCACCGGTGACATCTGTTCTTCCTATGGAACCTCCCAGAAGCAGAACTCACGGCGTTCACTTTGGTGTCCGATCCCTACCGCGGGACAACCCTACCTCGCAGACGCCTCGTGTCCATCCTGCAAGCGTTCAGCCAGGCCGGCAACACGCAGGGCGCCCCAGCAGGTGTGGAAAGGCAGCCTCCCGGTTACCAAGAATCATCTCCTCCCGGGGCAACTTGATGGGAGGTTCCAAAACTGGCCTGCATCTTGCTGTATTTTTTCCTGTGGGCAGTTAAACAAGATAACTCTATCCTCCTGTGGTTTGCATTTCAGTAAATTTTTTTAACCTGAGAAATAATGGTGGGGTTTTTTTCTTTTTTTTTCTGATTTTCCACAGACAAACATCAAATACACCAAACACAGCAACCTGCCTCTGGGAGCAGATACGCTTGCTTCCATCGCTTTCTTTGGCATCTTTGACCTTCAACCCTTGGCCATCAGTGGCTGTAAGTCAGGGTCTCTCAGCCTCGGCATAACTGACACCTGGGGCTGGATAAGCCTTGGTTGTGAGGCTGTTCTGCACACTGCAGGACGGTTAGCTGCACCCCTGCTCTCTTCCCACTCGGTGCCAGGATCACCCCTCCTTTCCCAGGCGTGGCAACCAAACGTGTCTCTGGACATTGCCGAATGTCCCCTGGGGGAGAAAACCACTCCAGTTGAGAACTGCTGCTGTAGGGGAAAGAGGCTGGGAGAGTCAGGGCAAGGACTGCTCTTTGAAGGTGGTCGTTTCAGCTGCGACGCTTTACAAAAGGCACGGACACACGCGCCTCTCCCTTAGCACTACCCACTTCCTCATCCTCTCCAATGCTACCAGGCAAGGTGGGGGCCACAGGACAGCAAGCCGCAAGAGGGATTTGTCACGCAGGCGGGCATTTGTCACGCAGAACTGCGTTGATGGATCTTCAGGGAATTTTCCCAGACCTGAGGCCTCAAGGTAGGAGCTAGGAGAGCTGGGGGGAGCCAAGCATGGGGAAACTGGACTAGTTTTCATCTTAAAGTAACTTAAGTCTGTGTTGCATTGAGAAAATGCCCAAATCGGGCTTTCATTCATGGTCCAGTGTAGCAGAACTTGTTAAAGCCTTTTCCCTCCTCTCTCTGGCTTATTATCACACACAAACGGCAAATGTCCTCAGAGTATCTTCTCCCCACTCACTGACCTCTCCCCAGTTTGCCCTCAAGCACGGCATTGCTCACGGACTCCTCTGTCCACCCCGTCCCTACATTTCTCTCCCGCTTTCTCCCTCCTCTTGTTCTTTGCCTTACAGACATCTCCTGCCTTCCAGGGCTGCTCTCACGATAGCTTCAGGCAGGTCGTAGGCTGCGGGGTGAAGCCTCCTGCCACCGGGTGGAGGGGTTTGGTTCTACGTGATACAAACTTTTCCCCCATTAATACGAGAATCAGCTCCGTGGTCTACTTACTGAATTACTGTGTTGTTTTGAACTCTGTATTAGTTTTCTATTGCTACCTCACAAATCATCGCACACTTATCAGCTTGAAGTCACAGTCGTTTATCAGCTCGTACTTGGAAGGTAGGTCAGAAGTCTGGGTACGTGCAGCTGCGTCCTCTGTTCCGCTCTCTCTGGGCTGCCGTCGAGGTGTTGGCCTGGCCGGGGCTGTGGAGCTGTGCTTCCCAGCTGAAGATGGGGTCCTTGCCCAGGTGCAACTGGGTGTGGCGGAATTCAGCTCCGTGCAGTTGTAAAGCTGAGGCCCGGGTTTCCTGTGGGCTGTCAGCTGGGGCTTGCTTTCGGCTCCCAGAAGCCACCCATGGTCTTTGCCACAGGGCTTCCTTCATCTTTTAATCCAGTAGAGAGACTCCGCCTCACCCGATTCCCCCTCATGCTTCAAATCTCTCTTTCCAGGAAAAGCCCTGTCACCTTTAAGGCCTCACCTAACTAGGTCAGACCCACTGAGGGTAATCTCCCTTTCTTAAGGGCAGTCGATCTGGGATTTAATTCCACCTGCAAAATCCCCTCAGAAGCACCTAGGTTTTAGCATGTGATTAACTCAGAGAAGCCGAGTGTATGCCAGGGGTCAGGAATGTCAGGGGTCACCTTAGAATTCTGCCCACCACAACCTCTAATATGAAAATGGTGGTCTCCTGTCACTAGAAAGCCACCAGCGTGTCCAGGAAATCATTGACTGATTGATTCATTCATTCATTTTGCTGACACCAGCACAGAACATGCAAGATGTCCTTAAGTAATATTCATTGACCTAATGTTTTTGAGAAGTAAATGAACTCATTCAACAAATATTTATTCAGCATCAGACTTTTCTAGGCATAGAAGACACAATGGTGAACTGTCAGAGTCTTGTTCCAACGGGTGACTGAACGAATGAACAAACACTGGGGACTTCCCAGACCACCAGGTCCTCACTGGCCTAGCTTCTCGTTCAGTAAACACTTATTGGTTGCTGACTTTTCATGAGTTAAGTCTGAACCTTTAATCAGTTCTTCCTTAAGGGAAATAAAGATTGAGTTTGCTCAAGGCAACTGATGAGACAGAATGTGGAACCAAGTATGGCAGACCCGTTCACCAACTTGCAGATTCCTTCACTGTGTTGTCCTCAGGGTCAGTGGAAGAAAGGCCAGGTGGTAGTTACTGGATCCCCTTGCCTTGACTGCGTGTGGAGGTGAAAACAGGGTGGTAGAGATATGGGCCCAGCTGGTGAGGTTCCGAGGTTCCTGGGCTGCCTGATGAGAATTTCTTCCTCTTGGAGACCCGAGAGCAGGAGACTGGGGACCTAGAAGAAAGAGCTGAGTGGGAGGTCCAACAATTCCTGTAAGGGGGGTCAGACGTAGGTCTCACTGCCTGGATTGGAGGCAGAAATCCAAGAGTCAGGTTGTGGAGAAGAATGGCAGCTGGATTGTAATTGTGAGCAGCTGTGAAGACTTGCTTTTCTTGGGCAGTTGTAGCGGGTGTTCGGGTGGGCTGGCCAGTCGTGAACATGAGCTCAGGACAGGACTGCAGGCAGGACTGCGTCTCTACATCTCAGCCTGATGCTTCTCACCGGGAGGTGACTGTGTCCTCACATCCCCTCTGAAACACGTGGCCACGTCTGTAGACATTTTTGGTTGTCGTCACAGGGGTGGGGGTAAGTTCCAGCATCTAGTAGGTGGAGGCCAGGATGCTGGTAAACATTGTGCAGTGCACAGGACGGCCCCCGGCAATAAAGAAAGATCTGGTCCCAAACGTCAAGAGTGCTGAGGCTGAGCAATCCTGTGCTAACCGGATCCACGTGTTGGGATCAATGGCCAAATGATCAGTGACCCAAAGGACATGACACTCAGTGAACTGTGTTGGCAACTGACACCCATTCAGGGCTCCACATTCAACCAGTCTCATGGCCACAGACACAAACTGGACCCTGGTCTGCTGTCATGAGCGTGTCCCATTCACAAGAGGGTAAACATATGACAGGAGACTTTTGGTTTCCTGTTCATCAAGTGATAATTCCTGTTACGTATAATTTGGAATACTGAATTTACAGTTTTTCTTATTTAGTTTTTGATTCAGATCTACCTTTTTGGGTGAAGAAAGCACGATTTTAGGTTTCAAAGCACAATTAACCCTTAGGAAGTAGGTTGTGAATTTTCTGGTTTCCTCAAGCTTCATCAAAAGATCCTAGACTCCGCCTTGTTGCAACACACACAAAATATTTCATTCCTCGTTCCTCCTGAAGGGAGTGCAGCCTGCGGGTCCAACGTCATCTTCCCTTGCGTCCTAACAAGCCCTGTACTTTAAGGAAGGGCTGATTTCTATCTAATGGTCCCAGTATACACTCTGGAAGCAGCATTTTCAACGAAGTCCTAGAGACTTTCCCCTTCCTCATCATCCACTTCTTTTATGAAATCAGGTTTTGGAAAGCATAATTTTGATTGACGTATGTTCTGACTCTTTGAGAACACACAGTGTTTTAAATGTGTTTCAAGTTTAGGGCAAATGCTATCTTTTTTGGGTGAGATTATGAAAATCAAAGACAGATGCCCAAACGGCGTGAATCCCTTGAACTCTAGAGAAGGCAGTGTCGGAAATAGAGCCCTTGACGTTTTTCTTCTACTTTATACATTTCCTGTGATTAATCCTTCATCGTGGCCTTGATGCCCTAGAGGTGTTTTAGAAGTGGTTTCCCAGGCTTAGAGAGACGGTACGGTCCTGCTTGGGTATGATGGCGGGTGGTCCAGTTTGGAAGCTGCGTTGCACAAGCAGATAAATATTGGGGCCTCAAAGGTAATCTTTCCAACAGTAAAAAAAAAAAAAAGTGCTGCAGGTCATCAGTCTCTTTTTTTCTTCTTTTTTTGTGCTTTTATCCTTGGTCTGTTTGGCAGTTACCCAAATTATAAGACTTGCCAGTCATTTCTGTTTAATAATTTTGCTTAGAAACTCAAGAAGTGCCCTGCACGCAGCCCTGTCAACAGGGAATCATTAACGCTGAGCAGACAAAATGTATATGCTTAATTGCTTTTATTGAAATAAACGCCCTGGGTACCCCCTGCTATTTAATGAGCACACACAGGTTCACTAGGACAGGACGCCAGTCACAGCTGCCATCTTTGATTACTCGCTTTTGCACTTGAAGGTAGAAACGAGGCTTGTTTTTATGAGAAATAGGACTTCACCTTTTTGATTTTAACCCGCACCCCACCCCAGCCTATTTCCCAGAGTAAAACGAGTTGGATTAACGGAGCAGGAATGAAGACATTTAAAACCTTCTTTGTTGGCACCTCTTTACTCCCCGTTGGATAATTGGTGTTTCAAGTAAAACTAAGATGCCGGCAAAGCTTTTTAGAGTTCTATTAGAATTTTAGTCAGGCTGTGGTACATTCCTGTTTTGTAGGAAAAACTGGAAGCCAGACCTGTATCCAAGCGCCTGCTATTCCTTTGTGAGAAGACAAGAATGTCAGCCTAATTGTCACTGAACACCCTAAATTTCACTACCTAAGGCCAGTCTTCCCTCCCTCCCTCTCTTCTTTCCTTCCTTCCTTCTTCCCTCCCTCCCTCCCTTCCTCTTTACGTGCTTCATTTAAAAATCAAGAGAACTGCAGCCCTACTTCAAGATTCTTGATTCTGGAATGGAAGGTTTCAGATGGTGCCTGTTGGAACCAAGGGGCTGTTCGTTTTCCATCAAAATCACCCGTTTATGAAGTTTCCCAAACTCCCAGATGCCAAACTGAACGGTATCTTCCCTGCCCAGCTCTGCTTCTTTTCCGTCTTGTTTACTGAAATGGATCCATCTTCCAACTAGTCTTCCTGCCTGACATCTTTAACTCACTTTTCAGCTACATCACAGTCACTATTCATACAGAAAAGTGCACACACGGTAAGTCAAGGCTCCCTGAATTTTCAGTCTAAATGCTCTCATGGAACCAGCACCAGATGAAGAAGCAAAACACCACCGGCGCCCTATGCATAATGTTTGACTCTTTTGAGTTGACTTATTCCAGATC
Organism: Balaenoptera acutorostrata; assembly: GCF_949987535.1. NCBI lineage: Eukaryota > Metazoa > Chordata > Mammalia > Artiodactyla > Balaenopteridae > Balaenoptera > Balaenoptera acutorostrata. The sequence continues at coordinate 6,912,905 of NC_080085.1, read as the reverse complement.
TAATAAACTCTCTCTTCTCCGTTTCCTCCTGGAACCCTCCCCACTTCTGGCCCATCTTTTCATTGGTGTCTCAGTCCCCATCTGTGCCCCTTCCCATCCTTTCTCCTTCCCACCATTAGCCTCAGGCTATATATAGCACAACCTGGAATGTTATCTGTTCCCGGTTCAAAAACCCACTCCTGCTCCCCAGTGCTAAGGGGTGAAAAGTCTGTTTCCTCATCAAGAATACAAGGTTCTTGGGACTTCCCCGGCGGTCCAGTGGTTAAGTCTCTGCCTTCCGGGGACTTCCCTGGTGGTGCAGTGGTTAAGAATCTGCCTGCCAGTGCAGGGGACACGGGTTCAAGCCCTGGTCTGGGAATATCCCACATGCCGCGGAGCCACTAAGCCCATGCGCAACAACTACGGAGCCTTTGCTCTAGAGCCCGCAAGCCACAACTACTGAGCCCGTGCCACAACTACTGGAGCCCGCACGCCTAGAGCCCGTGCTCCGCAACAAGAAAAGCCACCGCAATGAGAAGCCCACGCACCGCAACGAAGAGTAGCCCCTGCTCACCGCAACTAGAGAAAGCCTGCATGCAGCAACGAAGACCCAACACAGCAAAAATAAATAAATAAATAAATATATTAAAAAAAAAAAAAAAAAGACTCTGCCTTCCAATGCAGGGGGCGTGGGTTCAATCCCTGGTGGGGGAACTAAGATTCCCACATGCCTGCGGTATGGCCAAAAATTAAAAAATAAAATAAAATTAAAAAAATCCAAGGTTCTTGGGGACCTGACTTCAACCTGTATTTCCAGCTCTACTTCCCAGTTTTGCCTCATATAACTTATGACTGAGCCAAATGAAAATCCACTGACCTTATGACATAAATAATAACAGCAGTGATAGCTGACTTGTTGTAGATATTTAACACGCACAGGGCTCTTGATGAAGGTTTAACAGATTTTCACCTTCATAGCAACCTTATGAGAGAGATGCTATTATTAACCCCCTTCACTGGAAACTGAGTAACTTACCCGAGGTCACAGAACTGCATTTAGACTCAGAGGGTCTGACCTTGGGACTTGTGCTTGTAAGAAGGACGCATACCAGGGTTTTCCACATCTATGATTTTGCCCACGCTGTTCCATCCTGCAGGGCGTGCATAACCAACTTTTTTAATCCACAACTGACTCAGTCTGCAAGACTCAGCTGGTATGTTTCCTCCTCCAATGAGTTCTTCTGGTTTCCTTCAACTGGAAGTTGTCTCTGAATATCCAGAGCGTTTTAGCTGTCCCTCTGTGACACACATCCTTTTACTCATTCATTTAACAAACAATTGATTCTCATTATTCACAGTAGTGACGTTGTACAAGGTCGCCATGAACACTACAAGTGAAGACGGAACCACTGCTCCTAGGGGAAAGACAGGGTTAGGTTCCTGTGAGCCTCTGCTCGCAACATTTCATTCATCAGTACATAAGCTTCTTTTATGCGTGTTCCTGTTTATAGACACCTTATTTCATAAATGTTATTGAGTCATGCACACTGAACTCACGGCCAACACTATAACTCAAGTCTGGAGGAAGCTCATGTAACACACATATTTTCTCCACAAGCCTTCTCATGCTTAGGACACTAGACAGCGCTTCAGCATTAATGGGTCATTTTAAATGGTGAAATCATCAATAAAAAGCACAAAGGGCAAAAAAACATTGGTACTAAATAGGCTGTGAAAAACCTCAGCTGGGAACATGCTTGTCAAGCAACCAAAACATTTTCACCATTGTGTACGTGGCCTTGAATGACTGTGAAATAACCATGAGTATTGATTTCAATAAATAATTCTATCGAGAATCCATGAATAAAGAGGATGGACTATGTTTACTTCAACCTCATGTTACTGTTATTGAGTAAATGCTTCTCTTTCCTGATAAGTTATAATCTCCTCGAGAGAAACAGCTATGTTTTATTAATTTCTATGCTTCCCCCACAACTAGCCCAATGCCTTTCTCATTTTAAGTGCTCAATAAATTGTTTATTAAATTAACTAAAGAAAAAGGAGGAAGTACATACTGGTTCAGAGGTTCATGATGTAATTTCTTCACTGTAACTGGCTTTTCCTTCAGATATTTTTAGTCTACTCGATGGTCTATGCCTTCAAGACAGTCATGTGTAATTGTCCCACCACCTCAAAAAACCATTTCTTCTTATTTTAACACCAAAGATATTGGGGGTGAGGGGGAATGGGTATTTTTACCCCTTGGAAATGTGCTGCCAATATAAACAAATGTAAGGACATAGTTTGGGGGTGCTTTCCCCAGCTCCTTGTGATGTTTTAGGAAATCATAGCATGTATGGAGAGTGGACCCACGATCCTGTGAAGGGTTGGGAGGCGGTGGCAGGGTGGGACGGGAGGAGGGAGAACGGGCTCTGAGCCCCAGGTCGGTTTTAGTTGTGGCGGCAGCCTGGTTTTCACCAGGGACCATGCTGTCAATTTTCTTTTTTCATTATTCTTGGTTAATGCCTCCTCCTCGTGAACAAGACATTAATGTCTTTCTTTTACTGCGTTTTTGTCCTTTTCCATTTAATAAAGTTGGCTTGCCTCTCCTTCCCCACCACCCTTTGCATTTTGAATGGAATACAAAAATAATGAGGCTGTTTTGTTCAACATCCGTGAGTTTTAGCTATGTAAACCTTATATCAAATCAACATCTTTTCCTATTGCTGTAACACCACTCTCTCTACAATGATCATATGTGATTTTCCACTGCTGCAGGAGACGGGTAATTATTTTACCCAGCAAGAAAACAGGTAGCTTTGGGAGCAACTCAAGAATCTGATGTTCAAGGTTATATTTTGAGGACAGATATGTAGCCAGACGTTTCAAAGTTTAAAAACAATGCCCATTCAGGACATTCCATTCAGGGCTTGTGTCCAATCAGAATCCAGTGGAGATTTCTGGTTTTCAACTCTTTTACCCCATTCTTTACAGGCTTGGATTTTTAAAACCTCCGTATAGGAGAATGTGATTAGGAAAATAGAAATAAATACTATTGCAGATTGTAAGAACGGCCATGATCCTTCACTGCTACCTGCATGCATGCCCCTTTGCAATGACCCCCATCAATAGGTCAAACCTATTTTCCCTTCCTTTGAATCTGGCCTGGCTTTACAACTTGCTAGGGCCAACAGAATGTGACAGCAGGGACAACGTGTGAGTTCCAGGCCTAGGTGTCAAGAGCCCTACACCCCGCTTCTCTCTCTGAGGTCTGCCTTGCCTATCGGAGGGTGGCAGACCATGTGGAGCAGAGACAAACCACCTGCTGAGCAGCCGGTCTCAAGTTCACCTGCAAGCCAACTACAGATTCATAACTGAGCACAGCCAAGACTGAGTCCAGCCCCTCACCTGAATCCAGCTCAAAGAACCATGAGCTAAGTAAATGGTGGTTGTTTTCAGTCATTAAGTGTTGGGGATTTTGTTATGCAGAAAAAGCTGACTGATACAAATATTCTAAAGGATCTAAAATTTTAATCTAGTGAGCATACAAGAGTAGTCACCTGAAAATTATTTTCTAACTACTCCAAAACAGCAGTGTTTAGAGGAATTTTAAAAATTAAAAGGGCCTCCAGCAAGGACTTAATTATCAGGAAATACATACGACAAAGAGCAACAAAACATCACACCCCCAAACAATGTTACTATCTCCTAGGATCTACATTCTGTAAGCCAACAGGGAAGAAAGAGAGTGTGCAGAAGTTCTAGTGGAGGATTTTCTTTCAATAAAAATCGTGAATCTCCAGTAAGAACCTTTCTACATTGCTTATCTGTTTATGAACATTAAGTAAAATATGTTTAGCAATCCTAACAGGAATGGCTATTAGAGCAAAACCTTTCAAACTGGAATAGAGGAAATTCATATGAAATTGGTTTTTTTTTAAATCATGAATTAGATTAAAATCATCCTGAGCTGTTTTAATAATATGTTTTCACAGAGACACATTTTGGTCCCAATTACTTTGAAAGTAATCAAGAACTGTTTCATATGGAAGTGACAGGAGACTGACTGAAAGAGGCAGATATAATCGATTTTGGTGAAAGCCTGTTCACATTCACTGAATCTGACGTGTTCTGTCTTTAATCCCCTCAGAAGACAGAATTCTGGTCTTCAAGAACACAGGCAGTTTTATATTCACCTGTGGAAGCGTTTATGTCCATTTTAGGGGCTTGTGTGCATTGAGCTCTCGTTATTTTCCTAATGAGGACTTGAAACGAAAATTCATTCTTCTTTAGTAGACATGCACATAAAATTCAAAACGTCTCAATAGTGGGAAGCAACTCTCCTGCCCTCTCACCACTCTCAGACACCCAGATCCCCTCCTCCACTGTTTCCACACCTGGGTCGGTGTGTATCCGTCCAGAGATTTCTTTAGAGGGACAGCGGACCATGACAAGCATTTATGTCTGACCGAGAATACACGTGCTCTTCAAACCCCATTACCGTTTCTGTTTTCTTCGGGGCATGAAGCTAGCCGGCATTCCACCTCCCTTGCAGGTTTATGAGGCCTGTTGCCAGTCTTGGCCCTTGAATGCGGGGGAAGGGCAGTGCTCTACGGCTGCTGCGTTTCTGCGCTTCTGCGCCGGGAACCCCCATCTCACTGCCCCATGCTCTCTCTCTCTGCTTCCCTGCTAGACTGCAGAATGCAGATGCTGGCGGACGGCAGAGCCCAAGATGGAAGAGATCTGGGTCCCTACAAGCCTCCGTGAAGCACAACCTCCCCTCCCCCACTCCAGTGACTAACTGGACTGTCTCCTGACGCTAACCGGGCCGGTTTGCTCTCCTAGTCATCTTACCCTAGTGGTTCTCTACTGGGGATGCACCTTGCTGAGTTTCTAAAATGCACCTTCCTTTCAGCTGGCTGAACTGCAGCCCCATGCGTATTCCAGTAGATTAACACTCCTTCTAAAAATCTTACTGTTGGGTGTTTTATAACCTAGCCCCCTGGCTTGGCATCGATGGGTTAGTTGGCGTGACTTGGGTCCTTTTACGCTGGTCTTGCAGTTTCTCTGCAGCCCTGGAAGTCGGCTATTTTTGGCAGCTGTCCTTGGCTGACGCTCCCCTGCACCTTCAGATCCTTATGAAAAGTGACTCTCTGTGCAGACATCCAGCTAAGGCACGCCCTGGTGTACCGGAGAGCCTGGGAGCTGCGCTGCCAAACCAAGCCAAAAAAACCCCATCCGCCTGACCTTGAACTGGTTTACTATGAGTCTCTTTCTTATCCGGAGAATCTCCAAGGAGTTCTTTGCTTTGAACAGTGCATCCTCCAATCAAACACAGATTTCTGAGTAAAAAGAACAGGAGAGATGTTGCCGTTTTTCCTTAGGTACCCTATCAGGAGTGTTCCTGCGGAGTCCCCCGACACTTCCTCTTTGCTGACTCAAAATAATGATGGAGAACAAGAAGCGGGGGTGGGTGGGGGGGTGAGGTGGGCGGTGGGTGGGGGCTGGATAAGAGAGGAAAAGAAAGACCAATCACCCTGAGAGGCTCTGGGGAAGAGCCAAGTTTGTTCCTGCCCCTCCCACCCTTGGTTCGTTTGTTTGTTCGTTTCAAAGCTTTGTCCCATTAGATCCTCCAGGAAGTCTTGTGCTGGAGGATGGGATGTAGGCGGCGAGGGTATCATCTCCATGGAGTGTGTAGGTTACAAAATGGCTCTGAGGACCCCGAAGGCTTGAGGGGCTTTACACGCTGAAATGCTGGCTCCGTGATGCACATAGTGGGTTTCGCTTCCTGTACGTTTCCCCGAAACACTTGCCAGGTTGTCGACCGTTATCACCATCTTGCAGAATTTATGAAAGCTTCTCAGAAGTTATCGATATAATCTCTTTATTTTCTTCCTATTTTACCCTAAAGTTTTTTTCTTTTGCATTTAGGGCTCCTGGGGCTCTTGTATTTTACAGTATATTTATAGTTTAAATGAAATCAACACATCTCTTGTGGCAAAAATTTCGGGGAAAGAAGACAAAGTTTTGCCAGATGGGATCCTTCCAAAAACAAATGTGCTGATAGAACAAGGACCAGCTCCCTCTCCCGAGTGTCCGGGAGGTAACAGATGCATGGCTAGGCGAATGGCAGACGTGACCGGAAGGCAGTGTTCTGGACACTCAAAAATGGGAGCAGGGCTTCCCTGGTGGCGCAGTGGTTGAGAGTCTGCCTGCCAGTGCAGGGGACACGGGTTCGGGCCCTGGTCTGGGAGGATCCCGTGAGCCACAACTACTGAGCCTGCGCGTCTGGAGCCTGTGCTCCGCAACAAGAGAGGCCTCGATAGTGAGAGGCCCGCGCACCGCGATGAAGAGTGGCCCCCGCATGCCGCAACTGGAGAAAGCCCTCGCACAGAAACGAAGACCCAACACAGCCATAGATAAATAAATAAATAAATAAAACCCCAAAAGTTTAAAAAAGAAAAAAATAAGAGCCTCTCTTTAAAAAAAAAAATGGGAGCAAATGTCATCCTGTCCAGTGCAAATTAATTACCCCTCCCCCCACAAGAAAGATGTTTAGAACTACAGATGACGAATCTTGTTTAAGAAAGAATTTACCAAATTGGCAGATTTCTGTCTCAAGAATAAAACAATAACATTTCACAGGTGGAGGATTTCTTAAAGTTAAGAAAGTCACCTCCTCAGAAGACAAGAATGTGTTTCCCGAGCATAAGGTATCTGCGCTTTGAGGTTTCTCTCCTATCGCATGTCGGGATTGTAGACAGGGAGGACACAAAGGGCGTTTGTAGCTTTCAACAGCTGATTCAGGAGGTGGAGAAGCTAGGATGAAGCAGTGTAAGTAGCTCCTGCATGTGCTCCTTGAACCCAGAACGGCTGGAGAGGCGAGTTTAGGGCCAGGAGCCGGGCACCCACACCCTCAGAGTTTTGCTGCATGACTCCGCGCCTCTGTGGCAGCTGGGGACGCCTTTAGACACCGTGTGTCTGTGGCCTGGTATTCCCGCCAAGGCTGTCTAAGAACGAGCGCAGCAGCTAGAACACGAGGGGGCTCACGCCACTCCTAGGAGGAGCGCGTGCTGCCCACGATGGCCTGGGGCCAGTCGGAGCCACGTTTCACTGGGCAGTGCTTCTCCAGGCGTGGGCGCGTCAGGCCACCCGGGGTGTTTGTTACAAAGGCGGACGCCCAGGATGTCAGCCCTGGAGCTCTGGTCCTTGGGGCTGGGCAGATCCCAGTGCAGGAGGTTCAAGGTCTGCATGCCAAGAAACCCTGGCCGAGAAGTGACAGATTCCGGTGATAATCCTTTACCATCACGCTTTCCTACTTATTCCACACTTCTTAGGCCCTTTCAAACTCCAGGCAAGTGATTTCATTATATTTTGAGCAAGGGACAACCTCATTTTGTGAAATGTATGTATTTTGGGCACAACAAATCCTCAGTTCTTTTTTGGCTGTTTTACAAATCAATCAAGAAATATATGCCAGGAACTACAAAAAAAGGAGGCTGATTTTTAAAAAATGTACACTGTATGTTTTCACTGTATAGAGACTAACGATGTGAAAAAGGAATTTGGCAACCGAGAAGAGCAAAAGTGCTTGAAATGCTAATTCTGTTTCTAATAGAAGGAATTGTTTGGGCAACTGGTTATTGCAGCATCTTGTGATTTGGAAAATGTCTTCTTTATCCTTTACTTAGTTATGTCAAAGACTGGCTGACGCTTTAGGGGTAGGCAGGGCCAGCTTCATGGCTGTGTGACACTCCAGTGGCACAAGGCCCCATGCTCACATGGGGTCCTGGTTTGGGGTTTAATCCTCTGAAATTGCCATACTGACAGCGGTAATAATTTTATCTTTGAGTGTGTGACTTGAAAGTGAAGTCCGAGGATAACGGAGCGTGCAGCTGGGGCCGGGAGGCTCCCCGGGGAGGGGGCTCTCTGTAGCCCACTTGCCCGTCCCCACCCAGGACTGCTGCCGCCCTCTGCCCTGCGTGCGGGGCGGTGGCTGGGGTCATCAGACGTGCCCCACTTGCTGAGTCACGGTACCCCAGCACCTGTGGGGGACAACCTGTGAGTGGCAGTGCCCAAAGCAGCGTGACATTGAAGGTAAAAACACCAAGACAGGTCAAGAGAGACCGCAGAAGCCAGGAAACTTTCTTTGTCCTGCCTCTGAACACAGCCCCCTGCATTTCCCTTCCATGCCATGCCCCACGCCCTGTGCAGCGGCTCTCTGTGTAGTCACACGTGGACACGTCTTCACACGGCAGTGTGCTGCACGCAGGTCCGAGAAAGGGAAACAGCATGACTCATTTCCCCACAAACAATTCAGGAGGAGAGAATCCAAGGGCCAGTGTCTCCTCTGAAATTCCTAACATAGTTCTAGAAATGTTGCAAAATTTTAAAAACTCCCCTGATGCTGTCTGTTTGGAAAGAGGCCTCATCATTATCTGTTGCCCCTGGTACAGCTGTGCACAGACAAGCTTGGGTGGCGTTGTGCCTCATGGTGCCCCATCATGCAGAAGTGACAAATGGTTCTCGACCCGGCCACATCTTGTCCCTGACTGCAGGCAGCTCTTCTGGCGCCTGAGGGTGCGTGAAGGCACGGCTTCGCAGAGGGAAGGGGTCCCGCGATCCCCAGAGAGAGGAAGCTGCACTGGCCTGGATGGAAGGCAGAATGGAAGTCAGGAGGTGCCCTGGGCCCGTCCGCAGTGGGAGCTCTGTGGACGCCTGCAAGGCAAGCGCCTGAACCAGGACGGCGGTGGGGAGACAGAACAGGCCAGGCCGTGCCTCTGCTAATTTCACTGAACGCATCGCCTCCCACTGATTTATGTGCCTTGTTCCAGGTCGTTCTTCCAGCAGGTCTGTTCCTGCTTTCCTCTTCAAGTACCCGGGAGGATGGGCATGACACTCTCTCTCCCACCTCGACAAAACAAAGTGCTGTTGGCGTTCAATAAGATTGAAAAATATTTTGAAAAAGTATATTTTTTAACGTAGTTAAAAATCAGCAAAGCAGAAACATATTTCTGTATATTCTTACATCAGTAGTTCTCAACTGGGGCGATTTTGCTCCCCGCAGGGGACGTGTACAGTGTCTGGAGACACTGGGGTTGTCACAGCTAGGAGCAGGGGGTGGAACTGGCATCTGGTGGGTGGAGACCAGGGATGCGGCTCAGCACCCTACCATGCACAGGGCATGATCCAGTCCCAAAGGCCAACAGTGTTAGAGTTCACACAACTGAAAAAAATATTTTTTCAAAACATGTTCCTGAGTTCCATTCCCCCAGCAATAATCTAGCATTATTTCTTTCCTAGGAGAAGCCTCCATGAGTCCAAATTCAGCATATTAACTCACAGGAAAATGCCCCCCAAAAGAGAAACCCAGAGTTCTCCAAGTGCTTCTCCGGGGAACAAAGTGAAGAAACGCAGCGGCGCACTGGGGATCAGCAAAGGGGGAGAAGAGGGGAAGGAGAGCCCCAACCGTGGCGACACATGACCCTCTCCAAGTAGTTGTGTTTTTCGGCCGTGTCACGTGGCTTGCCGGATTTCAGGTCCCCAACCAGGGACTGAACCCTGGGCCCTGGCCCTGAAAGCCCGGAATCCTAACCACTAGGTCATCTGGGAACTCCCCTTTAAAAAAAAATTTTTTTTTTTGCCCCCTTTGGGTTTCCAGGTAGCTTTAAAAAAATTCCGATGGGTGGGCCACATCCCAGACCAAAGAAACCCAAATCTCTGGGGGTAGGTTTCCAGCAGTAGGCGTTTTTAAATTTTAGGGAACGTGTGATTTAAGTGTGGAGGTGAGTGGAGGCCCGTGAGCTGCCTCGTGGATGGTTCCTGGGTTCTCAAGTGAGAAAGAACGAGAGTTCGGGCAGGGCTGGCGATAAGGAACTTTCCAAAGGAGCAGAAGGCAGGGCGGTGGGGGGGGGGGGCGGCGCATGGGGGAGGCTTGAGGCACATGTGAGCGGAGAAGCCACACGGCAGGAGGAGGGGCCAACGCTGGACGCTTACCGCAGCCAAGGTGCGTGGAGGGGGGGAGCCAGGCCCGTGTCATTCTGAGGCCGTGGTATGGGCAGAGTGGGCCTTCATTTCAGAACGCTGCAACGCAAAGCAACCTTAGGCCCAAGTAACAAAGACCCACACTCCCCTGGGGACCAACCACTGGCGGAAGAAGCTGGTTCAAATTAGGGGGCCTGCGCGATAATGAGAAGCCCACGCACCGCGATGAAGAGCGGCCCCCACTTGCCGCAACTAGAGAAAGCCCTCGCACAGAAACGAAGACCCAACACAGCCATAAATAAAATAAATAAATAAATAAAAATAACAAAACCAAAAACTATTAAAAAAAAAAATTAGGGGGCCTGAATGGGGCTCACAGGGATACAATACTCTCCCACACGAGTTAGGTTGATCGAGGCCTGTGCAGATCCACCGAGCGCAAACCAGCCCTCAGCTAAGTACTGATAACAGGTCAAGCCTCTCCCTTCGGAGCTAAGTCGTCTGGGGACCTACACTGTCTGCACTGGATTAGCACTACAGAAGGTGAAGACACCAAGAAGTAGAAAGGAGAGGCAGGAACGAGGTCACCGTCGTCAGCTGCAGAGCATTCTCCTTCAGCCTCGTCTCAGAGTTAACTACAAGACCTGTTCAGAGGCTCCTCCTCTGCTGGTTACTTTGCTCGAGCTGAGAGAAGAGCTTCTCAGCCTTGGCACGGTGGCTGTTTGCGGCCAGATCGTCCTCCGCTGTGGGCGCTGTGCTGGGCACTGTCGGACGTTGAGTAGCATCCTCGGCCTCCACCCACCAGATGCCAGGAGCAACCCCCTGCCCACTTGTGACAACCAAAAGGTCTGCATATATTGCCTAATACCCCCATGGATCAGTATTTTCTGAACTGGGGAGGGAGGGTCACTCATGTAATTAGACAGTTGTGAATTCAATGGAGTAGGTGGTGACCAGCATTGAAAAAACGAAATGAAAGTGGATAAACAAGAAAGTTACAGGTTGTCACACATGGCAAGGGTAAGGGTGATTTCATGAGCATTTGGGTTCGACGGGAAATGTGCTTCTGGCTGTGGATGGTCAGGAGCACATTTCCTATCTGGAGAGAAGGAAAGATAAAAGAGCTCAGCTAAGTGTGGTGAGGTTAGCTGGAGGAAACCCTGCACTGTAGCCTCAGGAATCAGGGGTTAACTGTATAAATCTCCCGTGAGATCAACTCATGGAGTCTTTTGTAGGGTATTTGGGAGAGGTGGCCAAGCATACCATCACAAGGCTCCTCGGGCAGAATGCAGGAAGACAGAAAAGACTACAAGGACTGAGCCCAAGTGTATAGATGGAGTGATTAGGGCTCAGACCCGGCAGGATCAGGGTCACAGAGAAACACCTCAAAGAAAAAGCCAGTGTCTGGCACGGAGTTGCTCTACCATGTGCTAGTGTCAGGGTGGCCTATTTTGAAGATACTCTGTCTTCAATAGGTCTGTGTTAGAGGCCCCTTTTCACTTAGAGACAGTGTCTGCAAAAACTGCATTATATTACTGCCTTAAAAAATTCTTTTATTGAGATACAATTTACATCCCATAAAATCCACCCACCGTAAGTGTTGTTATTTCTTTGTATATTCTGAGTTGTGCAACCATGACTACAAATCTAGTTTTAAAACATATTCATCACCCCCAAAAGAAACGTGGCACTCATCACCTGTCACTCCCCATCTCTCCCCTCCTATAGCTGGCAATAACCACTCAGCTACCTCCTGTCTCCGTAGGTTAATCCTTCCCGGACGTTTCAAAGACATGGCATCAAATAATAGGCAGCCTTTTGTGTCCCAGCATAACGTTTCTGAGTTGTAACCACGCTATAGCACGAATCAGTATTTCATTTCTTTTTATGGCTGACTCATATTCCATTGTGTGGAGAGACCACATTCTGTTTATCCACTCAGCTGCTGATGGACGTCTGGGGTGATTCCAGTTTTTCTTTGAATAATGCTGCTGTGAACACTGCTCTAGGAGCCTGTGTGGACGTGTGTCTTCTTTCCTCTTGGGTGGCTATTTACGACTGGTCACACTATAACACTGAAGTTGTCGATTCAAAGAACAAAAAATTCACTATGTGAGTGTTCTGCAGAGATACAAGAACGCCTCTGGAATTAGTTCTCGACTATAGAACCCAAGTTGAGGGGTCTTGCTTCGTGAAATGAAAGGCTGTGCATTTTCCTCACATCTCTTCTTTTCACAGTCCGTGTTGAAGCATGGGAAAAAATAACCTGGGGAAACAATCTGCTTACAAAGTCCGTGTGATGGGTACCAAAAGAGGGAATCATTCAAACCCATCACCCCGATGTCTCCCAGGCCTGTGAAGTTTGTCATTAACAGGCGGGGACTGATGTCTTCTCTCGGTGATGCCTCCTTGCCCTACCATGTAATTTTGTGCGTTCAAAGTCATTCAATTTTTATGTAATTAGTGATATCCATCATGCCCCTAAAATGTGCATGTGTATATAAACAAAAACTGTGTACTTAACAGAATACAACAGAGGGAAAATTTCCACTCCTCACCATGAACGTTTTGGCTTTGCTGGATATCCCAGGGAACGTGACAGGAAGTGCTTTGGGACAGAGAGCTTCCCATCCCAGATGCTTCCGAGACCAGGGTATTCAGGTATTTTTGGTTCTCTCCAGTCACCTGACGCATGCTTTTTCCCCCTTCAGGCCCACCTCTTCTCTGATCTGACGTCTCAAAGGACAGGAAGCAGCTCTTGGCTTGGAAAATTTGCCAATGTTTTTTCTACCTTTAACACTGGAAAGCTTCAAATAGGAATACCAAATAATCCCAAAGCAAGCAGTCAACACACTTATCCATGGCAGGAGGAAACTGTAACCATTTTTTTTTTGCCCTGCGGGTTGCGGGTAAAGAAAATTACTTGTATAACTACACAAGGAGGTAATTTAGGATAAATTTCTTTAGGGTTGAACAAGAAGAATGCTCTGCACTAAGGAAATTAAAACTGTATACACTGGAATTTTAAGCCGTCATTAAAAGTATGCCTTTGAAAAATATTTAGCGACCTAAAAAAATAGTTTTAAGGCTAGGTAACCAAATCAGAATGCTAAGCTATTTAGACAGTGCGAGCCCCATTTTAATAAATTCACCTCCCTGCTACCCTCAACTCCCATGTTTGGATGGAACATTTTTTTCTGCAGAGAAAAACGACAGGCATGTCATGCACGCAAACATTAACACCGGTTTTCTCTGGGAATCTTTATTTTCCTGGACAGAAAACTGGCTATGCTTCGCTTTGTATTAGGAAGAGTAAACATCATTTAACATCTAAGCGGTAAAGTCTCAGGAAAGTGGCAAAAATTTCATCAGGAGGCTCAGGAATGAACCCGACCGTCTCCGATAACTTGGCGAACCCTCTCGCCACTACACCGTACCAGAGGCTTCTGAGGTTACATTTATGGGGCGTCTGATACTAGGCAGGCAGCACACAGCAGTTCCAGGGCCCAGCCTCCCGCGCGGTCCTACTGGGGGTTTAATTATAGGGCTGGGTAGTGGGGAGCGGTTCTCAAACTGTGCAGCGGGTACTTCACCATTTTGACATTCAGCAGAAATTCAGAGAAACCCTCCTGCGTCCACCGACAGGACGGAGAGCCCTAAACGTGTGGATCTGGCTTTTCCCTTCCCTGAATCCTCCACCTCCGTCCCCCAGTGCTACCACAAAGCACCCCCGGCCTCCAGGACCTTCCCCTTTACCTTTGGACCCCGCGTCCACCTATCCCCAGACCCACCCGCCAGTCCCCCGCGGCCCAGCCCCTCTGCTGTCCCTTTCCCGTTTCTCCGCAGCCCCCACTCCCCGCCCCGAAAGGCCCTAGGATCCCCGGGAGCAAACTGTGAGCCCTAGCAGTGTTTTGGGAGCAGAGGATTTAGAGAGAGCAGGGCCAGCAGGGCCGGCAGGCCTGGGGGGAGGGGCCGGGGTGGGGGGCGCTGCGAGTGCGCCGCTCTTCGAAGGTCGTCGGTAACTCCTTCCTGGCGGGGCTGGGCGCTGGCGTTGACCTCTTAACAAAGAACAGGTTCGGCCGCCGCCCCTCCCCCGTCCCGGAGGCCGAGGAGGCCACATGACCTTTCCAGGCTCGCCCCTCCCCCGCCGCGAGTGGCTGGAGGAGGGAAGGAGTATGGGGGAGGGGAGGGAGTATGGGGGGAGGGGAGATGGAAGGAGGAGGAGGAGGGAGCCTGCAGTTGCGGCGGGAAGGTGGTCGCAGCGAGCAGGAGGGAGTGGAGGGCGAAGGGAGAAGGGGGCGGTGAGGAATGGGAGGTGAAACAGAGGAGTGGGAGGAGGAGGGAGGGGGAAGGGAGGGGGAGGGGGAAGGGAGGGGGAGGGGAGGGGGAGGGGATGGCAAGTAGAGGAGGAGGGGGAAGGGAGCAGAGGAGGGAGGGGGATGGGAGGAGGAGGGGGAGGGAAGGTAGAGGAGGAGGGAGAAGGGAGCAGAGGACGGCGGAGGGACGGAAGGCTAAGGACAGGGGCGTTGGAACCCCATTCCGGAGACTCATTAGGATGTAATTGCCAATTTCTTTTTTTTTTTTAAAAAACCAGACTGTATAAATTTACAGTTTCCTTTTCAGCTGAAGCAGACAATGTTAAAACACATTAGATTTTCTGTTTCGGAATGCAAATTAAACATAGCCGAGCTTTTGGAAGGCTTAATTAAGGGCTTAAGAAAATATGAGATTTAAAACATGGATACTTGAGTAAGGCAGATTTTAGTCTGAGGGGAAATGTGGCCTTTTTTTTTTTTTTTAAACTTAAAAAGAAAATTGCTTAATAATAAAACGGCCCAAGCCTTCCTTGAACATAACAGGAAGTCTGCTTAAAAAAACATTTTTTTTTTTTTAAACAACCACTTGTTCACAGACTGAGAGGGGGTGGGTTTGAGGTGGAGGCTGGGTGCCCTGAGGCCCAGCAGCGGAGCTGCCTGCCAGGTCATCATAGAGGGACCCCCCCAAGCTTGCTCACCCGCCAGCCGCAGCAGTCCTGAGCCCTTCCCCCTCTCGTCTAGAGAGGACTTTCCTAAATAGCTGCCTGTAACTGGGTTCCCTTCTGTTCCCTGCTCCCGTCTTCAGCCCCAAAGCAAAACAACAAAACCAACCAACCAGAAAAGCCACCGCCTCCCTCCCCCAAACAAAAACCAAAACCCACCCCAAACTTTGCATCAGCTGTTCTTGCTCACGTTATGTGAACTTCGTGGGCTATTTTCTGCTCTTTTCTTTCCCTTGAGAGATATTTAAGGCCTTTAAATGCCATTCTGTGCACACAAAACTTAAAAATGGTCTGACACGGGGGAAAATTGGCAAACGTATAGTTCACAATCTGTTACCGTCACGTGAAGCCAGATTCAGTAAAAGCTCCGCTGGCTCTTTCTTCCAAGCCAGGTTATGCAACGTCTTAAAATCCTTAAAATCGTCTGGGGACTTGTCTGAGAGAGGAAGAAGGGGGAGCCATGAGGGAGAGGAAGACAGGATTTGGTTGCCACGTGTAAGTTTTTTCTGGGGGGGATGGGTCGTCGTGGGTGTAGCACATCTTTGGGTTTAGTAAGCTATATACCATTTCAGTCTAAAGAGCAAGAAGTCTCTGGCATTTTAACTATCTGGGCTTTGCAAATTGGGAAGGAAGAAAAAAACAAAAGGCATCCTATGAACCTGAGAGTTTCTGTAGGGTCTCTGCATCCGGCAGCAGAGCAGTGGACTGGCTTTGCCGGGACTGCCATATCGGAGTAGCACAGACAAGGCTGCTTAAACAACAGGAATTTATTTCCTCATAGTCCGGAGGCCAGAGTCCAAGATCAAGGTGTCGGCAGCATTGGTTTCTCCTGAGGCCTCTCTCCTTGGCTTGTAGACGCCACCGTCTTCTCCCTGTGTCCTCACATGATCTCTCCTCTGCGGGCGTCTGTGTCCTAATCTCCTCTTCTTATAGGGACACCCGTCCTGTTGGGTTAGGGCCTACCCTGATGACTTCATTTTAACTTAATCATCTTTTTAAAGGCCCCCTTTCCAAATATAGTCATGTTCCAGCCTACTGGGAGTGAGGATTGCAGTTTACGAATTTTGGGGAGGACACAACTATGGTCCTAATAGGACTGAGGGCTTCACACAGGAGGAGGGAGAGAGGGTGGCTAAGGCACTCCCACCCCTTCTGCACCCTGGCCTCGGGGTGCCCCATGGTCGCTCGGCACCTGGGCTGTGCAGTCTGGAGGGAGGAGTGGGTGGAGGAGGTGAGGGACCTGCCCGTGGGTGGTGCAAGGGCAGTGGCTAACTGCCAGACCTGGGCCCTGCGCCTGTACGACAGCTGCATTTTTAATTCTCTTTTCTGGGAGATGAGAGATTTTTAAAAAGAGATTACTTCAGTATTCCACCTTCACCGCAGCCTGTGTGTCATCTGAATATGCTGCTAGGGGTGAATTATTCCCAAGTAATATCTTTTTGACAGGAGTTGTATCTTATTCATGCTTGGGTCCCCAGAGCTTGCTAGAGAGCTGGGCACCTAGGAGGGAGCCTAAGGTGTATCTGTGGAATGATCATGTGGGTTTTCCAGATGTTAATTTAATCTGCATTGATCCTATGTACCAGGAATCACAAAGCCTTTTGTTGTGAAATGATTACTGGTAATTACTGAAGAGAGACAGTTTTGTCTTTCTTCTTTGCTTTAATTGGGAAGAAATATCCCTGCTGTGAATGTTCTGATGTTGCTGGTTTCCTCAAGCCTTTCTCAGGAAGGAGATGTCCTAAGGCTAAAAAGTCTGTTGGAGCTTCTGTTTCAGTGGACTTCATTAACACTCGATTCCAGTGCAGGGGTGACTGGAAGGGGTTGGTGATCTCAGGATGCTTTTAAATGAGCGCAGATCAGCCTTGCAGTTCAGCCGTGGCAGTGTCGGCAGAAGCAGAGAGGATACAGTGAACCGCAGACATAATTCTGGAGACGTTTTTGCTTGTGATTATCTTGAAATGGTCCTGGAGCACGGGCTGGCTTGGTCACTGGTAGGCGGCTTGTCCTTTGCCTCTGGGGGAAATCCATCCTGTCCTGGACGCTCCCAGGGCATTGGTGACCTCCCCCTGTATACACTTTAAGGAGCGCAGTGCGTTCTGTCGTCCCCTGAGGCTCTGGGGCAGAAGTTGCTGGCCACTGGGCGAAGCTGAGGGAGCTGGGTCAATCTGGCACCCTTCATTGTCCTGCCAAGCCGAACAATTCTAATCTGCTGCACCGCGCGAGCAGGAATCTACTGTCAGTAAGTCACTAGCAATTATATATCTGGGCTGATGGAAAGCTTTGACCCAAAGTTCCGTCAGGTAATTAATGACAGGCCAAAGGTTGGGGAAAATGGCATCACTCATTCTTTCAGTCCTTTTGCTCCCTTCTAAATTCTTGGGTCTTTTTCCGTGTATTTTGCTTATCTTGTTTGCCTTTGCACTTTATTTGGGAGAGGGCTGGAAAGGAAGTGAAGTGTTTGAAATATAGGAGTAGGAAATGAAAGGAAATTACTGCTTGGTGACAGCACCAAAGAAAGGTGGAAATATCTGTAGTGGACACTGGTGGGTTTTGTCTGCTCCCCTGTCCACCCCCTGTCTTATGGTTAAAACAAGTCAGGTTTCCTTTAGGGAACACATGGCTACGTGTTCTTTAGGGAACTCTCAGGCCCTGTGATATAAAGCTCCAGGGGTAGACCTGGAGACCAGGCCTGGCCAAACAGCATTTCAAATCCCTTGGCTACAGTGACTGGTTAGGCAGAAGTCTGTGACCCATGATCTAGAGACTCTAGAGACAGCCAGATGTGGGCTTTTGCTAGAATTTCTAACAAAGAGATTTGTTTGCTTATAAATCCATCTTTATCAGTCCTTGAGACTGAAGACAGCACTGAGGCACTGAGAAACACGGAGCCAAGGAGTGGAGAGAGAAAGACCATAGTAGGTAGCATTTTAGCACCTGGACCTAGCCAAGCCTGAATAATATTCACTTCCTTTTTTTTTTTTTTTTAAACACAATTTGAGTTGCTCATGCTTGCCATTGGAAAAACACATCCTGGCTTATTAGAATACTAACTAACCTCTGTTTTGTAGAGAATTAAAATGATATTGAATGCTACTTATAGAGTCACAGAGATTCCCTCCTTTCTTCTTTCACTATGATGTATGATCTATGGGCATAAAAATGCATTCAAGATCCATATGTTTTACTGAATAATAGAAAAGGAACAATCAGCGATCACTCAAGTCACGAAAGAGAACACGGCCAGTGCTTCCGTCATCACCACCCATCTTTCCCTACTAGAAGTTACCACTCTTTTGACTTTGGGGATAATCATCTCCTTGCTTTTCTCTGTAGCTTTACTCCACGTCTGCACCCTTAAACAGAATGAATTTTGTATTAATGGATCGTACGGCGTGTATCTTGGGGGTCTTACATCTGTCACTCACCGTTACAGGCCTGATGTTCCTCTCTCTGCGTAGCTAGAGCTCATTCATTCTCAAGGCTATCAGAGCATTCAGCAGATGACAGTGCCACAATGTATCCATTAGGGAGTATTTTTTGCACCCGATGTTTACAGTAGAGAATTCACTGAAGTCGATCAGTCCAACAGAGCTCATATTGGAAACAAACTGAAATGTTATGTACTGCTCTTTGCGGAAGCCTGATCTTGAATCAGCCCAGCCATCTGCCGTCCTTGGTCCACATCCAAGCTGCTGATGGCTGCTAAAGAAAAATTGCACAACTGAGTGAATTCATGTTACTACAGATCACGATCTTCAACCCCAGCTGGGCCCTCCTGAGAGCGAGTGATTCTGCAAGCCCCTCTTCAGCTTTCTATTCCATCCTCCGGTCCCAACTGCGTCAAAACGACACAGCTTTCTCCCTGCCCTGTCTCGGCATGCTCTCAGCGGATGACCTTGCCTGACGGTGGTCATTAGGTAGAAAGTCATTCATTTCTTAACTTGGCAATGATGACTCTTACTTGCATCCACACCCATCTTCCCTGCCATCTCTGGGGTCCAGCTGCCCTTCTTTCCTGGTAACGCCGCCCCCTGTGCCCTCTCTCCACTTGGTAGCTCTGTCCTTGGCTCCCACTTCCCACCCCCAACCCCGAGTTTGACAATGTCTGTGAAAGGCCTTTGCCTTAATAACCTCATCTTCAGCATCCCTGCCACACTCCTGGGTCTTTTCAGGTCTCATCTGGATTATTAGTCTTCCTAACTGGTCTGCGTTTTAGTTCAAGCTCTTTTCCTCTACCAAAGTCAGAATAATGTTTCTGAAATGCAAATCTGATTATATGAATCTGTGTTCATTTCCTAGGGCTGCCATAACAAATGACCTGTAACAGGTGGCTGTATTCTCTTACAGTTCTGGAGGCCACAAGTCTGAGATCAAGGTGTCAGCAGGACTGGCTGCTCTGGAAGCTCTGGGGGAGAATCCATCCCATGTCCCTCTCTCAGCTCTGGTGGCCATCAGCCACCTTGGCTTGTGGGCCCACCACTCCAATCTCTGCCTCCATCTTCACATGGAGTCTTGGTCTCTGAGTTTGGAACCTTCATCTCCTTTCTCTTTCAGGGACATAAGTCATTGGATTTAGGGCCCACTGTGAACCTGGATGATCTCATCTCAAGATCCTTACCTTAATTACATCTGCAAAAATCCTATTTCAAATAAGGTTGCATTCTGAGGTGCCAGGAGTTAGGACTTGGACATATATTTTGGGGGCTGCTGTCTACCTCACTATATGCCTCCTTGCTTAAAATCATCCAATGGTACCCCACTTCTCTTCTGGGTGTGAACTAAACCCCTCAGCCTGGAATACTTTCCCCAGCCTGTGCAGTCTTACCTGCTCTGCTGAGTACCCACATTCCTCCCCCTTTCTTAGTCCCTCCCACTCTCATGTCTTACTAAGTCTCTGCTCAGCAATGCCCTCCCTCCCTCTGGACTCCCCCATCTTTCTCCAAGTCCACAAAGTGCCAAGTGTAGACGCACAACTAATAGAGCACAGAGGTGAAAACCGTCCCCAAAGCCAACCAGTGCAGTAGACTAGAAACGTGTGAAGTTTTATATGGAATGTTTAATCTTAAAAAAAAAGAGTCAAAATATACCTACTCTTAAGTTACCTGTTGGTAGGGGGAAAAAACCCCAAAAATCTTCATTAAAGAATTTGATTGCTTATGAAAATGACAACTGCAATTTCCCATTACACAGAAATTACTGATAACTATCGACAAAGAAGGGGAAATATGAGTGTGGCCACGGAATTCGAAGATGTAACTGGTTATTATGGTAATATTTAAGTGGAATTCTGTTTGCACCTTAGGGCAAAATAACTGGACTGTGAGGTGAACAGTCTAGATAATCCTGTGTTTTAACAGCATATTTAAGTTACAGCCCTGTTTACTTATAGGACTGAATGGCCAGTTGGACCAAAAAAATGTGGTTAGTACGGGCGGCAATTTCTGGAACTTCAGGTCATGAAGGAAAAGCAGATTTGGCATCTGGCAGGTGCCAGCAATGTAGGAACAAGACTTGCCATCAACACTGTGTTATGGATGACGTTTTATGGCTATCTGGTTTAATTCTATTTTTTTATATTTCTATTAAAAATTTTTTTTATTGTGGTAAAATATACACAACCCCAAATTTACCATTTTCACCATCTTTGTACAGTTCAGAGGCATTAAGTACTTTCGCAATGATTTTATTTCACCTTCCTGAGGAATTCTAGAATGCATACAGCATAACTTAAAAGTGGCTTGAAAGTGCAGACACTTGGCAGTCTGTTCTTTTTTAAACCTATGAGAGAAAGAAATCTTTATGTCCAATAATACATTTGAGAATTTGATGAACTATTTTCTTGATGGCCTCTCACTACAGAGAGAAGAAAAAACTAGTTTATAAGCCTATGGACATGATGCAGGCTATTGTTTTTTCAGTGCATTTTGTGCTTTCTATTTTGGAGTGAGCTTTCTGGTTTGTAGGATAAAAGAATCTCAAAGTGGGCAAGACGTCAGGAAAATAAGACTAAATCATGGTACCGATCCAAATGGAGTGAGCCTGTGAGAACTTGATGAGTATCCGCGGGATTCTGGAAACCTTTCAAGTCCTCCTAATGCCTTCACTTGTAACTTAGGCTAGAAGCTGAAATAACAAGAGAACTTTGAAAATTCTGATGTCTCCAGATGGGGTGGAGTTATTTCAGTCTTCTGGATTTTGATGTTCATTTGGACATATTAACGTGCACACAATTAAAAAAATTTTTTGTTCCAACAGAAAGATAACCCTCATTCTGCACAAAACATCTTTCGAGCAATCATTAAATAACAGATCGATGAAGTGCTTCGAATCTTCAGCTCAGCAAGTGAATTAATTTGAAAAAGAATGACATAAAGGTTCTCTGTTCTTTCTGTGAGGAAGTTTCGCCCAAATGATTTTTCAAGATGAGCAAAAGAAAAAAAAATGCATAATTGCAGCTGTCACTAGATCATTTTCTCCTTCATTTTTGGGGTCTATTCTTACTTGTTCGACTTGTGTAGACAGCTTTGATCATGCTGCCGTTGCCAAGCAATTCACTCATCTGCTGAGTCCCCTACTGCCAAACCGAACTGTTCTCTCACCAGACGATACTTTGTTCCAAACAATCCGATTTTCATCCTGTGCTTTGAACTCTGTTACCACTGCCTTAAGAAGAGAGAATACTTTCGGAATTTTTTGACTATAGGAAACAGAACACATGAAGCTTGGTTTTCACAACTTGGATTTTTATGTGGATTCCCAGACAGCTCTCATGTTCTAAAACTACTCTTTGGTCATCTCACTATGTGTTCCCTAATTCTGCACTTCAGTGCTTCCAGAAGGGCTGCCCTCCTTTCCCCCGAAGGCAGAAAGGGCACAGTCACTATGTTTCCCCCCCTGCACAGGAATAAGAAAAATTATTTGTAGTCCATTTTTATCATGACTCTTGTGTGGACTCTTTCTTTTCTGTGTAAGGTGTTTCTAGTGCCTTGGTGGAACAACACACTTTATTTTTTCTTTTTCAAAGCAAAACCTTCTTAAAAGGAAGATTGCTTCTGTGTTTCAACTTGCGGACTCATTGGTTGGTGATGGCATTGCTGACTCGTGCTGAGGGGTGCAGCCTGGGCTTCTGCATGACCCCTGGCAGCCCTTGGGCTGGATAAATTTAGCATTAATTGATTTCCCAGGCCAGTGAGTGTGCACACACCAGCAATTTTCAGAATCAATGAAATAATGAAGTGAGGCAACCAAGCTGACTGGAGGGCATCGGAGAGCATCCCCTCCTTTCGCTGCCTCCCACTTGAATTTTTACTGAACAGGAAAATTCAGGGGCCGAGGAATGGGTGGCCAGATAAATTACAGGACACCTAGTTACATGTGAATTTTGGACACACAGCGAATGATGTTTTAATATCAAGTACATCCCAAATATTGCTTGGGATATACTTAGAATGAGCTGAAAGTCTATTATCTCACATTTCACTTGAGTGAAGCTGGAGCCTTCATTGAAAAACTCATTCTTTATTTCTTTTTCTCTTCTCACTTATCATGCCCTTTAGACCTACAGGGACCAAGTGACTATCAAGCTGTTGAACTGTTACTAGTCTGAATTGTTATGTGAGGTAGACTTCTAAGGCTTCATATGAAGAAAAAAAAAAGATGCCAGCTTCCTAAGACTTTAATATGAAAAGACAAAGTTTCTCATTAATAACTTTAGTTATCAATATTAGGTCATATGTTGAAGTCATACCATTTTGCATCTACTGGGCTAAAATATATTATTAAAATTAACTTGTTTTTAATTTTTAATATGGCTACTAAACCATTTAGGATTATATACGTGGTCTGCATTATATTTCTGTTAGATGACATGGCTTTAAAGCAGGGATTGGCCAACGTGTTTTGTCAAGGGCCGGATAGTGACTCTTGTGAGCTCTGTGGTAGACAGACAGGATCTCTGTTGAAAATTCGCAACTTCATCCGACCTCGTAGCCTTTGACGATATGTAAAACAAATGGGTGTGGCCGAGTGCCAATAAAACTTTATTTATAAAAATAGGCGTGGCTTATTTGGCCCAAGGGTGTAGTTTGCTGATCCCTGCTTGAGAGACTTGGGGTTTTTATTTATAATTTTTAAATGAAGTATCTACATGACTCTTAGTCTCATGATTTGGACAGAGGGAGAAAATACTTGTAAGCGGACAATTTATCTTTCTCAGGGTGGTCTGACTACTAAATAGGAAATTGTTGACGGTTTATTGCTTTTTTTTAATAAGGGAGAAGAAAAAGCACGGGTATAGCCACTCATATGGGGGTTCTTCCTTGTGTCAAAGCCTCCTGGATACCCACCCACACAGGGAAGCGTAGGTCGGCTGTCATCCATTCTGCAGAGGCAGTGAGGGCCCGGGATACACACATTTTGTCCCAAGTGCTGCAGAAGTGTGAGGGCATGCTTCACCCACAGTCCATGTGAGAAACTGCAACTCCCTCTAACAGATGTTAAAGACAGGAAACAACAGACATGGGGGCTTTCATGCTGGTAAAGCGAAAGGAATTTTTACAAAGGGCTATAGAAGTAGTAAATCCCTTTTCTCACCCAATTAAAATGTTTTATTTACTGAGAGCATGGCATGATGTAATTTTATAAGAACTTACTTCCATGTGATTGGGAAATGCCCTGAAATGTAAAACCTTTCAGGATCACATTAAAAAAAAAAACAACAACAAAAAAAACCAGTGACAGGCACAGATACATTTTGGGAGGTGGGCTGGGGAACAAGAGCCATCAGTCGTGATTGGTAAATAAATGAGGTGCTTATATGTTTCTTTTACTGACGAGGGAGGCTCAGAAGTAGTTCTGGAATAAAATCATCATCCATGAAAGTGTAATCCCAAAAAGTTTATAAATTAAAGTTTGATTTATTACCTGATTCATGCTCTTCTTTTCAGGGCTGAGGGAAACTGGAAACAGTTTATGTCCCTTCAGTTTTGCAGTCCGTGAAATGTGCCTCAGTGACAACGTTTAAGTTGAATTTCCATTTCCATTGTTATTTTTCCTTTTGGCACTGGTGTGTAAATGTAATTTCGCTGCAACTGAAGTACTTGCTTAAGTAGCTGGGAACTCCTGTGGGATTAGGTTAGGGCTGGCGATGGGGTGCACTTTTCAGACCTAAGAGCTTTCAGCCTTTGGGGATTCCAGTGAATGGCTTGTACACGAGTGCCTATTTGGGGGCACCTGTTCCATCTCTTGCTTTTCATTACTTTGTCAAAAATCTCGATATTCTCCTGGAAGAAAAGAAAGTAAAATTTAGTGGATACTACTGTGTAATGGGCACTTAATGTAGGACTTTACATATATTTCACTATCAAAATTACCCTTTGACTACTAATAAGATACAAAATCTATAGTAATATAAAACATACAAAATACTTGGTAATATAAAGTAATACAATACCTTTAAAAATAGTCCATTTTTTTCTCTCCCTAAACCGTATATCATTAAAACTGCTTTCCAAGTGATATAAATTGAGGCACAAATCATCAGTCTAATAAGTTCTAAATCATCTGTTGCCTTTTAGAAATTGTTGGTGGGATCTTTGTTTTAACTCAGCTGCCACTAACAAAATAATGCCAGGATTTGATAGGGGCAACTGCGTTAAGCTACTCCAGGAATGCAATGTACTGAATGTTGATGTCCTCCTCCTAAATTCGTATGTTGAGATCTAACTCCCAAGGTAGTGGTATTTGGAGGTGGGGCTTTTGACAGGTAATTAGGTCATGAGGCTGGAGCCCTCATGAATGGGATTAGTGCCCTTATAAAAGAGACCCTAGAGACTTCCCTCTCCTCTCTTGTCATGTGAGGACACAGGGAGAAGGTGCCTTCTATGAACAAGGAAACAGGCCCTCACCGGATACCAAATCTGCTAGCACCTTGATCTTGGACTTCCCAGCCTCCAGAACAGTGAGAAATAAATGTCTATTGTTTACAAGCTGCCCAGTCTATGGTACTTTGTTAGAGGAGCCCAAAGGGACTAGGCCAAGGGACTTCCCCTTAAAATGACAGACCCTAATGGGTCCTAGGGCCGGGGGGTGTGTTTCAGCTGCAGTGGGTGTGGGTGTGTTGCCTGCAGGTCAGTGCCAGGGGTCTCACCTGGACGGCTGTCTCAGCCTTGCCCAAATGCCACCACAAAAGCAGCCTGCCCCCAGACCTGTCCCGTGCCCCTCCAATGTAGTGAGTCTCCACAGCAGCAGGAGGCCGCCATACCTGCCTGGCCACTGACACCTGTGCCCACTCAGTGGATTCTAGGAGCTTCCGACGTCAGTACAGAATGTGCTTCCAGAGCCTTTACAGAAGTCTGAGATCCAGTTAAGAATCATGCCCTGCATTTGGCTATGACTTTGTAATCTCCTTTAATCTAGAACAGTCTGTCTGCCTTCAGTTTTTCTTTTATGCCACTGACGTTTTTGAAGAGTCCTGGCTTGTTGTCTTCTATAATGTCCCATGGTCTGTATTTGTCTGCCTGTCTCCTCATGATTCCATGCAGGTTGGACAATTTTGGCAAGAACACTGAAGAGGTGTTACTGTGTCCCTTTCATTGAGTTATACCGGGGGATCTAATGCTCAAGTTGACTTTTTACTGCTTTTGCTGAGCTTGGTTAGTTGGTTAGGGCTGCGCCCACTCAATATCCTTGTCATGCAAGCACCTTCTTTCCTGTGTAAGGAATGAGTCAATGGGGGGCAGGGGGGTGATATTTTGGGACTGTGAAGATCTGTTCACACCCATCCCCTAACTGTTCCTGTTTGAAGTACTACACTGCTGGTTACAGAATGGTGAATTACTAATTTGATCATTTCTTTTATAAATTATTCTTTTTTCATTTCCCCTTCAGCTTTATTAAGATATAATTGACACATTAACACTGTGTGAGGTCTTCTGCAAGTTCTTAGCTAAAATTCTCTAAGAAGAAGAGCTTGACTTCTGTACCCCAACTTTTGTGCATCATTAGAGCCTCATGGTTTTTTTTTTTTTTTTTGGTAATTGTTGTTGTTGTTGTTGTTTTTTTGGTTACATGTGTTGTAATCAATTAGCATTATTATTCTTTTGGATGCTCAAATTGTCCCCAAATTGGCCAGTGGGAGTCCTTTTGGCCACCATCAATATTAAAAGGCAGATTCCTGCCCACCCCAAGCCTCCTACATGTGACGTGGTTAAAAGAACTATATATGGAGTTGATGTTTTTGATAGTACTGTGTTTTCATGCCTTAGCCAGAATTTACAGCATTTAATTTGTCAAAGATTAACATCTTGGGCAAAGTTGACCTGGACCACAGGGAAATTGTGTGTTGATAAAACACTGTGGTTTACCTATTTAAGTCAAGACTCAAGTTTGCTGAAAATTTTACGACAGCAGAAATTCACTGACCAACCCCAAAATGTTTACATCAACATATGAGACAAAGCCCCAGCTCTTAGTGGTTTGAGAAGAAAGGCATTTTTTTTTTTTGTTTTTTGTTTTTTGTTTTCAGGTTTCATCTTTTTAATCAACTCGGTGAAAGACATCCTAAACGCTACATGAAACACAACAGAATATTTTTTTCTTCCAGTATTAAAAAAAAATGACACACAAATATTTTTAAGAAACTTCTATATAATCAAGGCAGAGATCTGGAGTAAAAAACACCTCTAAGTAATCATGTTCTTCATTTCTTATAGTTACAGTCAGAAATTGCTTCCTAATCACGATTAAACATTGTGTACAGGTGTTTAAAATGTTCCTAGATGCACATCATTTAAAAAAATCAGTCTGGCCAAACATTTTTTGCCAGAACCAACATTCCTGAGAGCCCGAACTAAAAAACTGGTAAAAAAGGAAAAAATATCCAGACTCCACAATGTCTCAGAATTTGTCTTTAAATGGGAGAAAAATTTAAAAAAACACATGGAACTTTCTGAAAGGTCTTTAACAAGCTACCTTGGGAGCTCTACTCAAAAAAAAAATTGATGTAACTAAAACAGATGTTTCAGTGCAGCTCCAAAAATCTTTATAAATACAGCCATTTGGAGGGATGGTCCTGGATCAGAAGAAGTTTTATTCCTTGTGTATCTACATTAGGTGTGCATGCCTCATCTCAGTTGTCATAATTATCCCTGTAATTTCCTCCTGAGTAGCGGTCATAACCACCCTGGCTTCTGCCGCCATAGTCTCTGGACCTTCCATATCTATATCCATATCCTCCAGGTCGGCTGTCATACCTGCCACTTCCATAGCCCTGGTCCCCACCACCTCTAGAGTAGCTGCGACCACGCCCATAGGCCCCAAAGGCACCCCCTCTTGTTCCCCGGGCCGACTTGCCCGCGTGGTCTACACGGATCTGACGACCGTCCAGAGACTCTCCATTCATGGCTCTCAGGGCATCTGAGGCATGCTCTGGATTGGTGAAGGTGATGAAGCCAAAACCCCGGGATCGCTGAGTCTCCCGGTCCTTGACAACAACCACCTCAAAAATAGGTCCGAAGCTGCTGAAGTGGTCTTCCAGAGCCTGCTCATCAGTGTTGAAGTTGAGCCCTCCCACGAAGAGCTTCCCTTCTTCAGAGGACATGGCGGTAAATTCAAGTCCTGGAATTTAAGTAAAAGGCCGAAGAGACAGCTACCGCCAAGAAGCCGAGAGACTGGGCAAGAAAGGCATTTTTTAAAAAAGTCACAGCAATCTACAAATTTCAATTTGATACAAATACTTCTTGTGGTATTTCCAGTGTGTGTGCATTACTCCACTGTAGGTGGTGCGTGTCCATGTGTGTGTGTGAGAGACACTGCTCCAATGAAGACAGTGTGCATGCTTGTTTGTGTCCACTTCTCCATGTATGTCCCTCTGTGTCTGTGTATGTGGCCGTGCATGTGTACAATGCTCCATCTGAGATAGCATGTCAGTGTGTGTGTGCGTGCGCATGTGTGTGCTTCACTGTAAGGTACTTCAGCTCATGAGAAGCTCCTCGGCTCTGGATGATGATGATCTCAATTCACTTTGTAAAAGTAATTTCACTCTTTCCTGCATTTCTTTCATGCACAAGGTCACTGAATATGATTTCCCTCAAATTTTATGAAAAAATGTTCTTCCCTTACTGTTATTTGAGGGGCTGTTTCTTTGTATTTGCATATCCCTGATGCAACACAGGGGCACTTCTGC
The DNA here is from genome assembly GCF_949987535.1 of Balaenoptera acutorostrata. NCBI lineage: Eukaryota > Metazoa > Chordata > Mammalia > Artiodactyla > Balaenopteridae > Balaenoptera > Balaenoptera acutorostrata. Next base: position 6,884,718 of record NC_080085.1, on the reverse strand, counting down.
CGCCTGATATGCACACTTCACAAGCTGAGCCTGAATCTAATGAAATGATTGAGGTTAGCTTCCATGAGGCAAAAATCTTCGGTCTAAACTCATCTTAGAACTGGAGTAAAATGAATCTGGGAAAAATTACTCAGAGCTGCTTGTGTGGTTCCCATTGCAGTCTCTTCTGAGACTGGGAGGTGGAGGGAATCATGAGTTCGGTAATGTATTACAGAAATGTGGCCTTGTTTGTGCTTGATTATGTTGATAGCAGTGTAATTTAGTGCAGAGTATGAGCTGTGCTAGAAATGTTAAAGCTTCTGATACAGCCAAGATTTTCCCTTTGCTTCCTTGTTCATCGGGCTCAAAAAGCACTAGAACCTTTTGCTAAGTTAGTGAAATATCAAGAGGAATAACTACAGCATGTAAAAATAGCAAGAGAATAGAACAGTAGGTCAGAGAGTTAAAATACGTTTTGCAATCGAGTATGTGCAACCTTCCTTTTCTTTCCAAAGATCCTTTGTGGTCTCTTTCCCTGGGTTTCCACTGCATTAGGGAGGGGAGGCCATGTGATGGTGCAGTAACTGACAACCCCAGGGACTGATGACTCAGCTTTTTTCTTGCTCTTGCTACATGTCACTGCAAGTTGGCCCGAGGCCTCTGCTACAATGGTCACGTGGAGACTGAAGTTGATGGAGATAGGGAGGTGGTGGGGGGGAAATGACAACCCCACTGTAAAGCATCCCCCTGAAATGTCATGTTTCTCACTTTCATGGGGGAAACAAGTCACAGGGCCAGACCTGACTTCAACTAGGTGGGGATGTTTCATCCTTCCTCAGGGAGTACTGCTCACCTTGAAATACGGGTGAGCACTACTGCAGATACCACATGAGTTATCAGGATCTAATACACTGAAGGGCTTGAAATATACGACATAATCATGCCAACGGCAAGCCTGTTCCATCCAGGTTAGTAACAAATACCCTACATTTAAGGTGTGCTGAGAAGCCAGACATAATATGCTCTAAATTAAACCATGATGTCACCCCCGTCGTCTTTGCTCATTTTTTCCCCGTGAGTGATCAAATACTTGGACTTCTTTGAATATATCTTAGTATCTAGGTCCTAAATGTTTCACTCTTGATTTTTTGTAAGAGGTTGTTTTTTGTTTGTTTGTTTGTTTGTTTTTTAAAGGAGGGGGAATTACCTTCTAAATATAGAAGGAATAGATTTTCATTGTTAAGAATTTAGGAAATGCAGAAAAAGATTAAAAAATAATACAATATGCTATCAGAGACTTTCAGTTTAGGGGACACACACACAGAGCACAGAAGCCACTGAATTAGAACAAACAAAAAAGACAGCCCATTTTTAAAAGGAATTTGTATTCCTTTGATTATTAAAAAGGTTCTGAACATTTTCCCACCAGATGCTTAGAACTGTATGTATAATGTTTATTCTCTTATGTTTTCCTGTTCTTTTCTGTGCAGGGCTATTTTGAGTGTGACAGAAACCCAATTCTAAGTTGCACTGGTGACAAAGAGTATTGGCTCAAGTAAGTGAGGACAGAGGTGCAGGTGGTTTCTGGAGCAGCTGGAAACAAGGATTTCAGGCCACCGGTTCTCACGGACATGCCTCATCCATCACCTCTGTTTCCTTTCTTAGGCTGGCTTTGTTCTGTCCCACTTGAGCTGCTTCCCCTGCCTAGCAGTGGACATGGAGGCCAGGGTGTCCCAGGCTTAGGTCGTTGGCTATCCCAACAGGGAGGGATTCTGTCAGACCCAGTGGACCTGGCTTAGTCCCAAAGGGCAGCTGTGGGATCAATCAATGGTGGATGGCTTGTTGTAACCAGATGGTTGGGATGGGAGGGGTGGGTACCAGAAAAGGGGCGCTTGTTCCACGAGAAAGGAGGGGCACTGGGCATGCTCTTCACCACTTCACCTTATAAGAAAGAATTTTTCACTTAAACAAATGCTACATTAACACGTATTAGCTGCTGGATTATCAAATAATGTATGGCAAGGTAAGGTCCATCTCACGTGTCACTTGCAGATGCCTCCCAGAGGTACGCATTACTGGTTGGTGTATGCCCTTGTCAATCATTTTCTGTGCACTTATACAGGTATCTATGCGTAGAAGCCCTCCAGATCTGACTAGGTGTTTCGGGGGAGATGTGAGTGGATGATGGGTAAGTTTCCTAGGCCTGCTGTAACGAAGTACCACAATCTGGGTGGCCTAAAACAACAGAAATGTATTGTCTTGAAGTTCTGGAAGCCAGAAGTCCAAAATCAAGGTTCTGGCCAGGCCATGCTCCCTCTGAAGCTTCTAGGGGAGGATCCTTCCTTGCCTCTTCCAGTTTCTGTGGTTTGCCGTCCATCTTTGGCTTTCCTTGGCCTGGAGATCACTCCGGTCACATGGCCACCTTCTCCCAATGTGCCTTCACATCATCTCCCTCTGTGTGCATCTGTCTCCGTGTCCATATTTTCCCCTTCTATAAGGACACCAGTCATATTGGATTAGGACCCAGCCTAATCACTTCCATTTAACTTGGCTACCTTGATAAAGACCCTATTTTAAAATAACGTCACATTCTGAGGTACTGGGGGGTTAGGACTTGTCTTTTTGGGGGGGCAAAATTCAGTCCATGACAAGTTAAAAATAGGATTTCAAAAAAACTCAGCGGTAACTTCATGTACATATTGCTTTGCAAGTTGTTTCTTGGAGGGCTGTCAACATCAATACATTCACTTCTGCTTCATCCTACATAATTGCTGCACAGTTTCTATAGTGTGGCCTTTTGACGTACAGTCTTGTGAACAACTGCAAGTATTTCGCTAAGGTGAACATCAAGAATTTTAATTGTGGGGTCAAAGGGCCTGTGTACTTAATCTTAATAGATGTTGTCAATTGCCCTTCAGAATCCCCCCAGCCACCCCCAAAATGATCAGGGCTCAAGGGTACCTTGTCCACCTATCTTCACTAAGACTGGATATGACTCACTGTTTCACTCAGTTTTTTCCCAAACTGAAATGGTATTTCGTTATGTTTTTAATTTCACTATTTACTAGTTAGGTTGAATATCTTTTCACTCTTTTTTCAGCTTTGTCTATTTCCTGCTCTGTAAAGCGGCAATTTGTAGCCGTTCCTTTTCAGTTTGTTCTACTGAACTGTTGGTGGCTTTCCCACAGATTTGTGACAGTTCTTTAGGTATCAAGCACATTAACCTCTTTGTTATTTTTTTTTTTTTTTAAGGATTTTCTTTTTTATTTATTTATTTATTTATTTATTTGTTTATTATTTTTGTCTGTATTGGGTCTTCGGTTCGTGCGAGGGCTTTCTCCAGTTGCGGCAAGCGGGGGCCACTCTTCATCGCGGTGCGCGGGCCTTTCTCTATCGCGGCCCCTCCCGTTGCGGGGCACAGGCTCCAGACGCGCAGGCTCAGCAATTGTGGCTCACGGGCCCAGTTGCTCCGTGGCATGTGGGATCTTCCCAGACCAGGGCTCGAACCCGTGTCCCCTGCATTAGCAGGCAGATTCTCAACCACTGCGCCACCAGGGAAGCCCCCTCTTTGTTATTTTTTTTGCAATGTTTTCCCTTATTGTCCTTTTAAAGATATTTTAAATATAGTAAAATCTATAGACCTTTTCCGTGTGATTTCTCCTGTTGCTTTTATGCATCGCAGTTCTTTGCACAGACTTATATGGCTTCGTTGTCAACATCTAGCATTTTCATCTGTCTGGCTGAGTCCTAACTCTGGTGGTCTCAAGGGACAAGATCAGGGTTTTGGCAGACTTTTTCTGAAAAGGGCCTGATTGTAAATATTCTAAGTTTTGAGAGCCATATGGCTCTGTGGCAACGACTTAACTCTGCTGTTGTAGCCGGAAAGCAACCACAGGCAACACCTAAATGAATGGGCATGTCAGTGTTCCAATCGAACATTATTATTATGATTATTATTATTTTACAAAAACAGGCAGCAGGCTGTAATTTGCCAACCCTTGGACTAGACATAGGCAAATCTCCTATTCAGCCAGATTATTAGGCACACCAGCGTCCTTTATTTAGAGAGAAACAGTGAACACAGAGTAGAGTTGTTACAAAATCAAATGGACCACAATCAATTAATGACTCGCTTCAAAATAATTTTTTGCACACACAGACTCAACAAATAACATGGTATGCGACTGTACGTAAGCCGTTGTTTCCTTCTAGTCATTTGGGTCTGAGATTCCTTCATTTGTCAAAAGACAAACGGGTGACTGCAGTGCAAGGGGCCTGATACATGCCTCTCAGGCTGGCTGTCTGAGATTCTATTTTGCAAAGAAAAAGAAACATTGATATGGTTATTCTGCCGACTTGGGAAAACCAGTAGCTTCAGATAAAGAGGATTAGCTGTTGTTTTAGAAAATAAACATCTTAGTGACACAATTAATGTAAAGGCACTTATGGAGTTGATGACATTTCACCACAAATGGACGCTCTTCTTTTAAAACTTTTGCTTTGCTCACTGAATGGTTACAAATGGACAAGACAGCATGCAGCACATCTCCTGCCAGTACCTATGTCAGACCCTGGCCCTTCCCAAATTCTTCTTGGCTTGTCAGGGAGCCCTGAAGAGCCAAAGGTGGTGAGGTTTGGGAGCCTCTAGGTTACGGGTCACCTGGAGTACTGGTAACACACAGATCAGTGCGTCTGCAGATCCTGGTTCCTCCCTGGCTACAGGAGGGGTACCATGCAGCTTGTCAGATGAATGAGCAAGTTCCCGGTCCCACGTTAGTCTCCTGAATCAAACTCTCTGGGGGGTGGTTTCTGGGAATCAGCACTGAGACAAGAACCCTCTGTGATCCTTCTGAGGTACCCTTACCACCTGAGAGCCCCGCACGTGAGGTTTCATGTCCCACAATTAACTTGCCGTAACTCTAATCAACTGCAGGAGATATCCACTCGAATTATCCATTTTAATGTCCAGGGCAAAGAATGTTGGGGATATTTATGTCTCATTCTAGGAAATGACTCAGTGGAAAAACTGACTTTATGTTTTCAACTTAACTCCATCTTCCTGGCTTGGTTATTACAACCATATCAAAATTCTGTCTCTAAAATGTTCTGATGGTTACTAAGACCAGGACTGTTACTAAAATTAACTCTGATGGTCCAAGTTTTCTTTATTTTACTCCTAATCTCTCTTGGTAATATTAACTTCAAGTTATTTTAGAAAAAACACAACGAAACAAACACAAAACAATCAAGCAAAAATAAACATTTTTTTTAATAACATTTTTTAATTGGCATTTTTTTAAAGAAAGAAAATTCTGCACCACTATCCATGATAGAACCAGACTGAGGAGGGGGAAAATGAATTATGCGTGACAATGTTTTTCTCTTGCATGACTCTTTTGATCATATTTTCTTAGTAGTATTGCTTCAAAGGGAAATCATATTGCTTGCATGTTTAACGTCACCTCGCGTAAATTAAATTGGCCTGGACTTGTTAAAGTATTTAGAGACTCTGTTATAACACAACACGTTTTCTTAAATATTTGTGTTTTCATCTGTCTTCGTAATTGGGCTCTCAGCTGCCGGAGGGCAGCTCACGTCTTATTTGTCTTTCTGGAGCCATGCCTGGCATGACATCTGCCCTTAACATACATCCTCTGAAAGCTTGATGTTTGTGTGGAAGAAGGATCATCTTCGTGGAAAATTCCAGCTGATCTGCACATTAGCTACCTTTGATTTAAAAGCGTGTTTCTCCCATTTAGAGATGAGATGAACACTTTGATTTGTTATCTAGTCTACATCTTACAAAAATCCAGATGCTAGAGTCTGACTGTATATCTTTTATACAACGTGCGTTTCCGCAGTGCGGGAGCACCTCCACATTACTTTGCCTATATCAAATTTGGGTGTTTGAATGCCAGCTGATTAGAGCTGATTTTGAACTCTCCTGCTTTAAAAACGTTTTTTTTTTGGTCTTGAAAGCGTTCACTTTCTGGTTCCCAATAGTTTGATCTGTCTTTCAATTCTGGTGGGCTAACAGCCTCAGAGATGTTTTGTTTGTGCCATTATTTAGAGAAGGGGAAGAAACGACCGGATCTTATTTACAATCTCTGTCCGATAAAGATTGCTTTGCCATAAAAGAAGCAAACAAGAAAAAACTAGAAGTACAAGACATTGGGTCTTAAAGTCATCACACTAAATAAAACCAAAACAAAACAGCTCAGTTCTGGACTCTTGACTCAGGGCTCAGCCAGCTGCAGGTACCTCTGTCAAGGACAGAGGCAAGGAGTCGACTTCCTGGTGAATTTTTCAAGTTGAGTGTGTAAAATAATTTTCAGAAGTCAAGTTTAGGGCTTCTCTGGTGGCGCAGTGGTTAAGAACCCGCCTGCCAATGCAGGGGACACGGGTTTGAGCCCTGGTCTGGGAAGATCCCACATGCCGTGGATCAACTAAGCCCGTGTGTCACAACTGCTGAGCCTGTGCTCTAGAGCTCGTGAGCCACAACTACTTAGCCTGCGTGCCACAACTACTGAAGCCCACGTGCCTAGAGCCCGTGCTCCGCAACAAGAGAAGCCACTGCAATGAGAAGCCCGTGCACCCCAACGAAGAGTAGCCCCAGCCCGCCAAAACTATAGAAAGCCCGCATGCAGCAACGAAGACCCAAAGCAGCCAAAAATAAATTAAAAAAAAAAAAAGTCAAGTTTAAAATTCCGTTTAACTTTCTATAAACCTTCTGGCTCATCTGTTGCACAAACACCATCAGCAGATCCCTCTTCCAAACAATAAAAATACCTCTATTCTCCTGATAAAATCTTACTTCAAGTAAGTTGAAGGGACTACAGCTTTTTTTTTTTTCCTGGAGTACTTTCTTTTTCTGCTTTACCCTTTTCTTGTTTGCTTATCGAGGTACAATTTACATGTAGTAAAATTCATTCTTTTTCAAGTGCGTAGTTCAGGAATCTTCAAACTATATACAACTTGTGGGTCCAATCTGGCCCACTGCTTGTTTTTGTAAATAAAGTTTTATTGGAACATGGCCACTCCTACTCATTTACATATTGTCTATGGCTGCTTTCACGCCACAATGGCACACCTGAGTAGTTGCGGCAGTCTTGGTCTGCAAAGGCAAATATATTTGCTCTCCAGACCTATACATAAAGTCTACAATCTTGGCTACAGTTCTACGAATTTTGACCAGTTTAACAGTCACGTAACTACCACCACAATTAAGATTTTAAAAATTTCCATTGCCCTTAAAAATTGAGGAAGCTTCAATTTGAGGTAAGAAATGATTTTAGAGAAGTAAAATTTTATTCTATATTTAACACGGACTTGAGGTTTTTAACATTTTAAATCCCTACATACACACAATATACTGGACATTTGTGGTTTGTCTTTCCAGCAGTGACTTCCCACTTCTCTACCTGATGGAACCCTGATTTCCTGTTGAGGAATTTAGCCCTCCACTGTTTTCATGTCTGACGTGTGGGTGGGCTGGATCCCAGCTGAAGCTCCTTCTATGCTTGCTGGTCCCAGTGATGCATCCAGGGGTTGGCATATGACAGAGTCAATAGGATGCAAGGGCTTCGGGGAAAGGAAAGCCTTACCCGCCCTTGGGTGCTGCCTGAAAAGATTCTTTGCTGTTGGACTTGAATGAGGAAGCATTCTGAATGCCTGGCACCCACCAGGGCCCACAACGGAGGTTTAGTGTGGAAGTGAAACTATGGCTGTCTGGGCAGAGCTGAGAACTGGAGAGAAAAACCAGATTGTGGTCCTGTTGATTTTTTGAGCCCAGATTCAAGTCTTGTCTCTCACTAGCTTTACTGCTGGACTGCTCCAGTAAGCTCCCTTGAGTGTGGAAGTTGGTTGGAGAAGGGATCTCTGTTATTTGTAACTGAAAGAGCTCTTATTGATGCCCACTGTGTAACACTCAGGGAATTATGGAAAACACCTGATACACGCATCTATGCCATAAGTTGAGGATTTTATACTACTACTTAGCTTTCTGGGAACAGGACTTGCCTTGTAATCTCTAATCTTTTAATCAAGTTTTCATTCTTTCCTTTACCTACTATTTATTGGGGAACTGCAATGAGGCAGGAGACCTCATAGTGGCCAAAATGGACAGTCTTTATTTTGAGAAAGTGCACGTTCCAGTGGGTTTACAGCCCCAAACCCCAAAGGTGCACTAGTCAGGTAGCCCTGAGTGCTACGGAGAAAGATGGAAGAGGGGATGGTAGGATTTCATAGAGATGGCAGAGAGGGTCTCCCTGAGAAGGCAACATTGGAGCAGAGCACTGAATAAAGGGAGGGAGCCTGTTCCAGGCAGAGAGAACAGCAAGTGCAAAGCCCTGGATAGGAGTGTGCTGCCTTGGCTGACAAATAGGCAGGTGCAGACGGGTGGGTGGGTGCGGTGGGAGAACAGCTGAAGACAAGGGTAGGGAGACACTCTTAGTGCTCAGGGCTAATGGCTCAACATGGAACCACTGGCAGCAAAACAAGCATTTGGGAAATGAGTATTGAGGGAAAAAAATGTCTTAACCAAAGGGCAATCGATGCCTTGTGGATTAATCTTAGGCACTGTGGCAAGAAGGGGATCTCTTTTGGGGAAGGGCGAGCTTTGGACACCTCTCAAGTTGGGTGGCATAGACTTAAAGGTTGGGGCGACCTGGTGTGGGCTTCCCAGGTGTAAGGATGCTTGGCCTGTGCAGGTTGAGGCGGGGGGCGGGGGGGGGGTGTCTAGTGCACCTCCTCCTGTTCCCCATGGCCACGCAGCTGACGACAGGAGGGAGCCTGGCAGTTTCGCAGAGTCCCCTGCCCTCCCCCGAACCACCTGACACCTCAGCAGCCTCCTCTCTGGTCTGCATTCAAATTGCCAGTTGTTTGCTTTGATATCTTCTGGAAATGCTGCCCGACAGACCTGCAGAGCCCCAGGGCCTGTTTCACTGAAAACACAGCAAAACGCGCTGACAATCAGGTCTCCAGCTTTGTGGGGGAAACTTGCAGGGCTGCTCTAAGCCTGATGAACAGGAGCTCCAAGGGAATGCCTGTGATTTAAGTCCAACGGGGAGACTTCACATTTTCCAGGCTCTAAGGGTTTGCACCAAGGTCATAACATCCTTGCTATATTCTTTGCTTGAAATGTAATGAACAAAGACTCCTGGTCCAAGCACCCCCGCTGTACCTGTGCTTTGTGAGTGCTTCCTCTGGCTGAGGACCCAAGAAGATGATGCCACCTCCACCGTCAAGGGGCTGGCGTCTAGTTGGGAGAGGCAGATAAAACAAGCCAAGAACTGCTGTGTCCCTGTTCGAAAGAGGTGGCTCGAAGAGATGTGAAGAGGGCCCCTCACTCCCCAGTCCTGCATTTGGGAGAGTGGGGTGGGCTCGGGTAGGATGGGGGTGTGTTGGGGAAACTGGCAGCAGAGGAGCTGTCTGAAATGGAGGTTTAAAACAGTGAGATATAATAATAACCCTACCAGAAAAGGCCTCCCCAAATGCACACTTCAGTAGTTTTTAGTACAAAGTTGGTCCTTGAACGGCAGGGGTTTGAACTGCACAGGTCCACTTCTACACGGAATCTTTTCAATAAATAAGCGCTCCAGTACTACAAGGTCCACGGTTGGTTGACTCCTCAGATGCTGAACCACATATACAGAGGGATGACCGTAAAGTCCCACAGGGTTTCAGACTGTGTGGAGGTCTGGCAGCCCAACCCCTGTGTTGTTCAAGGGTCAGCTGTACTCACAACGTTGTACAACCATCAGCACTATCCCCCTTAGAACATTTTCATCACCCTCCAAAAGAAACCCCATCTCCACCAGCAGTCACTTCCTGTTTCCCTCTGCCCCCGGCCCCTGGCAACCCTAAGATACTTTCTGTCTCGAGATGCGCCTAGTCTGACTATTTCATATAAACGGAATCCTACAATATGTGGCTTTTGTGTCTGGTGTATTTCCCTGAGCGTCATGTTCTGAAGGTTCATCCATGCAGTCACATGAATCAGTACCTCATTACTTTTTTTTTTTTTTTTAATTTATTTTATTTATGGCTGTGTTGGGTCTTCGTTTCTGTGCGAGGGCTCTCTCCAGCTGTGGCGAGCGGGGGCCACTCTTCATCGCGGTGCGCGGGCCTCTCGCTATCGCGGCCTCTCTTGTTGCGGAGCACAGGCTCCAGACGCGCAGGCTCAGCAATTGTGGCTCACGGGCGCAGCCGCTCCGCGGCATGTGGGATCCTCCCAGACCAGGGCTCGAACCCGCGTCCCCTGCATTGGCAGGCGGACCCCCAACCACTGCGCCACCAGGGAAGCCCCTCATTACTTTTTAAGGCTGAATAATGTTCCATTGGACGGATATGCCACATTTTGTTTATCCAGGTATCAGTTGATGGACATTCGGGCTGCTATGAGCATTCATTCATGTGTGAGTTTTTGTGTGCACATATGCTTTCAGTTTTCTTGGGTAAATACAAGAAGTGGAATTGCTGGGCTGAAAGGAGGTTTGAAACTGAGTGAGATTGGGCGTTTGTTTAAAAGGAAATATCTGGTGCAGAGAGAGAGAGACGGAGGAAGGGAGTGTCTGTGTGACTAATTTTTTGCTTTTAGTTACTCCTTAGAACAGAGATGATAAATATGATTATTTCTGGGAAGTTCTTTAATCCAAGAGTAAAGAATTTTATAGCTGCTACCAAGTGAAAAGTCACAGGTCAGCCTGACGCAGAGCACCCCAAACAGCGTTAGCTGGGCTGGTTCTCGGATTTCGTGGACTTGACTTTCCTATGGAGCCCTCATGGCTCTGTGGATGTTTGAGAAGAGTCTTTTCGAGGAACACACATGCTTGATGTTCTACTCTGCTCTCCCTCTGCACACGTGTAAATATGTCAGACTACGCCACGTCAAATGGCACTAAACTTCCCCATGGAGCTGTAGGAATGGGGAGGTCATATCTGCAACTGTTCATTTAGAGCACAGGTGACAGTGCTAAGGAAATCCTCAGTCTCCTGGCTTCTTCTCATTTCTGCCAACCAGGGATTCCTTTCCCTTCTTTCTGCAGGGCTGATGAAACCAAGCAAACAGAAGAACACTTTGAGAGGCCAATCCTGTTTGTGGCAATCATTTGGCTGGAAGGAAAGGAGAAGTGAGGAACACGCCTTGAAGGAGTTCCTCACTGATGCACCTTAATTGACAGTGTTTGCCAATGAAAATCTTCCCTACTCTGTCCTTAGGTCACAGTCAGGACTCCCATAAATGACTGCTATAGTTTAGGACTCGCCCATGGATTCACACTTTTCTCGTCCTCTGTTCTCAGAATTCATGAGTGAAAGAATAAGCAAACTAATTAGTCAACCATCATCTGGAAACTCACAAACACAGGCTTTAGCATGAATCTTCAAATTCTGGATCTAGTACATTGTAACGGTTTTCATGCTTATCACAGTTTAGGGGAGTCTTTTTCTTTCTCTCCATTATTTCTGACGCCTTTGCCCAGTACAGTGATGGGACTGCATGGGAATGAAATCATTTCTCTTGTGTGGGACTGTGGAGTGAGTGCCATTAAGAGAATGTTACACCACAGACGCTGTGTAGCAACAGCTGCATGGATGGAAAATTCCAGAGTCTTTTTTGTTGCAATGTTTTCCACTTTTATACGTGCAAGGAAATGTGTGCTTAACTGAACTCAGCTGTTTGAAAATTCACAGAAAGTATGAGATAATACCTGTCTTTGCCATTTAAGCAATTTTAAGTAATGGCAGAAAAGATGTGCTTCATTTAAAAGAGTTTATGAAATATGTATCTTGTGGCCACTACTGTGCGAAAACTGAGGGGGGTTTAAAAACTGGAGTGTTTAAATTCTGATGGATACAATGAGACGTGTGTGTCTGAAACAATACACAGTTTTTTTGCTTTTTTTTTTTTTAAATGATGAGAAAATGAAATCACTGTAGAAGACTTTCACGCTTTATGGAAGTAGTAAGTTTTGAGCTGCACTTTTGAGGATGAATAGAGCTTTTTAAAAAACTACTGGAGAATACCTATAGAAAATTGTTTGTACGTGTGTATCTTCAGGGTACAGCTTGCTGACTTTTTAAAACGGAGTACACCCATCTAATCAGCGCACAGATCAAGAACAGAACATTACGGGCACCCTGCAACTCCCCCCGTCCCTGTCCCCTTCTGTCACTACCCACCCCCAACTTCTTTGAACAGTATGGATTAATTGTGCTCATTTCTGTACTTTCTATACATTGAATGATATCAGCAAAAGGCAGGAAGCATCTATCAGACAGGAAAGAGGGATGCTATTTTGTGTGTGGAGGCCTCATGATGTCAGATGTGCTGCTGTTGCTGCATGTGCTTTCAGACAGTTTGTTTTCATTCTGTGTAGCGTTCTGTCGTATAAATACACCCCACTGATCCATTCGGTCGTTGTTGGGATTTGTGGTGCTTCCAGTTTTAGGGACCTTTCAACAAAGCTGCTTTAGATATTAAAGCGCACGTCTTTTGGTGAAAATATGTCCCTGTTTCTGTATGTATTTACCCAGGAGTAGGAGTGGTCGGTTTTCGCAGATACCTAGAGACCAGTTTCCCAAGGGGCCATGTCAGTTCACACTCCCACCAGCAGAGGGCGAGGTTCCAGCTGCTCCCCAGCTTTGACCTGGGCAGTCCGATGGGCGTGCAGTTGGGGAGGCCTACGGAGAGCCAGGGAAGTCGGATTAGACAGGGGCTTAGGCACAGGAACTGATGGTCACATCTGCTGGGGAGCAGTGAGAAGCTAGGTGGCTAGGTGATGGGAGGACAGGTGGGCAGGCTTCCCTGACAGCCTGCACGGTTTGGACTTGCTCCCAAAGCAGAAGGAGACAGTGGTCCACAGCCAATCTGGCTACTGGGCATCCCACTCAGGGTCTCCGAGGGCTTGCTGTGTTCCAGTCAGAACTCCCTGGTGAATTAGACCTGATTTCCATGCTGCAGAGCTTTACTTCACTCTGCTGCCCATTTCACCCCAAACGCAGCGTCCCTGCTGTGGAGCAGAGCCCTCCTTCTCTGACGGGCAGGAACTCGGGTGAAGACCTGGGGTGGGCTTTCTTCTCTGCTCCTCCTTGTCTCACGTCTCACATTAGGAGCTGATCATGAGAGACTCCAGAAAACAGTACAACAACAGAGTCCCCTAGCAGGTCTTAAAGACAGCTTGAGGTTTTTGAGTTTCTTGCTATCTCTCTTTGGCAAAATGTAATAATTTTCAGCCTGACTTAACCTAAATTACTCCAGTAGCTTGAGAGTGCCCCCAGCTCAAGACCCTATGGGAAATGGCTCTGGAGCAATGCTGCCAGCACCAGAGCTTCCAGCCACTTGTGGACATTTACATTTAAAATTACTAAATTTAATATAGTCAGTACCAACAAATCAATAATTAAAATGAAATTAAATGGAAGACTCAATTCTCTGTCACACGCGCCCCGTTTCCAGTGCTCGGTATCCACACCGGCGCGTGGTCACTGTGTTAGCACAGAACGCCTCCGTCACAGCTGAGAGTCCTGGTGGGCGCTGGATGAGACGATAAAATGCTGAAGCACGGAGTGAGGACTGGATTGAACCTGTACACGTGCTATCACATCCCATTTTGGTGGTTGCTATAAAAATGTCTGGTCTTTGATCAAAGCTGCATTGCTGTAGCAACATTATTTGTTCCTGGGTTTTTAAAACTTTCAGTCGTGTCTCATAGACGTTTCCTGCATTTTGTTTCTCTCACACATTATTTATTTTTTCCCTGGCTGTGAAATAAAATCTGGGTGGTTAGGCATTTCCCACAAAGTCAAAAGCCATCGTGAGTTAGTACTACATGTTGATTTACGGTTCATGTGCGAACAAATAACTTGCCCAGAAAAATGCTGTCTGTAATCTAGGCCTCCTCTGCAGCTGAGGTCAGCGGCAGGCTGGGCCACTCCTGTCTGAGGGCCTGCTGCCCAAAACCTCCAGCCGGTCTGGGACGGGAAGCAAAAGGATCAAACAAGACCCTTTTGATTAGGAAAACATTATTTTTGCATGCCCTGGGGATTTTTGCATGTTGTTGAAAAACAGTAATATATTCTGCTTTTCCAGGTATTTTCTTTATCAGACTAAAACAAATTTCTTCTGCGGAGCTTGAGTCAATAAAATTGTAACTCCAACAGAATCCCCTGCTCCTTCTTCTTTTTTAAAAAATTTATTTATTTATGTTTTTATTTTTGGCTGTGTTGGGTCTTCGTTTCTGTGCGAAGGCTTTCTCTAGTTGCAGGAGCGGGGGCCACTCTTCATCGTGGTGCACGGGCCTCTCACTGTGGCGGCCTCTCCTGTTGCAGAGCACAAGCTCCAGACGCGCAGGCTCAGTAGTTGTGGCTCACGGGCCCAGCCGCTCCACGGCATGTGGGATCTTCCCAGACCAGGGCCCGAACCCGTGTCCCCTGCATTAGCAGGCAGATTCTCAACCACTGCGCCACCAGGGAAGCCCCCCCTCCTCCTTCTTAGATACAGAATTTATTCCCTTTTGGTTCAACATAAAATGAAAACAAAGTCCCAGTGACAGACTAGTTGTATCATATGTGTTTTGGCCATTCATTCATCCACAAATTTTTATCGAGTACTCATTACAGACCAAACACTAAATTTGGTGGATTTATTTAAATTTGGGGATGCAGTGGTCACTCAAACAGATCTATCCCCTGTTCTCATGGCCCTTATAAATATAGAAGGGGAAGCCAGTGTTCTAAGAACGTAAGAACTAAATAATCACTGAAAAATGTGACACAGTTGGCAAAGACTGAAATGATGGTTAGGGAAATGGAAGTCAAATGGGACAAAATATTTTGATTTTGCACAAAAAGTCACAGAAAAAGCAGTGGTGTGAAATAAAAGGGCACAGGCTTTGGGGGTCAAGACATCTGGATTTATTTCCTGGTATATTAGTTATCTACTGCTGCATAACAAATGACTCCCTAGCAGCTGAAAACAACAAATGTTTATTATCTCGTTGTTTCTGGGGGTAGGAATTTAGGAGCAACTTAGCTAGGTGGTTCTGACACAGGGTCGCTCATGAGATTGCACTTACGATGTCAACCCTGGCTGGAGGCACCCAAAGCCTTAATTGAGGCTTGAGGATCTGCTTTCAAGACGGCTCACTCACACAGCTTTTGGTAGGAGGCCTCTGTTCTCTGGCTTTTGGTTGAAAGCTTCATCCTCACCAAGTGGCCCTGTCCCATGGACTGCTTGAATATCTTCACAACATGGCAGTTGACCTCCCCAGGGTGAGGGATCCGAGAGACAGCAAGATGGCAGCCACAGTGTCTCCTATGACTGAGTCTTGAAATTCACAAACCTTCACTTCACCCTTAATCTATTGGTTAAGTCACACACGCAAGGGAAGGGGAACTGGGCTCCACCTTTTGAAGGGAGAAGTATCAAAGAATCTGTCGACAGGTTTTAAAACCATGGCACCTACCCAGGCTCTGCTCTTCTCTAGCTGTGGGACTGTGAGTTTTCGTTTTCTCACACAGAAATAAGTTTAATGGTACCCACACCACAAGGCTGCTCAGAGGATTAAGTGAGATACCGTACGTGAAGAAAGCTTTGCAAATTCCGAGGAGTTACGCAGAGGTTGGTCATTCAGGAAAGAGCAGAGAAACACGGAGCCTCACGCTTACAAAGTTCCCATTTAGTTAGTTCAGGGCGCCTGTTGAGCAATGAAGGGTATCCAGGATGATTCAGGAATGATCTGGGCTATGGAATGTTTTCTTCACCGTTTCATTTCCATTCTCTTCTATTAGAACTCCAGTTTGATATGGGTTGGACCCCCTCAATATTCCTTTGCTCTTTGCACCCCTGTTCTGAGTGGATTCCTTGATGCAGTTTTCTAATTATAATTTCCTTTCTTTGCTTAGAGTAGCTTCTGTCTTTTTTTCCCCCCATCCATGCTGTCTAATTTATTTTTCCCATCTACCTGCTATTTTTCTTTACTCCTAACATTTGCTTCCATTCCTAGATGTTGCTGATCTCTGCACATTAGGGGCTTACAAACTAAAAGCGTTAAACCAACACAGACACGCAGAAAAAGGATGCTAAAGAAACAACTGTCTACCGATAAAGGAATGAGTTCTGTCAATGAAGAGCAAATATTAATGTAACAGCATTACACAGATTCAATGCGTTACTGAACTGTTGCAAGGGCTATCTAGGAGGGCCTCATTTCTTACGGTGTCTTCTTCTTTGTCTTCAGTACGGATACTGATAACGAGTAGTGATGTTCTGAATCCCAGCTGGAATGAGCAGGATGAGCACACCAGTTGTTTTCTTTAGCATCTGCTTTCTGCGTGTCTGTGTCGGTCTAGCTTTTCTGGTTTGTAAGCCCCTAACGTGCAGAGATCAGCAACATCTCTGATCAGGGCTTTGGCGTGGGCTTCCTCTTCTGCTAGCCTTGGACTTCTGATCTGTTGATATCCGTAATTCCGCCAATGTGGCTGTATTTTAGCAAGAGTGCTTACTTGCCTGTTTTTGGACAGCTCTGGATCTCTCCAAATATTGGCTATTTTTACCTTTCTTCTATTAGCCTCATTTTCCCCCTTTCTTCCCAAAGATCAGTGTCAAAAGGGATGAGAAAAGTGCCTGAGGAATGACATACCACTGCAACAGAAACCTTCTAACGCAACTTTCTTGGCTCATTCAAGCATTCTTTATGGAGCACGTGCCCTAGTCTTAATAATTGACTCTTCTATGCCAAGTGCCATCAGTTTGAAGAAAATGAGGCACATCTTTTATTCTTCCAGAACTCACTGTTAAGCATTTCTGAAATTACTGGACTTCCCCATGCCTATCAGATTCCTTTAGGTTTCTGTAATGACAGCTGTGGGGATGGAGCTTAGGCTGCAGACACTGCTATCAAGTATTAAGACAGTCTCCACTGACAGACTGTTTACCCTAGTGGACACAGGTACTTTGATGTTTCTCCTGTGTATCTCTGAGTAGAAGTCAGAAGATCTGGATCTAATATTACTAGCTTTGCCATCGATGCAGGGTGTCCAGGGTCAGCATGACCACTGCATAGCATGATTGCTGGCTTACACTGCATTTGCCAAATAAACAAAGACAGGAAAAAAATAAAAGTAGGACCTCAGGTAATTTAGTCAACTTGTCTAACTTTGAGATTCATCAGTTTAAAAATGAGATAACTGCATCAATGTTTTTTTTTTAAAGATTCTAAATTAAATTTTCAGATACTGGATGGATATCGTAGGGAAAAAAACAACAACAAAACAAAAACCCCAACCCAGAGAGGTCAATAAACAACTGCAGCGCTATATGATAGTTAAATGTTATCCAGTGATGATTTCTCAGGAAGTAATTTTTTTCAAGGAATGTACATAAACTGAAGATGATATTTTTTATTAATATTATCACCGTTATTACTGTCACTCTCCTAAGGTGCTTTACTCTGGCAAGCAGTTACAGAATTCACCTGTTTTATGCTTAGGTGTTTTGATCACACTCAGGCACCTTCACCTACGCGACGTTCTGATAATCTGACAGCTCCTCAGCAATCCCTTACCTTAACTCCTCACATTCATTCTAATTCTTTTCTCTGTAGGGTGAGTTTTTATAAATCTTCCTAGTAATGGATTGCTGAGCCCCTAGCACAAAGGAATTGAACTTATTGTCTACCCTTCCACACCTACGTGCATTTCCAGCAGACAGCTTGCCATTAGCAAGGTAAACTCACTTTCCAATGTACAATTTGCTAAGTTTTCCCTAGTTACATACTTGCTATCAATTTCCATAGTTTAACTTGCTTTAGAAATTGATTCTGATTTTGAGTTGCCCACTGTGTATTTCTCACCTTAAAACTGATCAGGAACATGTACAATGTTATACATAATGCTGGACTACCCAGGACTCGAACAATTAACTCTGTCTTGATGCTGCTTGATTTGACTCCAATCCCAAAATCCTAATCCTTGGCTACAAGCATTTCCTTAAGAGGCACTCTGCTTTTAGAATCTCTTCTGTAAATGAATTAGACAAGTACTTGGGTTTTCAATTACAGTCTCATAAATCAGGAAAAACCCCTTTTGCTGTATTTTTTTGTACATTAATCACGTGTAGCAGTGCCACCGCCACGTCTGTTAGGTTTCTGCAATGTCTGAGGGACTGTGTATAAGGTAGAAAACTCCTGTACAGGACACTCCCCGGTTTCCTGGGAATTCTACTATGCTATGACCCATGGGATAGATGATAAAATGGCTTGTTTTAAAGCCACTGAGAACAGATGGCTCTGGGGACTGAATTTAGTGATTAAAGTGACCAGGGATATAGTACAGGTTGCAAGTGTAGACTATGGTGTTATGTTAGACTTCACCGGTTCAAATTCTTGTCCTTCCTTGGACTAGTAACATGAGCTGGGCAGAATTCCTTATTCTCTCGGAGCCTCGGTGCCCTCATTGTGAAAGAGGATAACCCGCAATGGTTATTGGGGATTAAATGACTAACAGTTGTTGAAGGCTTAGATCAGCTCTCTGCTCAGGGAAAGCGCTCACTGAATAAACATCAAACAAACAAAAAAGCCCATCTGCGCTATTTCTTTTCCCTGATATAAAGGATAAAAATAAAATCCCAAACCACAAGAAAGCAGGATAGTCACTGACTAAATGTTCTTCCTTATTTTTAATAGCCTATTTCCTTGTGAAATTCGAGAGTGGACTTTGGGATGAGAAGGTGGCATCTGCGGGTAGAAAAATGGCTGGCTGAAGAAAGGACTATTAAATATTTTATATGTGGGGTAATTACCCAGAATACAGAAGGCAGTTTTCTGGGGTTGGGAAACTCCCTGCTGCAGTGAGAGAACCTTCTTAATTTTTGTTCTAAATTTTATTGCGTGTGACAGGCTGTTCTCTTTAGCGGCCTTCTGAACACTGGATTTGCTCATATAGTTCATGAACTGAGTTATTCCACTTGTCTGTGAGCTCTCATACACTTGGTTCCATGAATACAATTTGATACATTTGGCTAAAAGAGACATTAGTAACGTGATAAGAATTTCATCTTGGCATAGATGTAGCAAGATTGGAAATATGTAGCAAAATACAGCAAGTCTGGCTCACAGGACTATCTTTGTGTACAGAAAATTAATTTGTTTCTTAAAAATCCAGAGGGCTTGGCATATCCAGGATAGTTTTATTTGTAATGTAGCTTTTAAAATATTCAGTCCTTTACATGCACAGAGTAAAGGAAAAACATGACTTTAACCCTTCTTCAATGCAAATATTTGACAGAGCATTTAAAATTTTATCTCAATATTTTCCCTCCAACTCAATTAAGTTACTAAACTTTCTTTCGTGGAAAAAAATCTAAATCACGCTCTACACAGTATCAATTTGATTAATATTTTTTGTCAGTTCAATTACATATCACATTTCAAAACTCACATGGATTGCTGGCAACCATATCTAGCCAGTTATGGAAAACTCTGGCGAGGCGTACAGACCATTTCTGCTCTCTTTACCAGAATATAATCAGAAAAAGGAACTCTGTAGGAGGAGGTACAGTGGTTCTAAGAAGAAAAAATTTAATTGATATGCAAAGTATCCCCATGTTTGATTTTTGATACTTTAAAGACCATCAGTAAAAAAAATTATTTTATCTGCTTCACTGAATACTCTGCTGGAAGGGCCGACACTTTGGAAAAAACTTTTCCTGTTGGAGTTGAATCCTTTTCTGGGTAATCTGTGTTTGGTATGTATATATGTGTGTGTTCCAACTACTACGGCTGTGTAACAGATCACCCTCAAAATGCAGTGGCTTAAAACAACGGTAATAATTCCTTATCTCTCCAGGTTTCTAAGCATCAGGAATTTGAGAGTGACTGAGCTGGGTGATCCTGGCTCTGGTTCTCTCATGAGGTTGCAGTCAGTTTTTGATCAGGGCTGCAATGATCTTGAAAGCCTGACTGGGGCTGGGGATCTGCTTCCAAGGTAGCTCCCTCCCTTGATTGGCAAGTCAGTCCCTGTCTATGTGGCCTCTCTACATGCTGCTTGAGTACCCTCACAGCACGGCAGATGGCGCTGTGCAGAGTGGGTGATCCAGAAGACCACGGTGAGAGCTTGGACGCCTTCTGTGGCTTAGCCTTGGAAATCACACACCATCATTTCTGCTCTGGTCTGTGGGTCATGCAGGGCCAGTCCTGGTTCCATGTGGGAAGGGCATGAATTCAGTCGGTGAGCATCGCTGGGGGCCATCTTGGAGGCTGGCCACCATGGAGCATATGCTTCCATCACATGTTTTTACCAACATTTGAGAACATGCTTGGTAAAATACCAATTTTCCCATAAACTACTGGACATGATCTACTTAAAAAGAGTAAAATAATTTAAGGTTTAAAAAAAAGAACTCAAACACAGCAAGTTCGGGAACCGTGAATGTGATGTGCTTTTGAACAAAAGAGTGGTTTTAAAGGCACTTCCTTCTTAAAGGGATAAAAGATTTAAAAGCTGTTGTGTATGCAATCATTTTTTTTTAAAGATGCATTTTTTAAATACATTTATTTATTTTATTTATTTATTTTTGGCTGCATTGGGTCTTCAGGCAAGCAGGGGCTACTCTTCGTTGCGGTGCCCACGGGCTTCTCATTGCTGTGGCTTCTCTCGTTGCGGAGCTCCGGCTCTAGAGCACAGGCTCAGTAGTTGTGGCATACCGGCTTAGTTGCTCCGAGGCATGTGGGATCTTCCCAGACCAGGGCTCGAACCCGTGTCGCCTGCATTTGCAGGCAGATTCTTAACCACTGCACCACTAGGGAAGCCCTGCAATCATTCTTAAGCTTGGAATTATGCCTTTTCTCCTTTGCTTGGCTAGAAGTTATTCATGCCTGAGGAGTTTAGCACCTATAATGGTAATTCAAGGAAACAGGTCATTAGATACAGAAAACGTGTATGTGCTATGGTTCAATAATGAACTTATTCACATGGAAGAGAATCTGGGAAATTTGGGATCTGCAATCTAAAAAACTCCGGATGTATGCCTCATTCCATAAAACCTCTCCACCACTGGAAGCCTTGGAAGGAGCACGTTGATGTCTGTAAACGTGGTAGAAGAAGCCCAACTGCCTGCTCCAGAGCATCTGAGATGCACCTGATATATCCTCCTGAGAAGCAGCTTCAGAGTTCTGGGGGTGACTCCACGACATGAGGCACGGCCTAACGCCTCATTAAAGACAGCCTTGGAACAGGAACCCTATGTTCCCTGTGTAGTAGAACACAGGCACAGGCTGGAGAAAGAGGCAACTGCAGAAAGAGATTAATATGGAGAAAGTGATACCCAGCTTCGGGAGTCCGTAGGCTCTTTGACTGGGGCTGCTCGTGGTTGTTGTATGTGACCAAATTTCAACAGTGGTGCTATAACCCTCCAGCTCATCAGCATTGAGTGCAAATGCACCTTTGCAGGTTTTCTGTTTCATTGCCTGTTTGGCTTGGTTTTTCTTCTTTACTGAAACTGGCCTCACAGCTAAATTTGAAAAATGGAATGGTGGGTTTGCTCTCTACCTCTAGGAATTTGTCATGAAAAACAACTTTACCAGAAACAAGACAAAGCAAACTGCCAACCCTCACCCTCAATTTTACCTCTGTAATAAGAAACCACAAAGAGATAGGGAGCTATGAGAAACATGGGACAATTCTTTGAGAAGGTTTAATAGTAATTTGTCTTTAAGGTACCAAAAATAACGTGTGCAAGTGAGATAATACATATTTTTAATTAGATTTTTTGGGGGGATGGATTCTTCTCCAGGCTCCACTTGCTAGAGGCTTATTTTTATCTGGGTTCTTCCTTTTCTAAAACTGTTGGAGAGAATTATTTTCTCAGGACATCAAATTCTTGGCTCAAGTTGTAACTAGACAGGCTGAAGCATTTTTTTCTTTTTTAAAGTATCTTTTTCCTTCTTGTTTCTCATCTTTTATTTCTCAAAATACATGTGCTTTTTATAGATATGGGAGCAATTTTCAGATCAAGCTCTCTGAAAATAGTCTGAATTAGAATACATTAGGGGAAAATCATAATTTACCCACAGAAGCACATCATGTTTTATTTTATTAAAAGCAGTACACAGAGGCTGCAGACAGGAAAAAAATGAGGTGGAGATTTCCCCCTCAGCTATTATTTAAACCAGAGTGTTTTTTTATAGGAAATGTTTTTAATGTTATATGGACACACTAATTGAAAATAAATTTAAGCACAACTAGTTTCCTTTCTGCTTTGCTTTGCTTTTATTTCTCCTCAAATATCCTCTGGGAGTTAAAGTCCATGGGTCATATTTTACAAGGGTATCCTTTTCCAGCTGTGGAATTAAGTCTGTAAGATTCCAAAGAACTTTGCCCCTTGGATCTGTTTCTCTTGTCCATTCCCGTTGACTCTCTTCTGGTTCATGCCCTTCATCCTTTTATTTATATTTATAGTGGTGGCTCAGACTCTTCATGACCAGTTTAGCCTCCACACTGCATGAGATTATTACTTTTCATACAGCAATACTGTGATAGCATCCTATCTGCCCAAAAGTTTGTGAACACTTTCCATTGCTGTTAAGTAAAGTCCAAACCCCTCTAGGTCAGCACTGATGGTATGTCAAAAACCTGGCACCGCGACACACGCAAATACTGTATAATCCAGCAATTGCCCTCTTGGGCTTTGGTCCCAGAGAATTGAAATTTATGTTCACACAAAGATCCATATATGAATGTTCATAGCTGCTTTATCTGTAATTGCCCCAAACTGGAAACAGCTCCCAGTGTCCTCAACAGGTGAATGGTTAAAGCAACTGTGGTACAACCATACTATGAACTACTACTAGGCAATGAAAAGGAATAGGCTATGGACCCACGCAACAACTTGGATGTACCTCCAGGGAAATACGCTGAGTGAAAAAAGCCAATCAGCCATTCGCTGAAGGCTGCTCCCAAGGCAGAGTAATTCCTCGGCATTTTTGGTTTGCTGCTCACAAGAGCACGGTGGAGTTTGTTGCCACAGAAAGTCCCCAAGCCAAGAGTTGTAGGTGTCAGCAATTGGAAGACAGCCTGGCAGACATGAAAACGCATGTGCCAAGGGGAAATGGGTAAGCGCAGAAAGAGCTAACGGCTAAGAGCGAGATTAAGGAAATCTACCAGAAAGTAGAGCAAAAAGACAAGGAGAGAAAGGATAAAAAAATCAGAGGACAGGGCTTCCCTGGTGGCGCAGTGGTTGAGAATCTGCCTGCCAATGCAGGGGACACGGGTTCGAGCCCTGGTCTGGGAAGATCCCACATGCCACGGAGCAGCTGGGCCCCTGAGCCACAATTGCTGAGCCTGCGCGTCTGGAGCCTGTGCCCCGCAACGGGAGGGGCCGCGATGGAGAAAGGCCCGCGCACCGCGATGAAGAGCGGTCCCCGCACCGCGATGAAGAGTGGCCCCCGCTTGCCGCAACTGGAGAAAGCCCTCGCACGAACCGAAGACCCAATACAGACAAAAATAAATAAATTAATTAATTAAAAAGAAAATCCTTAAAAAAAAAAAAAAAAATCAGAGGACCACTCCAGGGGCCCAATAGCTAAATAACAGGAGTTCCATAAAGAGAAATAAAAACAAAAAAACAGAAGGAATAAATCATACATCATTTTAAAATTAAGTCCAAGAAAGTGATTTCTGCCTCTGATAGGCACACGGTGGCAGCTTAGTTCTGAACTGTCTCCTCCTAGAAAACATGCAAAGCTACAAGAAAAACAGCAGCAACCTGCAAGTCCCATTTCCAGTGGATCCGGGAGTCAGAGAAAACTTGCAGACTCCAAATTACAAGCACAGCTCTCCAAGTCAGAACCAGCAGGAAGCCCCAGTAGTTTTATATCATCCTAGTACAGACACAGTGTTATAAAGTATCAGGGAAGATTAATCTGGGAGTCATCTGTGTAGAGGTGGTATTTGAAGGCCCTGGAATAACCACTATACCAAAGAGAGGAGAAAGGGCTTAGTCAGTGATGTTTAAACGTGCTTACAGATTTATGAAGTAAGTTCTGATATGCGGTGGGACCTGCGGCTCTGCATTTCCAAACAGGCCCCTGGGTGATGCTGACGCTCGCTCGGAGTAACCAGATCCACGGAGCAGACTCTGAGTACCAAGGCTTCAGGGCAGGGCTCTCAGCCTCAGCTGCACTTTCCAGTCCCCCAGGGAGCTTTACAAGCCCCACTGCTCAGGCTTCACCCCAGAGCAGTCCATGGACTCTCTGGGGGCCCAGGTCAACTGCAGCTATAAAGGCAGAATCTGGTGCTCAGCATCGCTAATTATTAGAGAAATGCAAAGCAAAACCACAGTGAGGTATCACCTCACACCTGTCAAGTGGTTATCGTCTAAAAGTCTACAAATAATAAATGCTGGAGAGAGTGTGGAGAAAGGGGAACCCTTGTACACTGTTGGTAGGAATGTCAATTGGTGCAGCCATTATGGAAAACAGTATGGAGGTTGCTCAAAAAGCTAAAAATAGAGTTATCATATGATCCAGCAATCCCACTTCTGGCTGTGTATCTGGAAAAGATGAAAACTCTAAGTTGGAAAGATGCATGCACCCCAATGTTCGCTGCAGCATTATTTACAACAGCCAAGACATGGAACAACCCAAGTGCTGATCAACAGATGACTGGATGAAGAAGATGTGGCATACGCATACAATGGAATATGACTCAGCCATAAAAAGAATGAAATGCTGCCATTTGCAACAACGTGGATGGACCTAGAGAATATTATGCTCAGTGAAATAAGTCAGACAGAGAACGACAAATACTGTATGATATCACTTATATGTGGAATCTAAAAAGTAACACAAATGAATGTATATGCAAAACAGAAACAGACTCACAAATACAGAAAACAAACTTGTGGTTACCAGTGGGGAGAGGGAAGGGGAGAGGAACAAATTAGGTGTATGGGATTAACAGATACAAACTACTACATATTAAACAGATGAGCAACAAGAATATACTGTATAGCACAGGGAATTATACCCATTATCTTGTAATAATCTATAATGGAGTATAATCTGAAAAATACTGAATCACTATGCTGTACACCTGAGACTAATACAATATTGTAAATCAACTATACTTTGGTAAAAATAAAATGATGCTTTCCGGGAAGGCGGGGGAGCAGATGAAGGCAGAATCTGGGAATCAGGTTGTAGACTAGGTGCCTTTGGGGCCATACAGATGCCTTAAAGAGGGAGGCAAGCCAGCCGCAGTGGAGGAGAGCTGGCAGCCCAAACACAGTGGCCACATGTAAATATGGGCCCCGTTGCTACCAGATACTCAGTTTGTCAAGAGGGCCAGGCACTCGGATGGTTGATGGGAAAACAATGAAATTTTACATGTTGCCACCTAATCCAGATTTCCCTGAAACACAAGAGTGGGGAAGCACTGGGCAGGTTGGAAAACCTGTTGGTGGGATTTAGTTTGGCCTGGTGGCAACCTCTGATCAAGACTGGCACTCTGAAGTGTGCAGGGAGGGGCTTCCCTGGTGGCGCAGTGGTTAAGAATCTGCCTGCCAATGCAGGGGACACGGGTTCGAGCCCTGGTCTGGGAAGATCCCACATGCCGCGGAGCGACTAAGCCCGTGAGCCACAACTACTGAGCCTGCGCGTCTGGAGCCTGTGCTCCGCAACAGGAGAGGCCGTGACGGTGAGAGGCCCGCGCACTGCGATGAAGAGTGGCCCCCGCTCGCCGCAACTGGAGAAAGCCCTCGCACAGAAACGAGGACCCAACACAGCCAAAAAAAAAAAAAAAAAAAAAAAAAAAAGTGTGCAGGGAGGGGTTTCCTCATCCCCGTGACTGAGGTTTGGTAGGTTCACTGGATGGAGTCTACAGACGCCAAAACACCTGCAGTGCTGGCATAGCTCTGCACAATGAAGACCTGTCCTGATAAAATGGCAAAGGTTCCACTAGAGAGGCGGGGCACTTCAGGACTTGAGGAGGACAGCTTGAGAAACTAGGTAATCCAGAAAGCTTCTCCATCTTATTTCCAGGATACAATTATCTACAGACAGCTATCTATCTATCTATCCACCCATCCATTCATCTGTTATCTATTTATCAATATACACACATAAAACTTTTTTTTTCTGTAAAGAATTATTGAGGCAATGGTAAAATGTGTACTGTCAACCGCCTTATTGATTTTTTTTTTCAGTAGGACATTTTATTACACATTTAAATTTATGTATTCAGATTAACCCATGAAAAGCTTCATGAGCACCTCCACCCAGGCAGCTTGCCTTCAAGACAATATTCCTTTATCCATTCATAAACCCATACACCACACTCCTGAGTACAGTCCCATGGAAGTTGCCAGCACAGTGGCCCTTAAATCATCGCAACTTTCTACTTTTCTCTCTCATTCATATGATTTTCTAATCCTCTGTTAATGTTTAAAAAAATGCCCAGTGATATACAATGAAAATAATTATTTTTCTAAACCTGCCTAGGTAACTTGACCATATGTTAGGTGAGGTTTTACAGACTTGTACTGTAAAGATATAAATTTATATTACACAGAAAGAATACAGGAGAAAAAATGCTGATTAAAAGGCATCATACTGAATAGTGACAATGTGCACTGAGGAAGAAAAATGGAAGTAAGATTGAATTGTAAGTATGAGGTTCTAGAATGGGAGATTCTGAATGCAAACTGGCCACTCATTTCCAGAATGGAATGCATAGTAGCACCGTACTTATTCAAGTTTGATTTAAGTCTTTACATGCTCACTGTTTTGTGATCAGAAATATAAAAAAGAATCCACAATGCACTGTGTACAAGGGCTGTCCCTGATCACTGTCTGAAATCATCTTATTCACTTCTATCTCAGCCCTCCAGTACCTAAACTCTGTGAGGGCAAGACCTAATGGGTCTTGTTGAGCAATCAGAGTAGGAGCTGGCAGTTAGCAGGCTGTTTTAGTTTGCTAGGGCCACTGCACAGACTATCACTGACCAGGGGGCTTAAACAACAGAAGTGTATGGTGTTGCAGTTCTGGAGACTGGAAGTCTGAGATCAAGGTGCTGGCAGGGCCAAGCTCCTTCTGCAGGTACTTGGGAAGGGTCCGTTCCAGGCCTCTCTCCTAGCACCTGGTAGTTCTCTGGCTTGTGGTAGCAGAACTCCAATCTTCGCAATGAGTTCTCTCTACGTGTGTCTCCAAACTTCCCTTTTTATTTTTATTTTTATTTTTTTATTTTTTATTTTTTTAATTTATTTATATTTATTTTTGGCTGTGTTGGGTCTTCGTTTCTGTGCGAGGGCTTTCTCCAGCTGTGGCGAGCGGGGGCCACTCCTCATCGCGGTGCGCGGGCCTTTCACTGTTGCGGCCTCTCCCGTTGCGGAGCACAGGCTCCAGACGCGCAGGCTCAGTAGTTGTGGCTCACGGGCTTAGTTGCTCCGCGGCATGTGGGATCTTCCCAGACCAGGGCTCGAACCCGTGTTCCCTGCATTGGCAGGCAGATTCTTAACCACTGAGCCACCAGGGAAGCCCCAAACTTCCCTTTTTAAAAGGACATCAGTCATACTGAATCAGTCCCCTCCCCTGCCCCCCACTACAGTATGGCCTCATCCTAACTTAACTAATTACTTCTGAAATAGACTATTTCCAAATAAGGTCACATTCTGAGGTCCTGGGGGTTCGGATTTCAACATATGACCTTTAGGGAGACACAATTCAACCCATAACGCAGGCACACATTACATACATAGTGAATAAATGAATAATGAAACAGGGAAAGAACCTGCCTGGGCACCATTCCACTCCCTAGTGACCAGGTCACTGCACATGTCTGATGACATCTACTCCATGAGCTAGAATTCTGTAAAATATCTGACTATAGTATTTTATCTTGATTCTTTATAAACACAGGATAGTGATTCCTTGAGTGACATGGATTGTGACACTGTATGAATTGCATATAGTTTAATAACAGTTAAAGTAGAGGTGTATAAAGAATTTTAGGAAGGATACCCAGTTAAACCTACAGAGTGGCTTCTGGTGTGACCTGTTGGCCTGAGCTGAACCTTTAAGTTTGGACCCTGGGCACACCGCAGCCCAAGGTCTGAAAACCCACTACTCTAAAGTGGAAGTTCGGGAAACGGTCCCCTGTCCCACATGTGCTCCTCAGCTTCAGATACGCAGACTTTCCTCTCATTTGGCTTCTAGCATCACCCTAGGTATCTGTTGTCTTCTGACCTGTTTTGTCTTCTTATTCATCCTATATTTGACCAACCCTGACTGGTCACTTACTTGTATCACGGGAGACAAACTCATGGCAGAATTCTTAGACATTTTACACGTAATCTCTCAAAGGTTACAACTTTAACAGAGAGGAACTTTCTGTCACGTA
Source organism: Balaenoptera acutorostrata (assembly GCF_949987535.1). Taxonomy (NCBI): domain Eukaryota; kingdom Metazoa; phylum Chordata; class Mammalia; order Artiodactyla; family Balaenopteridae; genus Balaenoptera; species Balaenoptera acutorostrata. The sequence goes on along the minus strand of NC_080085.1, from coordinate 6,856,346 downwards.
CGGAAACGTCAACACCTGCATGTCTACTGTGCGAGCTGCTTTTGTTCCTAACTGCTATTGCACAGATCTGTGCTGGACCTTCTGGGGTTGCAGAAAAATAAGCACCATGAGGGGAAGAAGCCAGACCTGATTTTTTTCATTTGCAACTGTATTTCCAGTTTGTGAACAGCACCTGGCATATATTTGTTTTCTTACTGAGATTCCCTTCCTGCTGGGAACCTAAGTGCTAATTGCTTGGCCTTCAGCAGAATGACTGAAACTAACTAACATGGGGCCCCTGTGGAAGGCATTTTATGTACTTCTGTACTTTAGGCTGCGGCCTGCAAGCTGCTGGGAAGGTGTTCCTCCATTATTTAAAATACTTTTTCCTATATGTTGTTTTCTCTGTCAATAAACACCCTCACTTTCAAGACAACCACATATCTACTGAGAGTCAGCTTGACATTTGGGTAAGACTTTCTTTAAACCATTTCAAATATGGGTTCCTCCCACGTGAAACTGATACTAAAAAATCAGTGGCCAGCCACTTGGCCAGGGAGTGGAAGAAACAGATCTCAAAGCAAGCTTTCTGACGCTAAGCTCAGTGTTCTTCCCAGGAAAACATCCAAATGACTCTCGTACTTAAGAGACAAAAAAGGGAAAGAGGAACACACAGCTTTTATAATTCATAGATCTAAAACTGGGAGCGACACGTGCCAGTCACCTCATTCTATAGGTGGGGAAACTGAGGCCCCAACATTCCCCCAAGGGGTCACAATATAGTAATGGAAAAAGAGTGTCTACAACACAACATCTAATAGAAATATAATGCTAGCCTCAGACGCCAGCCATATTTGTAACTGAAAATCTTCTCACAGTGCCATTAAAAAAAGTAATAAGAAACAGATGAAATTAATTTTAATACATGTAACCGATCCAATACATCAAAAATATTATCATTTCAGCTTGTAATTAATATATAAATTATTAATGGATATTTTACACTCTTCTTCTCACACCAAGTCTTTGAAATATTCTTACAGCGCATCTCAATTCAGGCTAGCCACATTTCAAGGGTTCAGTAGCTGCATGTGGCCCGGGGCTGCCCTCTTGGACAGCACAGCTCCAGGGCAGCCCTTCAGCCCCAGTCTAATTTTCTTCTCCGCAACTGCACCCCTGGCTCCCAGGCTTACACACCACCAGAACTTGTAAAATATTAATCGTAAACAGCTGGTGCTTATTTTGAATTACCGTGCGTGGAAGATACGAGGGGTAGCAAGCAGCTGGGAGGTATATTTCGTTCACGGAAGATGTTTTAAATTTTAACTCCTGTCCAAGAAATGCAAATCAGTAATAAAAACTAGATTATAAATTTCAGAGTGGGACCTAACATTTAAAATATTTGTGTTCTGAAGATAAAGGTGACTAATACACGTGACGTAATGCTTCCAGTATTGCTGAGTTTCGTTCTTTTGAGTTATTTTCAATTATGGTAACATTCCATTAAAACTCACCCCTGGGGCTTCCCTGGTGGCGCAGTGGTTGAGAATCCGCCTGCCAATGCAGGGGACATGGGTTCGAGCCCTGGTCTGGGAAGATCCCACATGCCGCGGAGCAACTAGGCCCGTGAGCCACAACTACTGAGCCTGCGCGTCTGGAGCCTATGCTCCGCAACAAGAGAGGCCGCGATAATGAGAGGCCCGCGCACCGCGATGAAGAGTGGTCCCCGCTTGCCACAACTAGAGAAAGCCCTCGCACAGAAACGAAGACCCAACACAGCCAAAAATAAATAAATAATTAAATAGTTAAAAAAAAAAACTCATTAAAAAAATGTTATTAAAAAAAAAAACAACAAAAAAAACCTCACCCCTGACTCCCAGGCTCCTCCACCCCATCCCGTCCCAAGGAGCAGCACATGGCCTCTCACACCAACACGGTAGAGGAGCTGAAACACCACCCCCCCCCGCCCCTTATTTAAATCCTTTCTAATGCTACTGGCCAATCTTTCCTAAAATGTGCTCGGCAGAACAACACTTTTATGGGATGTGGTTAATAGATTCTAGAAGACAAAAAAGAGTTTCTGTGTCCATGTAAGTTTGGGCAATACTGGGCTAATATTAGTTATGCTGGGGTTTGGCTGCCTGTGACCAAAGCTGAAGAGACTCCATATTCTCCCCAGCATCCCAGGCTGTTTCCCTCCCCTCTCGTCTTCAGCTTGTACCCTTAGTCTTCATGCTCACTGCCTCGTATCTGCAAGATGGTTTCCCCACGTATGTGTGTTCTAGACTCGAATAAGAAAAGAGGGAGGGAGGGACGGAAGGAGGGAGGAAGGGAGGAAAGATGCTTCCAGCTGAAAGCTAAAACGTTCCCCCAAATCTCCAGGAGGGTCCTACTCAGGCTCATCGGCTAGAACGAGAGCCCACGGCTCGCTGCAGCTTCAAGGGAAGCTGGGAAGGTGCATAGTTTAACAAAGCACACTACGGTGGTGAACTCAGTCACCCTCGTCTACCTGAGAATGACGGCGGAAACGGAATCTGGGCTGCTCCGGATCTGCCACACGGAGTCAAAGCTTTCTTAGAGCCATTTACTTAAGATTTTGCTTTCTGCGTGTCAAATGCGGGACCATTAATCTCTTCCCCCCCCCCCCCCATAAAATTCTCATTTTTTCATGGAGGAACTTGAAGAACTGCTGTCCGGTTAAGTATGCTTTGGGCGAAGCTGCAGCCACGCGTCATTCTGGGACAGCCACGCGTCCTACAAGGGAGACGCACAGAGGGTCTGAGGAAGACCCCGTCTCTCCTAACGTGAATCCTAACGTCTCTCCTGCCTCGGGCGTCCTGTGTCAGCTCCTACGTTCCTACAGCCTCTCTCGGAGCCTCAGCTGGTCCCACGACCTCTCTTCGGGCCACCAGGCATAAGTGGAACTCGCTCCTCCAATGCAAGTTTCTGCTTTCCCCACGGAAGGGGCGGACACCGCACACAGCGACCCCGTCCCGCTCCCTCTGCCTCGGACACAGCCTGCAGTGACAGCGGCCAGGTGGTGAAAATGAGCGCAAGTCCCCCAGAGTTCCAGAAACACCCGCCAGGCACTCGACGCCAGCCGCTGCCTGCCTCCAGATTCTTGTTACGCGAGCAAACAATAAGGCTCTCTTACCGTACGAGGAAAGCCGCCTCGTCGTGGCAGCGTGTCACTCGCCCGTCCGCCCGCGACGCCTCACTCCTGCAGCCTCAGGCCCGCGGCGTCCTTCGCCGCCGCCGGCTCCGCGCACCCGACCGCAGCTTCCGGTTCTCGTTCCGGTTCAAGATGGCGGCGGCGGCCAGACAGGAAAAACCTTGCTCCCAGCAAAGCCTGAAGCCCGCGGAGCGACTCCTACTACGGAAGACTCACCGCGGCGGGGAGGGCAGGTGGGAAGCGCTGGGACACACCCTCTCCCCTCAGAGGACCCCACGGCCTGGCCCGGCCCGGCCGCCCACCCAGCCGGGAGGGAACTTGAAATCCGGAGCTGCCCAACCCCCACCCCAGGAGGGAAGGGTTGGAACGCCACCTACGAAGGTGGCACCTGAGAGAGGAGCCCCCAAACAGGTAGCGCTGAAAACCGAGGAGTCGCGCCTCCATGAGGACCCCAGCCTCGGCTCTTACAGGGCTCGCCTCTCAGACTCGCACGGCGGGGCCCAGCGCAGAAGAGGCCTCAGGAGGCGTGAGGGCCGCCGGGACGCGGTGGGAGCGGGGCTCGTTTGCCTGCCATGCAGCGTGGTCCTGAGGGGCCGGCACCTGGCTTGACGTGCGTCTGGGAGCCAGCTGGGGTTTTCTCCGGCGGTGGAGGCTGGCAGGTGCCATCTTCCTTCTTTTTTTATTTTAAACTCTGGATCCAGAGCTTTCCACAGCAGATGAGAAGCTTAGATGCACCCGGGACTGCGCTCTGGAATGGGTGCCGGCGTTCCTTGCTGACAGCCAGTGTTTCACGGAAGGGTCGTGGGCCCTCGTGGAGGGTTCAGCACTCAGCGTCAGCCTCCGACCTGGGTCTCGGTTCCTGGTTAGCCCTGTCGTTCACGTGACGGCCTGGAGACCTACCCCGATCCGCAGCCGACTCCTTTCTCAGGGGGTGGGGTGGACTCGCTTTCCCCAGCTGCTGCCTGCACTCTTGCCCCAAGCTGAGTGGACCATTTGGAAGGACAGTACTGCCTTGTGTTTGACTCCAGTCAATTCTCTACTGCCTCAGCCATTCACAGGATTGGATCGCCTCTGATGTTTGGTATTTTCGTTATCTCAGGAGCACCTTGTAATTGCCATGCATCTTTGGATGCTGAAATGTGCCCTGGTGGCCGTCCTGGTACAAGGTGAACCAGTCTCCAGCCCTAGGTAGGCTTGGTCCTGACTTTTCTTCTCCCACCAAGGTTCCAGCAGGTCTGTGGGTTTTGAAAATTCTCTCATTGTTTTCTGGGAGACAGTGTAGCTTAGCCAGCATCCAAGATGGTACCCAGTGAGTCTTCCCTCCTGATAGTCACATCCTTGTGCAGTTCCCTCCACATCAGTGAGGGCTGACCAGTACTATATGATAACGGATAGAATACTATGGACCTCTTTGGTTGTGACTTTGGCAAGATGGGTCATAAAAGGCATTGCCACTTGTTGCCTTGCTCTCTCTTGGATCACCTGCTCTGGGGGAAGCCAGTTGTCGTATCATGAACACAGTCAAGCATCCCCATGGAGAGGTCTTTGGGATGAAGAACTGAGGCTTCCTGACCACTAGCCAGCACCAAATTGCCAGCTCTGTCTACACCCCGTCTTGGAACTGGATCCTCCTCCAGTCCCAGTCAAGCCTTCAGATGACTGCGGCCCTGGCTGACACCTTGACTGCAACCTCGCGGGAGACCCTGAGCCAGCACCACCCAGGTAGGCTGCTCCCAAATTCCTGACCCATTGAAACTAGGAGGTAATGGTCCTTATGGTTTTAGACTGCCAAGTTTCGGTGCAATTTGTTACACAGAAACAGGTAGCATATATAATAGTTCAGCGGCCAGCCATGGCCACCAGAAGTTCTTGCAAAGTCCCCTGCCTTTTTGCTAGACTATTATAGAGTTTGTGCCACAAAAGTGCCCATATAGGATTTTCCATCTGGGACATGAGTAAGTACTTTTAAAGTACTTAATCAATACTTTAAAAGTACCTTAGCACTTAGTACTTCAGTACTTTTCAGTATTTATTAATTTGGAAAAATCAGAAGTGGTGTGAGAATGCAAAGAAAAAAAGGTAAAATGATATTTTAAAATGTAATTGAGATAAGAAATGTAATTGAATTTAAAAAAATCGAGAATGTCAGCTCCGGGAGCCAAACATTTCCCCACTGAGTCTATCTGAGACCCTGGATGGATGCAATAGGCTGCTGGAATTGAGTATTACGTCTCCTTCATCCTACTCTTTACTTTTTGAAGGTGAGTTTTTTTCCTTTACTCTTGCAAAGATACAATATGAGAGCCCTGCCCAGGCGCCAAAATGGAAACATACATGCATTAAATGAGAAACTGTATGTTTTGTGTGTAAACAATGAAGGATTTGCAGGTAATATATGTGGAAGAGGCATGTTGAGTGAGTCAGCATCCAGCCTGGCTTCCTGGATCCTGGACAAGTCATTAATTTTCTGCATCTGTGTGCTCCTTTGTAAGCGGGGAGATGGAAGAAGGTTCTTGTGAGGGTTCGATGAGATAGTTCACTGGAGCCGCTTCCATTCTGTTCTGTTTCTGTTGTGATTATGATATACAATTAAATTGCATTAAGTAACTGCATTATTAAGCGCGAACATGGTTATAAGGGACGGGTCAAATAGCGCACGTTACAATGCAAATAGAACCTGAGCTCGATGAACCACAGCTGATATTTAACCTAATCCAATCTCAGTGAGGTGGCCGGCACATTCATTTAGTATGATTAAAACAAAAATGGGGTCATTTAATACACAAGTATTACTCTAAATTTTTACCTTGTACAATTAGCACAAAATATCTTTTCATCGTGATTATCCATTGTTGTTAAAAACATAGTGAATTGTTCCTGCGGCAGGCAAAGCTAAAGTGAAATATAATCTTCCCTCTCAGCCCTGAGATGAAAAAGTAAAGACACAGTGTGTCACTCAGGAGGAACTTACACAATTTTGAAAATGCAGTGTCTTCATACATCGGCTTTCTTTTTCTTTCTGTTGATGACAGCGTAACAATTTAATATTAGCCCTTAATGAACATCTCTGACGTTCAGCTTATTAACTTTTGAAGATGTAGGACAAAAACAGAGTTAAAATTGACTGGAAACTCTTGATCGAATGATGGGTGTTAGACATCAGGACTTGATGGCTGTAACCCTCATGGCTGTCCCATTGGGTGACATTCATACCAATAAACAGAAAGAAAATTTCCATTTTCAACTTTGGACTCTGAACATTAGGTTTCATTTACAAGCTGATTTGTCCTGATTACTTAGAATTATCCGATAGAGATCAAGAGCAGAAGCCCTTCTGAAGCCCCTGCTTAGCTGTCCCCCCCGGGGGACCCTGCCTCCCTGCTAATCACCTCCTGTTTGTACTCTGCAGATCCAGGCCACATTTTAATAGGGATGTTAAAGATGTTTGCCAAGCACCCAGTCAGCCGGAAGACCGCTGGCAGGTTCACGGTGTCATTTTATTGAAAACAAAGTGGCATGTTTTTTTGGAATACATTTACATAAGAAGGGAAGGCTTAAAGGGAGAGAGAAAGGCAATTTGCTTGTGAGGGCTTTGATCCCGTCAGGCATCCTGAAAACCTTTAATGATGAGTTGTTCTTTGCTCACACCCAGTGGGGCTGAGTCTGGTCTGCAGACAGGGAATAGGGTATATAGCTCTTCTCGCCCTTCCTGCTGTCACCCACACCTGGGCCCTACCTGGGCACCTGCCTACCTACCAGGAGGACCTAGTTCCTGGTGCAAAGAGCAGGCAGGTAGAGGGGGAGAGGAGGTCCTTGTGTACTGCTCTCTAAGCTGATCTAATTTTTTAAAATCTAAATTTATTTATTTATTTATTTATTTATCTTTGGCTGCATTGGGTCTTCGTTGCTGCGTGCGGGCTTTCTCTAGTTGTGGCGAGCTGGGGTTCCTCTTCGTTGCGGTGTGCGGGCTTCTCGTTGCAGTGGCTTCTCTTGTCGTGGAGGACGGGCTCTAGGTGCGCGGGCTTCAGTAGTTGTGGCTCGTGGGCTCTAGAGCTCAGGCTCAGTAGTTGTGGCACCCGGGCTTAGTTGCTCCGCGGCATGTGGGATCTTCCCGGACCAGGGCTCGAACCTGTGTCCCCTGCATTGGCAAGCGGATTCTTAACCACTGCGCCACCAGGCAAGTCCCGTAAGCTGATCTAATTTTGTTTTACTGTTTTTCTGTGTTGTGCTTGCTTCACGATTGTCTCGCTTTGGCTCAAGGGACCTTTTTTCCAGGAGCAAACCTGGGAATACAGGAGGTTTAGGTTTATTATGCTAAATTATAGTCAGCATGTTAGTGGAAGGTTAATACGGGAGATGCAGTGGCCACTGCTTCCCTCAGACTCGGGCACCAGGTATGGAAAGCTTCCTGTGCCTTATAGGAACATGAGACCAGGTCTTGGTCACTGGGATGAGAGAACACATAACAGCCACCGTGAATTGGTGGCAGAGAGTACTGGTGGCCCAGGTTCAAAGTCTCAGTCTTGAGAATGTTGTTGCCTCAGCTCACAGTTGAAAAATAACGACCTCTGCCTTGAAAGAGGCCCTTAACGTCTGCCGCTCGTGTAATTTGTTAGTTGTTGAAAAGATAGTTTACTACTTTAACCTGTGTGGGTGTATATGCACATCATGAGTGTGTATGGGTATATATGTGTTTCTGTATGGTTGTGTGTACTTAAAAGATAGACTAAGGCATGTTAACAATTTTAAGAGTTTGAGCAAAAATTGATTTGAATCAGGCAGTGCCTAACCGGAAGTGGTTAGGAATGCTCCACCGACAGGAGCTGGGGTAGACTTGGATAGAGAAAAAGCGGAAGCAAAGTAAAGAAATGATTGGTTGGCTATAACTTCACGCCTAGTTGGATGTTTGGGATTGATTCTGGTTTTGTAACTAGGCTTCCACCGCATAAGAGCCCCCTCAGTCTAATGGCCTCCTTGTTTCATTAGTTTAACAGTGCACGTGTGTACAGGGGCACGTGTGTGCATGCATGAGTGTTCACAGGTGTGTGTGCCTTCATGTGTGTGCACGTGTATGCATGCGTGCAGATGTGTATGTGCACACATGTTTGTGCACGTGCGTGTGCATTTATGTTTGCATGTTTATATTTGCTCACTGTACACAACCTGTGGTAACCTCTCCTGTACTTCGGTCTTTTTTTTCCCACCACTGCTGCTTGCTTTAATGTTTGTATGCAATCAGAAATGATTTTGAGGCCCCCGAACACTAGACTGCAGCTTCAAGGAATTAATGCGTCAGGAGGGGCAGACTGATTATGGCAGAGCGAGGTTATTTGAACATAACTCCCAGCAATCAGGGACCGCAGGAAGGAACAGGAGCAGCGGCCCTGGGAGCAGGTTCCTGCCTCCCTGCTCTAGGTGGGAGGGTGCCCGTTGCCTAGAGACCAGGGTGAAGGGCTCAGGTAACAAAAGATGTTCTGGGGCTCCTGGGAAGGGCAGTAGCTTCCAGGGCTGAGGCGGCTGCTGAGCCTGGCGTGGCTCTGTGCCGTGCTTGGCTCCCAGGCTGCTATGTAGACGGTGGGAGTAGCATCATGTTGGTACATCAGACAGAAACACCACTGCGCTAGACCACCGCAACCTGCCTATTCAGTTAACTGAAGGCCAGCTGATGCTTGGAGACATTTCTTTTCCATTGTTTCTCTTCCTTTCTTTTCATCTCCTTTTTCCTTTCACTCTCCTCTCTCTTCTCCCCTTTCCACCTGTCACTCTCCCTCCCTCCTTTAAAAGAAAAAATCAAATGGTTATAAAATCACTTTTCTGCCAGATGCTTGGAGACATTTCCATTGTTTCTCTTCCTTTCTTTTCATCTCCTTTTTCCTTTCACTCTCCTCTCTCTTCTCCCCTTTCCACCTGTCACTCTCCCTCCCTCCTTTAAAAAGAAAAATCAAATGGTTGTAAAATCACTTTTCTGCCTAGGCAACCCTCATAATCAGATGGAAGGTCTGGCACAGTATTTATCCTGATACATAACCGTGTTTTTCCTGTAGACGTGACATTTACTCCTTAAGCTTTTCTTACATTTACTCCCATATTTTTTCCCAATGTCCTACTAAGTCGTCTTCTTAAATGTAAAAGCATAATATATCCTCTACTTCCGCTTAATATCATCTGGGCCGAGGAGGCTCTAAACTATGTATCCGGTTGGGATAGAGCCATGGAAACACAAGCAGAGGCAGCGCTGGGGAGCTTTAAAGAATGACGTCTCATGATGTTGATTTATTCGAGCCGGCCACGCCACGTGAGTCATATTACAGGCAGTCACGGTGAGGATAAAAGCCACCATGCTTCTTGGGTGCTTTGCATGCCAGGCAGTCTAAGTGCTCTGCTTGCCTTGTCACACATCACCCTTAGCCCTCAGTGATGTCCTTACTCAGGTTCTCTCCGTTCACTGAAGGAAGGTATGAGCTTTCCTCCAGAGGGCACAGTACCAGGAAGCTGTGATTCTAACCCGGGCCATCGGCCTCCCATCCAAATCTAACATGTGCAGCAACCAACAGGTGTTAAAGGACATGTGCAGCAACAAAACGTGAGTGAGCGCCAATCCAGAGGCAGCAGTGAAGGATGAGCTTGCAGTCTGGATCTCAGATCTTCCCCACGGCTTATTTAATTAAACTCTAGGTGGTTTTGCGAGGGTGGGTGAGGGGAGGCTGGTTAGTAATATGCACTCTTGGGGCCTGCATGGGACCTGCTGAAACAGGTGGGGCCACCCTTGGTGTCTGAACGAGCCCTCCTTTGGGGCTTGCTGATTGTCATTGGCGCTCAAGTTTGGGACCCATGGCTCCAGGGTGAGCTCTACAGCCGTTGCAGATTCTGAGGCCACTTTCTCTCCTCCCACAATATGAACCCAAGCTGTGACCAAGGGGGTTGAGCAGGAGGGAGGACGCAAGTATGAATGGGAAAGGGGAGGGCATGTGACAAGGGTATTTAGGTTGCCACCCATGTGGTCATCAATGCTTCAGCTCTCTGCCATCAGGGTAAAGGCTTGCAGTTGGGTTATAATTATTCCTGAGCGGCACCTTTCTTCTGAGAGAGTCACAGCTTAGAAGATTCTACAGTGAAGAAGCTGGTTTTTAAATTCTATTACAAACTCCAGATTCTTCCTACCGTCCCCAGTATGCATCACCTCCCCTGACTTGGCGAGCTCCTCACCCCTGGGAGGCTGATGTAATGAGAATTAGATGCTAAACCAGGAGGCCAAGAGGCAGGGCTCCTGGGTTCTCTCTCACTCCAGGGCCTCTCACTTGCTTTAATTTCAGCAGTGCCTCAGGCAGGTTAGCCCAGGGCCCTGTGAGGTAACTGCACAATGACCCAAAGCTCCTGGGTCATTCTTTTATTAGGCTGTTCCACAGTCTAGTGGATTTCATGATTAGGAAGTAATTTCATTCCCTAAAGCATACTGAAGACCCAGGCTATGCTGGGAGAACATTGGTTCAGTTGCCGCTGTCTCCCAGCTGAGACTTAAGAAAACAAAAGAAACAATTTCATATGATAATATTAGCAAATATGTCTTCTATAAGCCCTGTCTTCATGCCTTTTGAATTGCATTGTCTCCTCCCCATATTGTTGACTTACTTGTATAAAAGATTTTGCTGTGCAAAGTGGGGAAAATTATTTCACGCTTGCTTTGATCAGAAATCTGTTGAGGTGGCTAAACCATTCAGTATATTCTAGTGTGGTTAGCTTTGCTAAGGGAAGGGAAAGGCGATCAAATCATTAGCATAAATTAAGAGGCCTAAGTGCTGTCTTGAATATTTTTAGATGGATTTAAAAAGTAGTGTAAATTTATGAAGGTCAAAGATGCTGGGAATCTAAGGCATGCACATTGTTCATTATTTTAGCAATATTCTAATACCATGTTTCTCATGTGTCATCTGACATCTAGATTATGTAAAGCCAAAATGAGGGGCTTCCCTGGTGGCGCAGTGGTTGAGAATCTGCCTGCCAATGCAGGGGACACGGGTTCGAGCCCTGGTCTGGGAAGATCCCACATGCCACGGAGCAACTGGGCCCGTGAGCCACAATTACTGAGCCTGCGCGTCTGGAGCCTGTGCTCCGCAACAAGAGAGGCCGCGATGGTGAGAGGCCCGCGCACCGCGATGAAGAGTGGTCCCCACTTGCCGCAACTAGAGAAAGCCCTCGCACAGAAACGAAGACTCAACACAGTCATAAATAAATAAATAAATAAATAAATAAAAGAACGTGAATTTCTAAAAAAAAAAAAAAGCCAAAATGAGGTCACCGTGACAACCATCTGTGCCATTAATTCATTGTTATGAGTTAATTTGGATTAGGATCTCGGCTAAATTATGAAATGTTTGGCCTTTGTTTTAGCCGAAGACCATTTGGTGGTGATTTGCATTACTTCCAGTTTCTGGATTCGGGCAGCTAATGCTGCCTTTTTCTCCCCTCCCATGAAAAGGAGTAATCCCTTCATAATAGAATTTGTAACTTTTCATAAGAGGAATTGGCTTACAACTTTGTGGAGGGCGGGTGGTGGTGCTGGTGGTGTGTCTACTACTTAATGATAATAAAATATTTGTTTTTAAAATACCTCGAAGCTTCCAGCATTTTATTTACTGATTATATCAAGTAATTGCCCACGGATATATGGCATGATGGAAACTTGCAAAAGTGAAAGATTAGTTGGTAGGCCACAAGTAAATTATGGCTGGAAGAGCAAAAATGACCTAAAGTTAATGAAAAATATGTGGCCTCATCCAGTAGTAGTCACTTACAGATGACAACAAAAGTTGCCCAAAACGTAGTTATGTAATTAGTTTGATGTGGGAAGCTGAGTTGCCTGGGACACTGTAGCTGGCCTGCAGGGGGCTACAGCGGGCCCGTGGGAGTAAGCCCTGGAATCTGGCCAAGCTGGAAGGGTCTGCTGGGCAGGCTGTAGGTGACAACCAGTAAGAAAAAAAGTCTCAGGATAAGTTACGAACCTTTATGCAGGTGTAAAAAAGGTCTTAATTCTTTTTATTAGTTGCATTATTGCTCTAATTATGTTAAGTATAGATAAGAGTAAATGAGAAACAAAGTTGAGTTTAGGAATTAAAGTCTGGATTTGGTGAAAATTGAAAAGTACACGTTTTGTTTCAGGCAGAGAAAAAGGATCCATAGACCAGAAAATGTAGGATGAAACCAGTGGATCTATATATGGTGGAGGGTAGATAGGAAATAGATTCATGGCTTTTTTTTTTTTTTAAAGGAATTCCTTTATTTTTATTATTTATTTATTTATTTATTTATTTTTGGCTGTGTTGGGTCTTCGTTTCTGTGCGAGGGCTTTCTCTAGTTGCGGCATGCGGGGGCCACTCTTCATCGCGGTGCGCGGGCCTCTCATTATCGCGGCCTCTTTTGTTGCGGAGCACACACTCCAGACGCGCAGGCTCTGTAGTTGTGGCTCACGGGCCTAGTCGCTCCGCGGCATGTGGGATCCTCCCAGACCAGGGCCCGAACCCGTGTCCCCCGCATTGGCAGGCAGACTCCCAACCACTGCGCCACCAGGGAAGCCCGATTCATGGCTTTTTATCCTAGGGTGGAGAAAGTACCGGAAAGATGGACTAGTGGGAATCATTTTCGGCTTTGAATTCAGAGAGAGTTAGTAAATCCTGGCTTTGACTTTGTTATGGCAGCCCTAGGAAGCTGGTGTATAAAACAGTGAAGTGATAAATCACCAGCAAAGGAAGTGGTTTTGCATCCCAGCTGCCACAGCTGGGAGCCGTGATGTTTATACATGAGACGTAGAAAATAGTCATGGAGGAAAGCACTTGGAAGAAACGGTGGAAACCTTCCAGATCATACAGAGGCCTGAGGATTCCTTTTTCTGCTTAACACTTTTGAGGTTGAGCGAAATCTTCCCACTTCATGCATAGAAAAACAGGGGCCTTCCCATCATCTCAGGTCACTGTAGCTGCTGTATTTACTGAGATTCCGGTGTTGTGTGAACTTGACGAACAGGAACTGCAAAAGCAAGGGAAGTAGATGAAGAATTGCCAACGTGTTACTTGGTTTAGCCAGAAACACGGAAAAGCTTGAACGCTGAACAGACTGCACCCTGAGAAGGGAAATGTGGCCTATTTGACAACAGAGAGGAACCAGTTTGGCTTAGACCAAGGGTTGGTAAACGTTTACCATAAAGGGCTGGATAGTAAATATTTTCAGCTTTGTGAGCCTCACAGCCCGTTGTCGGGTTTCAACTCTGCTGCTGTGGTGTGGAAAGCAGCCACAGACAACATCTAAACAGATGAACATGGCTGTGTTGCTGTAAAGCTTGATGCATGGACACTGGAATTTGACTTTCACGGAGTTTTCATGGGTCCTGATGTGGTACGATTCTTTGATTTTGTTCAACCATTTGAAAATGTAAAAGCAATTGTTACCTTGAGGACTGTGCAAAAAGAGGTGGCGGGCTGGGCGTGCCCTTGGGCTGTGGTTTGCCATCCCCTGGCTTACTGACCCTTGGTTTAGAATAATGACAATGCTGGAAGAACTGAGACGTTGAAAGGTAAAGTGGGTCTGAGTCAGAGACCAAGACAGAAATGCTTGCCTAGGCTACTATGAAGTACAGTTTTCTCTTATGTCTTTGTTATCCGTAAGATTGGCGGCTCACGTTACATCTGTAGTTGAATGAATGAATTCTAATCCATAGTATGTTCCCTGGTGTGGGTTTAGCTGTTTTTAGTTTATCCCCCCCACCAACCGGATTATTGTTGTTGTTTATAGTTAAGCCCAGGGTTAAGAGAACAGTGGTAGTTCTAAAGACATTCCTTAATTGGGTAAAACCATATCTTAAAAACTCTTTCTTCCATGACTATTCTCTAGTCATCTCTGTGGTCCCTTCCTGGTGCCCTGGGGCAGAGGCTCACTGCGCTTGTTTCCTTCTCCTCCTGTGGGCTTTGGCACAGCTAGACCCCATTTCCTAGTTTCCCTGGTACATAGGGCAGCCCTATGCCTGAGTTCTGTCTGGTGGAATGAAGCTGAAATGACACACACCACCACCTCCAGTCCTCTAGCCCCAAACAGCCTCGTGTGCTGTGTTCCACACTCTCTCCTCCCCTTGTTGTGCCTGGAAGGCAAGTTCTTTTTTATCCTAGAATTTGGCATATCCATAATTTGGAAGGAGGAGAGGCGTACAGGAGCACTGCCAGAGCAGGAACTTGTGTGTCGGAGCAAAAGCAATAATGTTTATTCTGTTAAACTGGGAGAGCTGTTTGTTACAGCCATTATCCTACTCTGACTAATATGCACTTGGTGTGTGAAGACAGAGTACACCTAACAAAACGGTGCCCGCGGAGTAACGATTCCTATTTCAGTGGCCATTCACTCACGTTTGGCCCTGTGTACAGAATCACTCATCTCACTCCAGACCTCTGGCTCGTCCCTCATGGTCACTTTCTAGGCCCATCCTGAACGGGCACACCTCGTGGTCTGTGCCCCAGTCCTCGTCTGCTAATTGATTGTCTCTCTCCTATGCTGGGTTCTATCTTCGAGAGCCATTTGTGGTGCTCAGGTGAATTCTCTGTTCAGTTTTCCTTGCATCTTTTTAAACCGTCAAGTTAATGGATGACTAATAGCACAGAAGATACATTCAAAGGGCACTGAAGTAGATGGTTGGTGCATGTTTTTGTGAGCCAAAGGGAAGCCGGGGGTAGGTGAGGAATGTGAACCAGTTCAGGAATGCGGTCATGATGTCCACTGATGACAACCCCATGTTAGCCTGGGGCATCCAGAGGGCTGGGCAGGCTGCCACGGTCTAGTGTTCCTTTGGGATGTGTATAAATATTACGGTTTGGTAGTGTTAGAGGCTGTTGTATATGCTCGTGAAGATATGTTGATGATCATGCATATTAACGTATATTATGTAACAGATGTTACACAGAGTTATGGGATATAATGATATATAAAATATATATAAAATATATAGTTGTATTCTATAATCATATATAATAGAAAAACATATTATATAATTATTTACATATGATTTTTTGATATATACAAATATATATTTTTATATATAATTTTCATATATAATCATTACATAATATAATATTATATAAAATAATATATTATAAAATATTACATACACATACACATGGTTGTTGGCATCTGTTCCGCTGAAGTGGAAGCTGCGTTTTGGTTTGTTTTGTTTTTTCTCAAGATGTAGCACTTTGCTTTTCCAGATGCCAATTGATTTACCACCTGAAATAAGGGATATAAGATTATAGGTTATCTTCTCGAGTGTCAAACGGTGTGATTGCAGAGGTTTAGTGTTTTGTCTCATGATACGTGCCTGATGTGCAGCACAACGCATCCTAGAATCTCCATAGCGTCACTGCCACCGAGAGCGGCCTCAAGGGTTTTTCAGTGCAGTAATCACTCGCCTTCTCCCACGTTTACAGGTTTGCACGTGCACTCGTAATAATGACAGATCCATTTGTCAATACGTAGAGAGCCTGCTGTGAGAAAGGGCTCCTGGGGCAGTTTCCTTGAGTGGAAACCCTTGTAGGGCAGTGGGCATACCTCATCCTAGTGTGGTTTAGTGTTGTGAGTATTCCCCTCCTGTCTCCCCTTTCCCACTGCCTTTTCCATCTCAGTAATGGACACTCCATCCTTCTGCTAGCTCAGGCCAAAAACCTTTGAGTTGTTCTTGTGTGTATCTTTCTCTCCAGTCCACACCAATTCAACAGGAAGTCCTTTTGGCTCCAGCTTCAATGTGGGTCCAGATCTGACCATTTCTCCTAACCTCTCCTGCTCCAGGCCACCACCATCTTTCTTCTGCAGCCCTCCGAGCATTACTTTTATACATAGCAACTTTAGTTAGAGGTGATTTTTTTGTGGACAATAAAAGAGAGATAAAGGATCTGCAGATGAATAAGAATTGTGAGAAACAGAGGACCTGAAGTAGAACCAATTGGTCTATTTATCAGTGATGGAAGACAGGAAAAGGAGAGAAGTACTTCTGAGGGAGGAGGTCAAGTCTTGGTTGGTTGATAAAACTTAGGTGAGAAAGTTGTGCATGGGTTTCTAGGTTGTATAGCACTGCTTGACGGTCTTGCCCCTTGTAGGGGTCTGGTGGGTGAGCAGGGTGGGGAGGCAGCATAGAACATTCTTAGGTGACTTGGAGGGAGGGGAAGAAGCAGGTTTGTGCAGATGCCTTTTGAAGGCCTTGTAGAGGCACTTTGTTGAAGGCAAAATAACATAGCTTCAGGGTGAGGGCCAGTCAGCCTATTCTGGAGCGATAATGAGGATGCCTGGGGATCTGCTAAAACGCAGATTCGATCCTGTAGTTCTGGGTAGGGCTGAGGTCCTGCATTTTTTTTCTTTTCTTTCTTTCTTTCTTTCTTTCTTTCTTTCTTTCTTTCTTTCTTTCTTTCTTTCTTTCTTTCAGTTGAAGTATAGTTGATTTACAATCGTGTGCTGGTTTCAGGTATGCAACACAGTGATTCAGTATTTTCGCAGATTATAATCCATTATAGATTATCACAAAATATTGGGTATAATTCCCTGTGCTATACTGTAAGTCCTTGTTGCTTATCTGTTTTCTGTGTTTTATGTATGTAGTTTGTACCTGTTAATCCCTTACCCCTACCTGCATTTCTAAGAAGCTCTTAGATGGTGCCCACGCTGCTGTTCTCTACAGATAGCCTGGGGCTGTACTCTCATATGGTAAAACTTCAAATCCCTCTGCCTTAACCTACCTACAATTGCCCAGCTATGCTTCTTAATCTCTGTTTTCTTCATTTGATTTGGGGTAGATAACCTACAGCTATTTTTGTCTTTTAGTTATGGGATCCATACAGTAAGGTCCCCCCTCCCCCCTCCACCCCCCTGCCCTTAGGACCACTTATTCTTAAAGTTCACTAAGGGACATTAAAAACAAGTGACACAAATGTAAGATTTTATAGGTTTCTTGAACAGTCTCGTAAAAAGAAAACATAAACTCTTTTGGAACAAAGACCTTACAGATCAGGTAGCAAAAATGTTTTTCAGACCTTTTAAATCATTTTAAAAAATTGAGGTGAAATTTGCATTAAATAAAGCTGATTATTTGAGAGTGAACAATTCGTTGGCATTTAGTATATTCGCAGCATTGTGCAACCACCACCTCTGTGTAGTTCCAAAACATTTCCATCACCCCCAAATTAAACCCTGTACCCATTAGGCAGTCACTCCCCTTTCCCCTTCCCTCAGCTTCTGGCAACCACCAATCCGCTTTCTGTCTCTATGGATTTGCCCCTCCTGGATATTTCATCTAAATGGAAGCATACGATATTTGTCTTTTTATGTCTGGCTTCTTTCACTTAGCATAATGTTTTCATGGTTCATCTACGTTGTAGCCTGTGTCAGTATTTTATTCATTTTTATGGCTGGATAATATTCTATCTTAGGTACACTCCACAATTTGTATATCCATTCATCCTCTAATGGACATTTGGGTTGTTTCTACCTTTTGACTCTTGTGACCAGTGCCTCTGTAAACATGTGTGTAAATCGTGCATTTTCCTTTGTGTAGTTTAGGGAGTGATTCTTTCTGAAAGACACAAGTTGATTTTGACGTAAGCAGAGGAGATTCATCAAAGGTTTGACACTCTACGATTCAAATTCAAAAATGAAGAAAATGACTTTCTAAAGCAGACCTCAAGCTATTCTAAATTGTTATAAGCGATGAACACTCTTCTTTGAAAAAAACTTAATTGTTTATTCAGGAATCCTGGGGTTTTAGGCACAAAAGGAATGTGAGTACAGCCGTGTGTAGTGTCACAGGAGATCAAGAGAGATTTCTTCTCAGAATTCTTTCAAAGATCCACAGGTTCCCGCCTCTATGCCCCACAGTGGAGCTGTCTGCCTGCCTGCCTGCCTGCGAAGGGTACAGTTTGAAAAGTCTCTTACCTTCTAGCTGTTAGAACTCAGAACCACGTGGAAGGTCAGTCACAGTGAAATGGAACATAAACATGCACCTGTCATCCCAGGGACCCAGAGGGGCTTCTGCGCTTTTCTGGGAGTTAGGTGGAAAGAGGGGTGTGTGTGTGTGTTTGAGAGAGTTTGTGTGTGTGTGTGTGTGTGTGTGTGTGTGTGTGTGTGTGTGTGAGTGTGTATGTGTCTGTCTGTCTTGCAGTCATTACTGTTTTGTGGTTTTTTTTTTTTTCCAAGCAGCACGGCTCATCTGCTCTGAGATATCATCAAGCCTCATAAGCTGAAGTCTGAAAGGGTGACCGTGCTGGGTGCTGATCACTCCAGACTGAGGCCCGTGATTAAGATTTATCCTTGAGCAGCTGCAGAGCCTCTGCTCCCGTCTGCCCTGGAATTGGCCCCATATGGCAGGCCTTGTCGGGCGGGGCTGGAGGGAGAGCGTGTGCTCCTGAGCTGTGGTTGTGGACGGTGTCGGGGCAGATACTGAGCTCCTGTCCGGGATGTGATGAGACTGGTCCTAAATAGCTTGTCCAGCACATGGCACAGAAAGGGATCTTAGGGGGCTTCTCTGGCAGTCCAGTGGTTAAGACCCTGTGCTTGCAGGGCAGGGGGCCCGGGTTCGACCTCCCGTCGGGGAGCTAAGATCTTATATGCCACGTGGCGCAGCCGAAAAATAAAAAAATAATTAAAAAAAAAAAAAAAAAAGGGATCTTGGGCGATGGAATGTGGAGTGCAGTTGAGTCAGAACCAGGGAACTTGGGGCCAGGGGTACAGAAAGCTGAGCTTGGATGTGGAGCTCCTGCACCAGAGCTGGCTCTTGTACATTGCTCCTGCAGCTTCCTGGGAGGAAGGCCCTTTGATAGGAGCAAGGCTGCGGTGTGGGAAATGCTAGGTCTCCTTACAGCACAGAAGCCCTAAGGTGAGGATTGGTGAATAGGGACGGTAGACTGTGCACGTGGAGATATTTTGATGCCATGTTTAGCATTTCATGGATGCATTGCATGTCTCCACTCTAGAGAGACCTGGAGAAGCCATTGAAAGCCAGATGCACTTGGGGGGAAGCATTCTAGAGTTTATAACTTGGGTTTACCATGCTTCCTTACTGGAGAGCATTTAAGTCAGGGGTGATGGGTACCATAAAACATCAGAGGTCGTTTGAGTTCTCACTGATGCTGGCAAGGGTTAGGTTTGTATTTGGAAAGGGTAGATGATTGCCTCTCTTAATGGTAAGGTTGCCTGCCTAAACATAATTTCTTCTTGGTCACACTCGGCCCCTCCCTTCGGAGGACTTCATCTCTTGGACTCTTTTTTTTTTTTTAAGTATGAGAATTTCTTTTTATTTTATTTTATTTTATTTATTTTATTTATGGCTGTGTTGGGTCTTCGTTTCTGTGCGAGGGCTTTCTCTAGTTGTGGCAAGCGGGGGCCACTCTTCATTGCGGTGCGCCGGCCTCTCACTACCGCGGCCTCTCTTGTTGCGGAGCACAGGCTCCAGATGCGCAGGCTCAGTAGTTGTGGCTCACGGGCCCAGTTGCTCCGCGGCATGTGGGATCTTCCCAGACCAGGGCTCGAACCCGTGTCCCCTGCATTGGCAGGCAGATTCTCAACCACTGCGCCACCAGGGAAGCCCCATCTCTTGGACTCTTAACGTATGCATAGCTATCTTTTACGTTGCTTTGGGGTGTTCCCTATTCTTTCTTTTTTCTTTTTTGGCCACGCCTCATGGCATGCAGGATCCCTTGCCCCCCTGCAGTGGAAGTGCAGAGTCCTAACCACTGGACCGCCAGGGAATTCCCCACACTGTTCTTTTTAACTTTACCTTGTCACACCAACTAGACACTGTGGGCTTATTGGTGTGGATCTGAAACTGTCACCATTAGCATTTTTCATTTATCTGATGGCTCAAACACTAAATATGGGGATGTCCCTTCTGGAAGGCCATGAGTCCATGCAACCAGGATGGATTAACCCGCACTGGTTCCTCGCTGTCTGTGAGGGGGCATTGGATCTAATGGAGCCTGAGGACAGAGACAACTGCAAATATTAACAAAACAAAACAAAGTGAAAACACTTTATAAACTGCAGGGGTGAGAGGTTCAACTATAGAAAGCCCGATTGGAATTTCTAACAGGACCCCTGGTTCTGAATTTATAGTTTAGGTGGGGAATGAGGCCAGTGTCCAAACTCTAATAATCCAAACAATAAAATTAATTCAAAATAAACAAGCAGAGCAACAAAAGTGTATGTGTTTGTAATATACTTTGTGCATAATACATGTATATATACGTATTTATGTATATGTATGTAATCTTCACATTTGATTGTAGTAGATAATTACAACCAATTTTTCAGTACATTATACTAGAGTAGAATGTTTGTCATCCCCCATTCTCCCAAATAATTTACTGAAAATATTACACTTGCAATTAACTTTTCTTGACTATGTTTCAAAAAAAGTGTAAATTTTCTCAGCCCAGCTTATGTAGTAATAATTACATGTCAGAAATTAAAATGGGATTTCAAAGTAACTTTGTCCTTGGAAAGCTTTGCTTTGCTTTAGTGGCAAATTTCAGCCTGCACATTTCATGGTGTTTATGATGGTGGGTTTTTTGTTTTGTTTTGTTTTTTTTGTCTTCAGTGCTATTGACCTGGACTAGCTAGGTCTGCTAGGCAGTGGAGAAATGGCTCTGCTGTCTCAGATTTATGGTTTAATTTACCCAGCAGTTCTTTAAGCATATGAGGGGCAAATATTCTTTAACCTGTGTTGAAAACTTTGAGCTTCTACTTTTTACTTTCAGCTGAAGTTGGAAACACTTCAGAGGGAGAAAAGATACAAAGATGTATGACAAAGAAGACACGTGATAACAGTCTCTGTCTTTAAGGAACTTGCAATCAAATTGAGGCATTTAAAACAGAAATACATGAAAAAGATAACTAAGAATTAAAAGCAGAAAGTTAGGGGAGTAGCCCCTAAGCATTAGACAATAGTTTGGGGCAGGGCAGGTGAACTCTGGCTGGAAGGCTTAGGAAAGGAGCTGCAATTTGAGTAATTTATTTATTAATTGAAGTATAGTTGATTGACAATGTTGTGGTAATTTCTGCTGTACAGCAAAGTGAGTCAGTTATATACACACACACACACACACACACACACACACATACTTTTTAATATTCTTTCCCATTATGGTTTAACCCAGGACAATTGAATATAAGTTCCCTGTGCTCTACAGTGGGACCTTGTTGTCCATCCGTTCTGTGTGTAATAGTTTGCATCTACCAACACCAAACTCCCAGTCCATGCCTCCCCCACCCAGGAGCTGCAGTTTGAAACACTGCAGATTTTGCAAGATGGGGAAGAGTAGGTAGGACATTATAGGCAGAGGGAAACAGGAAAAGTGTGGGATCAGTGTCTTCCCCATCCAGCATTTCAAAGATTGATGATATTTATAAATTCCAAGAACTTGCTATTAGTGTAAAAGAATTCTAGGTGTATCCTGTCACTTTTTTTTTTTTTAATAGTAATTATTTATTTATTTATTTTTATATTTATTTTTGGCTGTGTTGGGTCTTTGTTTCTGTGCGAGGGCTTTCTCTAGTTGCGGCAAGCGGGGGTCACTCTTCATCGCGGTGCGAGAGCCTCTTCACTATCGCGGCCTCTCTTGTTGCGGAGCACAGGCTCCAGACGCGCAGGCTCAGTAGTTGTGGCTTACGGGCCTAGTTGCTCCGCGGCATGTGGGATCTTCCCAGACCAGGGCTCGAACCCGTGTCGCCTGCATTAGCAGGCGGACTCTCAACCACTGCGCCACCAGGGAAACCCCGATCCTGTCACTTTTGACCTTCTTCCTCCATCTATACTTTCCCCCGAAATTGCAATGAGCTAATTTTGAGAAAAGTCAGACTTTATAAAGGCCAGACTACATTTGGGCCATCTCTTTCCTTTTAAACACAGTTGTAAAGTATACCAAGTTTTCGTCACTAATTATTTCTCTGAAAAAGAGAAATAATTAGTGACGAAAACTTGGTATACTTTACAACTGTGTTTAAAAGGAAAGAGATGGCCAACTGTTAAATGAAAAACAGAGAAAAAAAAAGGTGAAGGGAAAATGATCTAAGGAACCGAAATGTGTGTTTATTTTGTTTCTTGTTGTTTTTTTTGGCCCCCTTGGGATGGCAGGTACTGCGTCTTGAGAAGGACCACATATGTTGGTTTTCTGCTGCAGCCAGGACTTCCTACAAAGTGCGGTATGGCCGTCCTCCGGCAGTGCAGCTGCATGGCCATTTTGCTTGTAGTCTTCAGCGTCTCCAAGTTCACACGTCTGAGGACGGCACCCTGCGACGTGGTTGGGCTGCTTCCACGGCCCCCACCCCTGCAACCCACCCAGCTCCTGGTGGGACCTGGGGCGGTGCTGGCGAGGACGCACTTTGCTCTCTTCTGCCCTGGCTAGCACACAGACCTTTCTGATCGCCTCCTGCTGGAACACAAACGGGATCCGTCTCTGCCTTGTTTCCCCAGTTACAGGTAATTAGCTCTGTGCTTTTGAATGCTAGTGCTTGAAATTGCGTGCTCTGCATCTGCCTTATTACGAAGCCGCTCGGCTGCCTCTAGACAAAACATCATCTAAATGAGATTTGCTCTCAAGTATCTGGTATGTGGGAGGAGGCAGCAAAGGAAACAGCGGATATTTCAGATCTATGGAAAAATATACAGCATGGCTGAATAATGGCATCCAGCACGCTCACGAATTAAACACATCTTGATCTAATAGCCAGTGGTAAGGAGTAAGCATTTCTATTTTGAACTCTCATTTCAGAGGTGGGGTGAGCCATATAAATTTTCATAGCAGTGATTTGTTTATTTTATGATTTCCCGTCCTGACCCTTTTCTCTTTCCAGCTCTCCAAGAGGCAGGCTATTTGGCTTATCACTGGCTTATTTAAACTTGTGCAATTCAAATACGATTTTTTTTCAAAAAACAATTTGTCACGCATCCGGAGTCTCATTTTGACAAGGGCCTTCGGTGTATAGAACTGTACTAAGATTCCAAATACTAAGGTCTGTAAAGGAGTGTCTGTCTACAGGCCGTAAAGATTTTATCTCACATCTTTCCAGAATCTGGCTTTATTAGTACATTGGCGCCAATATCTGATGTAGGTTTTAATCCAGGCACAGGTGGAGGGTGGGGGGGGTGTCCATCCTAGTGTGCCCCAGCTTTTCTTCCCTCATCTTCACTTCCCCTTCCATGAGGGGCTTCACCTTACTTTCCTCAGGCCACAGATGTCTCCCATCCACCCCTCCACCTGCCAGATTAAAAAAAAGTTGTGTACATTGATAAATGATGGAAAAGACCTTTATATACACGTACAAACGTGCACATGAATTTCATCTTATGAAAGCTCTTCCTTGACATCTTATCCTCCTCCAGCCACCACCTGTTTCTCTTCTCCTGTGTGAAAAGGATGGCTAAATGGTCTCCAGAATTCACTTCCCCTTCCGTAGTGTGGAGATGTTGCTGGGAGTGGGTGTCCAGGTCAAGTCTGTTTTGTAGCCCTCTTGCCTTGAGGAGGGGTGTGGTGACTCATTTGCTGGTGAGATATGCGTGTCCCTTTGGGAATAGGTGGGGGGAGAGTGCAGCCACAAAGCAGGCGGAGCCTGGGTGTCCGGAGCGTCCTTGGAGGAAACCTTTCTGACAGCTAGGAACGCTGGACTGCGTTGGATTGGTACAAGAGTAAGAGTAAACTTGTATCCTAAAAGCCATTGAGACATGTGGGCTTATTTGTTGTGGCAGCTCATGTTACTCTAACTCAGGGTTCAGCAGCCTACAGCCTGTGAGCCAGATTAGCCCGTTGCCTGTTCCTGTAAATAAGGTTTTGTTGGCGCTCAGCCACACTCATTCAGTCACATATTCCCGTGGCTGCTTTCCCACTACAACGGCGGACCGGAGTAGTTGTAACTGAGACCCTATGGCTGTTAAAGCTGTTTACTGCCTGACCCTTTGCAGAAGAAGTTTGCAACCAGTGCTCTAATATTTGAGCCTCAGATGTCTGCTGAGAATGCAACACCAGGTGCATGAGAAATACCTGCTGGTACTGTTGAGGGCAGAGGACAACCCCCCATGGACCTGGCCCTTCATTTACTGACATGAGGTCCCCAAAGCCTCCGAACTTCCCCCACCCCCTACACACAGACACACACACACACAGTCTTAGGGGTGAGAAAACCCAAGGGAAGAACACGCTAACACACCTTTATCTAAAGGGATTGTCTATCTAATCGATGGTTCTCTAACTTGAATGTGCACCAGAGCCATCTGGAGGGCTTGCTGAACACAGACTGCAGGGCCCCACCCCTGGGGTTTCTGATTTGGCCCGTCTGGGGTGGGGCCTGAGACTCTGCATTTCCCACACGCTCCCGGGTGGTACCAGGAACCACACCTTGGGGGCCACTCACCTACGTTGTTCTGTCAGACTGTGCTTTGCACTGGAGTGGACATAAGGTGGATTTTTTTTTCTTGCTCACGATTGGGTCAGAGGGGAGAGTTTGTTTTAGGAGTAAGGTATACTTTATGGAGAACTACAGAGCACCTTTTCTGCTCGTCCAAGTAGGGGTGTGAGTTTTGTGACTCTGCTACTCTAAAAGTTTTTAATTAAAAATTATTTTTCAGTGCTTGTGATTTTTCTAAACCAATGATTACTTGAGAATAACCAAAACCATACAGTAGGATGATCATCCACAGTTTGCTTAAAGCTAACCTAACCACAGACCAGTAAGCACGTGAACAAACACAAACAGCCAGCAGGGTAGCAGCAGGCCGCCCGGCCTGTGTGGGATGCGACCTTGGGTGTTGAGGCACCTGGAAGGTACCACACATGTGTCTATGGGACTGTCTCAGCCCCAGTGTCTCCAGGACCTTCTCCTTGGGACCCTCCCCTCTTTTCTCCTCCCGGCTGCTCTTCTCCTTCTAAGGTAGACCCTGTATGTTTTGTGTTGGCCAGGTTTCTTCTCAGAGAGTGACATGGTGCAGGCCCTGGAGGTGGGGCTCAGATCGAAAGTCTTCTCATTTTTGCCAAAACTGTTAGTGAGTCCAGACTCGTTCCGCTCACTGCACGACAGGCCAGTAAATCGGGAGACGAGGTGTTGAGGCAAGGAATAATGACTTTATTTGGAAAGCCAGGACTCCGAGAAGATGGCAGACTAATGTCCTGGAAAACCATCTTACCCAAGTCAGAATTCAGGCTTCTTTTAGTATACTAAAAGGGGAGGCGCTGTGGTTGGTTCTTGCAAACTTCTTGGTGTCGGAATCCTTCGTTCTTGCAGCTGTCCACGTAGGTTAGGTCACAGTGTTCCTATAATCCTCCAACAAGACAAATGTTATCCTCTGTTCTGAAACTTTTAATCGCTATATGAATGGAAAACTGTTATACCGTTAAAGGTCATAGCCTTGAGAATGGGCTATCCTATATATTTCACGGTATGGGCAACATTCTTAACTGGAAGCAAAGACGATAGAATACAAAGGTTAAAGTAAAAGAAACAAATCTAATATAGAGTCACATTTGTTCTTCCCTATTACAAAACCACTGGTGGCATCTCAGCAGAGGTCTTGCAATCGAGGAAATGCAGGTGGTAGACTTTAAAATCACATGTTGGGCAAAGGTGCAGGGAGGGGAGAAGAAGAGGGACATGGAGGGATGGCGAGAGAGAGGGAGGGACAGAAGGGGAGAGATTTGGGGCAGGGAGAATATTCTTCACTTGGTACATCAAGCCTCATGCATGTGGCTATACCCTGAGTCTCCCCATCAACCACCTCCATAGCAGTGGTGGTGGTTTCAGTTAAAAGCTTCCCACCTGCTGTTTCACTGGCGGTTTCTATTTAACTATTTCATGTGTGGCTTAAATAACCAGAACTTGGTATTAAAAAAATTGTGTCCTGGCTTCCCTGGTGACGCAGTGGTTAAGAATCTGCCTGCCAGTGCAGAGGACATGGGTTTGAGCCCTGGTCCTCGAAGATCCCACATGCCGCGGGGCAAATAAGCCCGTGCGCCACAACTACTGAGTCTGCGCTCTAGAGCCCACGAGCCACAGCTACTGAAGCCCGCGCGCCTAAAGCCCAAGCTCTGCAACAAGAGAAGCCACCACAATGAGAAGTCTACGCACCGCAACGAAGAGTAGCCCCCACTCGCCACAACTAGAGAAAGCCGCGCACAGCAACAAAGACCCAATGCCGCCAAAAATAAATAATAAATAAATTAATTAAAAAAATTGTGTCCTTCTAATGCATTAATGAATTATATACCGGGTGCCATGTTAAGTTCATGCTAATTACATCTTCTCTGCCTGTAAATTTCATAAAGACAGACACTGTGTTTCTTTGGCAGGGTCCATAGGGTAGAAAATGGTGCTGGACCTTGGGGGGTTTAACTTGAATGAGGTCTAGAAATTTGCCTGATGATTTCCATTACCTAATGGGCCAAGCAGATCTCTTATCAAAAAAAGACTGTCTACTTTGTCGTTACGATAATTTCCTGCTGTGGTTTTAGCATAGGTGTCTAGCGCCCCCTTTGCCACCACAGTAAAGGTTGAGATCAGGGGTTAGTAAACATTTTTCTGTAAAGGGCCATGTACATATTTGCAACTTCTCAGTTCTGCCATGCTAGTGTGAAAGCAAGCAAAGACAAGTTAACGGCTCTGGCTGTGTTTCAGTAAAACTTTATTTATAAAAACAGACAGCACCGGATTTGGCCTGCGCATCCGTAGTCTGCCTTCCCCTGGCCTTAGTCAGTGCATACCGGTCACCTAGGGAACTTGTTAAAATGAAGTTTATGGCTCAGTAGATCAGAGGTGGCGGAGAGAGATTCTGTGTTTCTAACAAGCTCCCAGGAGATGCTGTTGCTGCTGCCTCTTAAACCACACTCTGAGTGTGGAGGCTTTAGGTAACATCTGCTTTTTGTAGATAGATTGGGCAGTTGCAAGCAACCAGGAGAGGCTGGTGATGATTCCAGTGAGCTGCACAATTTTACAGAATTTCAGAGAGAGAGAGCCTCAAAAGCTGTATCTAAACTCGGAAGAAGACTGTGGGAATGATGCTTTATTTACTAGTGTCTTCTAACCAAACCAAACCTGTGAACATTGGGTATTGCTTCTCAGGTTTCCTGGAAACCATTTACTTTAGAAACCTTTCCAGAAGAATTCAGGTAATTAAAAGGGAGCCTAGTTTTCTGTGTGACCTTGGATCTATCACTTGACCTTCCAACACCTGGGGGCAATGCAGATGTACTTATCAAATTGTGTCAAGACAGGATCTTACTGGAAAACAGGTGTTGGGTCAGCATTTCCCACATGTGGGAGAGCTGAAATCCTGCAGGTAGCTCATAGTCGACCTATTTATAATGATGACTTTTCCAAATACGAGAGCTTGAATACAAAGGACTAATTGCTTTCAGATTTGGGAAAGGTTAAAAAAAAAAAAAAAAAAACCAACAAAAAACCTTGCCAGAGCAAGAACAACTGTAGAAACTGTAACAAACTATGAAACTATCTTTAACTCACTATCTTTAGTTGTTGTCTTTCTAAAGTATGAAACTATCTTTAAAAGGATAAGCTTTCCTAAAAGTCTTCCTCCAAGCGTTTACAGTGACTTGTGCTCGGACCACACTGCATACTTGATAGTGCAATATGGTTCCGCTCATTGGAATCATCACCGGCCTTCCCCACCCCTCCTTGCCTGCCCTTCCACCTCTGCCCAGTTCCAGTAATTCTTTCCATATGGAAATGAGACGCTGCCAAGTTTGAGAGACCCCTTTCTCTGGTGGATTGTTGGAATCAATTCCATGTGTATAACTTATCTGGCAGTTTTTACGACAAGTGGCCAAGGGGTCTGGGATTATTTTAAGTTTCAGGTTTTAAAAATAACAGGCAATTTTGACCCTCTTGGAGGATTTGCTACTACTGGGCACTCTCCTGGGACATTCAGGTAGGGATCAGGTTTCCTCCTGTCATTTCCAAGCCCTCTCCCAAGGAAAAAGACTTTATGTTGGCGACTGTTTGTATAAGGCGTTTGTTTTGGTTGACCTTTCGTCTGCTGTGTTAATGGTGTGGAAGGGGCTGCCTGGGTAAGAACGTTCTAGCTGTGGCTCCTTCTAGGTTTGGGTCCCCTCAGAGGAAGCGTGGCCTCAGGGTTAGACCCGGAAAATGTCTCAACAGATCGTCTTATGGCCTCCCTCCGTTTCCAATGTGCCTGCCCTTCGTGTAGCCATTTCCACGTTTTGTAGAACATACGTAAAGTGTTGTATCTTACAAGGGAGTGTTGGTGATAAAAGCGTGGTTGTTTATTGTAGCATGACAACCCCAGCAAGGCCTGGCTTTGGGAGGCCCCATAGGAGTTGACAGATTGCCTTCAACTTGTACTTCTGAGAGCAAGGGGGCACAAAGTGGGGAAGCAGAATTCTCTCAGAAGAGAGGGGAGTGCTGTGAGACTCCCCGCGAAAGAGCAGAGATCGATAGCTATTTTGCTTTGACTTTCTGTGGAAAGTTCACTCCATAGACTAGAGTCAAAGACATTTTCTTCTAGGTACCACAAAAGGTGAAAGGGTCGCTTGTGCTTTTGGCGCTGCCTGAGTATTTTGGCTGTGGACACTGGCCAGTGTCAGGCTAGGGAAGTCTTTATAAAATAGTGTGTGTATGAAAATTTTACACTCTTGAAATGAATCCCTTATTATTTGTTTAATCTTGGCTCCACCACCAACATCTGAGTCTTAGTTTCACATTAAAAAATAATCTACCTTGAATGCTTCTTTTGAGAAAGAATATACAGATAGAAGCATCTGTCATGCAGCTAGGTTCAAATAAACAGTAACCATTGGCTATAAGTCATTTTGAATTAATCATATATGCAATTCAGAAGATTTCTCCTGGTTAAGAGGAGAAAAAATAGCGTGAGGGTGTCTGTTTCCTTTTAACTTTTGCTGTTTATAGTGATGGCATTTCTTGAATTGATTGTCTCTGTGGTAGGCTGTCTGGGCTAGAACATTCTGGGTTGGGCTACTCATTGTCCTGGGTAAATGTGGGAAATGCAGGAGTTATGTGCAAATGTGCCAATACGTTTAATAATGAGTTTTGAGGACTTCTGAAGAACTGGAGGAATGTGGGGTTAGATGCTTTTGGAGGCTCAGGTGAAGGACCTAGCTTCTAGGCGATCCCAGGAGCAGCAGAGTTCTTGGGTCTGGTAGGTGGATGTCAACACGTGTGTATATCCCACAAGAGGAAGAGCAGAGGAGACACAGAATCATAGGTCCCACTGGCGAGCAGGCTTCTGTTCAGACTTTGCCCAGGTGGCCCTAGAGGACAGGACTGGCCACGTTTTATCAATTCTGAAATGTACATTTTTGTAGGATTTCACGTTCTGAAATCAGACTGCTTCTCACAATCAGCCACGTCTCATAATTATTGGCATCTTTTTCTTCTTACGTAAAATAAAGGTGTGTCTTGTAGTCGAAACCCTCTTATGTTTGGTGAAATGTGGTAGATTTGGGCTCCTTAAGTTGGAATGAGAAGGCAATAAAATGAATTACTTCCGTCTTCTGGAATCAGAGGGCCAGAGAGAAAGAAGATGAAACATTTGTGTTTTCCCCAGCTGACAGTTCTGCTCAAGGCGGAGAGGAAAGGTCAGCGTTCCTTATCTAGAGCTGTGGTTCTAAAGGGGGGTTCCGGAGCAGCACCACCATCACCTGGGACCTCGTGAACCAGAAACTCTGGGGGCAGCCCCACAGGCTGGGTTTGAACAAGCCCTCCAGGGGATCCTGACGCACAGTCAATTTGAGAACCACTGAACCGGGGCTCCCACAGTTGTTTTCCTGGAGGGGTGTTGTCAGAAGCATCAGGTGTGGGATCTTTAGTGTTCCTCCTCCCCTCACTTCACCTTCAGTCCGGACGGAGCCGTTCCCTCCTTTGTAATTGTCTGTCCTTCCTGCGTCACGTGGTACTACGCTCTCTTTTCTCATCCCACCTCTTCCGTGACTTGTTTTGCAGGCTCCCCCTTCCGTCCGGCCCTTAAATGGTGTTCTTCCGCAGGTCTGGTCTGTGTCACCTTTCTTTTTTCACTCTGCACTCTTTCACTGGCCAGTCCTCTTGATGCCAGCGGTTTCAACCCACTTCTCTGGCAATGGCTCTGGCATTTCTCTCTCTAGTCTGGGTCTTTGCTGCCCCTACCCGCCTACCCATGAACGTTCACAGGTACCTCACACGCAACCCATTAAAACGGTCCTCCTTGTCTTCCTCCTCAGACCAACTTTTTTCTTCCTGATTTCTTTCTTAGTGAGTAGTTCCAGCATCTCACTTATTGCTTAAGGTGAAAACTTGGGTATTTTTGTACGTCTCCCTCTCTCTCAGGACTAACATTCATTACCCACCATCACATCGCTCCTACCTCTTAATATCTCTCCAAGGCATTCTGCCCTCTCCGTGTCCACTCCCTGTGACCCTAACTGGGTCTCTTATTATCCTTTGGAATATTGTGTGGCTCTCCCTCTGTTTTTTCCTGCCTCCAGGCTTACTCCAATCCCATTTAATCTCTCCATGTTGGTCAGATTAGAGTGACATTTCTCATGTGCAAAACTGGTGATGAGATTCCTTTATTAAACAGTCTTTAATGTCTTCCCATTCGCTCAGCGATATTTCCCAGTCCAGATCCCTTCCGGAGCTCTGCTCTTACGAGATTGTCACCTAAGTTTGGGAACTGCTGCTTAAAGTTTTTCCCTTTGGAAACTCATAATCACCTTTGGCATTTTAAATGTTTTGGAAAGTCCTGTCGTCAAGAAACTCATTTAGGTTTGACCGGGCATTTCTCATGGTCTTGGTTGACCCTGCACCTCCCACATGTCAACCTTGTAACACCCCATGGCATTTGTGTCCTCAGTGCCTTCTGGGAGAGGCTGTACTTTCCATGAGGCTGGTCATGAGCTGACCCCAGCTTGCTCTTTAGCCTCATTTCCCGTAGCTCCCCGATCACATTTTTACTGGTAGTGATTTTGAAGTCTAATTTCCTAGAAATGTCATGTTACTTCATGCTCTTGGACTTTTAGCCTTTGCTTTGACCTCTGAATGCAGTGCTCTCCATCCTCCTTGCCCCCTGGAGAATTTCTTCTTGTCATTCAGATCTCAGCTCGACTACCTTCTCCTTCAGGAAGCCTTCCCTGACTCCTCTAGACACAGTTGGCACCCCTGTCTGGCACCTTTGTGTCTTGTTTACACTTTTATCATCATCATCTCCTTACAGAGTGTACCCTTCTTGAGCACAATGACATTGGTCCAGCAGAGTGTCTACATAGCACAGATGTTCAGTAAAGACTATTTGTTGTGAAATGAGAATGTGAGTAAGTGATTGAGTAATGGCACTTTCTGGCTGTAACGATGTTAAGAGCTACTCCTTGTAAGACACTTACTGCACAGGAGGGCTGTTTTAGACACATCGTCTATGTTAACTCATGTAATCCTCCTGCTGCCCCTATGTGGTGGGCACTAGTGTTATTATCCCCATTGTTCAGATGGGCTGAACGTGAAGGATGTTTGGTATGGCCAGCCTGTTTTCTGCAGGGGAAGGTGAAGGGGAGCGCTCATCCCTGTGAGGACATTGTGGGGGAAGGAACAGATATCTTTAGGAGGCACTTCTCTAGAGAAGCAGAATAGATACCTGGAATGATCTTTTCTTTTCTTATTGAAAAGGAAGAATTTCTCAGTCTCCCCTAAGAAAATGAGTACTTCCATTTTGTTAAGTAATCGGCTGCTGGGTGTTACTTGCAACTTGCTGGCAAATTTAATATATAGTTTCCTGAGCTGTTAGTGCTGAGGGTCTTCTTTTAAATGGAACGGGTCGTTTGGTAGCAGTGGTTTTCAGCTGGGGGCGATCATGCCCCCAAGGAGACACTGGGTAATGTCTGGAGACATTTTCTGTTGTCACAACTTGGGGGAGAGGGTGCTCCTGGCATCTAGTGGGCGGAGGCCAGGGACGCTGCTCAGCGTCCTACAGTGCCCGGGACGGCCCCCCAACCCCGTGGCCCTGGCACCACAATACAGGGTGATTTGGCCCAAATGTCCCCAGTGATGAGTTGAGAAAAACTTGAAAAAAGTTGATGGTTATAGGTTCAAGCTTACAGTGAAAGAGAAATTAAACAGAAAACTTGGAGGTCTAAACAAAGCAATGGGAAGCGGCAAATAAGGCCTCGTCAGAAGTGGGCTGTGTGGGAGTCCCTAAGTTTTAATGAGCACAGCACAATAAAAGTCATAAAACTAAAGGAAGGTGACCCCCCCAGCACTCCATTCAGTATTGGCAAAGGAAAGCAAAAAAGCCCCCAGCCTTGAAAGGTAGGATTAAGGAAGTTAGTTACTTGCAAGAGACCTTTAGACTATTTACACTTGTTTCTGGAAATCTACAAAAAACATACACTGAAGAATTTTCTCTAAATGTCATTCTTAAGGCAGTGTCCTAGAAATGTCATTCTTGAAGAAATGTCCCAGAATGATACTAGCAGGAAAAAAGATTGCTTTCAATAAATAGGAAAAGGGGAGTCAGATGCATGACCAATGTGTGTCAGATCTGATGGGTCCAAGATGTATAAGACTTGGCAAAGAAATGGAAACTGTAAAATATCTTTAAGTATATTAGGGAAAGGAGGCCAACCGGAAGAGACATCTCCACATTGGGCAAACATAAAAGGAGGTGTTTGTGACAGTCTGTTGCATGGGGGAAGAAAATACTAGACCATTTTGAAAGAATAAACAATACATGTCAATGTCAGAAAGTCTTTAGCATTGTCAACATGCATACAGATCCTTCCTGGTGCTCACACCCAAGCTGTGTGGTAGATGTCCCACGTCAGAAGCAGGAGGAGAGGTAATCCGAGGACAGAGCGCCCAAAACACTGGCACGTGTCTGGCCTCACTCACGTGTGGGCAGGCTGATCTAGAGATTATGTCGTTAAGTTTATGGAGAGCCAACCTCCACAGGACATTTGAATAGCTTAAAAAGAAGTCTGAAAACACACAACCTGTTAAAACCAAGCATAATCCTCCAAGCACAGCGAACCACAAGAAAATGATTTGTATTTGTTGTTTGCTATATTGTGAGGTCAAAACGTTGTCCCTGTCACATCTGGCAAGAAGTTGACCACCCCCGAAAAAATAAATAAAAACGATCAAGAAGACTGTATGGTTTTATGTCCAAGTTTGATAATGATAGATGTTTTCCTATGTACGTATTTTTGTGCTGTACTATATTCCTGAGCGGCAGCAGTACTGGTAAGTCATTTGGAAATACATAAATAAGCATACTGCAGATGCACACTCCAGCTTGACCATTCAGGAGCCTTGTGGTCTACGACAAGGTACGTGTGTTTCTTTCTGGTGACTGATTGTTTTTTACGCTAAGCTTTGTTGATGTGTAATTTGCATCCAGTCAAACACATCCACTTTAAGTATATGGTTTGAGATTTGACAAACGCTTATAACCATGTAATCACCATCACAATCATGATATAGAATTGTTCCGTCACCCTCCCAAAGTTCTCTCTTGTCCCTTTGTGGTCAGGCCCTCCCCCTCCTAGCTTCTGGCAGCCACCCATCTCATCTCTGTCCACAGTTTTGCCGCTTCTGAAATCTAATGGAAAGTAAATCATACAGAATGAGGCTTTGGTGTCTGGCTTCTTTCCCTTGGCATAACACCTTTGAGGGCCGTCCAATTTGTTGAGAGCATCAGTGGTCTTTTCTTTTTACTGTTGCGTAGTCTTCCCTTGTATGGATGTACTTACTGTAGTTTGTTTATCTGCCCGTCAGTTGAAGGACATAGGGTTGTTTCCAGGTTTGAGTGACTATGAATAAAGTCACTGCATACATGTACACCTGTGTCTTGGCGTGAACACGTGATTTCATTTCACTTGTATACATCCCAAGGAGTGTGATTGCTGCCTCGTGCATTAAATGAGTGTTCAGCTGTGTAAGAAACCCACCAAACTGTTTTCCAAAGTTGCTGTGCTGTTTTACTTTCCTACCAGCAGTGCGTGAGAGTCACAGTTGCGCTACCTCCTTGCCAGTCTGGGTACGGTCGGTTTAAAAAAGTTATCCATTTAATAGTGGCATTTTATTGTGATTTTAATTTGCAGTTCCCTAATGGCTAAAGATGCTAAACATTTTCTCCTGTGTTTATAGGCCATCTTTATCTGTTCTTGGGTGAAGTGCACTTATACTTATTGAGCGTCTATATATATACATGCAGAATGACATTTGTGTTGATAGGATTTTGTTTTTTAGTATTAAAGTGAAATAATGCAAATGAATTTTTTTCCTTTTTTTTTTTTTTTAAACCCCATGCCTGGTACATAGCTTTTCCTTAACTAGAACCTGTTTGTTTGTTTGTTTGTTTTAAAATAAATGGATGGTTATTGGACAAAGAGTGACTTAGGGGTTATGAAAATTTGACAAACTGAATGATGCTTTTTTCTCAGTTTTTCATGAGGGTGGACCTGAAGCCCCAGGTCTAAAGATCTGTGGAGGAAGGGAGGTGGAAAGGGGGTGATGAAAACTTGGATATGGAGATGGATAGCTGGAGAATGTTCCAAAGAGCTGAGCAAGTTTGCCACACAAAGAAATCAGCCCTTAGCACATGGGCAACCAGCAATCATTGAGGATGTGAAGATGAGAATGTCATCGTTAGATCTGAGTTTCAGAAATGCAAGTGGGACAGTCCTCTACCGTTTAACCTGTTTTCCCTGTATGCTCTTGAGTGTGTCAATATGAGCAGCATCCTGTTAAATCAAGACAGTTATCATTTCAAAACCTAAAAAGTATGGAGGGGTCAACTCTGTAGACTTCTACAAAAAATGATCATCATGCCAGGCGTAGTTACCTCTATGGGGTTGATAAAGCTCCATGGACCCAGATTATCTTCTGCATGAACGCAGCACAAGACCTGAAGACGCCACCATTTGTCCTTGACATCTGACCTTAATCATCTTCACTTGGTCGCCTATCGTTATGTTACATGAATGCAGGATGACATATTATGTCAGTCTTTTTTGTATGCTCTTTATTTCTCCTGTTTCCTTTTTGCAATCATATCTGTTGTAATTCCCCATGGAGGCATAAATATATTCTGATTAAAAGCAATACTGCTAAAAATATGTGCACTAAAAATGGGAAGTCTCAGCACATTCAACACATCTTGATTCAACACATATTGTTGGAGCACCTATTGCCAGGAATTCCCATGAACTGCACTTAATATTTGGGATAAATATATCCATGTATAAAACATGCAGAGGTGCCCAAGGAACATGGCTCTGCATGCTAGTGGAGGGAGAGAGGCAACGCATGACAATAACAAATAATAGAATTATATGCTATGTTAGAAGATTGTAAGTGCTCTGTGGAAGAGCTCTTTAAAATGCTTCTGTGTGGGGCTTCCCTGGTGGCGCAGTGGTTGAGAATCTGCCTGCTAATGCAGGGGACACGGGTTCGAGCCCTGGTCTGGGAAGATCCCACATGCCATGGAGCAACTAGGCCCGTGAGCCACAACTACTGAGCCTGCGTGTCTGGAGCCTGTGCTCCGCAACAAGAGAGGCCGCGATAGTGAGAGGCCCGTGCACCGCGATGAATAGTGGCCCCCGCTTGCCACAACTAGAGAAAGCCCTCGCACAGAAACGAAGACCCAACACAGCCAAAAATAAATAAATAAATAAATAAAAAATGCTCCTGTGTGGTTTGGGTAGAGTTGTGACCCTTGTGCTCTTCCATGGCCAGGGCCATTTACGCCACAACTGGGATTTGGTCCTCATGGGACAGGACAGAGAGCTGTGAAGCTGTGATAGCGAGAAAGGGTCAGGGGCGTGAAGAGGTAGGGAGCTTGGGAGGCTGTCTGCACAGGGTGTTGGAGGTGGACATGCCATCCACAATGGAAAAAGGCGCCTCCTGCCTCCCATTGGAAAAACTATTTGTGCTCTCCTGATTTCAGGATACTTTCACACCGAAGTTTCTCAGGGGCTGGGTGTGGGGAAGTTGAAACAGAATTTTCAGACGTAAATACTGGCTGTAATGAAGTCTGATTGCTGTGTCTGTAAGTGCAGATTGAGACCTTCTATAACAGAAGACCTGAAACGGCCCCTGATGCAGCTCAAGCATAAATTGATCTTTTTGTTGTGTTGTTTTTAATTCCACCTACAAATAAGAGTTTCTTGACATGTTACTTTTGGGTATTTCACAACTTAATTTGGTTACGCAGAATGTTCTTTTGCTTTCCCTCTCTTTCTTGGTAATAAAACACGCCTGGCTGTTCCTTCAGGGGCAGTTCTGCCTCTGTCCTGTTGCTACTTGTGCTTTGAATATTCCTGAAGAGAGAGGGTTCACTTGGCAGGCGTACATTATGACCTGGTTTGAAAAAGAACTCCTCCCCACAAACACATTCATTTCTAGAACGTAGGCAGGCTCTGTTGGGTGATACAGTTTTCATCTGACACATAAAACATGACAACAGATTTTTTTTTTTCTCTTACAAGCAGAATAGAATCTTGTAATGCCATAAGCCATCAGATACTTCTGCTTTCCAAGTTTGAATTACTCCTTTTCCTCTTGAAGCTAATCATTTTATTAGGATGAAGGTTTTCTGCGTATAATAGATTTCTTTGCTCCTTTGCAGAGTTTGAGTGGTGTGTAATTGAGCCTTTAGGTAATTAGCCGTTGCCGATAGGCTAGGTGCTAGGGAGATCAGATGCAATTCCACCCCCTCTCATTATATTGTGTGCACTGGCCCATGGGTAGGAGTTTGCCAACCCTTGGTGAAGATGATGAGAAACAATATAAAATGTCAGTTAAAAGCCAGAACTTAAGAATCAAATACACCTGGGTTTGTATTCCCTTTTTTTTTTTTTTTCCATTACTTGCTGTGTGATCTTGGGCAGGGAATTAACCTTTCTTTGTTTCAGTTTGGGTTTGCTCATCTTTTTAAAGAAGACAGGGACAATAATGCTGATTTTGCCAGGTTTTATAAGGATTAATAATAATATGTGTAAAGCATTTATCCTGGTTCCTGGCATATTATAAATGATGTCATTGGTAGAAAATAATTGTGTTAAATTATTTAGAGCTTTAAATTTTAAATATGAAATATTAAGGTCTACTTATGTCCCAGTATCTTATTGTTCTTAGACTTTGTCTCTGGATCCTCAGATATACAGGCAAATAAATAGCACATATACCCAGGCTGCCCCAGCACATGAGGGCAAGTGATGAATATGGGAAGTCAGTTTGCTTGTGGCAGAAACAGAGTTGTCATATAACTTGAATCCAGCACCACTTAAGAAGTCCTTGTTTATCAGGAAAAAAGTCTGAAAAAGTTCTCAAAGTCCTTTGCCCATTCTTCTGTTTTACTGTGTGCCTCTGTAGCCGAAGGTACAGGTGGACCTGCTCTCCCCGGTGATTTGATGCCATCTAGTAACATAGCTGAGGGATGAAATGCAACGTGAGTCTCTAAAGTGTTTCTTTTGTTTTTAAGGTTCAAAAACAAATAAAACATGATGCCTCTGACAATTATTAAAGACCATAGCTGAGTCTGTGTTGTGGGCATAAAATCTTTGCTTTCAAAGAACAGAGCTTGGCAAAGTTTTCTCATGTCTACCGGAAAAATGTATTTTGGTGTTATTTACAAATACAATTATTTTCTCCCAGGTCCTATTTTAGTCCTAATTTTTGCAGAAAAGACATATTCAGAAGCGTCAACCTTTTCCCCAGAGTGTTGTTCTTTCATTGCCATGCATCTGTTTCACTTGTATTTAAGAAAGGCAGTTAATCTCAAGATGTAGCTAACAAAGAAGAGCGTGTATCTTTGACGATGGCATCAAACTTTTTTTTTTTTTTTAAAGGTTAGACTTTTATTTTATTGCCTAGATTCTATTTTTTTAAATTAATTTTTGGCTGTGTTGGGTCTTTGTTTCTGTGCGAGGGCTTTCTCTAGTTGCGGCAAGTGGGGGCCACTCTTCATCACGGCGCGCGGGCCTCTCACTATCGCGGCCTCTCTTGTGGAACACAGGCTCCAGATGCGCAGGCTCAGTAGTTGTGGCTCACGGGCCTAGTTGCTCCACGGCATGTGGGATCTTCCCAGACCAGGGCTCGAACCCGTGTCCCCTGCATTGGCAGGCAGATTCTCAACCACTGCACCACCAGGGAAGCCCCAAACTTTTTTTTTTTTAACCACCATCCACCCCGTGTCCCCTCCACTTGTATGTGCATTTAGAGTTGGCTGCACCTTGTTTGGTCACTGCTGTAGAAGTCCAGAAAACATTTTCTTCCCCTCTTTCCCCTTGGGTTGCGGTTGCCATCACATTCAAAGAGGCATTGCTGCATGTGTAAGAATAAGCTCAGTTCCTACTCATCCTTCAGTATCAAGCTCAGGGGTCTCTGCCTCCAGAAAGCCTTCCTCATCGTTCCATCCACCTGGTTTTGTTCGGAGGCTCTTGTGGGTCCCCCACCACAAGCTCTGCTTGCTTCTCCTATGGGATCACTATGGTACGAATATTACCTGTGAGTCCTTTGCGTTCAGGTTCTGTGCTTTCCATGGCTGGAATAAAGTAGGAACTTAATGCATTTCTGAATGCATCAGCAGAGCACTTGAGAGTTTTGTGCTCGATTAAATCATTATTTTAAATGAGATAATTCATGTATAGCAGTCACATAGTGTCAGGCACCTAGTAAGTACTTGGCTAGTTTTTGTATTAGTTGGGATCATTCAGCTGAAGGTATTGGAAAACCCAACAAACAGAGGTTTAAACAGAGAGGGATGTTCTTGCCTTGCCCATGGTGAAGACTGGGCGTAGGACGTCATGGTGGGCGTGGTGGGACCATGGCTCCATGATGCAGGCAGGCACTTCCCATTCTTTTTTCTCCACCTGGCGTAGGAGGATGCCTGTGTCCTCATGCCTACGTGGCTGTTGAGTGGCGACTGCATCTCCTGGCTCAGGTCTCTGTATGGGCGGGAAGAAGGAGAGAGGAACAGTGGGACCAAGAGTGTAACTTTCCTGGAAGCCGCACTTACCCTGTGGCTTTCACTTACTTCTCATTGGCCAGGACTAAGTCAGTTACTTAACCAGGGCTGTGGAAGGGGCGGGATCAGCCAACTCAGAAGGTCTGTTAGAGTTCATTGTTTTACTTCGGCACTGCTGGCTTGCAGAGGGGGTTGGGGGAGTATGTGTTGATGGTCCTCTCAGTGGGCCAAGGCGGTGACAGGTTCACACACCACCCCCCCTGCCTCACTCTACGTTGCTCTCCTTCATTTCCCGTCCGTGTTTCCTTCCTCTCCTTCATTTCCCCTCCTCTCCTGTTTTCCTCCCTCCAGTCTCTCATTATGGCTCAGTATGGTCTGTGGTCCATCATCAGCATCCCCTGGGAGTGTGTTAGAGCTGTAGGGTTTCAGTTTTCACCCCAGACCTCCAGAATCAGACACTTTGACAGTGGGGCCCAGCAGTCCGTATCATGACATGCCCCGCAGGGGCTTCTGATGCGAGCATGAATTTGTCAGCTCCTTTTTTCTATCTCTTGCTCTGGGTGTTCTTCCAGGTAACTGGTCACCTAGTGGAATCAAAGCATTCCAGAAATATTTGTGTGCTTGACCATTTCATATTGTGTTGTTTAAGAATCAGGTGAGTTTATATTTATAATCCAGTTTTTAAAAATACTAGCTGACTTGAGTGGCTCTTGGACGGGATGAGTTTTTCATTGTGTGTGGCCCTTGACTGGGGGTAAAAAATGGAGTTTCTAGTTCTCGCTCAACATGCAGCAAACAAGTTTGATTATTATTTTTTTCTTTATGGAAATATTTGATTGTGTATTTGAATAGGCCTAATGGGCAGTTAGTTCTCATGTTATGAAGACTGTATGTACACACACACACACATATCTCAAAAGAATATTGGAATAAAATATTTCTAATTTGTTACTATAACTTTAGTTAAAGCAACAGCCTTAAAAATAGCAATCATCAGGAAGAAACTGTTTATGGAATCAGATGCAGACAACTTACTTTTAGAACAAACACCTTGCACTTTCAATAGGAAAAAAATAAATGATTGTATGTGTTTGAGGTGTGAGATAAAATTAACACGAGGAGGAGAGGAACAATGCAGATTGTGTGGGTAGGAATTTATTTTCCTTTCGGGTTCCAAGAGTCAGCGCTATTATCAAACTAAAAATTGGCCCTCTTCAAGGAAGACAAGGTTTTGTGCCAGCTTTGTTTTATTATTATTCTTTATGCTATTATTTTTGGCTTGCAGACAGCAGCTTTCTGAAGCAAGGATTCACAAATGGTTCTTCATGTTTGATGTAAATGTAAAGTCTGTCAATTTCCTGAGCCTGCATATTTTGCAAAAATATCATGCACCAGCATCTTCATTCTTGTTTGGAATGGATTCAGGAAAATGTCCTTGGCTCCAAAATAGCTTTAAATAAGGTTTGGACGCTCTAGGAGGCTGGGCTTGGCTCTAGCCTCCTTTCCTTCTGCCACCTCCAGTAAGGATGGAGATCTGTGGGCATTGCTGCCTGAAGAGACTTGGGCCTATAAATAAACAGAAAGCTACGTTTTTCCATGCTACCTGGCTCTGAACCTTTTGCATAATCAGAGATGCGTTGTCTGAAAGTAACATAAGAAAGTCACATGTGAAAGGCAAGAAAAACAGAGCGAGGAAGAGATGTCTGTCTCACCTAGAGAGTCTTGCTCACCTCACCAAGGTTTACTAGCCCTGTGCACACCTGTTTCAGGCTGCCTTGGGTTTCAGGAACCGGTGGACTCCAGAGAAAAAACAGGAGCTGGCTTCCCATGGGTTTTTGTAAGTTCCTGTGTAATCTTGAAGAATTTTACCTGAGTCTTCCTGTGATGATATG
Source organism: Balaenoptera acutorostrata (assembly GCF_949987535.1). NCBI lineage: Eukaryota > Metazoa > Chordata > Mammalia > Artiodactyla > Balaenopteridae > Balaenoptera > Balaenoptera acutorostrata. Next base: position 6,815,317 of record NC_080085.1, on the reverse strand, counting down.
CACGCGTACCCCCAGTGGTGATATATATGGCGTCCCTTGGCCTACTCGACCCTGAGCGATGGGGCCGCTGACTCCCTCTCATCTACTGTTCTCTCCTCTCTCGATGTGCAAGCAGCATGTTCTTCTCTGTGTTCCTCAGTCGAGTCCTTGGACATTTGCACGTGCAGCGTTCTTGATTTGGAGCCCTTTCCCCCAGATACGCACATGGCTCTTTATTCACCCAAGAGGCCTTTTCTGACCATTCATGCTCAGATAGCCCCTCTGAAATCTCTTGCCCCTTACTATGCCTTATGTTTCTTCATAGCATTTGTCTCGACTTGCCATAATACATTTTTAACTTTATTTCTGTCTTCTCCATTGGAAAGTAATCTTGATGGCGCAAGAAATTTGTTTTGTTCCTTGCTTTCCACCTCAGTGTCTAGAAGCTGGTACTCACAGAGTGAATAAATGATATGCTATGTAAATAAATTAATATACAAATGTGTTCCTAAATAGTAATTTTGATTCGGGTGATGTATTGTACTTATATTAGTTGGATATCACTTTACTCAAGAATTTTATCTGACTCTTCCAGTGATGATATGAATGCATAAATCCAAAGATTATCTATCAGTCTATCATCTGTTTATCCATCTCCACCCTCTACCTATTCACTGATCTATCATCTATCTATCCATCCATCCATTCTCTTTTTTTTTTTAATTTTTGAATTTTATTTTATTTACTTTTAAACAGCAGGTTCTTATTAGTTGGGATTGACATATATACGTCTATTCTCTTGTCCATATCTATCTATCTGTCTGTCTATCTATCTATCTGTCTGCCTATCTGTAATTAGGTTCCAGATAGGAAGCACTAACCTGGGTAGGGTGACCCTGGCTTCCATGGAGAGTATTAGGTAAGAGGTTAGACTTGAGGTGGCTTCTGGAGGGAAATGGATTTGTCATCATCATTATCAATTACCATGATTGATTAGTTATGAGGAGACAGTGATTAAATATCATGTAGAATTCAATTTTTACATTAGCAGTTACTTTGTTAACTATATTAGTGTGAATATGAATTTTTTGAAACTCCCAGTATAAAAAGGGTGAAAGGGCTTCCCTGGTGGCGCAGTGGTTAAGAATCCGCCTGCCAGTGCAGGGGACACGGGTTCGAGCCCTGGTCCGGGAAGATCCCGCATGCCGTGGAGCAACTAAGCCCGTGCACCGCACCACAACTACTGAGCCTGGGCTCTAGAGCCCGCGAGCCACAACTACTGAGCCTGTGCACCACAACTACTGAAGCCTGTGCACTTAGAGCCCATGCTCCGCAACAAGGGAAGCCACCGCAGTTAGAACCCACGCACCACAATGAAGAGTAGTCCCTGCTTGCCGCAAAAATAAATTTAAAAAAAAAAAGTGAAAAAAGGATGTAGTTCCTACATTATTTTTTTGTGTAGTGGCTTATTCATGTTACTGAAAAGTAGCTTTTATTATCATTTAAGGAGCAGTTCTTTTGCCTCCCACTTTCCTCTCTCTAGCCCTTGCCTCCTCCTTCTAGCTCCTTTTTTCTTTTCTTTCCCACTCACTGCATCCCTGCCTTCTTCCTTTGATTCTTCATTAGATGAGGAAGTTCTTAATAAAAATAATTGAAATAGGTGATTTTGCTTGCATAATGACATTCCCTTATGTCTAATAATAATAATAATAATAATAATAATAATAATAATAATAATATATACCAGGTCATATGCACTTTATGTGCACTGCCTCAGCTGACTCATCTGTAAAGTGGGGATCATGGTGAGTACCGTACAGCTGGAGGACTAGCTCAGGGTTAGTGGGTTGTAAGTAACTACCTTGAAGTCACGTGGCTAGATAAATATCAGATCCAGAATTTGACTTGGGAGTGTCTTTCTGACAGTCCACCTGCTTCTCCAAAAGCTGTTGACCGGGTGCAGAAAAGAAAAATTATTATTAGCTTCTCATTCTGCAGAAACTTGAGACTTAAAAACAATGTTGCAAAACTAGTACACAATCTTCCCATATCCCTTTCCCCCAGCTTTTAAAAATGTTAACATCTTACATAGCCATAGCACAATGATCAGAATGAAGAAACAATAACATTGATATGATACTGTTAACTGGCCTGCAGATTTTATTCAGATTTCAACAGTTTCCCCATTAATGTCTTTTTCCTAGTCTGGGATCCCACATTGTATTTTGTTGTGGTATATTCTTAGTTTTCTTCAATCTGGGCAGTTTCAGAATCTTTCTTTCCCTTTCATGATTTTTACATTTGTGAAGAGTATTGGCCACTTGTTAAGTGAATGGGTTTTCCTGGTATTTCCTCAAGATTAAATTTAGGTTATGCATTTTTGGCAAGAATACTACAGAATCGAAACTGTCTTCTTCTCAGTGCATCATATCAGGGAACACTTGATGTCAGCATGTTTCATTACTGGTGAGATTAACCTTGATCATTTGGTTACAGTTGTGTCTGCCAGGATTCTCCACTGTAAAGTTACTGTTTCTCCTTTGAAATTAAAAAATATCTTGTGAGGAGATACTTTGACAATATGCACATATCCTGTTTCTTATCATACTTTTTTTCTTTTTTTTTCATCGTGTTTAAAACCCTGACATTACTACTCTGTACACAATCCTTAAAAGAGGAAACTACCAGTCATTGCATTCACTTGTTTACTGGAACAAATGTTTGACTTACACTGTTGGTAAACACTAAAAAATTGGAGGGGCATGTTATATGGGAGCACTGTGGGAAAAGAATTTTTTTTTTTTAATTTTTGATTGGTTTTTTTTTTTGAATTTTATTTTACTTATTTTTTAAAACAGCAGGTTTTTATTAGTTATCCATTTTATACATATTAGTGTATACATGTTAATCCCAATCTCCCAATTCATCACACTACCACCGCCCCTGCCCCTGCCACTTTCCCCCCTTGGTGTCCACATGTTTGTTCTCTACATCTGTGTCTCAATTTCTGCCCTGCAAACCAGTTCACCTGTACCATTTTTCTACGTTCCACATATATGCGTTAATATACGATATTTGTTTTTCTCTTTCTGACTTACTTCACTCTGTATGACAGTCTCTAGATTCATCCACATCTCTACAAATGACCCAATTTGTTCCTTTTTATGGCTCATAATATTCCATTGTATATATGTACCACGTCTTCTTTATCCATTCATCTGTCAGTGGTCATTTAGGTTGCTTCCATGACCTGGCTATTGTAAAGAGTGCTGCAATGAACACTGGGGTGCATGTGTCTTTTTGAATTATGGTTTTCTCTGGGTATATGCCCAGTAGTGGGATTGCTGGATCATATGGCAATTCTATTTTTAGTTCTTTAAGGAACCTCCATACTGTTCTCCATAGTGGCTCTATCAATTTACATTCCCACCAACAGTGCAAGAGGGACCCTTTCTCTCTACACCCTCTCCAGCATTTGTTGTTTGTACATTTTCTGATGATGCCCATTCTAACTGGTGTGAGGTGATACCTCATTGTAGTTTTGATTTGCATTTCTCTAATAATTAGTGATGTTGAGCAGCTTTTCTTGTGCTTCTTGGCCATCTGTTTGTCTTCTTTGGAGAAATGTCTATTTAGGTCTTCTGCCTATTTTTGGATTGGGTTGTTTTTTTAATATTGAGCTGCATGAGCTGTTTATATATTTTGCAGATTAATCCTTTGTCCGATGATTCGTTTGCAAATATTTTCTCCCATTCTGAGAGTTGTCTTTTCGTCTTGTTTATGGTTTCCTTTGCTGTGCAAAAGCTTTGAAGTTTCATTAGGTCCCACTTGTTTATTTTTGTTTTTATTTCCATTACTCTAGGAGGTGGATCAAAAAAGATCTTGCTGTGATTTATGTCAAAGAGTGTTCTTCCTATGTTTTCCTCTAAGAGTTTTATAGTGTCCCGTCTTACATTTAGGTCTCTAATCCATCTTGAGTTTATTTTTGTGTATGGCGTTAGGGAGTGTTCTAATTTCATTCTTTTACATGTAGCTGTCCAGTTTTCCCAGCACCACTTATTGAAGAGACTGTCTTTTCTCCATTGTATATCCTGCCTCCTTTGTCATAGATTAGTTGACCATAGGTGCGTGGGTTTACCTCTGGGCTTTCTGTCCTGTTCCATTGATCTATATTTCTCTTTTTGTGCCAGTACCCTATTGTCTTGATTACTGTAGCTTTGTAGTAGTATAGTCTGAAGTCAGGGAGTCTGATTCCTCCAGCTCCATTTTTTTTCCCTCAAGACTGCTTTGGCTATTTGGGGTCTTTTGTGTCTCCATACAGACTTTAAGATTTTTTGTTCTAGTTCTGTAAAAAATGCCATTGGTAGTTTGATAGGGATTGCATTGAATCTGTAGATTGCTTTGGGTAGTATAGTCATTTTCACAATATTGATTCTTCCAATCCAAGTACATGGTATATCTCTCCATCTGTTTGTATCATCTTTAATTTCTTTCATTAGTGTCTTATAGTTTTCTGCATACAGGTCTTTTGTCTCCCTAGGTAGGTTTATTCCTAGGTATTTTATTCTTTTTGTTGCAATGGTAAATGGCAGTGTTTCCATACTTTCTCTTTCAGATTTTTCATCAGTAGTGTATAGGAATGCAAGAGATTTCTGTGCATTAATTTTGTATCCTGCAACTTTACCAAATTCATTGATTAGCTCTAGTAGTTTTCTGGTGGCATCTTTAGGATTCTCTATGTATAGTATCATGTCATCTGCAAACAGTGACAGTTTTACTTCTTCTTTTCCAATTTGTATTCCTTTTATTTCTTTTTCTTCTCTGATTGCCATGGCTAGGAACTTCCAAAACTATGTTGAATAATAGTGGTGAGAGTGGACATCCTTGTCTCGTTCCTGATCTTAGTGGAAATGGTTTCAGTTTCTCACCATTGAGAATGATGTTTGCTGTGGATTTGTCATATATGACCTCTATTATGTTGAGGTCGCTTCCCACTGTGCCTACTTTCTGGAGAGTTTTTATCATACATGGATGTTGAATTTTGTCAAAAGATTTTTCTATATCTATTGAGATGATCATGTGGTTTTTATTGTTCAGCTTGTTAATATGGTGTATCACATTGATTGATTTGCGTATATTGAAGAATCCTTGCATCCCTGGGATAAATCCCGCTTGATCATGGTGTATGATCCTTTTAATGTGTTGTTGGATTCTGTTCGCTAGTATTTTGTTGAGGATTTTTGCATCTATATTCATCAGTGATATTGGTCTGTAGTTTTCTTTTTTTGTAGTATCTTTGTCTGGTTTTGGTATCAGGCTGATGGTGGCCTCATAGAATGAGTTTGGGAGTGTTCCTTCCTCTGCAATTTTTGGAAGAGTTTGAGAAGGATGGGTGTTAGCTCTTCTCTAAATGTTTGATAGAATTCACCTGTGAAGCCATCTGGTCCTGGACTTTTGTTTGTTGGAAGATTTTTAATCACAGTTTCTATTTCATTATTTGTGATTGATCTGTTCATATTTTCTATTTCTTCCTGGTTCTTCCTTTCTAAGAATTTGTCCATTTCTTCCAGGTTGTCCCTTTTATTGGCATAGAGTTGCTTGTAGTAGTCTCTTAGGATGCTTTGTGTTTCTGTGGTGTCTGTTGTTAACTTCTCGTTTTTCATTTCTAATTTTATTGATTTGAGTCCTCTCTTTTTCTTGATGAGTCTGGCTAATGGCTTATCAATTTTGTTTGTCTTCTCAAAGAACCAACTTTTAGTTTTATTGATCTTTGCTATTGTTTTCTTTGTTTCTATTTCATTTATTTCTGCTCTGATCTTTATGATTTCTTTCCTTCTGCTAACTTTGGGTTTTGTTTTTTCTTCTTTCTCTAGTTCTTTAGGTGTAAGGTTAGACTGTTTATTTGAGATTTTTCTTGTTTCTTGAGGTAGACTTGTATAGCTACAACCTTCCCTCTTAGAACTGCTTTTGCTGCATCCCATAGGTTTTGGATCATCGTGTTTTCATTGTCATTTGTCTCTAGGTATTTTTTGATTTCCTCTTTGATTTCTTCAGTGATCTCTTGGTTATTTAATAACATGTTGTTAAGCCTCCATGTGTTTGTGTTTTTTACGTTTTTTTCCCTGTAATTCATTTCTAATCTCATAGCGTTGTGGTCAGAAAAGATGCTTGATATGATTTCAATTTTCTTAAATTTACTGAGGCTTGATTTGTGTCCCAAGATAGGATCTATCCTGGAGAATGTTCCGTGCGCACTTGAGAAGAAAGTGTAATCTGCTGTTTTTGGATGGAATGTCCTATGAATATCCATTAAATCTATCTGGTTTATTGTGTCATTTAAAGCTTGTGTTTCCTTATTAATTTTCTGTTTGGATGATCTGTTCATTGGTGTAAGTGAGGTGTTAAAGTCCCCCACTATTAATTGTGTTACTGTCGATTTCCTCTTTTATAGCTGTTAGCAGTTGCCTTTATATTGAGGTGCTCCTATGTTGGGTGCATCTTCTTGGATTGATCCCTTGATCATTATGTAGTGTCCTTCCTTGCCTCTTGTAACATTCTTTATTTTGAAGTCTATTTTGTCTGATATGAGAATTGCTACTCCAGCTTTCTTTTGATTTGCATTTGCATGGAATATCTTGTTCCATCCCCTCACTTTCAGTCTTTATGTGTCCCTAGGTCTGAAGTGGATCTCTTGTAGACAGCATGTAGATGGGTCTTGTTTTTGTATCCATTCAGCGAGCCTGTGTCTTTTGGTTGGAGCATTTAATCCATTCACGTGTAAGGTAATTATCGATATGTATGTTCCTATTACCATTTTCTTAATTGTTCTGGGTTTGTTTTTGTAGGTCCTTTTCTTCTCTTGTGTTTCCCACTTAGAGAACTTCCTTTAGCATTTGCTGTAGAGCTGGTTTGGTGGTGCTGAATTCTCTTAGCTTTTGCTTGTCTGTAAAGCTTTTGATTTCTCCATCGAATCTGAATGAGCTTCTTGCCAGGTAGAGTAATCTTGGTTGTAGGGTCTTCCCTTTCATCACTTTAAATGTGTCATGCCATTCTCTTCTGGCTTATAGAGTTTCTGCTGAGAAATCAGCTGTTAACCTTATGGGAGTTCCCTTGTATGTTATTTGTCATTTTTCCCTTGTTGCTTTCAATAATTTTTCTTTGTCTTTAATTTTTGCCAATTTAATTACTATGTGTCTCGGCGTGTTTCTCCTTGGGTTTATCCTGCATGGACTCGCTGCGCTTCCTGGACTTGGGTGGCTATTTCCTTTCCCATGTTAGGGAAGTTTTCGACTATAATCTCTTCAGATATTTTCTCGGGTTCTTTCTCTCTCTCTTCTCCTTCTGGGACCCCTATAATGTGAATGTTGTTGCGTTTAATGTTGTCCCAGAGGTCTCTTAGGCTGTCTTCATTTCTTTTCATTCTTTTTTCTTTAGTCTGTTCCGCAGCAGTGAATTCCACCATTTTGTCTTCCAGGTCACTTATCCGTTCTTCTGCCTCAGTTATTCTGCTATTGATTCCTTCTAGTGTAGTTTTCATTTCAGTTATTGTATTGTTCATCTCTGTTTGTTTGTTCTTTAATTCTTCTAGGTCTTTGTGAAACAGTTCTTGCATCTTCTCAATCTTTGCCTCCATTCTTTTTCCGAGGTGCTGGATCATCTTCACTATAATTATACTGAATTCTTATTCGGGAAGGTTGCCTATCTCCACTTCATTTAGTTGTTTTTCTGTGGTTTTATCTTGTTCCTTCATCTGGTACATAGCCCTCTGCCTTTTCATCTTGTTTATCTTTCTGTGAATGTGTCTTATACTTTTTTAAACCCACTAATTTTTAGCATTTATTAATGATTCCTTCTGGAACACTTATTACTGTGGTTTAGGCAAATGGTGATTTTTCTATTTCCTACATTCCTCTGCATTTATTAACTGGAACTCGGATAAGGAAGAGCTCTACCTTCTCCCCCTTTCATTTGTTAGTAATGAATTCATGGATATTCATTTTATTCTACGGGTTATAATTCAGTACTCTCTATATTTTTTGGTTGTTGCAGTTGTTCAGATAGTCACAGATTGGTCTTTGGGAGATCCTTTAACTGGGCTCCTGCTGACATGCTCCCGTCACTTTTTGAGCACTTCCTTAATTTTTGGCACCACACAATATACCCAGAACATCTTATGTTTTCACTGCCTCAGTCCCCGGATAAGCTGTCTCTCCAAGGAGCTGTGGTTCCTTTTATTGGAGAATGAATTTAGAAACCCAGATGTGAGTGCTGGGTGTACTCATTGCTACTGGGGTATCATTGCTTCTTAGCTCTCTGAAAGAACAGAGCTATTTCCTAGAACATATATGAATCACACATATGCACATACCCTTGTCGATATCAATATCTATTTGTTTATGCACTGAAGACTATAAGTCTGTACTGACATATCTGATTCAAGTCCAGTACCACAATGTTCATTCTCGCCTTTCCCCTGTAACTTCTTTCTCCATCAATGGAAAACCTGCCTCTTGTTATCCACAATATTTTTATAAATTTTTAGTCCTAGTGTGTGTGTTTGAATATACGTATATACATATATTCAAAATTACTACCTTGTACGTCTTGAATAGTAGAAACTGTCCTAACTAGAATGCAGTTTATGGGCACCTTTCTTTTTGTCTTTTAAGCCTTATAGCATATAGTCACAATACTCTTTTCCAAACTTACTCAGTTCAGTTATTTTCTTCTTTCAGTGTGGCTATGCTATTCATTTGTGGTAGAGTTAAGCTCACGTGTTACTGCTTGAGTTCCATTTTGGGTCCCTGCCCCACTGCCACCACCACTGGCCTGGTTGATTTTAGTTATTTATTTACTTTTTTTTGAGAAGGTGAAACATTAACCTAGTTCTAAAAGTCAAAACTATACAAATAGATATACACATAGAGGTGTCACTCCCCCATGCCTTCTACCCCATTTCCACCCTCCCACACTTCCTGAATGCCCACCCATCCCCTGTAGGTAGTTTCTGATTCATCTAACATGTATTTCTTTTATGTACGAGCACAGATACGTCGTATATCTTCTTATAATCCCTTCCTTTGTACTTGAAGGATAACGTACTATAGGAATTACTTTGCACTTTGCTTTTTCGCTGAACAGTTTATCCTGGAAATATCAGTTCATGGGGGAACGTCTCCATTCCATGGTCTTCATTTTTCCCACTCAGGTGTAACTTACATACAATAAAGTGCACAGATCTTAAGTGTACAGGCTGTTGGTTTTTCCATGTGTCTACACCTGGGTAAACATTTCCCAGATGACGATATTATTTCCAGCACCCTGGAACATTCCCTCATGCCTTTCCCAGTCATCTCTTTAAAACCAAGGTAACTGTTCTGATTTCTCTCAGCATTGGTTATTGTTGCCTGTTCTTGAACCACATAAACAGAATCATTACAGCACATACTCTCTTTTGTTTGTTCAACATTATGTTTAATCCACATTCATATGGCCTGATACAGGCCCAGCAAGGTAAGTCTTGGATCTGAAAGCTTCATCATCTTATGTTATCCTGCAGCAAGATTGACGTAGGAGGACAGCTTGCAGGTGTTACAGCATTCTGCTTCTGGCTTTGTAAGAGATTACATCTTGTTAAAAAAAATAGATATTCTATAAGAGATTTTAAAAACTGGATCTAACGCCAGCCGTCTCAGGGTCTTTACACTGAAACCAACTTGAAAGAGAATTCTGCCAAACAACTTGAAAACAAATCACTGCCAATTGGTTTAAAATAAATATTCATACACTTGTTCTCTGTTTCTTTACATAACTTGGAGTAGAACCTAAAAAATTCTACTGAAATGTATGTTCCACGAGTCAGGGATGTTGCCTACTTGCTTCATCACCATATAATCACCTAGTACATGGCTGGTGAGCAACTGAATAATTCCAAAACAACTCTGAATTGACTGACAATTCATGGGGCTTCAGAGTCCAACACAGGTGATGATGGGGGCTGAGAAAACAGAGGCAAAGGCTTATTTGGTTTCTCCAAATGGGCCGAAGCTGTCTTACTGTTCCCTTCTGTTCTAACTGGCTTTGTCAAGGAGGAGAAGTGTTGCTTTGCCCTGAGAAGCAGAAAGAAGACCTGGTAGTTAGTTCTAGATTGAATGTTATCTGAGCAACAGGCCGAGGGGCACGTTTTGGGGGTGAACACACTGCCACTTCTTCCTTGGTTGGCATCTCAGCATCCTCTGTAACTCCACACACAGGAAGAGGAACCCTGCATTCTCAGCCTGAGCTGTTTCGGCAAGATAGAGGACAGTGGTATGATGAGAAAGACATTTCCACTGGTATCTTGTCCAGGTTACTCTAGTGAATGCTTGCTCTGAACACAGTGAGTACAGGGTGAATATCTGTATGTAATCGTAGACAGTCTTATATTTTTGATTCTACACCCCACTGAACAGAAACAAACCAAAAGCCAGACTCTGCTTTCTATTTTAAACTCGCTCTGGTATCTGGAATTACCTGCTGAAGAAAATTCCATAGCTCAGTGGCAATAATCTCCTAGAGGCAGTTTACTAATTAGGGGAGAAATGTCCTAATTTACAAGGGAAGAGACAGTTGTCCTGAGAATAATTAATTTCTGCCATGAAAAATGCATGTATTAAAATGGTTACCTTCAAGAATTAATTACTTTGTCTTTGACTATTTTTCTTTTCTGGAATGCTGCTTACTTCAAAATGTAATTAAAATCTTTAACACATAAGAAGTTAAAAATCATTGCTCTGCTGTTTCAAAGCCAGCATGCAAGAAAGGAGATACTGGTTTGTAAACAAACTGCGTTATGTCATTTTAATTTCTTTGGACAAGGACATTGGACATATATTATGAGATAATATCTGCTTTCCTGCTGAATTTTCTAGTGAATTTGAGATTGAACTGCCTTGTACCATTGCTGTGGGTGGATAAAGAATCAATAAGTGATTTTTTTCCCCTCATGTGGCTGCTTTACTCTCACGATCTGTGGGTACTGAGGGAGCATAGGATGATGTTTCTGTCTCTTTTGATGGACCCGCAATCATCTCCAAGCACCTGTGTCTTGGAGATGCAATGGAATGTCAGTGACAGCCACCCTATGAGTTGACAAGGTGGAGACTGTGGATTCTGGCAAAATTTCTGGTCCCATATGCCCTTCTAGAAACTGGCTGTTCCGTATCAGGAGGCAGAGTTTATTTCCTCTCCCCTTGAACCTGAGTGGGGCTTTATGACCACCTGAAAAAAATAGTATGTGGTGGAAGTGTGACTTCCTAGGCTAGGTCATAAAATTCAATATGATTCTACCTCTTTCCCTGAACATTTCACTCTTGGAATCACACCATGTTGTGAGGAAGCCCACGCCACCCGAAGAGGCCTCATGTAAGTTGCTTAAACAACAGCTCCTGCTGGGATCTTAGCCAGTAGCCAGCATCAGCCTCCAAACATACGGGTGAGTGACTATTCAGATGACTCCAGCCCCCAGCCCTTGAGCTGCCCCTTTGAAGACCACGAGGAGCAGAAATGAGCTGCCTCCACCAACCTCAGGCCAGACTGCAGATTGTGAACAAGCTTGGGATAATTTGTTGTACGACTGTAGTAACTAGAACACAAGATAAGACTTAATGAAAAGGATGCTTTTTGAGGAAAATTTATTTGTAGCATTCAGTTAATGTCTGTGGAAGAAAATTTTTTGTGGAATAAGGATCAGGTAGTCCATAGCACATAGCAGAAGAAGTTTAAACGGCTGCCCCCCATCACCACGCGCGCACATGTATGCAGACACCCTCATCCTCATTTACCTCCTCCACCGTACCATCTGCCTCCTGCTATGATGCAGTGCCGTTTAACCTTCTTACATTATTCAGGGCTCTGCTCTAGACCCACTGGAACATAGGGAAATCTTTATGTCTCTCTTATTTCTCACAAACGTTTCCCCTCAAAGACATAAAGAATATTTATAATCTTTCCTCTTGCCTTGGTTTCAAGGTCTGCTGGTGCCGGTCTTCAGAGGCTGACAGGCCCACTCCCCTTTCTTCTGGGGACTATAAAATGCTATCTATGTGACTTGAATTCTCATGAATCCAAAGAGTGAGGAGAGAAGCCTTGAATGGAAATGTTTTCAGTTATAGCTCCTCTTCTTCCATCACTGGAGACGGCACTGTAGCAACTCTGTGATTTCAAAAGTAAAACACATGTCAACCTTTTACACCCTCACATTCTTTAGAAGTCTGTAAAACAAGGAAAATAACCTTCCACCCACCTACCTCACAGTCGGGTGGGGTGGAATTATGAGTTTGTGATTGTCAAAGGTGCTTTGTGATGCGGAGGGGTACATCTTCGTAGAGTGGTTCGCTAACAACCTCAGATAATCTGGAAATGCAATCAGAATTTATCACCAGAGTTGCTGTATCAACCTCAGCATCAATTCAAGAAAGTTCCCATGGGACTTCCCTGGCGGCCTAGTGGTTAAGACTTTGCCTTCCAATGCAGGCAGTGCAGGTTTGATCCCTGGTCAGGGAGCTAAGATCCCACATGCCTCCAGACCAAAAAACCAAAACATATAACAGAAGCAATATTGTAACAAATTCAATAAAGGCTTAAAAAAAAAAAAGAAAAAACAGAGTTCCTGTGATGAAAAATCACTCCTCTCCTCAAGCGCAAAGAATTGCCTTTGGAATTATGTTTGTGCAGTTGGCAATGCAGTTTTCCTTCCTGACAGCTTCCATCGTTGGCACTAATGGAAACTCATTTATACCATTGTCAGTGGCTCTCCTCACTGACGGGAATGTATGTTACTCTGGGGATCACCCGTGGCTTTCAGCAGGAAGTTTGCTCTGCCAATTTGAATACAAACCCATCCATTTCTTTGTCAGGTATAGCCAAGGCCCATTTCATGGCAATGAGAATGATTGGTTTTTCCCAGGTGTTGATTGTTCTTTGGAGTTGACAGCATGGTTTCTCTTTATTTCACAAGCCCACACCCACTGCAGGAATTTTGTAGCTCTTGGGGCTGGTGGTCATCTTGTGTATGAAACTGCTTTCAGAAAAGGGAGCCAGATGCTCTATGGTGTGTGAAGAAGCCATCTGGCCATGAGGCACATTTTTAGAAACCAGCAGCATTTACTAAGATTCCCTGGTACAGGAGACTACCTTTTCCCTCTCAGCACACCAACACCAGGCCTTCCTGCATGGGGGCCAACACAACATCCACACAGAACACAGAAAATTCTGTTGCTCCTCAGAACATTCAGACTCATGCAGAAAGACGTCAGGCTGAGCTGCTCACGTGTCCCAGGTGCCTTGGCACCTGTGGCTGTCGTTCAGCCCACTGACTGGAACAAAGAATGAGGGGAGTGAGTGTGAATTTGCTATCAGCTTCTTCCTTATGTTCACCCTTGCCTCTGTAGTTTCTGTTTTTGTTTTCAGTGATTTCTGAGCGCAGGGGACCAACATGCTTTTGCAAATTTTGAAAACTCAAAAAACTGTCTTCTGGGATCAGGCAGTCATGTTAATATTTGAAATAGGTCTGGGTGTAAAAAATTGGGAATGCTGGGGCCTGTTGGGAATATGTAAGGGTGTGAACTATCTACGTTTGCTCTTGTTTTTAAAAACACTCCATTGACCAAAGCAAGCAGGACCAGCTACGTAACTTGTGGGGTTCAGTGAACAATGAAAATGTGGAGCCCTGTTTTCAAAAATCATTAAGCATTTAAAGATGGCAACAGAAGAGTGTTAAACCCAGGGTGGAGTCCTTCTGTGCATACTTTGGGCTTTTCTAAAATGTCATATAAACAGAAGGATATAGGATAAGGCTTTCGTTTCTGGCTTCTTTCACTTAGCATAATGCTTTTGAGGTTCATCCACATTGTTGCATGTGTCAGTGGTTCTTCTCTTTTTATCCCTGAAGAACACTCGGTTTTATGGGTGTGTCACCATTTGTTTATCTACCTGTTGAATGATGTTTGGCCTGTTTCTAATGTTGGTGATTGTGAATAAAGCCACTGTAATCATTCCCATTCAGGTCTTTGTGTGGACATATGTTTTCACTTCCCTTAAGGAGATGCCTAGGAGGGGAATGGTTGGGTCATATGGTAAGTGCGTGTTTAACTTTGTAGGAACCATTCTGCATTCCCACAAGTAATGTGCGAGAGTCTGACTTGTTCTGCATTTTTATCAGTACTTGTTATTGTCATTCTCTTTAACTTGAGCAATGCCAGTAGGTGTGCAGGAATTTTTAATTTGGATTTACCTGATGACTAATGATTTTGAGCAACTTTTCATATGCATATTGGCTGTTTTTATCTTCTCTTCTGAGGTGTTCATTCAAAATTTTTGCCCATTAAAAAAAAATGAGTTGTCTCCTCATTATTGATTATAAGAGTTACCTATATATTCTTGATACCTATATATTCTTGATATGAGCCCTCTGTCAGATGCGTTTTGCAAAAATTTCCCAGTTTGTGGATTTCCTTTGCATTTTCTTCACTATGATGTTGATTTTTATAAAATAAAAAAAAATTGTGCCTTTTGTGTCCTGATTGAGAAATCCTTACCTTATCCAGTTTCCTAAAGATTTTTCTCCTTTGTTCTCTTCTAGAAGTTTAATAGTTTTAGCCCTTTCATGTATGATGCATTTTGTGTTAACTTGTGGGTTTGGTGTGAAGTAGGGGTCAAGATTCTTTTTTTTTCTTTATAGAAATATCCAGTTGTTTGCACTATTTGCGAAGGATGAATTTTCATTTGGAAAATTTCAAAGTGAAGTCTGTGTCGATTTGATGCCTTTGCGGTAATACTGTACTTTCTGTATACTTCTTTTGATCTCTCCTCTATTTGAGTCATTGGAGAAGTGAGTCTAGAATAGACTCCAGGATTGCTCAACTGGTCACTGTGATTCACCAGTGCCACAGACAAAGAAGAGCTAAATACTTTTTTCAAATGCGTGATAAAAGTGCACTTACGCAGTACATTATTGTTTTATATTTCACCTTGCTTACAAGGAAGGCGTTTTGCCATTCTCCCACTGCCGGGTGCAGTGACAGCCAGCTAGCGGATCACCACATCAATGTCCGTTGCTTCCTGGAAACTCCGTTTCACAGCCTCCCTTGCAGTCGCTTGTGATCATGTGGCTGAGTTCCAGTCAGTGGGATGTGAGTGGACGTCACATGTGCCATCGGACTGGCCCATGAAGACCTCCTGTGACCTTGCCTCCTTGGTTGGATCTAGATGAGCATGGCAAGTAGAGAAGCCAAGTCACAGATTGGAGGAAGCCAAAGTCACCTGGACAAGAGTGAGAAATGAACCATCGTTGTGTTCAACCACTGAGACTTGGATTTAGTATTACTCCGAGGAATATTCCCATCTAAGGGCGTAATTCTTCAGTAAGTGTAGACACGGAATGTGCCACTATCCCTAAAATCTTCCGCTGGACTGACTGTGATGTTCCGTGGGGTGACCCTGGCTCAGAGCTGGTATGCACTAGATTCTGATGACAACCTGGGATCTCAGTTTATCTTTATCAGCGATGCATTCCTTGTTGCTCATGGAGTTTCCTTAGAAGGAAAGGACCTCAGGGCACAGTCGTCTCTTATTTAGCCCTCTGTGTCTATGGATAAATAATCCAGAGAATTCTTTAGTTACCAGCCTTCTGATTTGATAAATGGAGACAGTTTTTGTGTTGTTTGTAGTGGACACAATAATGTACCCCCATCTGCCCAAGATGTCTGTGCCCTAAATCCCAAGACCCATGAATATGGAACTTTGCAGATGTGATTAAGTTAAGGATTTTGAGATGGGGAGGATTATCGTGGAGTATCTGGCTGGGCCTAATGTAATTACAAGGCAGGGGCAGGGCGTCAGAGTTAGTGAAGGAGATGTGACAGTGGAAGCAGAGATCAGGTTCTCCACTGCTGGGCTTGAAGGCGGTGGTAGGGGCCCTGAGACAAGTCATGCAGATGGTCTAAAGAAGCCGGACAAGACACGGGAATGGATTCTCAAGGCCTCCAGAAGGAAACAGCCTTGCTGACACCTTGATTTTAGGACTTCTAACCTCCAGAACTGTAAGATAAGGAATTTGTGTTGCTTTAGGCTACTCCACTTGTGGTAATTTGCTACAGAAGTAATAGGAAGCTCATACAGTACCACCTGGGATTTGTATTGTTACTTCAAAGTATTTGAAAAATTGTTACTTTTCCGCCTAACCTCTATCTACAGCTACTGAAACAGGGGCAAGAAACAGATAGTAACTCTTAATGTCCCAGGATAAGCCATCATGGGGGCTGACAGCATTGTAGATGAAGATTAACAAAGAAATTGTAGGTCAAGTTATAACCACAGTTCCAGTGGGCTATATAAGGTGTTTATGAGGAATGATGCTGCAGAATCTTGGCCTTTAAAAGAAAATTCCATCTTCTTCTCTGTCGACTAAAAAAAACACGCAACCTAAAAGTTGAGAGTTGTTTTTTATTCGGCAGACATTCTTAGGACGTCAAGCCTGGGAGACAGCATCTCAGATAACGCTGAGAAAACTGTTCCAAAGAGGCAAGCGGGGGTGGGGGGGGAAGCCAGGCTATATAGGGAGTATTTTTCAATAAAAGACCAGATAGTCGAAACATCAAAAGATTACTGTTAATAAAAGAAACAGGATATCTGAAGTTAAGGAATTTAGTGCTTTTTTATGTATGGGAAGATACAGCAGTCTAGGCTCACTGAAATCGTTCCTTTGATATTCACATTGGCTATCTAGGGCCAGTATCCTGTGTTCTCTCATCCTGAATCCCCTCAGGGTGCAAGTGTCGGGGGGGTGGCTGCAGCACTGACTGCTAGATGGGCTTTGCCGTGGGCAGTCCGCTTGTCTCCACTCTGAGTTCCCACAGGGCTCACCGCCCGGAGGCTGTAAGGTAACGGCTTGATGGCTGCAACATCCTTTGTTTACTGATACGGTAGGCAATATTTTAGTTCTCATCTCATTGGAAATGAAGAGCAGGTAATAACAGGAGTAATGTAGGTTCATTGTGGATTTGCTGTTGTTGTTGCCATTTTCATTGAGGTAAGTGAAAAACTACAACCCCTGTCATCTAAAGTTAGGGATATTAGGAATCTGCCACCTCAGCCCAGCCTGCTTCCTTCTGTTTTTCACAGGAGCTAGCATTCCTAAAATATATATTTTTAAATTTTTAATTTAATTTTTATTTTATATTGGAGTATAGTTGATTTACAATGTTGTATTACTTTCAGGTGTACAGCAAAGTGATTCAGTTATACCTATACATATATCCATTCTTTTTCAGATTCTTTTCCCATATAGGTTGCTACAGAATATTGAGTAGAGTTCCCTGTGCTATACAGCAGGTCCTTGTTGTTTATCTGTTTTATATATAGTAGTGTGTATATGTTAATCCCAAACTCCTAATATGTCCCTCCCCACAACCTTTCCCCTCTGGCAACCGTAAGTGTGTTTTCGAAGTCTGTGAAGTCTGTGTTTCTGTTTTATAAATAAGTTCGTTTGTATCATTTTCTTAGATTCCACGTATAAGTGATATCATATGATATTTGTCTTTCTCTGTCTGACTTACTTCACTTAGTATGATAATCTCTAGGTCCATCCATGTTGCTGCGAATGGCATTATTTCATTCTTTTTTATGGTTCAGTAATATCCTATTGTGTGTATGTACCACATCTTCTTTATCCATTCCTCTGTCGATGGACATTTAGGTTGCTTCCATGTCTTGGCTCTTGTAAATAGTGCTGCAGTGAACATTGGGGTGCATGTACCTTTCCAAATTATGGTTTTCTCTGGGTATATGCCCAGGAGTGGGATTGCAGGATCATATGGTAGTTCTATTTTTAGTTTCTTAAGGAACTGCCATACATTCTCCATAATGGTTATACCAATTTACATTCCCGCCAACAGTGTAGGAGGGTTCACTTTTCTCCACACACTCTCTAGCATTTATGGTTTGTAGACTTTTTGATGATGGCCATTCTGACTCATGTGAGGTGATAGCTCACTATAGTTTTGATTTGCATTTCTCTAATATTAGCGATGTTGAACATCTTCACATGTGCTTTTTGGCTGTCTGTATGTCTTCTTTGGAGAAATATCTATTTAGATATGCCCATTTTCTGATTGGGTTGTTTATTTTTATGATATTGAGCTGCATGAGCTGTTTGTATGTTTTGGAGATTAATCCCTTGTTGATCACTTTGCAAATATTTTCTCCCATTCTGTGGGTTGTCTTTTCGTTCTGTTTAGAGTTTCCTTTGCTGTGCAAAAGCTTTTAGGTTTAATTAGATCCCATTTGTTTTGTCATTTTTGTTTTTATTTTCATTACTCTAGGAGGTGGATCCAAAAAGATATTGCTGCGATTTATGCCAGAGCGTTCAGCCTATTGTTTTCCTCTAAGAGTTTTATAGTATGCAGTCTTACATTTAGGTCTTAATCCATTTTCAGTTTGTTTTTGTGTATGGTGTTAGAGAATGTTCTAACTTCATTCTTTTACAAGTAGTTGTCCAATTTTCCCAGCACCATTTATTGAAGAGACTGTCTTTTCTCCATTGTATATTCTTATCTCCTTTGTTGTAGATTAATTGACCGTAGGTGCATGGGTTTATTTCTGGGCTTTCTATACTGTTCCATTGATCTATATTTCTGTTTTTGTGCCAATACCATACTGTTTTGACGACTGTAGCTTTGTAGTACAGTCTGAAGTCAGGGAGCCTGATTCCTCTAGCTCCATTTTTCTTTCTCAGGGTCCTAAAATATTTTTGAGTATTTTCTTTTTTTTTTCCTTTTTAAAAAAATTTAATTAATTAATTAATTAATTTTTTGCCTGCGTTGGGTCTTTGTTGCTGCGCACGGGCTTTCTCTAGTTGTGGCAAGCGGGGGCTACTCTTCGTTGCGGTGCACAGGCTTCTCATTGCGGTGGCTTCTCTTTGTTGTGGAGCATGGGCTCTAGGCACACGAGCTTCAGTAGTTGTGGCTCGTGGGCTCTAGAGCGCAGGCTCAGTAGTTGTGGCACACAGGCTTAATTGCTCCGTGGCATGTGAGATCTTCCCGGACCAGGGATCGAACCCGTGTCCCCTGTATTGGCAGGTGGATTCTTAACCACTGTGCCACCAGGGAAGTCCTTCTGAGTGTTTTCTATTTGGGAAAAAAACAATTCAGTCATGCAACCAAAACATGGGAAATGGGTTCTGGTACCAATTCTAATGTGTGTATGGGGTGACCCACACGAACACCAAGCAATTCTGGGACACCAGCTGGGTGTCCTCCAATTCAACTCAATTCTGGCACTATCTACTCGGAGACAGCATCAGATTCCACACGTTAAGGGTTCAGTCCTACAAGACTGCTTTCCCTCCCCTGTCCCTTCAGATGCTGAATTGCAAGTCCAGGTACTTCTGACTGACTGGCTATAAATTAAAGGCTCCCACAACCTCCTTCTTGGGTCCAATTAACTTGCTAGAGTGGCTCACAGAACTCAGAGAAACGTTTTGCATGCCGGATTACCGGTTTGATAGAAAAGGATATGAGTCAGGAACAGCTAGGTGGAAGAGATGCATAGGGCAGGGTATGGACACGGAGCGTCCATGTCCTCTCCAGCCAGCGGCACTATCCCCAGTCGTGATGTGTTCACCAATGCAGACACTCTCTGAACCCTGTCCTTCTTTGTTTTAATGGGGGTTTCATTACACGAGTGTGATTGGTTAAATCATTGACCATAGGTGATTGATTCAACCAACCTCCAGCCCTTCTCCCCTCCCTGGAGCTCTGGGGTGAGACTGGAAGTTCCAGCTCTCTCCCTAATCACTCCAGGCAACCAGCCCCCATCCTTAGGTGAGTTCCAAAAGTCATCCATTAACATAACAAAAGGCACCTTTCCTAAGGCTCTCAGCACTTAGGAAATTCCAAGGGTTTCGGGAGCTGTGAGCCAGGAACTGGGGACAAAGACCATATATATGAGAAGGAATGACCAAAATATATTTCTTATAAATCACAATATCACACATCATCATTTTTCTTTCTTTCTTTCTTTCTTTTTTTAAATCATGTGGAATTATTCTTCCAAACTTATATGAAGGAGAAATCATTTGCGTTAGAGGGACCTCACGTTTGTTATGGGGACAACCCTTGCTCCTGTGTTTCCTTACCTTTCCTGGCAAGAAAATGCTTTGCAAACACTGTTCCCATCTGATGAAGATCAGTCACTTTTCAGCAAGTGATAAATCATTTCCAATGAATGTAATCACCCGTTGAGGCTTTCTTTTTCACACCATTTCACATTTTTTATTGGATTTTGTACATCGCTATAGAAATACAAGAATGAAATCTTCCAAATTTTCTCCTAACACCAAACGTGCAGATAAGCAGAGTCCTGTGCCCACAGCATCAGCATCTGTTACCGAGCAGGGCTATTTCTAACGGGGGAAAATCGAGCTGTATAAAACTGCTGTCTTACAGAGAAGGACAAAATTCCCCAGGGCCTTCCCTCTACTTGTCTGTTGGTGATATGTGTACCTGAACTCTCAGAGAAATTCAATTAAATTCCCTGGATTTGGGGATATAATACATCTCAAAGTTAGCCGCATAAAACTGCATGGAAATAAATAACATCAAGGATCATCATTAAACATTTACTGAGTGTCCGTGGGCTGCGCATGCTATCCTGCTGAGTTTATGATGTCTCGTCTCCTTCAGGGCAGAATATCCACTTATTTCACCTCCTGGAAGACAGTATTATACCTTCGTAGCAGTCAGCGCAGACTTCTCCTTGGTGTAGCAGGCCCAGTGCCTAGGGCCTGTGAAGATGTTTTACTTTCTTTTAAAATCAGGAGAAAAGGCATGATGATAATCCAGCACAGATTAGATTCATCTTTAAACAAGGGATTGTAAAAACATATGAAAATCATATCTTTAAATTAACATAAATATATACGTTTATATAGAATTACACATAAGTTTACACATAATAATTCATGTGTAATTATGTGTAATTTATATATACATTTATATAGAATTATGCATAATTTATACATTAAAATATGAATAAATACAAAATTTAGATATAAATTTGTGTATTTTATAATTTATATATTTACAATCACTATGTGCTATATTACTTATATTAATACTTGTAAATATTATGTATTTATAATTATATACAATATATACGATATGATATTTACATATACATAATATATGTGATATATGATATGTATATAATGTGATTTATATAAATATACACAATTTTTTAACATTTATTTATCTATCTATTTATTTTATTTTTGGCTGCGTCGAGTCTTAGTTGCGGCATGCAGGATCTTTGTTGTGGCATGTGGGATCTTTTGTCGCGGCATGCAGGCTTCTCTCTAGTTGTGGCATGTGGGCTCCAGAGTGCACGGGCTCTGTAGTTGCGGCACATGGGCTCTCTAGTTGTGGCTTGCGTGCTCAGTAGTTGCAGCACGTGGGCTTAGTTGTCCCGTGGCACGTGGGATCTTAGTTCCCTGATCAGGGATTGAACCCGCATCCAATTGGATGGCAGATTCTCAACCACTGGACCACCAGGGAAGTCCCCTAAATATATATAATTTTTATTATGTAATTAATTATATAAATAATCACCTAAAATAAACATACTTAAAGAATGATCTAAAATAAAAATAATTAATTATATAAAGGATGATCTATAATCCACCATATACTGACTCAAAGTAAATATCAACAAACTTTTTTTTTTTAAGTATCAACACATTTTAAGAGATTAAAATCTCACAGAGATATTCCTTGATAACAAAGGAGGTATGTTAGATGTTAGTAACATAAGGATTACTGGAAAATGCTCAAATGTTTAGAAATTAAGTAGAGTATTTCTAAATAGTCTATAACTAAAAGAAAAGTTACAGTGGAAATTAGAAAATATTTGGAGCTGAATGGCAGTGAAAACATGGCATATCAAAATTTATGGGATCCAGTTAAAATTATAAAGAAAATAGAAATAGAAAAAGTGTTTACAGTTAAGTGTACATGTGAGAAAAGATGAAATGCCAAAAGTCAAGGATCTAAACATCATCTCCAGGAGTTAAGAACATCAAATTAAATCAAAGTGGAAAAAAATAATAAAGATAAGAATAGAAATTAATAAAGTGTAAAATAGATGTAGACCAGAGAAAAATCAAGAAAACCAAGATTCAAAAACAAAGCTTGGGGCTTCCCTGGTGGCGCAGTGGTTAAGAATCTGCCTACCAATGCAGGAGACACGGGTTTGAGCCCTGGTCCGGGAAGATCCCACATGCCACGGAGCAACTAAGCCCATGCGCCACAACTACTGAGCCTGCGCTCTAGAGCCCACGAGCCACAACTGCTGAGCCCGCGTGCCACAACTACTGAAGCCCACGCACCTAGAGCCCGTGCTCCACAACAAGAGAAGCCACTGCAATAAGCCCGCGCACCGCAACAAAGAGTAGCCCCTGCTCGCCGCAAGTAGAGAAAGCCCACATGCAGCAACGAAGACCCAACACAGCCAAAAATAAATAAAATAATAAATAAATTTATAAACAACAACAACAACAAAAAAGCTTGCTCTTTGAAAGTACCAAGAAAAATTTAAAATCCCTGGGAAAACTACTCATGAAAAAGAAAAGGAGACACAAGAAACGAGTATCAGGAATGGAAGAAAGGATGTAATTCCACATCTTCCAGGCATTAAGAAGAAAATAAGGGGAAATAATAACATGCTTTTTGCCAATATATTTAAATATTTAGATGAAAAGAATGAATTTCAAAGAAAACACAGAAAGAAATGCGAAATTTGAATTGTACTATGTGTTTTAAAGAAATTAAATCCATAACTAAAAACCTTTCCTCAAAGAAAACTCTGGGCCCAGATAACTGCTCTGGTGGATTCTTCTGAACATTCAGAGAAGTGATGCCAGTCATACCTAAGCTCGAGAAGTTTGCCTTTTGTGTGGTGAATGACTTCACTAACATGTATCTCTTTGGTAGTGGTTGAATACTGACCCCCACCCCCCAAATTCATGTCCACCTGGAACCTCAGAATGTGACCTTATTTGCAAACAGAGTCTTTGCAGATGTAATTAAGGTATTAAGGTCAGGATTGAGATGAGATCTTATAGGATGCAGGTGGGCCCTACACCCGATGAAAGCGTCCTTGTAAGAGACAGCAAAAGACAGGCAGATCCAGAAGAGAAGGCCATGTGAAGACAGATGTGGATGAGTGAGTAGACAGGCTTGTCTAAGGACTGAGAGGAAAGGCCTGGTCCTTGGGTTCTAAATTCATCAATTCTCCCTTCATCCAGGTCCCTTCCTAAGAGGATCAGGGACCAACACTGAGGAATCCTAGGGCAAACTGAGTCAGGGGATGAAACCCTTCTTCTCTCTCCCTGTTACCTTTCCCGAAGCATTGCTCCACATGGACTTCTGCCTGTCCTCAGGAATCCCAGTGAGACGGACAGCCACACCCACAGTGACCTCCCATAGGAGTTCCTCTGACCTGTTGAATCGCAGTCACAGTTGTAGAAGCCACTGCCCCTCAACAGTTGAACGTGTGAAAAACTGAACAGAAGCTGCTTTTTTATTTTTCCAGACAAGAGTCATCGCCCATCTTTCACAGAATGGTCTGCAAAAGAAATAACCCCACAATTGAAAGTTTTCCCCCTAAATGCACTTTCTAACGTACAGTAATTCCTATGAGAAGCCTCTTGTTGGAAGAAAGCTGGGAAGCCCTACATGTTCAAGGTGGAATTTCGGTATCACTGCTTCCCCCTCCACACACAAGCCACGGGCTGGGTTCACGGACGGCTTCTTGGCGTTGATGTAGGACTGTGCTCCTAACTGCTCCATCGGTGTTCCTCCCACGAGAAGGAGCCTGCCAGTGAGCAGATCAGCATGCCAGGATGTGCCCGTCACCAGCCTGAGAAGGTGGGGCATTCAGCAAGGTCTCTCCCGCAGGACGGGCTGTGAAGATGGCAAAGGGCAGGGTCCCCTGTTGTACTCTCTGCAGATGGCCAGACTGAGTGCCTCTCCCCTTCTCTCTACCCCTCTCTCCCTCCCTCTCATTCTTCTCTTATGCATCAGTCAGCAAATCTGAAAGCGCCTATTGCATATCTCAAAGAGAAGGTATACTAGTGGCAGATGCCAGTATGGCTCCTCCAAATAATCCTATAACCTCAGGCTCTCTCTAAAGCCCCACGGGCAGCTTCTGCTTGCTTGGAAACTCTTGAGGTGCATTTTGTGACACCTGGGCCCTATGAGTTGTTGATGTCACCTCCAGAAATTTAAATCTGTAGTTCTCCCTCTTTAGCACAAGGATCCCCAAGGGAACTTGTTAAACATGCCTAGTCTCTGGTCCCAGCCCGACATCTGGATTCGGCAGGTGTGGGATGGCGTCCAGGAACCCACAGGCATAACAAGCTCCCTGAGTGACCCTGTGGCAGGTGCTCCCTCCTCCTTAGGCCACTGAGACACATAGTCCTGAACAGTGTTGATTGTTGGCCAGCTTGCCCAGGCGACCTGGGATTGCCCTCTTTAGGTGGAAGGAAGGCAGTCCGTTTCCATCAGTAAAAAGGAAGAACACTGATTGTTAGGCAGAGAAAAGCAGCAGCGTGATATTATAAAGCTATGTGTCCATTTGTGTTGGACTCCCAGGTTCATTGTGTACAGGTAGGTAGAACCACCCTGGGTGGTCCAATTCCAGATAACTTAGAGACGGAGGAGGAATTAAAGATGAGGAAGTGTCCCAAATTTGTTATTTCCTGAATGTTGCATATTTTGTCCTTGGGCTACCCAAACCCTATATTTTTTAACACCCAAACTTGGCATCTACCGCTCTGAAGTCTGCCCCAACATGTCCTGCCGTCTTCCTCAAAGTAAGTAAAGAGACAAACAGCATCCAAGGGGCTGTATCCCATAACGAGGCACTTATTCATAGCTCTCATGGGTTGCTTTGGGGGCATGGGTTGGAGTCTTGGAAATGTGTTGAGAGCCGTAAGTGCATCTCTTCCTTTTTTGTTCCTTGAGGCCCTGGTGTAGGGTCAGCGGTTATGGTCTGTGTGCCGGAGCCTGGGCCAGTTTTCTGCTTCACTGCTATTTAAGAAAACTTAACACTGCTTGGTAATGAAACTATATAGTCTTTCAGAACCTAGTTTCAAAGTTGTGCTGTTAGGTGAGCATCTTAGGGGATTCACAGGGAGCAAAAAGTGTCTGGTGGCAGGGAATACGAAGGAAATTGAGGGAAAAAAGAATGATGCCTTTTGGAAAGGTGGGTACATGGTGAGGAGATTGCTCAGTTAAGTGCTGGAAAGCACGTGTGCTGGAGCACCAAGGCAGTGGCTCCTGCTTTAGCTGGCTGAGGGGACAGTCCCCCCAGCTTTGAGAGTTAGGAGGGGCAGCAAATGAACCAGCTGAGCAAACAGAGCCAGAGAGCAAGCTAGGGCATCCTGACCCAGTTATCTTAGCCAGCATGCACCTCGCTCCTCCTCTCTGTGGTGGAGAGACATCGTGAATGTTTCAGGGAATTTTTACACCAAACCTGTCAACAGTTTTACAGCTAGAACCACCTAGGGTGCTCCAATTCCAGATAATTCAGGGTGAGGTGGAAGAAAGCCTTGCAGTCGTTTCTAGTGTTCGATTAAGCTGTGGTCCACACCCCAAAGGGGGGTGAGACAAGGCTCCACCTGAATGCTTTCTCACTTCAGAAGATGGCACATGAAATGCAATTATGGGACATTACCGAGTCATTAATACGAGGTTTGCCCAGTCTCTAATAATATGGAGCAATACTCTTGATAGTAAGTCAGAGAGAAAGGGTACAACGTCTTCTATGCCAAGCAGCACAAACCTGTCCATGGGGAAAAGGTCTAGAATAAAATATTTAAAAAGGTCAGTAGCAATTAAGTTTAGGTGATTGAGCTCTGGTGTCATTTTCTTTTGTGTTTCCCCCAGATTTTCTTTAATAAATAAACACTTTGAAAATTTTGTTTTTTTGTAGAAATTATTTTGATACTTTTTTCACACTTTCCAAATACTCTAAACACTCATAAAATTGACTGCATTTCATCCTGAATTTAAAGCGAGGTGCCTACCTCCCTCTAGATAATGAACTAACATACTATCCCCAGCCCCTCAAAAAGATAGAAAAAATATCAGTCACAGTAGGCAAGCGATTGGACACCTCTGTTCTCAAATAATTTTTTTTTGTAATATATTCACTGCAAATGGATCAGCAACCTAACATATGTATGCTTAAAAAACAAACAAACAAACACCAGTTTATGGTACCACTTTATCAAGAAGTGAAATTCAGATTCTCATTGCTCTATGCACAGACTTACTTCCCTCCAGTGACCCCACTACTCCAGGAGTGGTCTGAGGGGGCAGCCCTGGGAGCTCACTGGCAGTGCAGACACCCAGGCCCTGCCCAGATCTGCAGATTCAGAGTCTGCATGTTAGGGGTACGCTGAGGGGATCGGTGTGTCTGTTAAAATGCAGCACGGTTCCAGTGAGCTGTCGGCATGGTAGAACATCTATACGTGAACTTGGTGTTTATGTTTAGGAAATGACTGCTGGTCATGTGTCCAGAATGCACTGGGTTATTGTATGTTATCTGGCATAGTCGCCCACCTGCCATCCTTTATACGTAGATGTTTGCTTTTCACCTTGGCCTTTGCGAAGGGTCAGTCCAGTTTTCTTACATCAGTGGTTCTTAATCAGGTGAAAGGCATGAGTGAGGGACGCAGATGTGTTCCCAGTCTCCCTCCTCCCCCTTCTTTCCCCCCCTAGGGGACATCGGGCAACGTCTGGAGACTTTTTTGGTTGTCATACCTGGGGGATGCTCTTGGCATCTAAGGGGTAGAGGCCAGGGATGCTGTTCAGAGCCCTGCCAGGCACAGGATAGTCCCCTCCTCACCCCAGCAACAGTAAGAGGGTTATTTGGCTTTTCCAGAAGTTTTCCATAAATAGCCCATACAGTCTTTTTTATTCTATTTCTCTGCACTGTCTCCAGTCAAAAGGTAGATAGGTGTTGGCTCCACCACTGTCCAGATGATCAGATTCATTTGTTCACTTACTAACCCCTTGAAGCCGAGTGTTCTGCCTGTATTTCCCCCTCCTAACTTTGTATCCCAGAGGTGCAGTGCCCTTTCCACCACATTCTTTTTTTTTTTTTTTTTTAACTTTGGGTTTGTTTGTTTGTTTGTTTATTTATTGCTGTGTTGGGTCTTCGTTTCTGTGCGAGGGCTTTCTCTAGTTGCGACAAGTGGGGGCCACTCTTCATCGCGGTGCGCGGGCCTCTCACTATCGCGGCCTCTCTTGTTGCGGAGCACAGGCTCCAGACGCGCAGGCTCAGTAGTTGTGGCTCACGGGCCCAGTTGCTCCGCGGCATGTGGGATCTTCCCAGACCAGGGCTTGAACCCGTGTCCCCTGCACTGGCAGGCAGATTCTCAACCACTGTGCCACCAGGGAAGCCCCTCCACCACATTCTTTTAGGGCCCGTGAGGTGCACAGGAGTGGACCATGAGTGGATCGTTGGACGCTGACCTCCGTCACTTGTTGAGGGTAGTGCTTGCCAGGCAGTCTCCGCTGTACTTACTCTTTGCTTTTGCTTTCCATACTCTGTTCTTTGGACTCGAGCCACTCTGTCCAGTGTGACCATTAATTTTAAATGCTTCTTTCGGCTTCAAATGCAGCCCTGAGTTAGCACCTATAAATTATAATTCTGGTTCAGTGTCCTTAGAGCTCATAGCCACCAATTTAACGATGAAATAGAGTTCATAGAAGAAAAGAGGCGTTTAAAAGAGCAAGAGCATTTTCTTTAGTAGTTATATTGTCGAGATTTGATTTGAGCTGGAATGAAATTCTTACATGTGTTCAATAAGGTATGACTCAGTAGGGGAAAATGTGGGTAAGTTTTTGTCTCTGTGTAACATTAAGGCAGCTCTCCATAATATAGCATT
Organism: Balaenoptera acutorostrata; assembly: GCF_949987535.1. NCBI lineage: Eukaryota > Metazoa > Chordata > Mammalia > Artiodactyla > Balaenopteridae > Balaenoptera > Balaenoptera acutorostrata. The sequence goes on along the minus strand of NC_080085.1, from coordinate 6,787,347 downwards.
TAATCCGTACTATAAGGCATTGCTCCCATTTTGCAGATAAGGAAACTGAGGCTTGCAGAAGTTAAGTAATTTGTATCACACAGATGCTGAGCCACAGAAGTGGGCTTTATAAATAGGCTGCTCAGCTCCAAGCCTTCATTCCTTCCATTATATTTTGCACCCTTCATGGAAGAAAGAAGGGTAAATAGAATAGGATGCTTTAAAATAATCCTTCATTAACCTCAAACACATTTAACGTATCTGCTAATAATTGACATTCCAGGCAAACCAACTTCCATGTGGCTTCTCTATTCCTGCCCTCCAGCCTATCCACTTGCTGGTTCCCCTGTGTTTGGAATGTGCTTTCATTTCTTTGCAAACCCAGGTTCTTTCTCATTATACTGTACACCTGTAACTTGCAAAATACCGTACATCAACTATACTTCAATTAAAGAAAACACAGGTTCTTTCTCTCCTGCAAAACAGTGCTTAAGACACCTACTTTGATCTTAGGTAAGCCCCACATGATCCCAAACCTAGTCCAGTCTCTCCCACAAATGCTGAAGCTTAATGCTGGTTCTATGGGGTTAGGTGCCCGTCACACACACAAGCACGTGCCCACATCTGCAGGTTGTGTGTGTATGTGTATATGCAACAAATGGGTCCTTTTAGGGGGTTGCTTTGCGCAAAGCAGTCTGTTAAGCTCTGTGGAGAATGTAGAGTTGAATAAGGCACAGTCTTCACCCTCAAGGAGGAAAACAGGCATACAAGCAATAGATTACAGATACTAAAACGGACGTAAAAGAGTGCAAAGGCAGGGAGGATCGCGGCTGGCTTCTTGAAAAAAAGAGGAGTCTGAGGTCACCTGTGAAAGCTGAGAAGGATTTGCCAGTTTGGAGAGGGCCAAAGGCAATATGGCAAGGCCAGCATAGAAACAACGTGGTGGCAGGCAGAGGTGAAAATGATGGCATGGTAATTGGAAGACAAATAATGATCAGAGGTCTTGGAGACGAAGGGGTGTGTGTATGTCAGGAGAGGCTTCCAGAACAAAAATGGTGGTAATGTAGTTGGGGCCACGTGAAAAAAGGCTTAGAATTCCACGTAAACGAATGCAATTTTATTCTGTAGGCAATGGGGGTCCATTGCTGATTCCTGAGAAGGAGTTTGAAGTCCATTTTCGAAGATCTCCTTGGCAGTGATGCGACGGTTACAGTGGATGGGGAAGAGGTAGATATTTGTGGTGTGTGTTCTTATGTCACTCATTTGCCCTTTTCCTCCATTTGTGATGAAGCTACTGAGGGCTGGCATTGTGATTCCTTTGTCTTTCCTGGCAGCACCCCTGCCCCTTCTGTCATCCACAGGGCATTTCCCATTGCCCTGCAGAGAACGGATGCTCTGTGCCTGCTGTAAGTCTGACAGTTGTCCGCGACTAGAACCACAGTGCTTCACGCATTGTGCAGGCAGCTTAAAAGCATTCCGTGAAAGGGGTGAACCACTCAAAGTGTTACGGATCAGCTTTGCCAGGTAGCTTCTTGTAGCTTGTATGCTGAGAACTACATCATGATGACGGCCCCGCCGCCTCTCCAAAATGCTTATCTTCTAGCAAGGGGCCGACAGTGCTGATTTCTGGAGTAGGATGCCTTCATGCATGCCACACCTTGTTCCACCCAAGGTGCACCTGGAACAGCTTTTGAAACTTCAGTTATCGTTATCTATGAAAAGGCTTCATCTCAGCCTGACCTTCTAGCACCTACCTGACAGAGAGCGAGGGAGAAATCATCCCCCTCTACAGACCTGGCTAATTGCATCTCTGCACCACAGAAACCGATATTTAAGAGGTAAAAGCTCAGTCACTTAGAAGCAGAGCGAGAGTACCGTTAGCTTTTGTGTAGAAGCTACCGCAGCAATGGGAGTCAGAGTTCTTCTCCCATTTTCCAGCCTCTCCTAAAACCTGCTCTAACATTGTCCTAGAAAAATACTGAGCTGGGAAATGGTACTTTTGCTTGCTAAGAATGTCATTATCTTTGATCGGTGTGAGTGCAGCCCCAAAATGAGATGCAAAGAGCATTGCTTTTAAGAAATAATATTGCAGAAAGAATAAAAATGATCAAAATGGAGTCCTCATCCAGCCAAACCCTAAATAACCCTCCCCTGCTCCCCTTGCTTATGTGGGAAGAAATGAAACTGACTGGTCCTGGGAATGCATTTCTTGGAGGCCCTGGTGCCCAAGCCAGGTGTGGTTGAGTGCCATGCTTGTTTCTTACTGCCTTTGGCCCTGGTGTGGAAAAACAAGGTGCGAAAACCGATCATTTGTTGCTGTTTCCGTGTACCAGAGTTTTCGCAGAGCTTCTGCATCTCATCAACTAAGGCTGGTTCCAGAGACGGCAGAACAGGTCATACAGCATGCTTGGCAGAGCACAAGGCCACACACCCTAGGAGCAGTCAGTGAGTCACCGTATTACGCTGGACACAGTGACAGCTGGAAAGTGTCAGAATTCTGGTGTGGGGAAGCCACTGGAGAAATCCGAAGATCCGTCTCTCTATTCCAGGAGAGATGTGCTCAACACTGCCACAGTGACTGGAGTTGAATTGGGATCCCATCTTACCTCACCGGTCCCATGCGGGCAGAGATGTCATCTGTATGGTCAAGAATTTACAGGTTCCTGGAATCTCAGGACTAGAGAGGGCCTTAGAATTTGTCTTGCCCGAGACGTTCGTTGTCCTGATGAGTAGAATGAGCCCAAGAGAAGCTGAGCGTCAGACGAGATCATGGAGTGTAGTCCCTCGAAGGCTAGTGGCCTCCTGGCTGGCTGGTTTTGCATTACACTATGCTTCAGAAGGAGATTCTGCAGTGAGTGTTTCTGGGTTTAGCTGCCTTCATTTTCAGGAAATTCTTGCTCTGAAATGCTTCATATGGTGTCTCAAGCTTACCTGCTTTTGTATCCACATTGGAGACGAGTAGCACAAAGTATCATAAACCGTCCTTTGGAACCTCCCAAGTAACAATGAAAGGATCTCAAAGCAACAGTTAACCACCAATTTATCCCTTTTCCAAGGAGTTTTTCCAAGCAAAGCTCAGGGTGTTGCCCATGGCAGTGAAGTTCATTCCTGGCTGCTGTTCAAGTCATTCTGAGTGGTTTTCTATTTTCCTGGTTGAGAGGTATGCATGCTTCTGCAGGGAAGCCTGTGTGTGACTCTTGGAGAAGGGCAAAGAAGGGATGGTTCCCCTTCCTTCTCTGCCCTTGACTCCGTGGACCTGAGCTAATTTGCATGCCTGATTTAGCTTTTACTGCCATCTGCTGGAGCCCCCTGATACACACCTCCCGCACACCTCTGCCCTTCCATAGAGCTGTTCCTCAATGGGTTTCTTTCCCCCTCTGCCATTCTGTCTTCTCACCTGGCGGTCAGAAGGTACGGAGACAGGTGGCAGCATACGTACCATCAGCCCCCAGCGTCCTCACCAAGCCTCCCACTTCTGTAGTCCTCAGTGCCTCCCAATCTCAGTCACGTACCCCAGTGTCTTTTAAAAATACTTGTCATGTCTAAGACTCTTTTTGACTCATGAGTTCACTTCGGAATGGAGACTTCTGTCCTTTGTGGCTTTCGATTTAGAAACTAATGTTCTTGGAGATCCACGAAGCAGTACCGGTGTTTATCACCGCATGGCCAAAGAGCATCAGGACTGTTGGGAAGACATGCCATGCTTCCAGGGAAGAAGAGTGTTGTCTTGTTTGTGTTTTTCCATTGGTGCCATGGGAAGAAGGAGGTGGTTTAGATGTGAAAATACAGTCATGATGGTGGCCATATTTTGTAGCCACTTCCTCTGAGCAAAACCGTAATTTGATAATTTAATATCCAAGATAGTTTTTATAGACAAGGGAAACATGTAAAATCAAATTAATTTTTATTTTGGACAAATTAATATATAGCATATTTTACAGAATGTTTTTGTCTTTTAAGTTATAAAACAGTTAACTGTTCAATGAAGAATATTTAGAAAATAAAGACAAAAAAAAAAAGAGAATGAAAACCACCAAAATCTTATCACCCTGAGATAACCACTGATAACTGTGTGTTCATATATTTTGAACATGATATAGGCATACATATTTATAGAATTGTAAATACTAGTTTGTGCATCAATCACTATGTCCTCAGCATTTTCCCATGTCATTATATATTCTTCAAAAATATGGTAATTAATGGTGATGTATCATTCCACTTTAAGGATCTACTGTTTTAATGAACTGCTGCTCCATTGGCTGCCATTTAGGTGATTTCTAAATTTAGTCAATGCATCTTAAGAACAGTAAAAAGAACACTTAATTTGCTAAATGACTGTTTAAGCAAAGCTGGGGATTGTGGTTCTTTTCTTAACTTTTGACATGATTCCATTTTCAGAAATCACTGATTTACAGCCTGATGCATGATTAACATGGGCGTTGGGGCTTACTGATAGAGTTCTAACTCCAGCATTCTTAGACTGGAGAGATGGGATGAGTAGTGTATGATCAGGCCCCCCAGGTGGCTGTCCTCTTGCTCTCTGTACATCCCCTGCTGGACCAGTGCCTGCTTCACCTACGCCCTACTCACGTGACTGACCTTCCTACATACTTGCCCCTGCCTCCGCTAGTGATTGTTCTAATCTTTAGATCAGAACATCTTCACCAGGATAGCTTATCAAAGGGGCAGTGAGGGGTGTGCCCCTCTACTAGTTTCCCTGCTAACCAGTGAGCCAGCCTGGCGTCAATTCCCCCTATGATTGGTTACCCCGGAGTCCTGCCCACCGTCCGTCGCACGTGGTGGGCGTTGCTCCAGGACCTTGCTCCAGATGTGTTAAGTCCCCCCATCCATTAAACCACTGATGTCTCTGTTGCTGACTCTGGGCTCTTTCTTCAGACTTGAAGCCAGGCAGGTAGAGGGCTTGCAGGCCTGCAGGGTGCAGCCCAACAAGTAGGTACACAGTCTCCATGGCTGTTGGCTTATCAGCACATGGTATAGACAGGGAAACCAGCTGAGCTGTGGTTCTGTGAACTTGAATCCTCCCAACAAGACCATGTGTACGAAACCTGTATCTGGGCTTGAAAAACCCTGATCATCTAAGTCTGTGAATCCCATTGGGGTGGGTTGCGACACAGTGATTTTGCCTCCCCATGGCCCTCCCACCCAGGACATTAGGCATTGTCTTGGGGCATTTTTGGATGTCACAGCTGGGGAGAGGGTGCTACTGGCGTCTCGTGAGTAGCCTCCGGGGACATTGCTAAAGACGCTGTAGTGCGCAGACGGCAGCCCCTACAAAAGAGAATGATCTGACCCAGATGTCACTAGTACCAAGGTTGAGACCCTGAGCCTGTAGGTGAAGAGAAGGTCTGAGAAAGGGTGCAGTAACCAGGACAGAACTGAACACCTCTGCTTTTGATTAAGAAAGATAGTGTGCCTAACTGTCTGATACCTACCTGCAACTCTCCATTTGGTAATTGAAGAAAACTGATTTGTACACTTCTGCAGGGGGCTGCTTTGCGTTTCCCCTTCCTTTTCAGGGACCAAAACTCAGCACCTCAGTCAGCATAGATCCAGAACTCTCAGAACACTCACTTGTAGAGTGGGCATGGAAATCTTTGTACAAATTGGCTTGCTTGTTGAATGTACGTGTTTCCAGGGCATGCCTTCTCCAGTCACTGGGCTCTACTCTTGATTTTCTTTGCTTTACATCATTTCTTTCCTTGTATCAGGAAAAGAATGCCCTTTCTGTCCACATCAAGGAATATTGTAATTGTCATATGACATAGCAGTGCTTAACTTTCATATATTTGACATTTCTAAACATCATGTATTTTTGCATATTATACATTGACACTCCTAAATTGCCCTTTAGTGTACCACATGTTGTGTATGTCAGCCGAGGAATGGATGTTTCTAGTTGTGACTTAGAGTTACCCTTTGCCACTGCTAGTTCCTTTGCAGCAGATTGGCTGTCTTGGTATAGAAGTGTGTTTCGGTGTTATTTGCTTTTTCATTATTTTGCTTTCTTCTGCTTTTCTTCTTCAACTATGAATGGAAAAGAAAAAAGGAAGTTCTAGTAGTATGAAGAGAAGTGTAGGCTTCATAAACTTAATACAGTTGTAACCAAAATGAAAGTAATTAGGCACATCAGAAGCAGCAAACCTTTAACCCCAGTCAGATGCTCATCACTTCTAGGCTCATAGAAAATACGATCAATAGTGAAGAAAAATAAATTTAATGAACATGTGCAACATACTGAAAATATACTGCTGAAGATCTTGTCTTTAGGTTAGGGTTTAATAGTATTATATACAGTCCCCTCTTGCACATGCTCTCCAGGGATATTGTTTTAATTGTTCACTTCTGGCAAATTGACCTTTGGTGTATATTTTCAGGACTGTGTTGTGTATAAAAATAGAGGCTGGCTTCTGGTGGAAAGCCTTGACGGCCCTCCATGACTAAAGACCCTGTACAGTACGTGAGGCAAGGAAGAAAAATTAAGAAATACACTATTTGTGCTTTGATCTCCGAAATGAATTGCTTTTTTCAAAAAAGGCCTCAGCCTTAATTTCAAACATTAGTGACCATTAAATGAAACTATGTGTTTTTATATCTTATCGGTAGGAATGAATCACATGGATTTCATTTCACAACATGTGAAGTATTTCCATCTTGCCAATTTTTTGAAGTCTAGACATTATTTAAACAAATGCCTCCCCTTGAGAATAAAACTGCAAAGAGATCCCCACATTCGTGAGTACAGCCATCCTGCCATGGGTACCAATGCACATTTGATGATATGTTTTCTTCTACTCCATTTTTCTCACTTTTCACTTTTTTTGTTTTTGGAATTAGAAAAAAATTAGTGTTCCTTTAAAGTGGTGCCTTCAATCCTTTCAGGCATAAGGGCGAGAGTGTGGTGGGGATGGGAGGTTGGCTGTTGGCTCTCAAACTTAAGACTGTAGATGGTGGAATCCCATAAACTGGGTATTCACCTGGGTTCTACAACTTGCCAACAGTCTGTGTGGCCCAGGGCAAAGTGTTTAATTTCTTTGTGCATTAATTTTCTCAACTGAAACACAGAAATAGCAGTAGGATGTAAGTTTTAGGGTCGTTTAGAGGGTTGAATGAGACAGTTCACGCAATGTGCTTAGCCTGCCTGTCTGACTTCATAAATGGTCACTGTCCTGGTTACAACCCTTACCCCCCGACCTCCCTGCCTCCACAGGTGAATGGATTCTGAGTTGCTGCCTTTCTGCACAGGACATACACTACTTCCCTGCCACATGGAGGCTAAACAATACGTTACTAAATAACGAAGAGATCACTGAAGAAATCAAAGAGGAAATCGAAAAATACCTAGAGACAAATGACAATGAAAACACGATGATCCAAAACCTATGGGATGCAGCAAAAGCAGTTCTAAGAGGGAAGTTTATAGCTATACAAGCCTACCTCAAGAAACAAGAAAAATCGCAAATAAACAATCTAACCTTACACCAGAAGGAAAGAAATCATAATGATCAGAGCAGAAATAAATGAAATAGAAACAAAGAAAACAATAGCAAAGATCAATAAAACTAAAAGCTGGTTCTTTGAGAAGATAAACAAAATTGATAAACCATTAGCCAGACTTGTCAAGAAAAAGAGGGAGAGGACTCAGATCAATAAAATTAGAAATGAAAAAGGAGAAGTTACAACAGACACCGCAGAAATACAAAGCATCCTAAGAGACTACTACAAGCAACTCTATGCCAATAAAATGGACAAGCTGGAAGAAATGGACAAATTCTTAGAATGGTATAAACTTCCAAGACTGAACCAGGAAGAAATAGAAAATATGAACAGACCAATCACAAGTAATGAAATTGAAACTGTGATTAAAAACCTTCCAACAAACAAAAGTCCAGGACCAGATGGCTTCACAGGTGAATTCTATCAAACATTTAGAGAAGAGCTAACACCCATCCTTCTCAAACTCTTCCAAAAAACTGCAGAGGAAGGACCACTCCCAAACTCATTCTATGAGGCCACCATCACCCTGATACCAAAACCAGACAAAGATACTACAAAAAAGGAAAATTACATACCAATATCACTGATGAATATAGATGCAAAAATCCTCAACAAAATACTAGCAAACAGGGGCTTCCCTGGTGGCACAGTGGTTGAGAATCTGCCTGCCAATGCAGGGGACACGGGTTCGAGCCCTGGTCTGGGAAGATCCCACATGCCACGGAGCAGCTGGGCCCGTGAGCCACAACTACTGAGCCTGCGCGTCTGGAGCCTGTGCTCCGCAACAAGAGAGGCCGCGATAGTGAGAGGCCCGCGCACCGCGATGAAGAGTGGCCCCCGCTCGCCGCAACTAGAGAAAGCCCTTGCACAGAAACAAAGACCCAACACAGTCATAAGTAAATAAATAAATAAATAAAAGAACGTGAATTTCTAAAAAAAAAAAAAATACTAGCAAACAGAATCCAACAACACATTAAAAGGATCATACACCATGATCAAGTGGGATTTATCCCAGGGATGCAAGGATTCTTCAGTAGATGCAAATCAATCAGTGTGGTACACCATATTAACAAACTGAAGAATAAAAACCATATGATCATCTCAATAGATGCAGAAAAAGCTTTTGACAAAATTCAACACCATTTATGATAGAAACTCTCCCGAAAGTGAGCATAGAGGGAACCTACCTCAACATAATAAAGGCCATATACAACAAACCCACAGCCAACATCATTCTCAATGGTGAAAACTGAAACCATTTCCTCTAAGATCAGGAACAAGACAAGGTTGTCCACTCTCACCAATGTTATTCAACATAGTTTTGGAGGTCCTAGCCACGGCAATCAGAGAAGAAAAAGAAATAAAAGGAATACAAATTGGAAAAGAAGAAGTAAAACTGTCACTGTTTGCAGATGACATGATACTATACATAGAGAATCCTAAAGATGCCACCAGAAAACTACTAGAGCTAATCAATGAATTTGGTAAAGTTGCAGGATACAAAGTTAATGCACAGAAATCTCTTGCATTCCTATAGACTAGTGATGAAAAATCTGAAAGAGAAATTAAGGAAACACTCCCATTTACCATTGCAACAAAAAGAATAAAATACCTAGGAATAAACTTACCTAGGGAGACAAAAGACCTGTATGCAGAAAACTATAAGACACTAATGAAAGAAATTAAAGATGATGCCAACAGATGGAGAGATATACCATGTTCTTGGATTGGAAGAATCAGTATTGTGAAAATGACCATACTACCCAAAGCAATCTACAGATTCAATGCAATCCCTATCAAATTACCAATGGCATTTTTTACGGAACTAGAACAAAAAATCTTAAAATTTGTATGGAGACACAAAAGACCCTGACTAGCCAAAGCAGTCTTGAGGGAAAAAAACGGAGCTGGAGGAATCAGACTCCCTGACTTCAGACTATACTATAAAGCTACAGTAATGAAGACAATATGGTACTGGCACAAAAACAGAAACATAGATCAATGTAACAAGATAGAAAACCCAGAGATAAACCCACACACCTATGGTCAGCTAATCTATGACAAAGGAGGCAAGGCTATACAATGGAGAAAAGACAGTCTCTTCAATAAGTGGTGCTGGGAAAACTGGACAGCTACATGTAAAAGAAAGAAATTAGAACACTCCCTAACACCATACACAAAAATAAACTCAAAATGGATTTGAGACCTAAATGTAAGACGGGACACAATAAAACTCTTAGAGGAAAACATAGGAAGAACACTCTTTGACATAAATCACAGCAAGATCTTTTTTGATCTACCTCCTAGAGTAATGGAAATAAAAACAAAAATAAACAAATGGGACCTAATGAAACTTCAAAGCTTTTGCACAGAAAAGAAAACCATAAACAAGACGAAAAGACAACACTCAGAATGGGAGAAAGTATTTGCAAACGAGTCAACGGACAAAGGATTAATCTCCAAAGAATATAAAGAGCTCATGCAGCTCAATATTAAAAAAACAAACAACCCTATCCAAAAATGGGCAGAGGACCTAAATAGACATTTCTCCAAAGAAGACATTCAGATGGCCAAGAAGCACATGAAAAGCTGCTCAACATCACTAATTATTAGAGAAATGCAAATCAAAACTATAATGAGGTATCACCTCACACCAGTTAGAATGGGCATCATCAGAAAATCTACAAACAACAAATGCTGGAGAGGGTGTGGAGAAAAGGGAACCCTCTTGCACTGTTGGTGGGAATGCAAATTGATACAGCCACTATGGAGAACAGTGTGGAGTTTCCTTAAAAATCTAAAAATAGAATTACCATATGATCCAGCAATCCCACTACTGGGCATATACCCAGAGAAAACCATAATTCAAAAAGACACATGCACCCCAGTGTTCATTGCAGCACTCTTTACAATAGCCAGGTCATGGAAGCAACCTAAATGCCCACTGACAGATGAATGGATAAAGAAGAAGTGGTACATATATACAATGGAATATTACTCAGCCATAAAAGGGAACGAAATTGGGTCATTTGTTGGGACGTGGATGGATGTAGAGACTGTCATACAGAGTGAAGTAAGTCAGAAAGAGGAAAACAAATATCGTATATTAACACATATATGTGGAACCTAGAAAAACGGTACAGATGAACCAGTTTGCAGGGCAGAAATTGAGACACAGATGTAGAGAACAAACGTATGGACACCAAGCGGGGAAAGCGGCGGGGTGGTGGTGGTGGTGGTGTGATGAATTGGGCGATTGGGATGGACATGGAGACACTGATGTGTATAAAATGGATGACTAATAAGGAAAAATATAAATTAAAAAAAAGAGAAAATTATACCATTGGAATTTCTCTGTTCTCAAAATCATATACCTGGGGATCATTCTTAAATAAGGAATCGGACCAAAACAAGAATAGCAACAGGAATTCATAAGTGAGCGGAGAGTGTTAGGGATGTCATCCCCCACACTCACCAGGTGACCGTGGCATCCCAAAACATGTGGCCTCTCTCTGACGTCAGAAACCTTCTGGGGCTTCCTCATTAAACTCTGTTTAGTGTCCTCACCATTCAACCATCCACCTGTCACATGTGGACAGAATCTGTTGGCCGCTCTTGGATTCACTGCAGGCTTCTACTTTCGGTCTCCCATGCCAGCCATGGAGCTGGCCGAATAGGTCCCTTCTGCTTGTGCTTTTGAGGGAAATTTTCACAAGAGATTGATTCACACCACTGTGAACAGACCTCCAAACCTCAGCACTATAATCAGTTACCCAACAGCCCTTGGAAACTTTGTTTTGGAAGTAGGAAAATCTCAACTAGTCATTATCAGTAGAAATGAAAGAAGAGAAATGTTATTAGTGTTGAGAGAGAACGCTATCTGTGAATGGATGAAGACTGAAAACTTCAGGAGAGTCCACATAGAATCAGTGTTGTCAGGGTTAAAAAATAAGTCCCGAAAGGCTTTCACCAGGTCCTTAAGAATAAAATTACAAAAACTGACATTAGCATCCATTCTAGAAGAAACACACAGCCTCTGCAGAAATACAAGTAAATTCGCTCTTTTTCCTTAAAGGAGCATTCAAGTGCATTATGTTCGTTTTTACAATAATGAAAGAGAGTGCCCTTCAGTCAACTTTATGTAATTTTCAGGACCTGGTACAAATGATTATATTTTCTCCCTTTAAATGTCAAGGGCAAAAAGTGGAGGGCTTCCCCTCCACCCAGAGCCAAGCGCCTGGGCCAGCAGCGGGAGCTGAAGGATCCCCTGTGCTCGGAACACAGGGGCGCCCCGCGAGGCCCCGAGTCCGCGGGGCGCTGGCCTGGCCCGCGCAGGACCTCGTGCCCAGAGGTTCCGACGCGCCACGAGCCGTCCCACGCCCCGATGCCAACGGTCGCCTCGGCGCCGGAAGCTTCGCGTCTACAGACTTCGGGCCGCCCAGAAGCCAAAGCCCGTCGAAGGTCCGACCCCGCCGACCCGCGAGCATGGGCAGCTACCTGAGCAGGTACCTGGGCACGGCCAAGGCCACGCAGCCAGCCCGCGCCCGGAAGCGCCGGTCCCCATGGTCCCCATGGTCCCCATGGACCGGGCCGCCCGCGGCCCCTGCCTCCCGCTGGGCCGGGACCGGTGCCCAGTCCTGTCCTGCCGCCGCCGCCGCCGCCGGGAGCGCGGGCCCTGGATCCGCAGCGTCCCGCTCCCCGCCGCCCTGCGCCGCTGGCGCCACTACCGGGTCCGCGGGTCCTCGGTGCCCCAGGCCTGGAGGCGCCTTCCCGGCGGGCCGCCCCTCCACACCTTCTCGGGGCTGGGCTTTAACCGCCATGGCAACAGTTTCATGATGCGGTCCCAGTGGAACGCCTGCCACTGCCGCCACACGCAGAGCCCGGTGAACATCCGCACCGGCCTCCCCGAGAGCCTAGGCAGCTTCTACACGTGTCTGCCCAGCCAGCAGTCCCCGGACCCCTGTGCCGAGGAGACCGTGCCCAGGGCCCTCAGCCCATGCGGGAATGGGAAAAGGCGGCTCGACGGGCCTCTCAGCTTTGAGACCCCCGACCCCAAGAGAAGAAGGCAGAGCCCCGAGCCCAGGCCATCGGCCTTCCGGCCCGTGTGGAGGCGTGGAGTGGTCTCTGCCTTTGTGCCCAGGCCGGGGCCTCTGAGAAGAAGCTTCTGCTCCCGGCACAACAGCCTCCGAGAAGAGGACACTGAGCCCCGGCCTGACCAGCAGGCCTGCCGGAGCCTTCCCTGTCTGCCGCCCACCCTGCTGTGAGGCCACCCCCCCCCCCTCCCGCCCAGGGCCCGGTCACAGAGCCTCGCTGGAGAGATGGGGGCGGATCAGCACTCCCGGGCCTGGGCCTCCTGCAGCCTGACGTTCCCCTTGAGTCCTGAGAGCCAAGGCCACCTCCTCCTGACACTCAAACCCACAGCTCTTTTTACCCAGCTGACCCCTGCCCCACCCCTGCCTGAGTCACTGGCACGGACCGCCAGGCCAGCTCCCTCCACTCCAGCCAGGGGCTCTGCCAAGCCCCAGAGCCACCTCTCCTACCTGCAGAGCCCGCCCTGAGGAAGCACTGCTGACGTCCAAGCCTTCACTCCCTCCTGCCCACCCACCCTTCCTACCTTTGCCCTTGAGAAGACCCTTCTCAGGAAGGCGTGCTTCTCCCCTATTGCCCACTTTATACGGTTTAAAGGTTGTTCTTATTTTAAATAATACTAAAATAGTTTCATTATCCTAGAGATTGTCATGGTCTTTCTTTCAAAGATTCAAACGTTAGGATTTCATCCACATGCTGGTTTCTCCACCCTGGCTGTGTTGGGGCCAGACAAGTCTTTGTTTGTGGGGTGCAGACCTCTGCATTGTAGGGTTTTAGCAAAATCCCTGGTCTCTATCTTCTAGGTGACAGTAGATAATCCATATTGTAAACATAAAACGTGTCTCCAGGCACTGCCAGATGTGGAGGGGGGGGCGGGGCAGGAGGTGCACACTGACACTGATGGAGAGCCACTGAGGGACAGCGACCTCCACTGGCAGAAACAGTCAAGGCTGGTCTCCCAGAATGTGCCTTTTTCAAAGACACAGAGATGAACAAAATGAAGTGGTGTGTGCTTGGCAAAAACATATCCCCCATTTTGCAGAATGCTGTGGGGTGCGAACGACTCATGTTTTGGGCCTTATTAACAATCAGACAATGTGGTTTTTTAAAATGAGCTACTCATTTATCATCTTCAGGTTGGCAAAAATTGAAAAGTTAAAAAATATCAAATGCTGGAAATGATGCAGAGAATTGGAATCCCAGGCAGTGCTGTGGGTGTCCATGGGTCCAGCCCTTCTGAAGCGGCATTTGGAAGTGTTTCCTAGAACACAGTGCGGCCACCAGAAACACTCTTACACACACACACACACACACACACACACACACTGGTGAGGATGTTCTTCGCAGCCCCCTTTGTCAGAGCAGAGAATTGGAAGAACCTAAATGTCCACCAACAGGGGAAGGGATAAAGTAAATATGGTATTGCTATCAAGGGACTACTATTCCACAGATTAGAGGAAAGAAAGAGCCCAGGGTTTCTGCACTGTTCGGTCTGGGCCAGATAATTCTATGATGTGGACGCCCTGTGCGCTGCAGGATGTTTAGAAGCAAACCTGGCCTCTGCGGACTCGATATCATCAGGACCTCCTCCAATAATAACAATCAAACATGTCTCCAGCCATTGCCAAACACTCCCTGAAGGACAAAAATCACCCCCAGTTGGCAACTACAGAACTAGAGTTACACATTTTTTTAAAAAAGGTAAATCTCAAAAATACACTGTCAAATGAAAAAGATGGGAAGTGGCATATTATGGGTAGCACAAGCCATTTATATAAATGAAAAAAAAATACAAACTAATATTGCTGGCATAATAGAGGGGGCCGGAAACCAAGTAAATGGTCATTTGGACACTTTGCCTGTATTGTTCTTTCCATCTAAAGCCTCTTCAAATACTGTTCAAACATGAATTTCAAGGTTTCCCCTTCAGAGAGTCAGAGAATGAGCTGTAAACATACCAAAGTCCCTTCTCCCTCCCATGGAGCACGCTTTCTAAGGGGGCGGAGACAGAAGGTAAACATTTAAATAAACGTACACACTGACAGGTGGGGAGATGTGCTATGAAGAAACCAAGGCAGGAGGAGGGATGCACACAGCTGCATCGACACGCTGTGGCCCAAGCGCTTCCTCTGTGCCCATCACCATGGAACCCACTATCCCTGACTACGAATTCAAGTCCTTCATTCCGTGTTTCCACTGGGTGGCAACTCATGCACTAACACAGCACCTCAGCAAATAAAAGGAAAATACGTTACCTACTCAGAAATAAAGATGTCCAAAACATTAAAATTGTTGGCTGAAAATATTAAACTCAACATTTTCAATGGAGACAGTTACTGTTACATACAAAACATCCTGGGCTGAAACTCTATAAATCAAGCTTTTATTTTGAAGTTTACTACCTGCCACTTGCTAGACATGAGACAAGGCATTGCACTCTGCATGAGTTACTAGAAAGGGCTTGAGACCTTCGTGTGTCAGCGAGGGTACGGTTAACTGCTTAGGGTCTTCCTCAATAGAAGAGTAGTAAGTATCCCGCCTACATGATGGTTTGGCCAGGAAAAGTAAGTCAAAGATTTTAAGCACACAAAACAGTAAGCTTCTGCTCTACAAATATCAACTACAGAAACAGAACTACAGAGATGTGTTTACATTTTGTTCCGATCTCGGCAGTTGAACTGGTAACGAGTAAACCCACTTCCTAAAGTAGCGAGCTTGAGGGGAAAGGGCCAGGGGAAAGCACACCCCTGCTTCTGGAGCCAGCTGCAAGGCAGAGGCTGCATAGGACGATGGAGACACCCTCGTGGGCTGGGGCTTCCTCCTTGTCTGGATGATCCTTTGGGAAATTAACGGATGTCCTGGCTACCGCAAGAGTAAGACACTGAGGTCCAACAAGAGATAAAATGCAGGCGGTGGGGAGCTCCTTCTACTGTGGCCATTCCCGCCACCTTCACCGTGGGAGTATCCACCCAGGGGACTCAGGTGCAACAAGAGGGAGAAACGGTGGGTGGGACACCGTCTGCTTGTGTCCACTGCAGCCCAGTAGACGGGCCCCTGGTTTAAGAGCCAGGACGTTAAGCGTGCTTCATTCACAGATGTTTTACCAAGAGCTAACAATGATTAGCCACTATGGTTAGGGAGGGTTAGGAAAAGAGTTCTACTGCAAGGGCATTTAGATTCCACGACCCTGCCCATAAGTGCCGGGTCTAGGAGTTTAGTGCTATTAAGACGCTTGAAGACCAAGGTCACAGTGTGAGCTCACCAGAAGATTAAAACCAAAGTGGGAGCCAAAACTCCCGAGATGCCCGAATCTGCCCACAAGACTCCATGCTCCGTCGGAGAACAGACCCAGGACAGAGGGGAGGGCACAAAATTTACAAGCAGCTCATGCAGCTCAATAACAAAAAAACAAACAACCCAATTGAAAAATGGGCAGAAGACCTAAATAGACATTTCTCCAAAGAAGATGTACAGATTGCCAACAAACACATGAAAGAATGCTCAACATCATTAATCATTAGAGAAATGCAAATCAAAACTATAATGAGATATCATCTCACACCGGTCAGAATGGCCATCATCAAAAAATCTAGAAACAATAAATGCTAGAGAGGGTGTGGAGAAAAGGGAACTCTCTTGCACTGTTGGTGGGAATGTAAGTTGATACAACCACTATGGAGAACAGTATGGAGGTTCCTTAAAAAACTACAGATAGAACTACCATACGACCCAGCAATCCCACTACTGGGCATATACCCAGAGAAAACCATAATTCAAAAAGAGTCACGTACCAAAATGTTCATTGCAGCTCTATTTACAATAGCCAGGACATGGAAGCAACCTAAGTGTCCATCAACAGATGAATGGATAAAGAAGATGTGGCACATGTATACAGTGGAATATTACTCAGCCATAAAAGGAAACGAAATTGAGTTATTTGTAGTGAGGTGGATGGACCTAGAGTCTGTCACACAGAGTGAAGTAAGTCAGAAAAACGAATACCATATGCTAACACATATATATGGAATCTAAAAAAAAAAAAAAACCTAAATGGTCATGAAGAACCTAGGAGCAAGACGGGAATAAAGACACAGACCTACTAGAGAACAGACTTGAGGATACGGGGAGGCAGATGGGTAAGCTGGGACAAAGTAAGAGAGTGGCATGGACATATCTACACTACCAAATGTAAAATAGATAGCTAGTGGGAAGCAGCCGCATAGCACAGGGAGATCAGCTCGGTTGTTTGTGACCACCTAGAGGGGTGGGATAGGGAGGGTGGGAGGGAGACGCAAGAGGGAAGAGATATGGGAACATATGTATATGTATAACTGATTCACTTTGTTATACAGCAGAAACTAACACACCATTGTAAAGCAATTATACTCCAATAAAGATGTTAAAATAAATAAATAAAAGAAAAAAAAGAAAAAAATAGAAAATGTGGTCTATACATATCCTTTAAGGGACATCCTGAGGCAAAATTAAAACGTACTTATAGTACAGGAACTGGGCTGTGTGGGGCGACACATCTGCCTGTACGTGAATACAGATAAATACTTATAAACGCTGGTGGGACAGCCCTTCCTCTTAAGGTTTCTCAAGACTTTTTATCAAGGAAATTTTAAACACTCAAATTTTTTCAATAATGAGAAAAACATAATCAATACCTATGAAAATTAAATCTAGCTCAGCCAGTTATAAATTTATGACAAGTCCTGTTTCCTCTACAGCAGCTCACTCTTCTTCCTTTCCAGTTTTTTAGAATCAAATTCTATTAATCTGTAAATATTACAATATTAACTAGCTTTTAAGTATATTAAATTCCGTGAATGAAAACAACTCTCAGAGCAGCACTAATTGAGCTATTTAGAACGATGAAAATGTCGTACATCTATAGTACCAAACTCAGTCAGCACTCACCACATGTGGCTACTGAACACTTGACGTGTGGAAGTAGGAATGAGTAATGAATCTTAAATTTTTAAGAAATTTTAACTAATTTTAATCTGGTTCATTCAAAGAGACAACAGTTGTACTGGACAACATGGCCATAGAAAAAAACAGTGATTAACATGAAGGTAGACATTGTGAATCCCTGAATGATAAAAGGCAGACAGACATGAGCATAAGTGTTATATTGACTAGAATGAGTTTTTTAAGTCACTGAAGTAAATGTATGACTATCTCCAGTGTAATATGGGAACCACTATATAGTGCATATAGGAATCACTATAATGTAATTAAACACCTCCTATAATGTAGAATAATTATTCATTTCCAACTATATGCTATGCCATTTCTGGCAAAAACTTGTAGCAACTTGTCATACAGACAGAAATTTAAGATAATAAGAAAATTTAAAAAATAATTAAACATAACGTTAGTTGCTAACTCTTATTAATCCTTTAAAATAACTGCTACAGTGATTACTACTGCAATTAGCACAATTAAAGTTGTCCAACAAAAGTGTAAGGCAGTAAAGGTGCACACCTCTAGAGGGACATATTAGTCATAGTTTTAAAATTTCCTGTATCTTAAGTCTTGACACCCATTCTTAGAGCAAGGAATTCTGCTAAGAGCAAGCCTTCCATATGCATATCAACAAATCCCACCCCCAACCACCTCCTTTATCTCTCATACACTAAGCCAGTATTTCCTGTGCCTTCAATAATTTTAGGGACTAGATAACCAGGAACCATTCATGTAACTAGAAGCCTGCCTGAATTATTGAAAACTATCAGTCCTAAACTGCTTCCTCTGTGCAGCAGACCTTTCCCATTTAAACCCCAATAAAGGATTTGACCCAGATTTTCCCTTCACTCCTTTCTGTTTCCAGACCTACATGGTTCTTTCTCCTGTGGTCCTCCATGACGTGTTCCCTCCTCTCAGGACATTGACCTCACTGTTGTCACTCACTTACCTCCATAAATTAAAATCCTGCAGACACAAGTGAGACAGAGGTTTTCTCTATTTTAATTAAATACATTGTTCCACTCAATGATCAGACTAAGTAAATGTCAGAGAGGAAATTAGACAATTTCAATTCCTTAATTTTCTGACATAGTAACAATGTGCTAAATCATTTGTTTAATTTTTTTGATTGTTGGCTAAACAATTTCACCTTTTAGAAGGAAATTGAACAAAACCAAAAGAGCAAAAATATTTCAACATAAGGAAAGCATCTACTGCACCTCCTTAAAACTCTTAAATGATTCTCCACAGATTCAGAACTAAGCCTCCTGGTAAGTGAAGACAGCTGAACCTTGCTTCCCTAGCTAGCCTAACTCTGGCTGCCTCCCTCCAACTGCTCCACACTCCGTCTGCCCCTCACTGCCTCGTATCTGCAAGATGGTTTCCCCACGTATGTGTGTTCTAGACTCGAATAAGAAAAGAGGGAGGGAGGGACAGAAGGAGGGAGGAAGGGAGGAAAGATGCTTCCAGCTGAAAGCTAAAACTTTCCCCCAAATCTCCAGGAGGGTCCTACTCAGGCTCATCAGCTAGATGATGAGCTGATATAGCAAACACCACAGCTTGTATGAGAAAGTGTAAAATAAGCGGCAGGTGTGTATCATATGAGATTTTTTTTTTTTTTCCCCCCATAAATTTCTCTTGGGGTATAAGATGAGGTATTAAACAAACCAAAGAAGTATTGCATCTGATGAAATAAAACTAACCATACTAGAGCAGAACTCTTACATAATTATAGTGTCTTTTGGGAATTTTAGGACTTTCCTGAATACTTTAAATGATTATTATCATTATTTTGTTCTGCATATATAGCATTTTCTGAAATTCTTTGATGAAGAATAAAACTATTAACAGGCCGACCAGATAAACATTTCTATGAAGAAAATTCACTACTCATTCCAGGCAAGTAGTTATTATGCGAAGACTTAGCATCTTGACAATGTATAGTTATCTTTCCAAAGACTTCATTAACCCCCAATTGGATAGCTCTTTCTAGCCTTTCGAAATGTGGTGTCTGGGATCCAGGTGTCCACTTGTTCTCTGAAAAGCAACCCCTCTCTGATGATTGCTTCTGGGTTGAGCCTGATTCATGCGGCTCCAAAGATACCTGAGACGTCTCTTCCAAGAACGCGACTCAGATGGCTGCTTCGGAAAAGCTGGAGTGCACATATTTCAGAGCTGAGGTGGCAGGTGATTTGCTCCCCAGAAAGCAGACATCATCCACTCCCTCAGTTGTCTCCCCTCACCCTGCCCCCTGCCCCACCCACCTCACCCCAAACCTGGAGGCACTCAGTGATGTTCCTGGTAATGTGCTGTGGTCCTTGACCCACTGCAGTGATGGGATATATTTATAATTTCTCATTATTTTTTAAAAGACAAACATAATGGTTGTTTTACTTGCTTATTGAGTAATTTATAAAAAAGACATTGTAGCCTCCATCCACAGTACTTCATCTGTTTACCTCTATTTGTAATTTTTTTTTTTTTTTTCGTCTCTGTGCCAGGGCTTCCTGTAGTTGTGGCAAGCGGGGGCCTCTCACCATCGCGGCCTCTCTTGTTGCGGAGCACAGGCTCCAGACGCGCAGGCTCAGTAGCCGTGGCTCACGGGCCCAGTTGCTCCGCGGCATGTGGGATCCTCCCAGACCAGGGCGCGAACCCGTGTCCCCTGTACTAGCAGGCAGACTCCCAACCACTGCGCCACCAGGGAAGCCCTATTTGTAATTTTTAAAAATTGATAGAATACACATGATTTACAGTTTCACAGTATGCAGGTTTCTCAAAAAACTAAAAATAGAACTACCATATAATCCAGCAATTCCCCTCCTGGGTATATATCCGAGAGAAACAAAAACTCTAATTTGAAAATATACACACACCCCAATATTCATAGCACATAGAATTTAAAGAATCTTTCACTCAACTAAAAAAAAAAAAGATTTACAGTTTTAGCCATTTTTACGTGCACAGTTCAGTGGCATTAAGTGTAGTCACACTGCTGTGGAACTATCATCACCATCCATCTCCAGAATTTTTTCATCCTCCCAAGTGGAAACTCTGTACCTTTTAAACAATAACTTCCCATTCCCCCTCCACCAGCCCCTGACACCCGCTATTTTAACTTTCTGTCTCTATGAGTTTGACTACTCTAGGTATTGCCATAAGTGGAACCATACAGTATTTGTTGTTTTGTGACTGGCTTATTTCACGTAGTATAATATCCTCAAGGTTCATTGAAGCTGTAGTGTGTGTCAGAATTTCTTTCCTTTTTAGGCTGAATCATATTCCATTGTATGTGTGTATCACATTTTGTTCATCTATTCATCTATCAATGGACACTTGGGTTGCTTCCACCTTTTTTCTGTTGTGAATAATGCTGCTGTGAATATGAGTTTACAGATATCTATTTAAGACCCTGATTTCAATTCTTTTGGGTATATGCCCAGAAGTGAAATTGTTGGATCATATGATAATTCTATGTTTAATTTATTGAGGAGCTACCATACTGTTTTTCTCCTCTTTTCTTCCTTTCTTCCTTTCTCTCTCTCTCCCTTTCTTTCTTTCTTTTTCTTTTTCTTTCCTTCCTTCCTCCCTCCCTCCCTCCCTTCCTTCCTTCCTTCCTTCTTTCTCTTTCTCTCTTTCTTTCTTTCGTTGTGCTGGGTCTTACTTGTGGCAGGCTCCTTAGTTGCAGCATGTGGGCTCTTTAGTTGTGGCATGCGAACTCTTGGTTGCGGCATGCGTGTGGGATCTAGTTCCCTGACCAGGGGTGGAACCTGGGCCCCCTGCATTGGGAACGCAGAGTCTTAACCACTGTGCCACCAGGGAAGTCCCTACCATACTGTTTTTCATAGTGGCAGCCTCATTTCACACTGCCACCAAGTCTCATTATTGTGTTAAGGTAGCTTTTATTCATTGTCTGTGTGCTAGGGACACTGATAAGATCTATCTTTGTGAATTTTTCTGTTTTTTAAAATTGAGATGCAATTTACATACCAGAACCTTTACTTTGTATAATTCAGTGTTTTTTAGTATATTCACAAAGTTTTGCAACAATTCTGCAATCTAATTCCAGAATATTTCCATTGTAATTTTATTCATTTTCCATTCCTCTCTTCTCCCAGCTCCTGGTAATCACTGATCTACTTTCTGTCTCTACGGATTTGCCTATTCTGGACATTTCATACAATGGAATCATATAATTTGTGGTCTTCTGTGATTGACTTCCCTTACTTAGTATAATGTTTCCAAGGCTCATCTATGTTGTAGTAAGGATTAGTACTTTATCATTTTTTTTTTTTTAATTAATTTATTTATTTATCCATGGCTGTGCTGGGTCTTCGCTGCTGTGCGAGGGCCTTCTCCAGTTGGGGCAAGCGGGGGCCACCCTTCATCGCGGTGTGCGGGCCTCTCACCATCGTGGCCTCTCCTGCTGAGGAGCACAGGCTCCAGACGCGCAGGCTCAGCAACTGTGGCTCACGGGCCCAGTCGCTCCACGGCATGTGGGATCCTCCCAGACCAGGGCTCGAACCCGTGTCCCCTGCATCGGCAGGCAGATTCTCAACCACTGCGCCACCAGGGAAGCCCTATCATTTTTTTATAGCTGAATTATATTCCATTGTGTGAATAAACCTCATTTTGTTTATCTACTCATCAGGTAAGGGACATTTGGGTTGTTTCCACGTTTTGGCTGTTATGAATAATGCTTCTATGAATTTCTACGTATAAATTTTTGTGTGGACATATGTTTTCCATTCTCTTGCGTTTATACCTGGGTCATATGGTAACTCTGTTTAACCTTTAGTGGAACTGCCAAACTGTTTGTACATTGTGCATTCCTGCCACCTGTGTGTGAGGATTCCAGTTTCGCCACATCCTCACCAACACTTGTTACTGCTCGTAGTTTGATTTTAGCCATCCCAGTGGACATGAAGCGCTATCTCATTGTGGTTTTGGTTTCTATTTTCCTGATGGCTAATGATGTTGAACATCTTTTCACGTGCTTGTTGAGCATTTGTGTATCTTCCTTGGAGAAGTGTGTATTTAAATTCTTTGTCCATTTTCAGTTGGGTTGTCTTCTTATTGCTGAATGGTGTCTGAATTATTTGATCTTCACTAAGGAAGGATGGTGCTGACATTGTCCCCTTTGTATAGATGAGAAGAATTGGACTTGGAGAGGCTGACAGATGGGGGAGCTGGAATTCCACTCCAGGCTTGTGAGATGCCTGTGTCTCAACCCCTAACCTCCAGGTGACCCTGCTTCTGCCCCCTCCTGCCCTGTGGGATGTTCACATGACTGTCGTGGGTCAAAGGAGTCCCAGCATCAATGATTTCCCAGTTGAACAGTGCTTAGGGATAGTCTTCAGGGCACACTTATACACAATTCATTAGGTGAGTTGCTGAACTTCTGTTTTTAAAATCATTAGATTGACCAGAAGTTTCCATTCTCCATCAGCTTTGCTGACGCCAGGAAAACAGAGCTTATACACGGCTTCCTTGAGAGTTCCTTGATGGTAGCAGCCACCCCATTGGTGTGTATGAGAACATGCAGCTGCTGAGAAGGCTAAGCAAGCTCTCTCGGGGTCTGACCATATTTCTTGAGACATTCTAGTTCAGTAAGCCTGGGCTGGAGGCCTGAGAATTTATGTCTCTTACTGGCTCCCAGGTGATGCTGCAGGGCCAGCCTACAGGCCCCACTTTGAATAGCGCAGGACTGGTGGTTGGATTCCTCAGGCTCACTGGATTGCATCCAGTGTACTGACTGGCTTCAAGTTTATCCACAAGTTGGGCCCACTCCTGTTATACAACCTCCCTCCTCCTCACTCACGATTTCCTGTTAACTAAGAGCAGGCATCGACCTCTCCTCTGAACAGAAATGGTCCCGCACATGTAACTGTTTCGTGCCTAGGCCCACTGCATATGTTGCTAGGCAGAATTTTAATGGCTTGCAGTGTTCTGCTCCCTGGTGTGTATCCCCTTGTGGTCCTCTCCCCTTGGGTGTGAGCAGAACCTGTGGCTAGGATGCAGTATCATTGCTGTGACTTAGTGATCCGTCAACATTGAGTCAATCTAAAGGAAGAGTATCAGGGCGGGCCTCACCTCATCTGGAGATCATTTAAAAGGAACTGGACCCTCCCTGAAGTCAGAGTGATTGGAAGCATCAGGGGGCCTATGGACAGGGTCACGTGGAAAGGAACTGTGGGAAGTTTCCAGGATCTTTCAGTGGCCACCGGCTGACAGCCAGCATGAGAATAGGGCCTCAGTCCTGCCCCTGCAAGGAACTCAATTCTGCCAGCAACCCGAGCCTCAGATGAGACCACAGCCCGGCGAGACCCTGAGCAGAGGTCTCAGATAACACAAGTTCATGCTCTGGACCCATGGAAACTAAGATAGTAAGTTCGTGCTGTTTCAAGTCACACGTTTGTGGTAATCTGTTACTCAGTAGAAAATGAATACATTATGCAACACACTTAGCCTCTGTCGACCCAGCAACGGGTGCCCCTTGCTTCACTGTGCAGAGCGGAGTAATCCCTGTTTCCTCCTCCTCCTCCTAGGGTTGGGCCCACACTTGAATAACCAAAAACGCCCATTGGCCAGCGCCCTAAATAAAACAGCGTCATGCTGTGTGTACTTTTAGCACCAAAAACAATTTCTAGAAGCTTTGAAGTTGCAGTTTTTCTTTCTTTGGGACCAGATCAATTTTTAAATTTTTTTTATGGAGTGCTTCTTGCTAGTAGGACAAACAGATCTAAACGGTTGAGAATTTTTTCCCCCATGTATGTTCTGTATCCTTATTTTTGTGCATTTCAGTGTTTTCTTCCAGTGTTTACTCCTTGGGAATGAGGACCAGTTGTCCATCTTATTTATGGGCTCAGACAACTGGGCTCACAGAATATGCACAAAATCTTATGTGTAGCATCTGTACTTTATTGTACCACCTCTAATCCTTACCTGGGACAATGCACAGGCTTGCAGTTGTTTATCTAGATGAACGTCTTCGGTAAAAGTACGTCATCACGCCGAGTTTGAGTGGGAAGGGGACTGAGAGATCGTCCAGTTCATTCCTCTCACTCTACAGATGAGCAACGGAAAGTTGGAAAGCTTCTTATTAAAAACAGATGGCTCGGGCTTCCCTGGTGGCGCAGTGGTTGAGAATCTGCCTGCTAATGCAGGGGACATGGGTTCGAGCCCTGGTCTGGGAAGATCCCACATGCCACGGAGCAGCTGGGCCCGTGAGCCACAACTACTGAGCCTGCGCGTCTGGAGCCTGTGCCCCGCAACGGGAGGGGCCGCGATAGTGAAAGGCCCGCGCACCGCGATGAAGAGTGGTCCCCGCACCGCGATGAAGAGTGGCCCCCACTTGCCACAACTAGAGAAAGCCCTCGCACGAACCGAAGACCCAACACAGCCAAAAAAAATAAATAAATAAATATGGTAAAAAAAAAAAAAAAAAACAGATGGCTCATTGAAATATACTTTTAAAAATTAAATGCTGGAGAGGGTATGGAGAAAAGAGAACCCTCTTGCACTGTTGGTGGGAATGTAAATTGATACAGCCACTGTGGAGAACAGTAGGGAGGTTCCTTTAAAAAACTAAAAACAGAACTACCATAGGATCCAGCAATCCCACTACTAGGCATTCACCCTGAGAAAACCATAATTCAAAAAGTCACATGTACCCTGATGTTCATTGCAGCACTATTTACAATAGCCAGGACATGGAAGCAACCTAAATGTCCATCGACAGATGAATGGATAGAGAAGATGTGGTACCTATATATAATGGAATATTACTCAGCCATAAAAAGGAACGAAATTGGGTCATTTGTAGAGATGTGGATGGACCAAGAGTCTGTCATACAGAGTGAAGTAAGTCAGAAAGAGAAAAACAAATATCGTATATTAATGCATATATGTGGAATCTAGAAAAAATTGCACAGATGAACCTATTTGCAGGGCAGGAATAGATGCAGACGTAGAGAACGGACATGTGGATGTGGGGTGGAGGAGGGGAGGGTGGGATGAATTGGGAGATTAGGTTTGACATAAATACACTACCATGTGTAAAATAGATAGCTAGTGGGAACCTGCTGTACAGCACAGGGAGCTCACCTTGGTGCTCTGTGATGACCTCGCTGGGTGTGATGGCAGGGGCGGGAGGTCCAGGAGGCAGGGGATATACATATACACATAGCTGATTCACTTCATTGTACAGCAGAAACTAACACAACATTGTAAACCAAGTATACTCCAATAAAAAAATAAAAATAAAAAAATAATTAAAAAAGTAAATGTATCTGGGGACATTTGGAAGCAAGTAGTGATTTAAAAATATTTTTGAAATTCAATAATTTTTGACCCCAGGAAATATCCGCAATGTGATAACCAGCAGCCAAGAGACTTCAAAGGAAGACAGACAGCTCCCCGAGGTGATTTTCTCCTTATGTTCGAGTTGACCAGCACTTACTTATCCAGCACAGGGAAGGCTTACACCACTTGGAACAGTGGGACTGATAACAAACAGAAAGAGAAAAATTTCCATTTAAAACAGAGCTCATTCCACCCATTCAGAGTTGAATAGAATGAAGCAGTTCCTTAAAGCTTTTAAACAGGCATTTGTC
The DNA here is from genome assembly GCF_949987535.1 of Balaenoptera acutorostrata. Taxonomy (NCBI): domain Eukaryota; kingdom Metazoa; phylum Chordata; class Mammalia; order Artiodactyla; family Balaenopteridae; genus Balaenoptera; species Balaenoptera acutorostrata. The sequence goes on along the minus strand of NC_080085.1, from coordinate 6,761,176 downwards.
CCACTTAGCTTTTAAACAGGCATTTGTCCCATTATTACTGGGCATTTTCTAGAGTTGCTGTGTTAGTTGTCTATGCTACATAATAAAATACCACCAAGTAATTCTGTTAGACCGGCTCAAAACAGCAGAAGGAAGTTGTTTACATTATTGCAGAGAATTAGGATCTAACTCTAGAACAGATCTCTTATTATTAAAATCTGCAGTGGTTTTGTCCAGTCCGTGGAAATTATTGGTGATTTTGCTGAAACAAACAGAAAACAGAAGGAAATGACTGCCTCCCCCCTCGCCCCCCCCCCCCCCCCCACTTAACTGTTTTATTTACGTTGAATTGCAGTAGCTTGGAAGCAGCAGTGTATGGAGGGTAGAAAATCTGGATTCCATTTACCCTCTGGTTCCTGAGGGGCTTAATGATCTGAGCCGGTCCGACACCTCCTGTGGCCTCAGTCTGCTTCCTTGGGGAGTTAAGCGTTTCAACTATTCAAGTGTATCCTCTCTTTAATGTTCTGGGAAAATCCACATAGACTAAATGGAGACCAGTTAGGTCACCACCCCCGGTAAACCTTCATCTTGGTTGTTGTCTCTTTATTGCGGGACTGCACAAAGCATTCCTACAAAGGGCCAGATACTGAATATCTTCAGCTCTGTCTTGACTGCTCAAGTCTGCTGTTGTAGCACAAAAGCAATAAATGAATGGGTAACTTCCAGTACAACTTTATTCCACTTTTTTTTTTTTTTTTTTTTTAACAAAAGTTGGCAATTGCAGGATTTGGCCCACAGGCTGCAGTGTACTGACCCCTGTTTCACTGGTTTCTTTCTGAGGACCTAATGTTGGGCAAAATTAAGGAACAGAGACCTAGAGTGATATCTGGGGATCTTTTAAATCAGGTGTGATAAGGATAAGCTGTATTTTGATGCTAGAGCTCCTACTTAAGCGTGTGACCTTGGGCCATTCAGTCCTCTCACCTTAAGCTTCTGTCCTCTCCCAAACAAGGATAACTAAAGTGACTTTCCCTGAGCACTCACCATCGGAAGTCCTCACTGTGTGATTTACTCCTCACTGCACTCCACAAGGCAGCTGGTCTCCAGCTTTGCTGCCCATCTGCCAGTCAGAATCCCCTGGGGGAGCTTGTGAACTTCCCAGTGTCCAGGCCCCACCCTTCACCGTTACTTCAGAATCCCTGAGGATGGGTGGGGTGGGCATCAGCATCTGTGAAGCTCCCCAGCTGAGCACCGTGGGCAGCCACGTTTGAGAACCAGTGTTACCAGCTACGTATCCTTATTACCTCTAGGGTACAGAGTTCACAGAGGTAAGACTGCCAAAGGATACACAGCAAGGACGTGGACAAAGCAGGATTCAAACTGGTGTCACTAAAATTCCAATGCTGGGTTTTTACTCTCTGTGTTATTTTCATTCCCCCACTGAGTAACGTGGGAATCATGAGCCAGTGGCAAAACCAAGATGTGTTTGTGTATTTCATAAATGCTGCAATAAATATATCATCATCGTCATCATCATTATTATGGGGCATTTGCTAGAGTTGCTGTGTTAGTTGTCTATGCTACATAATAAAATACCACCAAGTAATTGCTTAAAGCAATATATTCTCATATTTTCTATGGGTCATAAGTCTGGGCAGGGCTTAGCTGGTTTCTCTGCTCAGAGTCTGGCAGGGTCTCACTTTCCAGTCAAGGTGTTGGCTGGGCTGTGTTCTTATCTGGAGACTGGACTATGGAATGATCCTTTTCCAGACTTCCTCAGTTGTTGGTAGAATTCATTTCCTTACAGCTGCGGTACTCATGATGTCTTGTTTCTTCAAGTCCAGCAAAAAAGCATTACTGTAGCTACAACCTACAGAATTCCACCAGTAACTCCATTAATATATACAGTACTAGCAGTTGACCAGTATTGGTTTGAGGCTACCCACTTAGTGGTTTTTCTTCTAATCCATGTAAGAGGCAAACTGAGCACAGCCTGATTTTCCAGTTCAAAAAAAGGTTGGTGAAAATCGCAAGTACTTTTTCGTGTGTGGTCAGTGCAGTGACCCACTTTGGGCAAAGTGGAAGGAAAGAGTGCCTCTAGCAGGATGAGGAGGTGAAGAGAGGGGCATTGCAGGAGCAGCTCTGTTCTGACCACGCTTACGTTTGACTGGCCAGAGATGCTTCCTGTTGGAGCACATGGTGTTTTGGTGAGGCTGGGTGTAAGTGTCCCCTTCCTTGAGATGATCTCAGCGACCATCCACAGGTGATAGTATGAGTACCAGTATACTTGACCCTCTTTTTTTTTTTAATTTTATTTATTTATTTATTTATTTATTTATGGCTGTGTTGGGTCTTCGTTTCTGTGCAAGGGCTTTCTCTAGTTGCGGCAAGTGGGGGCCACTCTTCATCGCGGTGCGCGGGCCTCGCTATCGTGGCCTCTCTTGTTGTGGAGCACAGGCTCCAGTTGCGCAGGCTCAGTAGTTGTGGCTCACGGGCCCAGTTGCTCCGCGGCATGTGGGATCTTCCCAGACCAGTGCTTGAACCCATGTCCCCTGCATCGGCAGGCAGATTCTCAACCACTGCGCCACCAGGGAAGCCCCTACTTGACCCTCTTGACTGCAGCTTGATTAGTCACCGTCGCTAGCAGCTGACGCTTGGGGCCCCTGAGAAAGGGGCGGTGATGGCAAGCCGTAGAGACCAAGATGAGAGACAGAGGAAGTAGAGCCGTTGTCATAAGACACCTGTGCATTTTATCTTTGCCAGTAGCTTCGCATTTTGTCCAGTCAGTGAATCCATTCTCCAAGTTGGCCGTGATCTCTAAAAGGGGTTCTTTCCCCAATCCACAGGGCACAAGTCCCAGAGACCCTCCCACATGGTCAAATTCTTTTGTGTTTGTTCTCAATGAAACATACTTCAGGAAGCTGTCTTCCCTCTTCCGCTAGCTCTGCACTGGGTGATCCTTGGTCAGTTCTGATTAAGGTGAGGAAGTGGCACTCAGTACACATGTACTGAGCATCTTAGGTACTGAGGCAGGATTCTGGGGCTGGGGGGAATGGAGGGACTTCGGGGCAGAGATGAGCAAAGACTCTGGGAACCCAGAGGAAGCAACGTTTAACACTTTTGGAAGAGATGAGGGATGATTGTCTACTTAACATCTCTTTGGTCATCCGCTAATATTTTTAAGTGGGCATCATGAATAGGTGTAGGCTCTATAGCGCCAAAGAGCAGAAAGCAGTGAACACGTGAAACTCAAGTCCTCTGGTCAGAATCTACCTTCTTGTGCCATGGGTTCATGCAGCAGCTCCCGTCTTTCGGTTTGAAGAGAATTTTCCTGTGGCAAATTGCATTTAGGGGATAGAGACTGAAAGAAGAACCTGGAAAGCACCTTTTCAAGGTTAAGAACCACTTCAAGAAATCCTTTTACCTTTAGGCTAGGGGTTGGCAAACTATACCCCTACCTGCTGCCTGTTTTTATATGGCCCACAGGCGGATGGATTTGGCGTTTTTAAATGTCTTTCCTTTTTTCAGCCAAAAGATAGTATTTCCTGAAATGTGAAAATTAGATACAAGTCAGATTTCAGTGCCCCCAAATAAAGTTTTACTGGAGCCCAGCCACACCCACCCGTTTACATATTGTCCATGGCTGCGTTGGAGCTACAGCAGTGAGTGGGGTGTGTGACCCACAGAGCCTCAAATAGTTACTGTCTGCACTCTACAGGAGAAGTTTGCCAACCCCTGCCTTAGGCCATGGGGTAAAGTAAGTGGAACAAAAACATACACAACTTGTAAAGTAAGTAGAACAGCTCATTCTGCCAGTCTGTAAAATAAGTGGAACAAAAACACACCACTGTAAGCATGGCTTTGCGAAGGCTGATCAGTAACTGGTTATAAAAGGGTTGGCAGGAGGCTGGGAAATATGAGTCCATTTAAAATAAAATCCATTTCAACGTTTACATCTCCTGATGCCAGTTCAAATATAGAGAAGAAAATGAACAAAACCATAATGTTTCTCATTCTGGCAAGAATTCAGGGTAATTGGGGCTGTTAGACGTAATTACATCCAAGCCTGCTTCTTCTGGAAAATTCTCATGGAGATGACTAACGAATGGTCCACAAGTTTGAAAGGAATATGGAGGCTCCCTTTCACCCTGAAAACAAATTGACTTGCGTGCCGAACCATTTGAACATTATCAAGACCTATTTTTCTCCACTTTTCCTCTTATGCTCTTGCCTTTTTATCTCAGTTGATCAGATTGCATTCTGGCTTATTCATGTAACCAACAAATATTTATTGATCCCTTACTGTTTGTCAAGCATGGCTCTCAGCATTTGCAATTTGCCAGTGAACAAACAGTTCTAAGTCTTTGCCTGTATGGAACTTACAGTCTAGCAGGGGAGTCAGAAAATCCATATGATAAGTAAGGACCATGCACAGCATGTTAGATAGTACAGGGAGACAGGCAGAAATGTGGAGTCGGGGAGAGGGATGGCACGTGTTCAGGCTCGGGGATCTTGCAGTTTTAGACAGAGTGGCCAGTGGTGCTGAGAGGCTCATGGGAGAGGTCTTCTTGGTCCATCGGGGTGACCAATACCGGCATCAACAATCATCTGTGCGTACCTGAGTGTCCCCAGGTAGGCCAGCAACTAGCTCAACCACAGGCGGAAATAGGACAGAGTGGAAATGTCCAGAAGGCACTGGAAAAGCTCTCCAGTTCCTACCCCACTAATTTCAAATTCAAGATAATTCTTCAAGCCTGCTGGAAAGATAACTTGTCAAGTGAATGAATCCAGGCAGCATGAAGTTCAATACTGTTGTCTGACGGTGGAGACAGGTGGGGGTCCTCTGGGAGTACTCAGTATCCTGGCTCCGATGGAACTTGCCTGAGCTGTACTTTTTCATAGACCTAGAACCTGCCGAATGGGATTTAGATGGATTTAAATAAGCAGGTTCGGGCTTCCCTGGTGGTGCAGTGGTTAGAAATCTGCCTGCCAATGCAGGGAACACAGGTTTGAGCCCTGTTCTGGGAAGATCCCACATGCCGCGGAACAACTAAGCCCATGTGCCACAACTACTGAGCCTGCACTCTAGAGCCCACGAGCCACAACTACTGAGCCCATGCACCACAACTACTGAAGACGGCACGCCTATAGCCCGTGCTCTGCAACAGAAGACACCTCAATGAGAAACTCACGCACCGCAATGAAGAGTAGCCCCCGCTCGCCGCAATTAGAGAAAGCCCGCACGCAGCAATGAAGACCCAACGCAGGCAAAAATAAATAAATAAATTTTAAAAAAATTTAAAAAATGTAATCAGGTTCGGTAAATAACTCCAAAACTCTACAAAACTAAGCTTTCTGAGCTCCTTTTTGTTAACTTGTTTTTTACTGAGTAGAACATTCCATCATCATCTGAAAGTAACAGACGAAATTAAGATTCAATTAGCTTTGTCCCTGCTCAAAGTAATTTTCTGAGTTTATAATGCTAAATTTTATTGCTTAGAATCATTTTGAGTATATGAAATGTATGTCAGTGTACACAAAGGTATCTACATAAATAAAATGAAATGTGAAAAATATAAACTATAAAAAACAATGTATTATATGTATATCTATATGTAATGTTAACATGCAATTACATGTACATGTTATCCAGTTACATCCATATAACCCGATAACTTATTTTTGATATATCTTTAACCAACTACATATATAGAAATACTATATACAATGTATAAATATGTGTCAAAATATGTCCTTATTACATAGAAGGGGATGGAGGAGATACATAATGAGGGTACATTTATCTGAAATATCTCCTTTGTTTGTTTTGGAAAGGTTTTGTTTTTAAAAGCTGAGGAGGGAACGGGAGTTTAATTTACTTCTGGAAAAAAAGTTGATGTAATTTGAATAAAAAAATAAACAGACTTTCCCAATGTGTTTGAAATGTAATTTGTAATGTAAATTTTAGGACACATGGTTATTTTTCTTTTCTAGGAACCTAAACAACTTTTTCTAAAGCTCTCTTTGGAAAATTAATAGAGATAACATAGTTGTTCAAAGGAAGATAAAGTTCAAAACAAGTGAGTTCCACAGATAAAATCACCCCCCGACTCCCAAGAGGTGGTGGGTGGTGTGAGAGGGGCCCATTTGAGCTGCGTCTCCTTTCTGACGCTCACTGGTGTCTTTGTACAAATAACAAAGGACAGAAAGCCCTTGTGGAAATCTTTGCTCTCCGTCCAGAATCAAAACTTAAAGAGAGACTAAAGCATCATAATTGGATGAAACCTCTCCTTTTTTCCCCTTAGTAAGTACTATTTGTGTATAACAGTTTGTCCAAAGTTAAAATTTTTCAGTATAAGACATAGAGATAATTGATTTTGTTCCCCTGACGTCACTGTAAATGAAAGCCATCTGAATATTTGCCCACTCTTTTCCAGTTGTTGTCTCTGTATTTATTCCACTCTCTCCAAGTTTCTGGGTGATAACAGCCCAGAGTCACCTCGGGGAGCCTGGTCCCTGTCCCTGCCTTCCCAGAGATTATGCTGTTACACTCTGGGATGTGGTGTGGGCATCAGGATTTTTAAAAGCCCTGCATCCCCAGCTCCCCTGCCTAACATTCTAGTGTTCTCACGTAATTCTAGGAGAATTATGTAATCATCCAAGGCTTCTCAGTGCCTCAGCAAACTGCATTTAATCTCACCCCTTCAATTAAAAGAAGTGATGCCCTTCCTTTGAACAGCCAAGCAATCAGTGCCTGAGTTAATTGGACTCTTACGGTCTTGTATTGTTTGGGCGTTTCTTTTGTACGGAGAGTCCAATAGATGCTCAAGCCAAGGAATCCTCATTTGTGAGCACAGGGTGAGAGAAACAATCGATTTACCAGGGTGGGGAGGTGAGGTGGGAATTGCGTTAACTGTTTCCTTCCCTTTCAATTTCAGATTTGGGCTCCTAGCACTGATTAAAGGAGAGAAGAAGCCAGGCAGGCAGGCAGGGTGGCCCTGGGGTGCTTTGGCATTGCCCAGAATATTGCCAGGGAGTTGGGTGGAGTGGAGACCTACCAGATCACCTCCTCCTCATCCCAGTTGCTGTGGGGCAGATAAGAAAATGGGCTCAGGCAGCAGATAATTCAGCCAGATAGGCCATCTTCACAGAGATCTAACATCTCATTCCTCAACCTGTCTCTAGGCTTCTCCGTCTAATACAAAGGGAGATGCTGAGTGTCCTCACCTCAGTGTAACAGGACTTAAGTGAACTCACAAATAAAAGCACTTAAAGAGTGTGGGGCACATAGTAAGTGCTCAATAAATGCAAAAACTTATTGCTACTTTGGTCCGTCTCTTAATTTTCTTTTCAAGCAGTGACAGCATCTTTTAGGATATGAAGATTCCTTTTTTTCCTCTTTCAAAGGAGGGTGAAAATGTGGAGGTAAACATCTTAAAAAATACGTGTGAAGTGAAGTGTAGGTGTTAATTGGAGCAAGAAATCTTCAAAGAAGAGAATTCAAGTGGAGCTCTGCAGACAGTTGGAAGTGCTAGCATTATACTGTTGTGGGAGTGTTCCAGCCTTCAGCCTGGTGGTTCTCCAACGGTGAACTTTGTGCTTATTGTGTCTTAACTTTGGGGACTCTCACCTGTCATCCTTTCTCTCCGTGGCTTAGAAATTACTCACAGCTCTTTGTTTTGCTTTAGCTGCTTTTACTTCTATAACTTTGTTAACCTTTATCTCCCCCCTGCACCCTTAATTACTCTTCAATACATTGAGTCTCCTCTCCTGATGCCATTTTTTCTAGGTCTAGGAACAACCTTTAGAGAATATGTTCTGTCCATCTTAAATAGCGTTATAAAAAAATTCAACTGGTGGGAATTGGACATACTCTTATCATTGGTCCATCGTGGCCTTACCTTTGTTTGTTATTACATTCATTAAATAATATAATATATTCAACATCCACTGAACAGAAGAATCAGGAAGTTGCTGGTCACTTACCCCACCTATACTACTTCTTTATTTTTCCTGCCTCCTCGCCCCAGAAGTAACCAGGAACCTCTGATTGGATTTTTCATTCCCCTGCTTTGATTTTCTTTCTCTTTTTATCACATGCATGTGTATACCTTAATAATATGTGATTTACTTTTGCTTGCTTTTGTATTTTATATAAATAATATCCTATTGGGACTTGCTTTTTTTCACTCCACCTTTATTTCTATGATGTCATTCATTCAGTTTGATGTCTATTAAGTATTAAGCCAGGGAGCTATGCCATGATGACTTATCCATTCTCCTGTGTTAGGGCATCTGTATTGTTTTCAGTCTTTTGCTTTTACAAACAGTGCTGCTGGAAGTGGATTCTCAGTCTGGACTCCTGTGCACGTGTGTAAGCTCCTCTTGGATCATAGTCAGGGATGGAATAGGTCAGTGGTGGAGGTGCATTGTTTCCCTAAGAGATACCAGTTTATACACTCACTAGCAGGGTGTTTCTGTCTTTTGGTCCTTTAGGATTGAGGGACAGTCTTCTCTCCTGAGTCAGATAATACTCACTACTACTGTTTGGACCCCTGTACCCGCCACCATATCCACTCCCATCTCCACCACCATGGTACAGTGTGCTAGAGGGGCACAGTGATTCTTTGCACCTCAAGTACTCACTGTGGCCTTGTAAAGCAGGTATCATTATGCTCATTTTGCAACAGAGGAAACCTTAGCTGATGGATGCAGCAGAATCAAGAGTTGACCCAGATTAAGTAGATCCTGGACTCCAGCCCCATTCTGTCTGAGTCTAAAGCCCACACCGTGTTCACTGGTGACCCTTCTTGCCTCTTGTTCGTTATTTATGACCAAAGTCACCAATGTAATAGGAAAGCAGGTGTCATTTCATTTAGAAAAGGATTCTGTGAGAGTCTCCTTTGAGGCAGCCAAAAAGACATTTTTAAAGTTAAATCAGTCTTTTGTGGGATTTTGGGGAATCACTTTTCCTATGCTTCTGAATATCTGTTTGACGTCTGCTTTTCTGGGATCACAAGATTTGAAGACTGGAAACAACTGGGATGGTTTTAAGCTGAAGTATGTGATAGCTAGGGAACTAGCCAAGACGTCACTTGATTGAAGAGTTGTATCCCTAAGTTTCCCCCAACTGTCTGTCATTCTCAAGTAGTGCAGGAGACCTAGAGCAGGAGACGGGAAGGATGAATTATGTATGGATGTCTTAACCTGAACGGGCCCTCTCTTTTAGAATGAACCCATGTTGCACACCTGTGTGATTTCCAAGCCACCCCTTGAACCATATATATATAATTTTTTCCCCTCCCACCCCCCAGAGTATTTCTAGGCTGTCAGGATCATTTCCTAATGTGTGTGATGTACTCCACAGCATTGTCTAGTAAAATAGTATCACTGTATCTGTCTGTTCGTAGCAAACCCAGGGGAGACTCAGTTCTTCTTCACATCTGGAGTATGTCAACTGGAGTAGAAACTTGACTGTGAAAAACGGTGCATGTACTTTATCTTTGCGTTAGCAGGTTATAAACCGGTCCTGCCTTAATGAGTATTTTAAAGTGTATTTTCTATTAAAAGAGAGATACCTCCATCGTTATGATCAAAAACTATGAAAAACAGACAAGAGTAAAAAGAGGGGGGAACAAAATCATTTGTTGTCTCTACCACCCAAAGACATGAACTGCTAACATTTTAGTGAATCTCCTTCCAGTCTTTAAAAAAAAAGTCTATATTCCAAGACTGTGATCACACCAAATATATAATTCTGTATTCTTCATTTTAAGTTGAATATTATAATGTATTTCTCCATATTTTTACATATTCCTCTCAAACATCATATTTAATAGCAGTATAATTCTTAAATAATTTCTTTTTCCTTTCCCCTTTCTATTTCCTTCTTTTTTTTGTCTTCTTCAAGGATGCAGTAAATTATGGCCTGTGAAGTTAATGCCTATTAAATAGGATCTTGGCTAATATGGTCTGTATTTCAGTGACCTGGACGCATCTTACATGATACTAGAAATGAAATATATCTAATCTATCTATATGAAAACCAAAGACGTAGTTCACTAGTGACAGAAATGAGGTCATTGGGGATTTTGGAGTGTAGCAGTTCTCACACTGGAGAGTGTATCAGGTTCACCTGGAGGACTTGTTAAAACACAGATGCGTGGACCCCAGCCCTTGATTCTGACCTGGTAGGTCTGGGACAGGGCCTGAGCATACGCGTTTCTAACAAGCTCCTACCCACAGACCACACACGGAGTTGCTCTGACACGTAAAACCAGGTTTGGTAATAATTTTTACACATTCACCTAACTCTGCCGTTGGTAATTTAATATAGGCAAACAAGTTAGTAGGCCCCATGCGTAGGTCTCGTATTGGTCTCATATGTGTTGGCCATCGATGGCATTGACTGGGGGAGACATCAAGCTATGTGTTAACATTAAAAATTGCAGTTAAACTTTCAGGTTCCTTTTGCACTCATTTCCCTGCTTATTGTAAATGGTCGGGGTGGGGTGGGAGTCAGAGTACAGTTTTTTCCCAACCATCTGTAAATTGATGCAAATTTAACAATGACTTCTTTTTGCTATCACCAGCTGGGGTCCTTGACCATTTCTCTCTCTGATTGCTTTCTTGGACTTCACACTAAGCGTAAGGCAGAAAGTCTTTTAAGGTTTGTCCTTGCTTAGCATCTGGGCCCCCTGGCTTAACTGCCTGCAAAAATTCTCTGCCCCGGGGATTATGGAGGAGAAAATTTGAAGCTGGATGTGGACCACACCCACCCCACTAACAGCAGTCATGGCCTCAGAGAATGAAAACCAGTGTTCCATAAATGAATTATGCAAATCTGATGTGGATTGGGGGTGGAATCAGATTGTCTCCCAAAGCAGAATGCAAGTCACTTGGTTGTCCACAGCCGTTTTCCGTTCTGTGCACAGTTGCCTTCCTAGGACATAACGTGCTCCTGGGGATTTACACTGCCCTGAAATAAGCAAGCTCACGATCCACAAATGCCATCTTTCAAAAGTTTTTTTTAGTGTGTTCTCCCCTTTGGTAAGATGTGGGCTGTGTACCTGGAGGAGTGATGTTTTCCAAGACTCCCGAGGATATGAAATCTGTGGGCAGTTCCCCACTCTGCTTGCAGGGGCTCTTTTATGTTTTCAGGCAGAAATCCCCGTGGAACTGAAGATAATTATTTTTTATTTTGTCTTCATCACACAAGGGGTTCTTTCAGTAAAACGGCTTCCAGTTTGATGGGACAAAATGGATCTTTTCGTTTCCCCTGAGTCTCATTGGCATGAATGACAAAATAAACCCTTATAAAACACACCGGGTAGGAACAGTCACTTCATTTTTTGAGATAAACTTTGTGGACTCCTCCATTCGGCACAGGCTGATGGTGAAAATGCAAAGCGAAAATTCAGCCCTGCCTATTTTCAACTAGCTTGGAATCTCAAAATGTCCTTTGGGACCAAGTGGCCAGTGTGACTTAGGAGAATGCTCTCCGGGGAAGACACAGATTTCATTTTAAGAAAGAGAGGAAGGAGGGCTGTGTCCTGGTTCTTTTGAGATGCTAGGATTATCCCTACCAAAAAATAGTAGTTTCCCTAGCAACAAGAGATAAGATAAAATGCTCATAAATTTTCCCCACCTACTCATTTTTTAAAATGCTGTGAAGCAGATGGTTTGGATAATGCAGGTATTCCGGAGTCTAATTTACTCAGTGTCGATAGAAGGAGCATAAATATTGAAGTGTTTGTGCTCTGCAGTTTGCAAAACTGCAGCCTGACAACTCTTTCAAAGATGAGAGCTTTCCAAAGATCCAGCCTCTCTATCAATAATCCAAACAGGATGTTGGCAAAGAGAAAGCATCGGAAGACCCAGATCCCTTAGCCTGTGTGAAGGAGATAGGTAGGGCAAAGAATTCAGTGTGCTTGGTAGCACAGGATAAAAGAAAGCAAGGCTGTCAGAAGGATAACTAGAAAGAAACAGAGGTCCAGCGTTCAAAATTGTAAACTGTTGGGTACTGGCAAAAAATCTTTACAGAATCTATTTATTTTACATAGCCACGCAATTTAGCATTGGACAGTGCCGCTTTCAGTGGTGTTGCTTATTGAGGCGGTGTCTTTGCATTTCATCAGCTCGATGGCTTTTCTTTGCCTAAGCCGGGTGCATCATGGTGGAGATGGTTACTTGGCTTTATGACTGAAGCTATCTCACGTGTGTATAGAAGTGCGCGAGGAGACAGGCTCACCCTGGGTCTCAGGTGGGAAAGGGCTACAAGATGAGGATTTTCACTCATAGGTCAGAAATGGAAAAGCTCTTTGTCCCTTGTGTTGTAAATTATTAAAAATGATTTCTGGCTTGTGTTTGTGCACAATGAAAATTTCGGTTCCTTTAATATTTCTTTGGTGCCTGTAACCTAGATTTTTACTGTGCTAAGACAAATATGTGATACACGGATAAGCTTATTTTTTTAGTTTTATTTTTATTAAAATTTTTTTGAGGTATAGTTGTACAATATTACGTGTTTCAGGTGTACAATATAGTGATTCACAATTTTTAAAGGTTATACTCCATTTATAGCTATAAAATATTGGCTATATTCCCTGTGCTGTACAATATAAATTTTGAAAATGAAATTTGAAACATTCGTAAATATCTGTGTTTGTAAATATATATGAACGTACATACTCATTCCCCCTCTCTCTCCCTCAATCTCAATGGGATATCCACCTGAATCATGTGTCTCTTTTTAAGACATACAGATTTATTTTCCTTTTATATACATTAAAGGTAATATATCCATTCTTTAGTTTATTCCAGGAAAATGGCACAGGAAAGTACCAGATAATTGTACGTCTATAATGAAAAAGATAAGATAGCTTGGCAGGCAGGATGGCTGTGTTTCGGCTCTTGTCAGCCCCAAATACGGTTTTCATTGTTCTTGGCTGAAGTTTCCATTGTTTGGTGAATACGAGGAGTCTTTTTGCTGAGATTTGCTGCATCCCGGACGATTTCCAGACAGTTGTCAAGTGTGACTGATAAACACAATTTAATTTCCTCTTTTTAAGAAATAGCTTGAATGTATGCTGATGCTTAGGTCGAAAATATGTCAGTTTTCCATTTTATGAGGGCTGTGAAGTCCACGATTGTTTGGCTCTTGTGGAATTCATGCCTTCCAGCCCATCTCAAGCATGTCCTTATGAGTGGATGCCTTTGGGGTCCCCTAACAGGACACACTCCATTGTTAGCTCTGATCAGTCCTGCTTGTTTATTAGGCACGATGATTAAAGTGGTGGAGAGCTTGGAAGGAAAATTCTCCAGACGGTGAGCTTTCCAGTCCGCATTCATGAAAGCTTTTGGGAAGACTGCAACCTCTGTTTTATTTTAAGGGATCAACTTACATTATTTCATGAATGAAATGAGACTTTGGGCTGAAGATAAACTATTCTACTGCAACTCGTGGCAGCCATAATACATGGTTGAAGGTATCTGGATTGCCCTAAACTCTCTCTTGATTAATAGCTGACGGATGGTTGATTTTGGGGCTATGAACAAATTAATGTACCAAAAATGTGGTTTATATTTGCAGCTTGGATTTGGGGACGCTCATGTAATAGTCCTGATGTTAGATACAATGTTCAAGCTGCCATTTCAATTTTAGGCTACTGTGTATACCTTCTTGGGATAGTGTTGTTCCAGGATGAGAGTGTAAATGCAGAATGATCATGTGACACGGATTCGGATGTACAGGACAAAGGTGTGCATGATATGGGGCCTTTGAAAATCATTTTCCAATATCCATGTTTTTGTTTCCATTCAGAGATGTGTGCCTTGCCAGGATATTACTAATGTCTTTCAGCAATGACTTTCGACATACTTTTGAAACAGGATGATCAAAAAAATTCACCTAAGACATCTGAGCCTGTGTCATTCCATGGGGCCAAGTAATAATTAGAGGAATTTGAGTCAGTGGTATTTTAAATTTATATATATATATATATATATATATATATATATATTTATATTTATTTATTTATTTATTTATTTATTTTTATTGTGCTTCACTTTATTGCACTTCACAGATATTGTGTTTTTTACAAGTTGAAGGTTTGTGATAACCTTGTATTGAGCAACTCTATTGGCACCATTTTTCCAGCAGCACTTGGTGACTTCATGTCTCTGTGTAATATTTCAGTAATTCTCTCAATATTTCAAACCTTTTCATTATCATTATATTTGTTTTTAAAAATTTTTTATTGTAGTATAGTTGCTTTACAATGTTGTGTTAGTTTCTACTGTACAGCAAAGTGAGTCAGCTATACGTATACATATATCTCTCCTTTTTGGATTTCCTTCCCATTTAGGTCACCACAGAGCACTGAGTAGAGTTCCCTGTGCTATACAGTAGGTTCTCATTAGTTATCTATTTTATACATAGTATCAATAATGTATACATGTCAATCCCAATCTCCCAATTCATCCCCCCCACCACCTTCCCTGTTTTTTTAAATAGCAGTCAACTGTTTGTGGTCTCTTTGGTATCCAAAGAATCACCTTTGCCTGGCTTGATGCCCTGATTCTGTTTCTTTTTCCCTTCCAGTTTTATTGAGATATAACTGACATACAGCAATATATAAGTTTAGGGTGTAAAGCATAATGAATTGACTGACATACATCATGAAATGATTATCCAATAAGTTTAGTAATAACATCTATCATCTCACATAGATACAAAATTAAAGAAATAGAAAACAAAATTTTTCCTTGTGATGAGAGCTCAGGATTTATTCTTAACAACTTTCATATATGATATACAGCAGTGTTAATTATATTTGTCATGTTGTACATTACATCCCTAGTACTTATTTATCTTAAATTTGAAGTTTGTTCCTTTTGAGTCAGTGTTATTTGAAAGAGTTTTTCAAAAACTGGGGGGAAGGAATCAAGGTTGTGCTAATAAGTTGCTTGGGTTGGTTTTCCTATCTCTCTCAGTTTTGCTTTTATTACATCCGATTTTAAATTAGATGGCAAATAGTGATTGCAATGCAGCCAGTGTGTAGGGTTAGATGTCTTCATATGAATTTAGCTCTGACAGGGACTTTTGCTCCTCTCTTGGACTCGTGTGCGCCTGCATCACTTTTCCATTTATTTTTACAGGGATATGTTCATATTCTTTGACATTGCACGTCTCCCCTCCTGATTGTTCCCTTATGTGTCCTTTCCCACATTTAAGCAGTGAGGTTCTTGTGAGCTCATTGCCTCACTGCACAAAGCAGAAAATAACAGGAGCATTTCCGCCTGGCTTTGGTTTCCAGGAGCCGCAGATCCTAGGGAACTAGAGGGCTCTTTCTCAATAGAAAATTTGGGGAACTTTGTGGGTTGAGGAGAGATGGCTTTGCCAAGAAACTAGAAAATATTTGTTGGGGCCCCAGGACGGCAGAAGAGGAGGTGTGGCTAGAAGGGCTTTCTGGGGGGCGCCCTGTCTGAGACCGCCCACTGAGCAGAGGCAATGAGCAGGGACACTGGTGGAGAGGGCCTCTGAAGGCTCCGCAGAGATTCTGGGAACCTGCCGTCATCCAGAAGAGCAGCGGCATCTGGCGAGACACCCACTGCAGGTGTGGCCATGCTGAGCCCTCTGGGCAAGGGTCGCTCGTCTCTTCTGATAACAGGGAGTGGGACTGTTTCTGGGACGGAATTTGGGGGTCGGAGACGCTCAGCCTGGTCCAGGTTAAACCCTCCTCCTCTGTCTCAGAATCCTACTCTTTTCTCATTAAAGCTCTGGCTTTGACTTAGAAATCAGGCTGCACGTTCAGTCTCTCTTGCAGCTCTGCTACTTATAAAATGAGAACCTGGGCCTTATTTTCAGCACAGTCTGCCCTGTGGTTGCTGGAGAAGAGTGTCCTGAATCGGTGAATAGCTTCCCTGAGCCTGTACATTTCTTGCATAGCTTCTAATGCCATCAAGAGAATTCCTCCTGCACTTAATCTTTGCAACTATTGCTGACCCCTCTCCAAACCTCACCTTACACCTGTGCCTCCTCTCCATGAGCCGCAGGTGAGGCCTCAGCGGCCTCCTCTCCGTTAGCCGCGGGTGAGGCCTCGGCGGCCCCCTCTCCGTTAGCCGCAGGTGAGGCCTCGGCCGCCCCTCTCCGTGAGCCGCAGGTGAGGCCTCGGCCGCCCCCTCTCCGTGAGCCGCAGGTGAGGCCTCGGCCGCCCCCTCTCCGTGAGCCGCAGGTGAGGCCTCGGCCGCCCCCTCTCCGTGAGCCGCAGGTGAGGCCTCGGCCGCCCCCCCTCCGTGAGCCGCAGGTGAGGCCTCGGCCGCCCCCCCTCCGTGAGCCGCAGGTGAGGCCTCGGCCGCCCCCCCTCCGTGAGCCGCAGGTGAGGCCTCGGCCGCCCCCCCTCCGTGAGCCGCAGGTGAGGCCTCGGCCGCCCCCCCTCCGTGAGCCGCAGGTGAGGCCTCGGCCGCCCCCCCTCCGTGAGCCGCAGGTGAGGCCTCGGCCGCCCCCCCTCCGTGAGCCGCAGGTGAGGCCTCGGCCGCCCCCCCTCCGTGAGCCGCAGGTGAGGCCTCGGCCGCCCCCCCTCCGTGAGCCGCAGGTGAGGCCTCGGCCGCCCCCCCTCCGTGAGCCGCAGGTGAGGCCTCGGCCGCCCCCCCTCCGTGAGCCGCAGGTGAGGCCTCGGCCGCCCCCCCTCCGTGAGCCGCAGGTGAGGCCTCGGCCGCCCCCCCTCCGTGAGCCGCAGGTGAGGCCTCGGCCGCCCCCCCTCCGTGAGCCGCAGGTGAGGCCTCGGCCGCCCCCCCTCCGTGAGCCGCAGGTGAGGCCTCGGCCGCCCCCCCTCCGTGAGCCGCAGGTGAGGCCTCGGCCGCCCCCCCTCCGTGAGCCGCAGGTGAGGCCTCGGCCGCCCCCCCTCCGTGAGCCGCAGGTGAGGCCTCGGCCGCCCCCCCTCCGTGAGCCGCAGGTGAGGCCTCGGCCGCCCCCTCTCCGTGAGCCGCAGGTGAGGCCTCGGCCGCCCCCTCTCCGTGAGCCGCAGGTGAGGCCTCGGCCGCCCCCTCTCCGTGAGCCGCAGGTGAGGCCTCGGCCGCCCCCTCTCCGTGAGCCGCAGGTGAGGCCTCGGCCGCCCCCTCTCCGTGAGCCGCAGGTGAGGCCTCGGCGGCCTCCTCTCCGTGAGCCGCAGGTGAGGCCTCAGTAGCTGCAATGCCCCTGCGTGCCAGGAGTGGTCACCGTGCTGTTCATGATCAGTGGTCAGGCCCCTGTTGCTGTCAGGCTGGCCACCCACTTCCAGAATCCTGTCCTGAGGGTCTGCTTCCTGAAGCCACTGTTGGTACCAACTGTCTTAGGTCAGATTCTCTGGGACATGGACCTTGAGCCAACAGCTTGTGTAGAATATTTAATTGAGGAGTGAAATCCCAGGGAAGCAGAGACAAGGGAGAGAGGAATGTGGTAGGCAGAATAAAGGTCTGCCCAAAGATGTTCTGAAACAGTGCATGTGATATCTTACATGGCAAAGGTGCCCGATGAGGCACGAGGCAAGGTCTTGTCAAAGTGTGCCCTGAGGGACTCAGCCTGAGTCCCCCACGTTGGTCACTGCAGTGGAGGCTAGGCCGATACGTGGCGGACAGCCTCAGGGACGGATGGGGCCAGGAGGACCCAAGGTGATGCGTAAGGCACGCCATCTGAATCAGGAAGAGGAAAGGGAGGGTGTTCTAGGACAGGTGCCTATGGGCCATGGATGTTGGGTTCCTCCAGGAAAGTTCTCACAAACGCGTTCTTAAAAAAAAAAAAAAAAAAAAAAAAGATCATAGTTCTCTTGAAAAACGCGCCATTTTCCAAAGAGTCTTTTCTTTTTTTAAAGTGCTTTTATGTTTGCAGTCTGTTTCTCTTCCGTAAGTACTGGTGTGGCTGAGGATGAGGTGCAGCCATATATTTAAGACTTTCTGCTGAGTTCTCTCTCTCCAGCTTGCCCTCCTTTGGCTGGTGACTTTTGTCTCTGTCCCTGGGAAGCTGAACCCTGGTGCCTTCCCGAACGACGTGCCGACACCCTGTGCTCCCTCCCCGTCCAGCACACTTGCCTCAGGATTCAGGGTTTCTGAATTTCTCAGCTGGACAGCCTGGCTCACAACCCCGGGGCCCCTGATCCTGGCTTCACCCTCGGCTTTGCCCCAGATTTGCAGGTGCTCTGCTGGATTCCAACGTCTATGTGAGCTCCTATTCCTTAATAGTTTGAGGTGGCATTACGTATTATTATTATTTTACCTTTCAAACTAAACTTTTCATTGTAAAATGAGACATAAATACAGAAAAGCACCCCAAAGTGCATAAAGATTGTATGGCAAGCACCCTTGTAAATATCATGCATGTCATAAAGCAGAACATCAGCCAGCACTCTAGAAGCCCCGTCCTGTACCCCTTCCCAGTCATACCCCATTCCCCTACCTCCATGTACACACTATCCTAATTTTTATAGTAATTACTTCCTTGAATTTCTGTAGTTCTGTCCCCTGGATATGCATCCCTAGGCATGATGGGTTTTATCGACTTTTGTAATTTGATGTCTTTTAAATCACTTTTTTTTTTTAAATTAATTTATTTATTTTTGTTTGTGTTGGGTCTTCGCTTCTGTGCGAGGGCCCTCTCCAGTTGCGGCAAGTGGGGGCCACTCTTCATCGCGGTGCGCGGGCCTCTCACTGTCGCGGCCTCTCTTGTTGCGGAGCACAGGCTCCAGACGCGCAGGCTCAGTAGCTGTGGCTCACGGGCCCAGTTGCTCCGCGGCATGTGGGATCTTCCCAGACCAGGGCTCGAACCCGTGTCCCCTGAATTGGCAGGCGGACTCCCAACCACTGCGCCATCAGGGAAGCCCTAAATCACTTTTAATCTGTGCTTTTCTCCATTCCTTTTGCTGTTGTTATTCTTACAATTTATCTGTTGAGGAACCTGGGTTATTGGACCCGTTGAGTTTCCCAAAGTCTGGACTTTGCTGATTGCTTACTTATGGTGAGATCAGTATTTTCCTCTGTTCTCTGCATTTTCTTCATTGGATGTAGAGACTTGATCAGACCCATGTTGAGTCTGTTTGGCAAGACTATATATATAAGTGGTGTTGAGTTCTTTCCTCAGGAACCACAATAATATCTGAGTTTCACTCGTTTTTTGTGATGTTAGTAGCTGGTAATATGCTGGGTCTGTGAATTCATTGGAGGTTGCAAAATGGTGATATTCGACCCCATAATTTTGTTTTCATGTATTATTTGTAATAATGTTAGAAGGAGTCACTTCTCATTTACTCTTGGGTATAATTCAGATAGGAAAGGAATGATAAATGCTTGATTCATTATCAGCTTTATGATCTTCATGGATTAATTTCTTATAAATCTCAGAAAGCGATCAATTAGTTTTTAAAATTTTAATTGTGAACTCTCGGTTTTAAATTGCAGTTTTCATCCTTATTGAAGTTCAAGTTGTCCCATCTGTAATTGGTGACAGCCTTTTCATGTTGACTCCTGACTCGTTTTGAGACATCCCTCATAGTCATGGCCGATTCTTTTTACTGATTTTTACTGATTCTTTTTCTTTCTTTTTACTGATTTTTTATTGAAGTATAGTTGATTTACAATGTTGTGTTAGTTTCTGGTGAACAGCAAAGTGATTCAGTTATAGATACATACATATGTTTATATGTATATTCTTTTCCATTATGATTTATTACAAGATATTGTATATGGTTCTCTGTGCTATACAGTAGGTCTTTGTTGTTTATACATTCCATATGTAATAGTTTGCATGTGCTAGTCCCATTTCTTTAAGTCATCTTCAATTTCCTTTATCAGTTCTCAGTGTATAAGTCTTTCACCTACTTGATCAGGTTTATTCCTAAGTATTTTATTTCTTTTGATGAGATTTCATTTTTTAATTTTATTTTTAAATTAAATTTTCTTTTTTAAATTTTTTGGCTGCATCAGATCTTCGTTGCTGCCTGCGGGCTTTCTCTAGCTGTGGCGAGCGGGGGCTACTCTTCATTGCAGTGCGCAGGCTTCTCATTGCGGTGGCTTCTCTTATTGCGAAGCACAGGCTCTAGGCACATGGGCTTCAGTAGCTGTCGTGCATGGGCTCAGTGGTTGTGGCTCGCAGGCTCTAGAGCGCAGGCGCAGTAGTTGTGGCGCATGGCTTAGTTGCTCCGCAGCATGTGGGAACTTCGCGGACCAGGGCTCGAACCCGTGTCCCCTGCATTGACAGGCGGATTCTTAACCGCTGCACCACCAGGGAACTCCCTGATGCGATTTTACAAGGGATTGTAATTTTACTTTGCCTTTCTGATATTCCATTGTTAGTATAAAGAAATGCAACAGATTTCTGTATGTGAATCTTTTGTATCCTGCTACTTTGCTGAATTCGTTTATCAGTTCTAGTAGTTTTTGTGTGGAGTCTTTAGGTGGATGGGTTTCTGGCTATCGGCCACGGTAATGTCTTTGAGGTCATCTTGTACACTTTGTGTCCCAGGCTAGGAACTGGCTATTTCTGCAAAATTCCTTGGGGTCTTTCACTGGGAAATGATACTATAAGAACATAATCTTGGTGCTAGGAACATTCATTGTTATTGGCTAGTCATTGTTTCTAGGACATTACAGTGGACAGAACTGGAATTTTTATTTTAAAGATAAATTACTATATGAGTTTATAGCAAGACTTTAATGTTTCTTTTGGAAAAATTTACCTCCTTTTTTCACACCAATGATCCAGTCTCAAGAACACTGGGAAGGATAGAATTCGAATATACAGATACAAACTACTATATATAAAATAAATAAACAACAAGGTCCTACTGTATAGCACAGGGAGCTATATTCAATATCTTAAAATCACCTATAATGAAAAAGAATATGTATATGTATGTATAACTGAATCACTTTCCTGTACACCAGAAACTAACACAGCATTGTAAAATCAACTGTACTTTAGTAATCAAAAAAGAATATGTATAATCACCCATTTGCTTTATCTTACATCACACACACCACAGTCTCAAAATAATACTTTTACTACCACCACCACTAATATGTTTACTAAAAACAGTTACATTTTTTTGCATCTGCTGGCCTCATTCTTTCTTCCTTTTTTAAATGTAGTATATTTACCTTGAGTGTACAGCCATTACATGCTATACTCTTTCCCTTTTAACTCTCAGTTTTTTTTTCTTTTTTTAACTCTTTATTTTATACTGGAGTATAGCTGATTAACGATGTTGTGATAGTTTCAGGTGCATAGCAAAGCGACTCAGCCATACGTATACATGTATCCTTTCCCCCCCAGACTCCCCTTACATCCAGGCTGCCACATAACATTGAGCAGGGTTCCCTGTGCTACACAGTAGGTCCTTGTTGGTTATCCTTTTAAAATATAGCAGTGTATACATGTCGATCCCAAACTCCCTAACTATCCCTTCCGTCCCCCCTTCCCCCCTGGTAACCATAAGTTCATTCTCTAAGGCTGTGAGTCCGTTTCTGTTTTGTAAATACATTCATTTGTATCATTCCTTTCTCGATTCTGCATATAAGCGATATCATACGATATTTCTCTTTCTCTGTCTGACTTACTTCACTCAGTATGACAATCTTTAGTCCATCCATGTTGCTGCAAATGACATTATTTCATTCTTTTTTATGGCTGAGTAATATTCCATTGTATACATGCACCACATCTTCTTTGTCCATTCCTTTGTCAGTGGACATTTAGGTTGCTTCCATGTCTTGGCTATTGTGAACAGTGCTGCAGTGAACATTCGGGTTCATGTATCCTTTTGGACCATGTTTTTCTCTGGATATATGCTGAGGAGTGGGATTGTAGGGTCATATGGTAGCTCTATTTTTAGTTTTTTAAGGAACCTCCATACTGTTCTCCATAGTGGCTGTATCGATTTACATTCCTACCAACGGTGTAGGAGGGTTCCCTTCTCTCCACACCCTCTCCAGCATTTATTGTTTGTGGAGTTTTTGATGATAGCCATCTTGACTGGTGTGGGGTGATACCTCATGGTAGTTTTGATTTGCATTTCTCTAATCATTAGCGATGTTGAGCAGCTTTTCATGTGCCTCTTGGCCATCCGTATGTCTTCCTTGGGAAAATGTCTATTTAGGTCTTCTGCCCATTTTTTGGATTGGGTTGTTTGTTTTGATGATATTAAGCCGCATGAGCTGTCTGTAAATTTTGGAGACGAATCCCTTGTCGGTCACATCATTTGCAAATATTTTCTCCCATTCTGAGGGTTGTCTTTTTGTCTTGTTTATGGTTTCCTTTGCTGTGCAAAAGCTTCTGAGTTTAATTAGGTCCCATTTGTTTATTTTTGTTTTTATTTCCATTACTCTGGGAGATGGATCGGAAAAGATGTTGCTGCGATTTATGTCAGAGAGTGTTCTGCCTAAGTTTTCCTCTAGGTAACTCTCAGCTGGGTTTTGTGTGCAAGTCATGATGGATTTAATGCTCACCAGTAGCTTTATGTTGATATCAGTGTTGCTGAATACCAAGACCTCGGGTCGTGCTTACCTTCCTTGAGTATTTTATATATATTACTCCATTATTTATTGAAATAAAGCCTTGCTATCAAAGTCTGATAATGATCTAATTTTTTCATTATATGTCCCTTTCTAATTTTGCCTATAAATGCACAGGATTCTTTTTCTTTAAAATTCAGAACTTTTACTGGACGATGTCTTCACATGGGCTGTTCTAAGTCAGTATGCTCAGAGATGGTAGTTGCTCTTTAAATATGTCATTACAAATCTTTATTTCGAAAATTTTTCTTGAATTATCATTTTTAGTATTTTTTGCCTTGTTTCAGTTTCCTCCTTCAGGGATTTCTGTTGTCAACATGTTGGGTCTTCTTTGCTCATTTAACTATTTGTCACTTTCTCTCAAATCCTTTTATCTCTTCAAATTTTAAAAAATTTGAAAATGTCCTTTTATTTCTCACAAGTCACTGTTTGTTGCTTATTCTCATATTTTTCCTAGTTTTTTCCTTACTTCTGAACATTTTTTTCTTATTTGTAGTTGTCTTGAGTTCTGTCATCTGATTTCTGAGAATTTCTGTTTCTGATTTATGCTGTAATTTTATATTATGTGTCGTTTTTATTAGTATCTTTTAGCTCTTTTTGAAATATCAAGTTATAGTTTTCAAGTGATTTATGAGGATGTATTTTCTGGCATGCTTTTCTTGTCTGTAGAGATGTTACTCTGCTCCGTATTCTTTCTTTTCTTACAATAAATTTGAATCAGATTCAACTGTGATCCCTTTTTATTGTTCAGTTTCACATGAAAGTAGTTTTCCTAAACTTTTAGAAGTAGCTGTGTTCACAATTGCTTTGTAGCTTCACAGCCCTTCCTGTTCTTCTGTTTCCATGTTAAAAAACATGGTGAGTTTGTTGGCCATTCTCTTT
Organism: Balaenoptera acutorostrata; assembly: GCF_949987535.1. NCBI lineage: Eukaryota > Metazoa > Chordata > Mammalia > Artiodactyla > Balaenopteridae > Balaenoptera > Balaenoptera acutorostrata. The sequence continues at coordinate 6,737,776 of NC_080085.1, read as the reverse complement.
GCCTCTCTTTTCTGTGTCCTGCTCAGTTTGGCTTCCACTCCTAGTGTGGGAACCCTGTCCTGAAGGGAACGCTGGTGGGCCGGTTAGAAGAGTGTGCGGGCCAGACTGCCCCAGCCCCTTCAGACAGGCATATTTTGCGCCCATTTGCCACTGGGTTGAACAAAACTCTTCTCAGTTCCAGCTGCTGTTCTCAAATTGGCCCACTATGCTTGCTGCGCAAACCTGCTGGCTCTTTGGGGGTTGTTCTCTTTCTAGGTCTGCCAGAATCCCTGGCTTCCCTCAGCTTCCTCCTATGCAGTCTCTGATTCTTAAGTCTTGTAGTTTAGGGATCGTGGCTATATGGTGTCACCAGAGTTTGTTGTCAACATGGTGCATGCATTTTTGGTTTTGTTGTCTGGTTGTTCTGTCCAGTTTTATGTGCAGATTTGGGTATATTCAGTAATTATGCCCCTGCTATAGCTGTTTCTTCCCCAGATCTGACTGGAACATTATTGAACGGTGACCATCCGTGAATTTCATGAACACAGCAAGACACAGAGACGTAACGAAAAGAGTTCAAACCTCATCCCCAGATAGGCATTGGAATGCTTTGTTATAACCTAGTAAAATTAAGCCCTGACCACAGACTATTGTATGCCCCAAGTAAAAATAGCTAGAACAGGCCAGGATCTCAGTGTTTGTGTAAATGAGTGTGCAAGAGGGGGCACAGGTGAGGCATGTAGGGGCCCTCAAGGCATCAACACACGCCACTTAAAGAAAGAAACAATCATTGAGCACTGTCTGTGCTCAGCAGTGTCCTAGGAGCCGGGAATATAGGGACGAAGAACTCACAGTTTGTGCCTTCCATGTGCTCTCAGTCTGAAGGGAGAGTAGAATTTGGAGCCAGCAGGATTCGTCACTGTTGAGCAACGGAAGGAACAAACTATTTATTCCTTTTCATCCAGATTGAAACAGAAAAACAACAGGAAAAACAACCACCCAGGTTTCTGCACTAGGAATTTAATTAAATCGTTACTGGAACTGCATTTTTCAGTGTTTCTCTTTGTGTGATGAAAGGTACAGGATTTAAGGGACTCGTGGCCTAGAAATTGACCCCGTTTTTATTTGTGTTAAGCCCAAGAAGATGTGAAAGGGAGGAACTAATAAGCACTGTGGTGCACAAAACGGCTGCCGATAAATGGTTCTTCCTCTCATCCCTGGTTTAGACCCTGTTGTTTCAGAAAACCAAACATGTTTGTGTGTGTGTGTGTGTGTGTACATATACATGTGTTTTTGTGGGGGCTTTTACGTGTGCCCAATAATTATCCATAGGAAAGTCTCGGACAGTAAGCAGCCCCGGATATACCCCACATTGATGGGGAGATTGAGGATCTCAGGTACCCTTTTGGGGTGTTTTTTATGCAGAGATGGAATGAACTAAAGAGTTTGTTTAGAGGATCTCGGATTGTTTAGAGGATTTCAGAGCAGACACAGTGAGAGCCGGGTTGATACTCCTCCAGGTGTGCCTTGTGGACGACTGGGGATTATGGAGCATGGATCCAAGTGTAGAAAGAGTCCCTAATTCGAGGTTGTGGCATGGTCACTTAGAGCCTGTCCTTTTAGCTATGGAAGACTATACAATATTTAAAGCAAATGCATCCCCATGGACACTTGCTTGGCAGTGAAAAATGTTCATGTGGAAGAGTTTTTCAAACGTTCAGGTCTTCTTGTGGTTAGTTAAGAGTGATTGCCTCACTTGTGTTATCCTTCCATCTTTCCTCGTGGTTGTCCGTGCAGGTAAATGCAGGGAGAAATGGCATGATGGCAGAAGGAAGATGAGGCAGAGAAAGGGAAGTGACGCGATTGATGATACTGGGGGAAAGAAAACCTCGGCACACTCATTGTTATGGCTGGTTAACTGATACGTAGAAGGTTTAATCAAAGGACAGCTGTATTTTGGGAATGAGATTCTCTCTGTGTTATCTAATTAGCCAGGTCATACACCATCTGTTTTTGTGAAGCTGGTTGCATTAAAAATCAGTCAGTTGGTTTTTTTTTTAAAAGCTCTTTAACCTGTTTCAGGGGAACAGACATCAAAGTGGAACATTTAGGGAGAACATAGCTTTTCTGAAAAGTTAATGCTTTAGGGTTGGCAAACTTGGGTGTACTTCATAGAAGTAGCCTGAGAGTAGCAGTACAAAATAATAAACAAAGTAAGAAACACTCACTGAAATAGATACAGCCTTATTTGCCTATTTACAAATTTGCAAATTGTCCCCACAATCTTTTCCAATAGCCCAAAAGATATCCATCAGTGGTCTTTAGGTGTGGATAAAGTAGAAGGCTTGATATGATTCAACTTGATCCCGTACACTGACAACAAGTGCAAACACTTTAAAAGATTGTTTTGGATCTTTATGTTTGTTGCATTGAGTGTATGTGTATGTTTGTGTGTGTGTCTATTGTCCTAGGCTTATAAATTCTGCAGGAATCAAGGCATAGAAAATAACTGGAAAAATACTTGAGAAGACTCATTATTATAGACCTCATACTTTGGACCTGGGTTTTCTATTTAGGTGGAAACTGCCATTCAAGTACCTGGAGCTATTTTCAGGAATACATGGCTGTGTAGTCCCTGGGGCAGCAGGAAACATCTATTTTACACACAGGAAAGATGGAGAGGAGGAGGTGGTGCGATTCAAAATATGTTTGTCTTGCGTATTCTCCCCAAAAGAAGTGTCAGTATGTTTTCGGTAGAAATAATTTTCAAGCAGCATTTTCCTGGACACCTATTATGCCAGGGACTGTACTATATACTTGACTTCCTTTGATCTGTTCCCTTGCAACCGCTCTGAATGAGGACTGCTGGAGGAAGGATTCCAGGAGGGATGCTGCCTTAGAGTTAGATGGAATCATATTCCCACAAGTGATGCTCCAGACTTCATTTGGAAATGATGTTTCTAGAGGGAGAAAAAAGAAAAGGAGAATGTACTATAGGCAGTGCTTTACACAGTTATTGGGAACAACACACCATTGTCCTGGAAATTTCCCTTTGTGAGAGGCTGTGTGACTTTTATCCGTAACTAGGCATTATTGCTCAACTATGTCCAACTAATTATGTGGAACCCACTCTACCCCAACACTCAAATACTATAGAATTACCTCTGTGTAAGTACACGGCAGGAATATTTTGTAAAACATGAGTTAAAGGGAAAAATATTTTATAATGGCAGCAGAGTGAGGGAGAGACAATTTCTGACCAACTCTACAGAAATCAGTCATCAAATTTTAAGAATTTAAGAATTGTTTGCCTAATGCTCATTGTTCTTTCTAGCACTTGGGCAGTTTGTAGAAAGTCACAATTTGCAATGCCACAAAGGTAAATATATTGGATTTAAAACAATTCCACTGTGATCTAACTGAAAATATTACTGAACTCAGGGGCTGTCTACTAAAATTCAGTTTAAAATATGTGAGGTCCAGCAAGACAGTCTTTTTTAGGGAGTCAGGGCAAGGTGATGTCCTGAAAGCTTTCTGCCAGTAGAGTTTGATTTCAATATTTTTGCTAAAATGCCTTATTTTTGTTTCTGTTAAAGAGCTTTCCCTAAAACTCCCTGGGAGAAGCCTAAAGCAGATTTTAAAAGTTGAAGTGAACTTACTGGAGGTAATGGTTATTAATGGCTTCATGTTGGCTGCGAGGACCCTCTCCCCGCTGTCTAAGATTCTGTCTTCTCTGCCTTTGATCTTCCCGGGAAGCTTTGAAGCTGCCGTCATCTTTGATTTTGATGTGCTGTTCTTGAGTCATTGTTTGAGTCCTTGGAAGAAGCAGAAGGGCTTATGTTCTTCTGGGCCTCTTTTCTTTTCTTTGGGAAAGTTTACATGCCGTTGTCTTGATGCTGATCCCTTCACACAGCACGGGCAAAGCTCACTTTGATGGTAGTGGGAGCCTGGTGCGTGAGGGGGATTAACGGATGTGTGAGAGAAATTGGGCCCCATGGGATTCTTTCTCCATAGGTTTGAGCTTTCTGTCTCTCCTTGTCTTGCTGCCTTTCTCTGTCTTGGTTTCCCTCTCTCTGTCTCTCTCTCTCTCTCTCCCTTCCTGCTTCTTTCTTTTCGTCCCTCTCTTCCTTGATTTTAGAATTTTTTTGGCATTAAAAAATCCCAATCAACTTCAGAAAAATGCAGGCATCAATGACCATGTTATATGAATAGTTTGAAGCATGTTGTCCTTGTGGTAGAAGATGTGACAGATTAAAACCAGTTTAGGAAAGAGCTCCTGACACAATGCAGTAAGTTGGCACTTGGGGCACAGGCAGCTCTATGGGACATTGCTTTCATTTTTGGAGCAGTAGAAATTACAATGTTTGCCCAGAACAGTGTTCTGGGGCAAATCATATTCCCTGAAACATAGTTTTTCTTAAAAATCTAACTGTTCACCTGCCGATGCAGGGGACACGGGTTCTAGCCCTGGTCTGGGAAGATCCCACATGCCATGGAACAACTAAGCCTGTGTGCCAGAACTACTGAGCCTGCGCTCTAGAGCCCGCGAGCCACAACTACTGAAGCCCGTGTGTCTAGAGACCGTGCCCCGCAACAAGAGAAGCCACCGCAATGAGAAGCCCGCGCACCGCAACGAAGAGTAAGCCCCCGCTCGCCTCAACTAGAGAAAGCCCGTGCGCAGCAGCGAAGACCCAACGCAGCCAAAAAAAAAAAAAAAAAAAAAAAAAGAATCTAACAGTCCATGTGAGTTAGGAGGATGTACCCCGGTAACACTGTCAGCCTCTGAGGAGTAGCCTGTGTGTCCAGCAGCTGTTCATCACGACATTGATTAGTTGATTAATCCAGCGTCCTGGAGGATCTGTGATGCCTGAGTGGGAACCAGCTGGTCCTTCTTCTACTGTATGTGCAGCTTCTTGGTGATACTGTGAGGAAAGAGGTCTCTGCTTGGTGCTCAAGAATGTGTCCAGGGAGGTTGTTTAGACTCTTGCTGGTTAAAACCGCCTCTTTCCTCTCCTCTTTCAGAAGTCATGTTCCCATGAGTAAGGCCATTGCCAGTGGTAAGCACTGGGGGGAGAAGGTGCTCCTCTTGAAAGTAAGAAGGAGCCGAGGTCAACTCTAGAGTTGGTACCGTTCCTTCCCTGGTGTGAGGATGTGAGTGACAGGATGGCCTGGAGCTGGGGCCTTTCTAGAGAGATGGCCAGGGACCCAGAGAGTAGGGACCACAGAAGAAGTAGGCGTGTGCTCGTGATACCTTTTGGCCCTAGAGAGTACATACTTGAAAGTGGCGTTTGGAGAAGGGAAGGGGTGACGAAGAGGAAGTGACGTGACAGGCCAGGTCCGGAAGTCCTAGGAAGTGCTCGGCCGTTTTCCCTCTCAGCTTCTTGGCTTCCCTGAAAGAACTGTACCTTGCTCTCTCTCGGGATTAGAATAACAATATACTGTATATTATGGAACAGAGTGGTCAACAGTGTCTCTGTGAAGGTCTAGATAAGGAGATGTTTTAGGATCTGAAGGCTATAACGTCTCTGTGACAACTACCCTACTCCACCCTTGCAGCGCTAAGCATCCACACAGCACACATGGCAAAGAGATGTGACCAGGTGTCCGTAAAACTTCATTTACAAAAATAGGTACTGGGTCACATATGGCCTCTGGGTCCTGCTTTGTCGATCCACACTGAAGGCCACTATGCTTGGAGGCCATGGGATTATCGTTCATCCTAGTGACTATAATGATAATAATAGTAATTGTAAGGATAATAACTATTGAAATCGTAATATTATTATCTTATTGTAATAATGTTATTATTGTAATAACCCTTATAAGGCCAAACATGCGGCAGGTACTGTTGTAAGCATTTGACATTCATTTTTTACAGAGTTGCACAACCATCACTGTAACCTAATGTTACAACAGCTTTATAACCCCCCCAAAGAAACCCCATATGCACTAGCCATCACCCCCCCTTTCCCCAGTCTTCTAGGCCCCTGGCAAACCCCTCAACTGTTTTCTGTCTCTCTGGCTTTTCCTATTTTGGACATTCCTATAAATGGAACCATATAATACGTGGTCTTTTGTGTCTGGCATCTTTCACCTAGCATAATCTTTGCAAGGTTCATCCATGTTGTAGCATGTATTAGTAATTCGTTCTTTTTTTTTTAATTAGCAAATAACATTCCATTGTGTGGATAGACCACACTTTCTTTATCCATTCATCAGTTGATGGGTTTTTGGGCTATTTCCACTTTTTGGCTGTTATGAATAATGCACCTATGAACACTTGTGTACAAGCAAGCTATCATGTGGTATATGTTTTCATTTCTCTTGGGTGTATATGTAGGAGTGGAATTGTTTGGTCATATGGTAGCCCCCCATGTTTAGTTTTTTGAGGAACTTCCAGACCGTCTTCCAAGCAGCTGCACCATTTTACGTCCCCCCGATAACAATATAGGAAGGCAACCATTTCTCCACAGCCTTGCCAACAGTGAGATGCCCTTTGTTTTGAGACTACGTGGGAGATGACTGAATTGGGGGCAGGGAGAGGTGCAATCAGATGTTTATTTTGGTGCTCCTCCGTGAAGAAATGAGTCACCTTTGCAGACAGGATGACACGTCGCGCTGGGACCTGAATCACACACGTGTGTTTACGGTGAGCCCTAACCTCTCGTCATCTCGAGCTCTTTTTGTAAAGTATTCTGTGTAAGTGTAAGCTTGGCCTAAGGTCATTAAAATTATGTTCCTTCAGAAACTTTTTGGTACGTATTTTTGAGAGTTTATGCCTTCTTTTCATTTGCGTCATTTGATGTCATTGCAGTGAGAATAAAGCAAACTGCAGTGTCCCACATAATTAATACTTAAGAACTAACTTAGTAAAGCAACAATCAGGACCAATTTTTAGTGGAAACTGAATGTGACATAGTGAGCAAGAGTAAGAAAAAAATCAGTAGTCAGGAGAGCTGAGTTCTGCCTGCAGCTCTGCCTCCAAAATTTTATAATTCTGGGTAAATTGGTGATTTTACTGCCTCCGCTTTCCCATCTCTAAGTGGGGTCCCGGCCTCTTCCATTTCTTACCTCGCAGAGCTGTTGGATGTAGCGTGAGGCAGCATACCTGGATGCACTTTGGAAAAGGTGCAGGAGTGTGAAAGTGTGCTACAGAGTCACGCTGGAGTGGAATCACTCGTAGGGCGAATGGCAGCCATCTGTAGGTTGCTAGACATCATCTCACCGCCCACCGTTTTCTTCTCTTCCGTGCTGAGCCTTCTCTCGTACCAGTGTTGCTCTTTGACCCAGCCACGCGCAGGAGGCTGGTGTCCCCAGAAAGAAGAGGAACTGGCTCTAGGGGCCAGCCAGCCAGCGGCAACCACAGAGGCACACACGGTGGGCTGGAGCCTCTGGCTGGGAAGTCTCCCGCCCCGCCAGGTCACAGAGTGGCTCACCTGCAACAGTTTTAGGGTGAAGGAGAGACAGTGAGGGCGCGTTAGGCAAAGGCATGGTCTGGGCTGCCTGGAGGCCACGATGGAGGCTGTCCGCGCCCCCCGTGGGCAGGAGGGAGTGGACAGAAAGCTTGCCTCCCGGCACCAGGAAGCTCTGGATGGCTTTGCTTGGGTCTGCAGCTCTCTCCATCCATGCCACCCTTGACACACTGCACCTACGAGGCGGGACGGCAGGGCGGGGCAGTGTAGAGGTGTCAGGCTGGACATGAGGCCTTCCAGATGTCAGACGGAGACACGTCTGCCTCTGGGGGCGGTGCTGGCGGCACGGAACATTTTCTTTGCGGATGGGGGCACATATCCCACGCAGAGAAAACTCTGCTCTGAGATTGTGGGAGGTTTTTTTCCTCTTAATTGAGCTCAGGTATGAGACTCATGCTGAGATTTAATTACCCTTTACCTTTCAAATTCCTTGAAGTAGTAACGATTTGCAGAGTACACCCACATTCTGTTAAACGCACTAATAATTTTCTCCAGCAAGCCTAATACCCAGTAGGGTCTCTTTCTCTGTAGCTTCCATGTGTCCTACTGGTTTCCACCCTTGGCTGTCTCTGGGCCTTTTGGGATCCTCTGGAGGAATCTGGCTGTGGACCAGGGCCCGCCGTGTGCAGGACTGTGGTTCTGCACACTGTGGACCCTGATTCTTGGGGCACATTTAACTGACCTCGTCTTACACTTCAGATTCCTTACCCCAGCAGTCACAGTGTGGTTGGTGCTCTGCTTTATTTCCCCGCTGCTCTTTATGTCTTTCTCGGTTACCTGACACTAGTTACGAGGTTTGTATAGGTGAACTTGAAAGAGGTCAATACTTGTAGCGAAAGAAGACATTTGGAGCTGTCAGTACTCAGATAAAGCACGTGTGTGTGTGCCTCTATATGTGTGTGAGTATCGTGTTGTGTTTGTGCATGCATGTCGTGTGTGTGCTGTCTGTGAATATATTTTGTAGATGCAACTCAGTAAAGGAAGGAGAGGTGAAGAAACCAATTCCTGGGTGACATGTCAGGACAGCTTGTGGTTGGAGGAGCAGCGTTGGTTGCATCTTTTCTGCATTCCGTGACGCTGGAGTTCAGTAGAGATCTCTGGGCTCTTGGCAAGGACGACTTTCCCTTTCCCATTGCTTTCGTTTCTCCTTTGGGACTAACGATGATAAGAGGGTCTTGCGTGTACTGCCTGTGTCAACGGGACAAAGCAGTTGGCTTCTTCGTCAGGGTCCCTCCCACAGCTGTGCTATGACAGGTGACGTGGCCAAGTGTCACACGCTCCAGCCAGGTCCCGTGGCAGCTGCAAGGGAAGGACAGGTGGCTTATGTTCCACGCCCTGTTTTGAGAATGGACTCCTCGTCGTGTTAGACAATGAAAACAGCTTTGCGAACTAGGCCGATCCAAGCATGACAGGAAAGCAGGGACAGGTCCATGTCCAGAATAATGGCAGGTATTTTTGTTGCCTCACCCTCGTGCCTTCAGAATGTTTAATGCCATCTTTCGTTCCAGGGCTGCTCTGATTCTCTCTGTAAGGGGGCTCCATCCTAAATGCCCCCAGACTGTGACTCCTCTCATACCTTAGCGGGGGACCACTGGTCACCAGTTAGCCTGCCCTTGTTAATCGTGAGAAGCCAGTGGCCCGTACTCTTTGACCGTCAGGAATATAAGCCAACACCTCATGCTATGATGGTAGGGGGTAGGGGGCACTTTCCCAGTCTGAATTTCATGTCATCTAAAGCCCAGGGTGTATGTCAGGATATAGAAGCAAGTGAAGTCCCTTGGAGAGAGGCGATGGACCTTTTCAGCCTTCCCTGTAGCCCTTAATTGCCCTGAAGAGTATTCCTGAAGTGTCTTCTACATAGGGCTGCTGGAGGGGCACCTCCAAATCCTTCCCAGACACTTAGAAGCATTTCAGACATACTCTGGGAACAAATGCATCTCTTCAATGACTGATATTTTTGCTATTTTCATGTGCATATTCATTTGGCTCCAAACATAATTCTAGTGATATTATAATCTAATAGTATGATTATTGTATTCTTTAGAAATATAAAGATGATTTTAAAATATTTATGGCGTTATTGGAGTTGATGCCTCATAATAAATATGACAGTGATTTTTTTTTTAAGAATAAATGGTTTTTATTTACTGGTTCCAAGACTAAAGTATCACCACTGAATATACTTAGGTCCTAGGATTTGTGAGTGAATATCTGAACTTGTGGAGCTTCATTTAAGCATATTACAAATCTGAGATTTTTTTAGATAGTGCCTATATATTTGCTTCAGAAATTCTGTATTCTTCTAGTCAACACATTTGCAAAATGTAGATTCTGTTTTCCAGACTCCCCTTTCCAAAAATATTAGAAAGCCTCTAATTATCAAGCTATATCCAGAGAAGCTATATATACAATAATATGACAAAGATTTTGACTGAAAACTATGTCAATGATTATTTAATAATTTCAAGGTGTAATCCATAAATAATAACTTGCTGACACTCTTAGTTTGTGTTTCCCTAGGAAAGGACTCTGAGGTGAGGATTTAGTGCAAGTAGATTATCGGGAAGCTAGTCTTTTCAGAAAACACGGGAAAGGGGAGTGAAGAAGCGAGACAGCGAAGGGAAGCCATCCAGAAAATCGTATGTCATTCAGCTGGGTTGCACTGAAGGTAACTGGAGCTTAATGCACTCACCCAAGGAGCAAGGGAGCTGGGGTATTTATACACCAGCTTGCATCATTTGTCATTGGTTGCTGGCTGCTGGGGGTGGAGCCTAATTTTCTAGCACTCCAGGCCTCCAGGTGCACGCTGCAGTCACTAGGGGTGCCCTCGGGAAGTGAGAAGTCAGGCTGTGTGGTAAGGCTCAGGGGCTACAGGGGGAGCGCCAGCAGCATCTACCACAACTCCCTGCAGTATATTCCTGATATCAGAGTGAGGAAAAATATGTGCGATAAGTACCGAATTCTGTGGAAGCAATTAGACAATCAGGAATGACTTGCTTTTCTGAGATAGACCACAAGTGGACCAAAGGGACTCTGAGAAGGGATTTATAATGACTGGAGTGTTTGGGAAAAGCTCCTCAAGGAAGGGGAATTTAGCTTGTGCTCTGAATGAAGGAAAGACTTTGGACTGTGGAGGGGAGAAGAGGAAAATTCCAAGCAGGCGAAATAACAAGAGCAAAGAAGGGGAGTGTGCAGAGATTCATGGAGATATGTCTTGTCGGGGGTCAGGGTCTCCAGGGGTCACTGTGTTTCTGTGCATCTTGTGAGCGAAGCACAGGATGCCCTTTTATTCCAGAATGTCTTTTCAAGGGTGTCTGTGTACAGAGGCAGATGGAGATAGAGTCTCCCTCTGGGGCAGAAGGCAGGCTAGCTTTCTCTCCAGTATTATAAAGATGGTATCTCCCTCCAGGGCAAAGGTCAGGCAGGCTTGTGTCCGTTAAAAAAGATTCAGGTTCCCGAAGCTCTGGTTTCCTCTCCTAGAATGCATCTCACTACATGCGCAGGTGTGCCCTGGCCTTTGCGTCACCTGGTGGGAATCGGGGAATGGGCCCCGCGACAACAGTCTGGTCGCTGCTAGGGCTGTGAGTAATAGGGTCCTTTGTCTCTGACCCAGGAGCCTCGTGTTTTCTGCCAGCATCCGTGAACCTGTTGTGGCAGGCTAACCCGTTTGCTTGCAAGTAGGTAAAATTTCAGTCCTTTCACAGTTAGGGGTATTTCTAAGCACTGTGCTTGAATAAATGATCTCATTCAAGTCTCACACATCCCCATGAAGTAGGCATTGTTATTATTGCCCACATTTTACATCGAAGGAACCTGAGACTCAGGGAGATTACATGACGTGTCCAAGGTCACTCAGCTGGTTAATGAAGAAGCCCAGGTCCAAAATTAGGGTATCATGGCTTCAAAACCAAGTTCCTTTCCCCACCCTAGCAGCCCCCGCGGTGACATCTTTGTGGTGGTGCAGGTGAGGGTGGTGGATGTGGCAGCAAAGTGACGGCCGCCCCTGGTGGGAGGCATCGTCCCGGGGAGGGAGTGGCAGGGAGGGGAGGCCGTGGTGCAGGGCTCGCGTCTCACTTAACAGCCAGGGAGGAGTGGCAGGAATGTAGTTAGTGAGACTAGGTAATTTAAGAGACGTCTTGGAACTTAATCTTATTGCCAGGCTGGCATGGTGTTCATCTCCACTGCTTCTCAATCCAGGACTTGAATGCTGACTAGGCTTTGAGCCTGTGGGAGCGTGGACGGAGGTTCAGGGGAGGGCAGCGGCTTCCGGAAGAGCGGAGTGGTTTGGGTTTTACAGTGTGTCATTCTCTCTTTCTGTGTCTGTCTCTCTCCCTCTCTTTTTCGGTCTCTGGCTCTCTATCTATCTATCTATCCATTATATGTGAAATATTTAAAGACACTCTAGACTGAGATTACAAATTAAAATAAAACCAATCTGACTTCCTTCACTGAGTATGATCATCTCTAGGTCCATCCATGTTGCTGCAAATGACATCATTTCATTCTTTTTTATGGCTGAGTAATATTCCATTGTATATATGTACCACATCTTCTCTATATGATATCACTTATATGTGGAATCTCAAACATGATACAAATGAACTTATTTACAGAACCGAAACAGACTCACAGACATAGAAAACAAACTAATGGTTATCAAAGGGGAAAGGTGGGGGGAGGGATAAATTAAGAGTTTGGCATTAACATATACACACTACTATATATAAAATAGATAATCAACAAGGGCCTACTGTAGAGCACAGGGAACCCTTCTCAGTGCTCTGTTACAACTATAGGAAAAGAATTTGAAAAAGAATAGATATATGTATATGTATAACTAAATCACTTTGCTGTATGCCTGAAACTAACACAACATTGTAAATCAACTCTACTCTAACACAGAATAAAAATTTTAAAAATAATGAAATCAATTTGAGTCATACTGTGGGAAGGTCCACTTTTGGTCTACCCGCTTTACGGGCTCGTGTTTACTGAATGTAAACAAACTACCAGGGTCTCTCAGCTGTTCACCCATGTTTGCTGTTCTTTTTCCAGTTGAGCAGGCACTCAAGTTTGCATGAGCCACACACATGTGGTTCAGCCGGAGTGTCTGTTTGCTCATCCACTGTGAAGTCCTGGGCGAGTAGGAAGAGGTGTTAGTGTGAGGCTTGGGCCTCCGTGCTCTCCAACTCCAGCCCTGCTACCTGGACCCCACCCTGCTTTCTGTTGACCCTCAGGCAAGGAATTGGCCCTTTTAGTTGTGGGTTTTTTTTTTTTTTGGTGTTTTGTTGTTGTTTTGTTTTTTAGCTGTCCACCAGGAAAGGAGAAATGGAACGGTCCCGGGTGGGGAGGGCACCTGCCCAGCTCAGAGCAGAGGCCTGCCCCTGGAGCATGGCGTGTGGGCGGAGGGAGGAGGGCCCTTGCAGGGAGCTGTCACCCCTCTCATTCCCGGCTGTGTCTGTGCTGGTGGCTGGCTTTGGGTGAACAAGTTCCTCTTTTACAATGCAAACACCACTGGGACGGTGGAAGAACTCGACTGATAACACGGTGTACATCTGTTTTGCCACATTGCTTTTCTCTTAATGCCCGCTTCAGCTGCTGCTCTGCAGGAAGCGAGGTTACTTTTCTTCTTTGGGAAGGGGAGCATGTAGTTCTGAAGTATGGGTGGGTGTGGCAGGCAGGGTCAGAGCTCTGGTCTCAGGGAATCAGGGATGGAGTTAATATTTATTGAGCGTCTTACGGTGACCTGGCATTCGGTTGGGCTCTTTGTAGAGGTTAATGATGCTGGATTTTCCCAACAGAACCTAGGAGGCCAGTATTCTCTCTCTCAGTGTGCGGATGGACAGATGAGCTCTGATAAAGCACTGTGGCCCCCATTTTATTGCAGAGATGCTTTTCCTTACAGTCTAAGAGGAAAAAGGAACTTCTAAGAGGTGAGAATAAAATCAGTGTCTGGCATGGTCCTTACCAGGTGGAGAGGAGGGAAGGAAGGAGGAAGAATGTTTATTGACCACTTACTATATTCTAGGTGCCCGTGGGCACCTTACGTCTCTAGTCATTTAGTCCTTGGAACAAGTCTGTGATACACGGTTTCTATTGTACATATGAGAACACACACTTGCTGAGAGGGTAAAGAATTTCTTCAAGGTTTCAAAAATAAGAAGCGCTGGAGCTGGGATGAGAACGTAGTTTTGTGTGACTCTGGACAAGATGAGGTTGGCCAACCGGAGTGCCCAGTGCTGGCAGCCGAGAGAGACAGAGGACATCACAGGAATGGGAGAAAAGTTCAACAGTCGGTTTACAGAGCCATTCAAGTCCCACAAAGGAAGGCAAGGGGTAGGTCTCAATGGATCTCACATAAATAAAGCAGACTGAGTTTTCTGCTGAAGGGAGGCCGGGCAAGCGCCCCTCTTCTTTGTCCTGGAAGTTGTGTGCAGGACTGCAACATACGCCTGAGCCGGTTTCTCTAATTGGCACTTGTGGGGCACAGATGGTCACGTCACCATCACCAAGGATTCAGTTCACGTGGCCCAGACGTGCGTGAGGCTCACGGGCATGGGACCCGCTTCCGTGAGGAGCGTGGGGGAGCCTGGAGGGCCAGGGCCAGGCTCTGAGGCAGGCCCCTGCCCTGGGGTGGGGCAGGCAGTGGGAGATTCCAGCCCGTGAGCGGTGGTCAGTGCTTGGAGCGTGAGCTAGCCTAGGGAGGAGCGTGGTGGGCCAGGGAGGGTGACTTGAGGAGGTAGGGAAGCATAGGCATATAAAGTCGCGGCCCATGTCCGTGGTCATCATTGCCATTTAGGGCCCTCTCCCCTGGAGGTGAGGCAAGAAACTGCCCCTCTGTGCCCTCCTGACTCCACACTCCGGTCACACACATCCAAAGGACCTGGGATGGTGGTTTAAAGTGCAGGTTCCTGGGTTCCATGGAGAGTTACAGAATTAAACTAATAATAGGGGCAGGACCTGCAATTTCACAAGCCCCATAATTAATTCTTTCACACATTAACATTTGAGAAAGCTTGATTAGGAATATACATTGCTCCTTTAGAAAGTGCTCTCATGTTAATATAGGTATGTCCAGCTAGAAGTGTAAAGATAACATTTATTAAACTGCAGTTATGTGCTACGTTCTGAGCTAGGCATTTAAGTGTTATTTTATGTGACTTAAAAAATAAAACCTGTGTTGTCAGAACTGTTATTGATATTCCACACGTGAGGAGTGTGAATTCAAGAAGTAGATTGCAAGATTATCTAGCAAGTGGTAGAGCCAGGACATAAACCCAGGTGTCCTAAACATAGGGAGAGAGAAAGGCTTGGATGGAGGAAACACAGTTGGGGTGGGATGGGATCGTGTCCTGGGTCCTTGCCTGTGGTCAGAGACTGGACAGCAGCCCCTGGAAGAAATGGAAAGGAAATCTTAGACCTGGAATAGAGTCCAGTCTTTAAGATAATATCTTAAAATAGAAGGATGGTAGGACATGGAGATGTATGATTTGGTTTAACCAGCTAACAAGGTAGAATCCAAGTCCTAGAAACGAGACACAGTTTCCAAGCTAGGTGAGCACTATAAGTTACTTGCCTTCACTTCAGCTACTAAAGTAGGATTTGTGAAATTCTCCACGAATGTGGAGAGAGAATAATGATCATGAGCCCACGTCAGGTCTGAAGCAGGCAGACAAGGTGTAGGCAGTGGAAGTGTGGAGGCAGGTATCCAGGCACCAAGCTGAGGGATTCCTCTAGTGCTGATATTTTTAGTGAAACAAGCCTGACACGAATGGCTGTTGGCCTTAGCGTTGTGATGCCCGTGTGCTAGCTTTCCCCGGAGGTGAGGATCCCTGGGAATCAGGATGTGTGCAGCTTGAGAGATGCTCAGGAACCTCAGCTCTGGGAAGGGCGGTCTGGACAGATCCACCAAGAACTAGGCTGTCTGAGGGGCTTCAAGGACTCCATTCAAATACGGTCACAGAAGGAGACTCAGACCAAGAGAAGCCACAACCCAGTACAGATAACCTATTGGAGCAGGGTAGAGGCCTGGGATGAAAGAGGTCTGAGAATCAATTGGCTGCTGGATGCAAATAAGGGCGTTCCAGCTTATTTCTTTAGTTGGTGATAGAATTGTGTGGAATTTTGGATGTCTCCTTTCCTTTGGTGCTGATATAATCACATCATGTCTCAACAAGTGAGACTAGCCTTACATTTCTCCCCTCCTTCCCGTGACACCATCCTTTTCCTTTGCCCTGTGAAAGTGACACTGGAACATCAGATTAAAGAGAGGAAAAACAGGCAGGTAGTCCTGTTTCGACCGCGGCACCAAATATGCGCATATATGGAACTGATCAAGGGATTAACGTTTTCTCTTTTCACTGGGATGCTGGGCATTCTGAGGATAAGGAATTTAGCCTTGATGACTTATACTAAAATGTACACTCCTGCAGCTAAAAGCCTCAAACACTTGCCAACGTTTGAAAGCTGCGCACTAAAGGAGATAAGTTTCTGAAAAGATGAGAACTATTGGGAACGTTTGTGATGAACACAAATACTTCAAGTCTAGTGTTAAGGAATAATTTTCCGTATTTTATAAACACAAATGAAAAGAGAAGTGTAATCATATTCAGCAATAATGCTTCCAAAAGACTGGTTTACTAGTGGCAAGATGGGAATAAAGACACAGACCTACTAGAGAATGGACTTGAGGATATGGGGAGGGGGTGGGGTGAGATGTGACAGGGTAAGAGAGTGTCATGGACATATATACACTACCAAATGTAAAATAGATAGCTAGTGGGAAGCAGCCGCATAGCACAGGGAGGTCAGCTCGGTGCTTTGTGACCACCTAGAGGGGTGGGATGGGGAGGGTGGGAGGGAGGGAGATGCAAGAGGGAAGAGAAATGGGAACATATTGTATATGTATAACTGATTCACTTTGTTATAAAGCAGAAGCTAACACACCATTGTAAGGCAGTTATACTTCAATAAAGATGTTTAAAAAAAAGACTGGTTTAGATTAAATTAAAACACATAAATAAGTGTAATTCTCTATTTAAATATCAACATAGTTGAGGGATTTTCTAAAGTCAAATTTATATTGCTAGTAGAAATGTAGGGCTTTGCCTAGAATTTAATGGAATGTCATTGACATTTTTAGGCCATTTATTCACATTTGTACTTACTGATAATCATTATGTCTTAATCATGTCTTGTGTGATAAGCCATTCAATGACTTTTACTCAAATGTGTCTTGATTAATTGCTGCCGAGTGACCCAAAGTCACGGATTTTCATCAGCCAGTTTGTCTTCTTTACAAAAAAAGAGAAAAATATTGCTAACGCTTTGGAAGGCTATTTAAAATTTGATTCAAGTCTAAAAGCCAGCCAAGTAATACATGGGGTTTCTCAAGTGGTTCAAACAGTATTATTAATTTGCATTTTTAGAATTTTCAATGAAATCATTAAAAATTGGGAATTTAAAGCTGACTCTACAATATGGACACTTTAACAGATTTAGTTTTTTATCAGTAGTTGCACTTTGATTACAAACAGTAACAAATTATTACTGAAAATAATTAGTGTTTTCCCAAAAGATTGCATCAATTAATCCTCTACTGACTTTATACAGGTTCTCTTTAACTTTTTTGTTTTCAGAATCTTGGCTTTTATTGTCAAGTACACGACAGTCAGTTTTAGTACATTAACAGATTTAATTTTAATCAACACAAGCAACTAATTTGAATTCTGTCATACTCCTACCCCTAATTGCTGAGTTGTCTCAGCCAGTGGACACACACTAATCATTTTTAAACGTTGTTGACGTACATTAGCTGACTTAGAAATTTTATGGCACAAATACATTTTTGAGGATAAAATGACAATTGAAGTTCAGATAATACAGTCATACTTTTGTTTACACTCGTAACTCTTTTGTAAGAATCAAGACTTTGGCTTTACAGTTGTTGGGAAATGGAAAAAAGTTTTTTTTAATTTTTATTTTATAGTGGAGTGTAGTTGATTTACAGTGTTGCGTTAGTTTCAGGTGTACAGCAAAGGGATTCAGTGATACACATACATGTATCTATTTTTTTTTTAGATTCTTTTCCCATATGCGTTATTACAGAATATTGAGTAGAGTTTCCTGTGCTATACAGTAGGTTCTTCTTAGTTACCAATTTTATATACAGTAGTCACACTAATCATATTGTTTCTTTGTTTTTTTTTTTTTTTTGGCCATGCCGTGCGGCTTGCGGGATTTTAGTTCCCCGACCAGGGCTCGAACCCGGGTCTTTGGCAGTGAAAGCGTGGAATCCTAACCACTGGACTGCCAGGAAATTCCCCACACTGATTATTTTGATCAAAAATTTTAAAGCATTGAATTGAAAATTTCCCTTTGGTCCCATCAGATAAATATTTTTGATCTCCTGCCTGGGCCCACTGCTAAACTAGGTGAGATGAGAAATAAAATGATTCTGAAGTGGATTTTTTAAAGTGTGGAATAAAAGGGTAATAATGTGCACTGTGCTGAAGTGCTAAATTGTGCAATTTGACCTCTCCGATTAGAATATGATAGTGCAGGTCAGTTGCACAGTGATGGAGGAATAAGTGTGCGTCAGGGTTATCAGGGGCAGCTTGGTGCAATAGAGGCATTTCCAGGGATTTTCAAAGAGTGTATACATTTTTCTAACGCAGTAGTTTTCAGCCAAGGGCCATTTGACTGTCCAGTGGCTGTTTGACACTGTCTGGAGACAGCTTTGGTTGTCACAGCTAGGAGGGGTGCTACTGGCATCCAGTGGGTAGAGGCCAGGCATGCTGTAAACACCCTACAGTACACAGGACAGTCTCTTTTCCCCCAACAAAGAACTATCCTCCCAAATGTCAGCAGTGCTAAGGGTGAGAAACCCTAGGTTAGGTGGAAGGAGAGAAAGTAGAAGTTCTAAGTAGGGAAGAAATGTGGATTTGGGAATAAATGTGATCCTGGATGACCTTGGGGCCAGTGGGGAGGCTTCCTGGTTATAAGGAAGGAGGTGGGGAAAATGAGATTGGAAAGCAGATGGGCCATTAGGAGAGACTTCTCCATTTGTTATTCAAGGTAATTTCGGCTTCAGTTTGGCAATATTATGGACTAGATATTCAAAAATATCATATGAAAAAACCCACCAGAATAGGATGAACAAATAAATTTAAAAAATCTTTTTAAAAGCAGGACTCAATTGGCAAGAAATACTCAGGGTTCAAAACGAACAAAATAGCAAAAATACAAAGAGACTGGGGAGGCACTGAAGAAGACAACTGCCCTGTGGGCATCTGCTGATAATTGGTAGTCAGGAGCTATAGCTTAGTGAGCCACTTGGGGCTGTGCATCAATATAAGAGCTAAAGCCAGCCAGCCAACCAACCAACTAACCAACCAACCAACCAACCAACCAACCAAAAACACTCATCCCACAAAGGGACACTTTAAGAGCTAGCCTTGGTTCTGGGTGGAGGGAAAACAATTTTTCTCAGAAACTGTGATCACAAGCGAGCCTTCACTGGGGGCCAGAATTTGCAGCCCTTTTGTGGTCTGAAGAAAACGAAGCCAAGAATTTAGTTCAAAGTCCGCCTGGATTGTTAGCACCTCTAGGCACCTGGCAGAGGCCAATGCAAATCATCTTTAGAGGTACGCACTTTAGACCCAACTTCAAAGGCTGCCTGTGAAGTTCCAAGGAAGATGAATTCACAGCCCCAAACCACAAAACACCCATAGTAAACTGCCATGAGAGTCACAAACAGCAGAGTCAGACGTGTGAAGTCTTCAGGTATGAGAATAATCAGACTGAGTTCAGTGAATTGAATAAATATAAAAAGGAATCCATAAGGAAGAAGAGATGAACTGAATAAATATAAAAAGGAATCAATAAGGAAAGAAGCAGATATGAAAAATAACCAAATATCTATTCTAAATATGAAATAAAACAATTTAAAGTGAAAACATCAAATGTAGAGTAAGTAGAAAATTAGACAGAGCTGAAGAGAAAGAGTGAGCTGGAAGGCAGAGCTTTAAAAAAATCACTGAGAGGGCAGCTCAGACAGTTAAATATATGGAAAATATAGAAGTGAGGTTAAAGGACAAGGGGGCTAAATTAAGATGGTTATATCATAAATCTACTTGGAGTTCCAGAAAGAGAGAAGAGAGAGAATGAGGGAAAAACATGTCAGAAAAGGAATCGATGGAACATGTAGCTGACTGAATATGAGGGCAAAGGAGAGGGAGATTTAAGATTCTGAGACTGGGAGAACTTGCTGTTGGTAACAAACGGCAGGTATTGCGAAGGGAAACTCCTTTGGAGGACTGTGGAAAGTTCGGCTTTGAAACACTGAGTGTGAGGTGGTGAGCTAATTGAGATATACGGATGTAAAGCTTTAGAGATAAGGAAAGTCTTGAGGCAGAAACTTGGGAGACCATGGAAGAGATTCGGGTGGTCCTGAGGAAGGGCAATTCCTCCAAAGAAGTAACTATGAACTAATTTTAGAGACCATTATCCTAGAGTTTTGAGAGAGGGAAAGAGAAAGCCAGATAATCATTTTAACAGGGTAAGAAAGGCCGAGACAGGAGAGAGAAAAACAGTTAACAACAAAAAGTGTGAGTGCTTCTGAACCAAATGAGTGTTGAGCCAATTCCTTTGAAGTGGATGTGGTGACGTCAGATTGGAGGGGTTCAGGGCGGAAGTGTGGAGGGCAGTTCAGAGGGTTGGCAGCGTGGAACTTTGGCTCTGGCACTAGTGATTAGCACCCAGGACCCTGTGTTCTGGCTGTTTGTGGTAGAGGGAAGTCTTTCACCTGGCTGAGCTCCGCGGACACGCTTCGTGAGGTTCGTACCGCAGTGCCAGCTTGTTTAAGGACGTGGTGCCCTCTCGGGTGATGGCCTGAGAGCATGCTCCCTCTGGCTAGCTGCGGTGCCTGGGCCTGGACCCTGGTGACTTACCTGCTCTCCAGGGCCTGGGTGAGGCAAGGTGTATTGGAACAACAGTCTGAGGGGCACGCTGCCTGTCCTAATGCTCTGGGTGGTTGAAACCTTCTCTTGAGTGAGTCTGCGGCGAGTTTCCTGTTTGGTGTTTATGACAGTGGGGAAGTGTAGTAGGTAGAAAGAACATGGGCCCTGCTTCCAGTTTGAATCCCGGCTCAGCAACTCCGGAGCTGACTGGACCCTGGGCAGTTACCAGACTTCTGGGCCCCGGTGCCGCGGAGACCCAGCCATGCGGTGGGAACTGCTGTGACCACCTCAGAGGAGTGAGAGGTGGGCAGAATCAAGGCAGAATGCCTGCAACGGTTCTTGGCAATTAGGAGGCTCTTAAAAGCTGGCTGGTATGACTCCTAAAATCCCATAAGCTCTGCCAGCAGGGACAGTAATTAGATCAGTTGTACTCTCTGCACCTAAAGCCCAAGCAGTCATGGTATGGCTAAGAAAATAAAAATGTTAAGTTTACATATGTGTTTATGCACGTATATAAGTATGTACACGTGTGTGTTGGTGTGTGTATGCCGTGTAAGGCAGTTTCTTTTTTTTCCCATTTTACAGTTGAGGACACTGAGTCTGAGAAGGGAACTTACATCTCAAGTCCCAGTTTTTCTCTGCAGCAGAGACAGGATTCAGTTCAGCCTCGATTCTCGGTTTTGAACTATGGGTCACAAGACTCACAGAAGCTGTGGACTACGGTTTTGCTAACATGACCATGAATATTTTAAAGTATGATCAGAGGGCATGTTATACACAATAACCCCTTCAGTGGAGTCCTGAGAGATTACAGAGGTTGAACTGTGATCAGGAGAAAGAATTCCTGTGTATTCTCTCTCTCTCTCTCTGAAGGTTTTCATTTCATTGCATCATCAGGCTGAAAGAATCAAATCACCTTCCAGAAATTAGTTGACTAAATTGCTTGGAAAATAGCTTTAACAACAGCGGCTGGTTTCGAAATAGGCGCGTCTCCTTCTCTGCAGACCTGTCTTTCGCCTTCCTCTGCACCGGGCGGCAGGTGATGGTCGGCGCTATTGGAGGGAGGTGGGCTTGGGGCCCGGGCTCCCGGCACGCCCCAAGGACGCGGGGCCTGAGCGTGCCTGTCTCAGCAGGCAGTCGCTTCCCTGATGAGCTGTGAGGTTGGTAAGAGCAGGGCTGTGTGATGGATTGCACTGTTCTTCAGACAAATGGCAAACACGTATTTTACAACCAGAAGATAAACATGGTAATAGCCACACAGAAAAGAGGAAAATAGCCTATTCATGAGAAATCATTTTTTTTTTTTTTAATATTTATTCATTTAGGTGGCTGTGCTGGGTCTTAGTTGCGCATGCGGGATCTAGTTCCCTGACCGGGGATCGAACCCAGCCCCCCACCCCTGTTGGGAGCGCAGAGTCTTAACCACTGGACCGTCAGGGAAGTCCCGAGAAATCATTTTTAAAAGCTTACAATAATACAAATAAATGCCTTTCTATTTTTCCCCTAGCATTTTTTATATCTCAGGAATAAAAAGGTTTGGCTTATCTCTGGGGACATAGTGTAATGGCGTGAAAATGATATCTTACATTTGTGCGGTGAGCTGAAGTTTCCAGAGCTCTCTGAGTGATGGTCAGGACATGTCTAACAGTCAGGGGAGCCAAAGGGTACACTCCCGGCGTCTTCACCCCATGGCCACATGCCCTATTCGCCTCTTGAGAACTTGCCTTTGTCAGTTACATTTGCAATGAGCTGTGTAATATTTGCTCTGCCTTCTGTTTGCCGAGAGGATGGTCAGGACCTTGTGGATGAGAGTGCTTTTTAAAGTAAACGGTACCGATGATGATGATGATGATAGCAATAACAATATCATCACCATTGTATTTGTCATGTGATTATTTTTTAAAAAATATTTTAATTTATTTATGTATTTATTTTTGGCTGCATTGGGTCTTCACTGCTGTGCGGGCTTTCTCTAGTTGCAGCAAGAGGGGGTTACTTTTTGTTGTGGTGCGCAGGCTTCTCATTGCGGTGACTTCTCTTGTTGCGGAGCATGGGCTCTAGGTGCGCGGGCTTCAGTAGTTGTGTCACGCGGGCTCAGTAGTTGTGGCTCACGGGCTCTAGAGCACAGGCTCAGTAGTTGTGGCACATGGGCTTAGTTGCTCTGCGGCATGTGGGATCTTCCCGGACCAGGGATCGAACCCATGTCCCCTGCATTGGCAGGTGGATTCTTAACCACTGTGCCACCAGGGAAGTCCTACCATGTGACTCTTTATGAAAAAGTTTGATGGCCTCGGTCTATAGGAGGCGAAGAAAATGTTTGGATTTCATAGATAGGGAAAAAGTTCAGAGAGCTTTATTCACTTGTTCAGGCTTTTACAACTGAAAAGTGATGATTCCTGAATTCAAATTTAGCCATCTAGTGTAGTGGTTCTTAAGGTGTGTGTGTGTGTGTGTGTGTGTGTGTGTGTGTTCACTCATATGTGTCTTCCTGTGGTCCATTCAGGCAGAGCAAAAATAAAATTCATTTTCCCATCTGCGCTACCAACTCCTATTTTCCAGTGGTGACAAACTAAACAATAAATCTGCCCCCTCCAAAGCAAACACTGGGTGTTAGTAGTGAACTATCCTCCTAGAAGCTTATTTTTGGGGATTATGTGTATGTCCACTACAGCAATCAGAGTATGGATGATTCCCACTTGAATCATGGTATATATATGACTTAAAACCCAATTATTGGAAAAATATAGGCAAAATATGATTGATCGCATCATTGCTCTTGGTTTCATCCAATGACCCTCAGTAAACAACACTGATAATGATGAAGTCATTACATATATATTTACAATATATAAATTATCAGAATCAAGAACGACAGCAATTCGGACCATCCCAGGTCACAGCGATGCTGATGATGCACCAGCCTCAAGAAGCATCCTTCTTCCAGTTTGGGAGAACTCCAAGCCTCCGCGGGTGTGAGAGCCCAGCAGAGACTGCAGTGTTGCTAAGGGTTGCTTGGCAACAGACATCTGGGTGGAGAACTGAATTAGCATCTTTGGAAAACTTAGTTTGGTGGTTCTTCATAACTCATGTGGTCGATTACTAGTTACAGCCCTCTGCCATACACTGGGATACGAACAACTGTGGAGTTGCACATCGTTGTCTTTTATAGCATTGCCTTTCTGCATCTCTCACCAGGAAGGGCTTCCTTAACGTCAGTGGGATGTGGATGACACTCCGCTCTGCCTCCTCTTCCTGGCTCATGTTCACGGAGGCTTTCCAGGGGCCCGGCGGGGTTGAATCCTAGCAGCATTATTTACTTTACACATGAGCAGACAGCGGCGGAGGGAGGGTAAATACTTGCCCACAGTCATGCATCTGTTAAGGAGCAGTGCCAGGATTCGAACCCAGGGCTCCTCTCAGGAGCCTGTGCTTTACGCACCTGGAATCCTGGAATCCCAGCATCCACGGGACTCGGGGGGGTCTTTGAGCCGCTGTCCTTGTAACCAGAATTGTGCCTGTGGGGATATCTATGGACTTGATTTTTTTAATCCTTGCAAATAGGGTCATAGCTTCCATCAGATTCTCAAAGGGATACATAACCATAAAAAGGTAAGAAGCACTATGTCAGGGGTATTTTCCCTTAAGTTTATGGAGCAAAAGAGACCAAAACTAGACAAGAAATGGTTTGAAGGATGGTGTCTCTCTAGACAGTCCAAATGACACAAGAACACTCTTTGAGGGAGGCAAAAGAATATGTCGGGGGAGATCCAGACTTTGCCCAACCAGTGATCCCACCTTTAAATAAAAAGGAATTTAAAAATATGATAGCAAACCTTAAGCAGTAGAATTTGGGACTGGCTCCATTTTTCTGTTTGTTCAGCACTTCCAGCTGAGATGAAATTCTGAACCATTATTTTCACACCCTTTTCTGGGCTTCCTATTTCTCCATATTGTCATTTCATTGTGAATTTCATAGTTCTTCAGGTGTTTTTTTTTTCCCCTCAAAAGAAAATAAGAAAAAAATTTCCCGCATATAATACAAAATCCCTGCTACTCTGTGGCAGTGAATTGTTATCCTTTTAAAAAGTGAAAAAGTCTTTATAGAGACGGAAAGGCCCATAGACATCATTTGATTCCAGACTGCATTAAAAAAATTAATTTTCGATTTACACACAGTAAAAGCTACTCTTTGTGGTAAACAATTCTATGTTTTTTGACAAATGCATAGAGTTGTGTATCCAGCACCACAATCACGAGACAGAGCAGTCCCAGTGCCCCCCAGATTTCCTCATGCTTCCCCTTTTAGTCACCCTCTGTCCCTACATGAACTCCTGGCAGCTCCAGATCTGTTCTCCGTGCCTCCAGTTTTGCCTTTTCCAGAAGGTCATATAAATGGAATCATGAAGTCTGTAGCCTTTTGAGACTGGCTGATTCCGCTCAACATTATGCCTCTGTGATCCATCCAGGTTATTGCGTGCATCAGTAGTTTGTTCCTTTTTATCGTTGTATAGTATTCCGCTGTATGGATGTCCAAGAGTTGAAGGACATTTTGGCTGTTTCTATAGCTTTTTGGGGATCATGAGTAAAACACCTATAAACATTTGTGTGCAGATTTTTGAGTTATATGGTAAGTATATTTTCTAAAGTGTTTTTGTACCCTTCTGCATTTTGTATACAGGCTATGTATGAGAATTCTAGTTGCTTCATAGTCTTTCCACCGTTTGGCATTGTCATTTAAAAAAAGTATTAGCCATTCTAATAGATGCGTAGTGGTATCTTGCTGTGGTTTTAATTTGCGTTTCCCTGACAGCTAATGGTGTTGAGCATCCTTTCAGGTGCTAATTTGTTTTCTTTCTTACTGTCGAGTTGTGAGAGTTCTTTTTACATTCTGGATCCAAGTTCTTTGTGATTTCTGTGGTTTACAAATATTTTCTCCCAGTCTCTATGGCTTGTCTTTTCATCTCTTAATGACACTACTCCCATCTTAAATGAGAAGAAACTGACACATCGACAGACAGCTTTTGTTGGCCCTGCCATAAACTGACTGCATGTGACTTGGGCTAAACCATTTAATTTATTCTGTGTTTTGTTTCCTGTTCTGTAGGACCAGAGTCAGGGATGAGAATATTTCTGAGATTCTTTGTAGCCGGAACAGTCAATGATTCTAAGACCGGCCCAAGTTCACATAGTTAATTAGTAGCAGAGTTGGGCTTGGACTTGGGCTGCCTCCCACTTTCTGCTGCCTTTGATTGCAATAGAATTCTTTTCACTTTTTAAAATCTAATTTTTTATTAGGTAGTACATTTACAGGATTAAAAACTCAAGAAGTATTAAAGGGTATATACTGTGAAGGAAATCTCCCTGTCACTCTTGAACAAACAACGTACGTTATTATTTCTTGTGTTCCTTTCTGGAGCTTTAAAAAATACGTACAAACACATTTTTATATGTGTTATGTTTGTGTGTGTGTTTTCTTTCTCTCCATTTTAAAGTGAATTATTGGCACTACAGCTTTCTTCTTTTTCACTTCTGATAGAAATGCAAATTAAAACCACACAGATATATTTTTTTCAGTTATATGTGTGAGGCTAAGGATATTTTCAAGGGACTAAAAAGCATTTGTCTTGTCTTTTCTGTGAATTCTCTGTTCATATAGTTCCCCTGTTTTTTTCTTTTCTATTGTGTTGCTGACAGTGTATCTATGAGTTATTTATTAGAGAAATTAACTTTGTGATATATTACAGTTTCCCCCCAGTTTGTCATCTGTCTTTGAGTCTGCTTATTGTAGTTTTGCCCTGAGGAGTTCTGACTTTTACGTGGTTGAATTCATCCTTATTTTTGTTACTTCCGGCATTTGATCACTGTGGGAAAGGGCTTCTCCCCTCTAGTGCTGAAAGAATTATCCTGTGGTTTCTTTGGTTTATTAGTTCATTCTACATTTTATATATGTTTAAATATTTGATCTGTTTGGGAGTTATCCTGGCATAAAGTGTGAGGCATAGATCCAAATATGCGACTCCAGAAGGCAGCACATTTGTCTCAACACTATTAAATAATCCATCTTTTCCCTTCTGATTGTAGTTGCCACCTATAACATATACTGTATTTCCAGAATTTTTTTATTGTGGTAAGAACACTTAACATGAGATCTACCCTCAAATGTTTAAGTGCACATTGCAGTATTGTTAACTGTGGTCACAAGGTTGGACAACAGCTCTCTAGAACTGATCTCGTATAACTGAAATTTTATACTCGTTGACAGCACTCAATTTCCATATTTTGGGGGTTCTTTTTCTGAATTCTCTAGTGTATTCCATTGATTTTTTTCCTATTTATGTTAAATTTAATATGTAACGTAAATAAGTTTTAGCATGCTGTAGGGCTAGTCTTCATTACTATTTTAGTTTCTCCAGACTTTTTTCAACATTTTATTTACAAAAATTTCAAGCATATGGAACTGTTGAAAGAATTTTACAGTGAATATCCGTTTGCCCACCACATAGATTCTACCATTAACATTTTACTAACCTTGCTTTAACACACATCTGTCCTCTGTACACTGGATCCATCTTCCTTTTTTTTGATGCATATCCAAGTAAATCAGAGATAGTAGTACACTTTCCCCTAAATAGTTTAGCATGCATTATCATTAACTAGAGTTTAGTATATGTTTATAGTATTTTTAAATTTTGAACTAAAACTTACACACAATGAAATGCACAAATCTTAGGTGCATATTCACCGGGTTTTGACAAATGCATGTGCTTGTGTAACTCAAACTCTTATCAAATACAGAACAATACCACCACCCCAGAAAACTCCCTTATGCCTCTTGCCAGCCAATCCTGATACACTCCCCCAGAGGCTACTGCTGTTCTGACTGCACACAGTATGCATGCTTTTGTGGAAGGCTTCTTTTACTAAGCATAATGTTTTTGAGACTTAACCACATAGTTGAATGTATCTGTAGTTTGTTTCTTTTTACTGATGAGTGATATTCCATGTATAAATGTACCACATTTGGTTTATTTATTCTCCTATGAAGGAACAGCTGGGCTCTTTGTAGTTTTTTGCTATTATGAATAAAGCCGCTATGAAGGTTCTGGCACAGTTTATTTTGTGGCCCATGTGTTTTCTAAAAGAGGGGAGGGGGAGAATACAAATGAGTGAAACGGCTGAGTCCTGGGATGGGTTTTTAGCTTTTTAAGAAACCCCCAGTCTGGGGCTTCCCTGGTGGCACAGTGGTTGAGAATCTGCCTGCCAATGCAGGGGACACGGGTTCGAGCCCTGGTCTGGGAAGATGCCACATGCCGCGGAGCAACTGGGCCCGTGAGCCACAACTACTGAGCCTGCGCGTCTGGAGCCCGTGCTCTGCAACAAGAGAGGCCGCGATAGTGAGAGGCCCGTGCACCGCGATGAAGAGTGGCCCCCGCTCGCCGCCACTAGAGAAAGCCCTCGCACAGAAACGAAGACCCAACACAACCAAAAATAAATAAATAAATTTATTAAAAAAAAAGGAACCCCCGGTCTTTCTCCAAGGCGGCTGCACCATTTTACACTCCCACCAGAATGTATGAGAGTTCCAGTTGCCCGCATTCCTCAACGTCATTTGATATTGTCAGTCTTTCTAATTTTCCTCATACTGGGTGGGTGTATGGTGGTGTCACATTGTGGTTTTCTTTTGCATTTTACTGATGACTAAGTGATGAGTTTGAACATTTTTACATGTGCTTATTGTCTATTTGAATATCTTTCCTTTATGAATTGTCTGTTAAAATCCTTGCCTTTTTTTTTTAATTGAGTGTTTTTCATTTTATAATTGAATTACTTTAGATTTCTGTTGGCTATATTTACTTATCTATGGTTTCCTATGAAATTTAGGACCAGCCTACCTAATTCCTAAAACAAATCCTTTGGGTTTTATTTTAAATAGATTTAGGGACAGTCATGTTATGATGTTGATTCTTCATACTCTGTAACTTGGAATGCCTTTCATGTATTTACATTTTCGTCTCCCTCACACCAGAAGAACTTAAAAGTTATCTTTCTGGGACTTCCCTGGTGGCGCGGTGGTTAAGAATCCACCTGCCAATGCAGGGAACACGGGTTCGATCTCTGGTCCGGGAAGATCCCATGTGCCGTGGAGCAACTAAGCCCATGTGCCACAACTACTGAGCCCACGTGACACAACTACTGAAGCCCGCGCACCTAGAGTCCATGCTCTGCAACAAGAGAAGGCACCACAATGAGAAGCCCGCGCACCGCAACGAAGAGTAGCCCCTGCTTGATGCAACTAGAGAAAGCCTGCGTGTAACAACGAAGACCCAACACAACCAAAAAATTTTAAAAAATAAAATAATAAAAAAAGGGCTGTAGTAACAGTTTCCTTTAAAAAAAAATTACCTTCCTAAAGTCTTACATGTTTCTTATTTCTAAGCATTTTATCTTTATTATTGGTATTTTAAATGGTTCCTTGCCTTCAGTTTTATGTTCTAGTTTGCATTGTTTACATATAAGAAAGCTATTCAACTCGAGACATACTAAAAAATTTGATGTTTACCTGAAATTCAAAAAAAGAAAGCTATTGATTTCTGCACATATATGTTTTATTTCTGGATGTTTTCTGTGGGAAAGAAGCAGTACAATGTGCGGGGATAGCTGGCCTTTTTCCTTAACCCAGGGTTTTACATATGAATTTATTTATCCTTTACTTCTCAGCCAATGAAAATGGCTGATTAAAACATTTTCTTTAACAATTCAAATTTCTCTTTTTCCCACTGCCATAGAGACATAACAATGCTTTCAAATATAACATGTGCACGTGATTCTTCATTTAATTTTACTTTTTTGTGCTTCTGGAAGTTGATTTGGTATAGGACGCTCCTGCTGCCAGCTGGTTCACCCTTACTTCTCTTCATGCAAGCAGATCATCCATGTTCTGTGCCTCGGGTTGTGCCCCTTGTGTTTGAGAAGCGTGTTTTTGCTGGTTCCTTGGCAAATCTCTAGCTGCTGCATCGGCCCTGTGGTTTTGTTTGCTTCTGTCTTTTCCTCAACATACCCTGATCAATCTCCAGTTGCGCTGGCGGTCATTTTGATACTTTGAGGTCTGGGGTTCAACTTTCTTCTTGTTTTACTAAAAACAAATTTTTCAAATACTTGTTTTTCTTCTCCTTTATGCTTTTTGTATTTCCATGAAGAAAATGGTGGAAATACTGAGCTTCCATTCTCTTTTCATACTAAGTCTTTGAGCTCTAGAGCGTATTTTTCACTTACCTTGCGTCTCAGTTTGGACTTGCACGTTTCAGAAGCTCAGTCGCCACGTGTGGTTAGTGACTGCCGTATTGGACAGTTGTAGAAATTACATCTGTTAACTCTGTCTAGGACGGGGTTTCTCATTCTTGGCACTGTTGACGTCATGGGCTGGGCGGTTTTGTTGTCGTGCGGCGGGAGGGGGGGCCGTCCTGTGCACTGTAGGACGGGGTTTCTCATTCTTGGCACGGTTGACGTCATGGGCTGGACAGTTTTGTTGTCGTGCGGCAGGAGGGGGGGCCGTCCTGTGCACTGTAGGATGTTGAGCAGCATCCCTGGCCTCTACCCGCTCAACGCCAGTGTCACCGCCCTTCTAGGGTCCAGCAACCAAAAATGTCTTCCACACGTCGTCCGATGAGACCATGACTGTGAGAAGTAGTCACAGACACCCTGATGCGTTATTTTTAGTTGTGCTGATTAAAAGTCATTGACGACTTCTCCCAGCCTCTGGCAGTTGCCTAAAGAGCTAAGAGAGTATAGGGAGATGTTGTAATAGGCATTCTGTTCCATCTATTTTCATGTCTCCGTGCTCCTAAGAAGCCATTTGGTAGCAATGAATTAGTTATTGATTGGAGGGCACACTGGATTGTTGAAATCCTCTTAGCAGCCCCTTTCAAGGTGTTCTGGATCATCATGTTGTAAGCCTAAGTAAATACTTCAGAGACTGTGCTGCTGAATGCTCTTTCTGAGAATCACTGTCACTGTGAATGTAATGTTCATGGAACGTATTGCAATGCATTGGGAAAATGGAGACATTCTGTTGGAGAGGAACAGGATCAGTGGTTTAGATTTGACGAATGGATTTATGACGAAGTGCTTATTTTCACAATGATGTTAAATAGACAAGTCCTTCAAATGTCATCTAGAAGCCCGTAAATCTGTGTGAGAAGCCCAGATTTTTTCAAAGACCCCGTGAAAGACAAATGTAGACTGTATTTAGATTAGCAGGCAGCCATGGATTTGCTGCAAGCAATTATTTTTTAGGAACGAGGGACCTTAGGGACTTCTTGTTCTAGAGGTCTTGGTAGGGATGAGCTGGAGAAAGAGGTAAGTTACTAGCTTGAATAAAACCAAGAGTTCCAATTTGGAGTGGTCAGTGTCCCCATGTAATGAGAATATTTTTTAAAAGTCAGGAATGTATCCTGACTGACAGAGAGTTCAAACTACAACTTATAGTTTATTTTGGGCCCAAATAGTTCATTTTTTTGTGCTGTGAAAATTCTGATGAACGTCAGGTTATCTCCAGATGAATGGGGCAGATTGCTCAGATTGAGTCCAAGCTCATGTGTGTGATTTGAATTTATAGCTCTCCATAAGCAGAGTTTTAAATTATTTTTATTTTTAACGATAATAAGAAAAAATGGGGAAAGAGAAAATGTCAGTAGGTAGGATATGTTTATGTAGTGTAGTCAGGTCAGTGTTCATGTTTCACAAAGGGTGAATACTTATATCCAAATTATTCATCCAACAAACGTTTTTTTGAGTATTTGCTGTATACCAGACACTAATCTAAGGCTGGAGGCACAAAGGTTAGTAAGAAGGGCGCAGTCTGTATTCACAGAGATTATTGTGTGATAAGAGAGAGAAATGGGCAATGTTTAAAACATTCAGTAGGTACCATGGGGGAAGAATAGGGCACAGTGGGATGTATGGGAGAATCTGGGGTTGGCAACTTTCTTAGATTCTCGAATCTAGAGATGCTTCTAGAATGTAATAGTCTGAAAGAATGAGCAGGAGTTAGTCTGGCAAGTGATAGAGATGGATTTATGTCATAAGAGGGGCAGAAGGTGTGGGAGATTATTCTAGGCAGAGGAATGGCATGTGCAAAGGCCCAGAGGTTAGAGAAAGTCTGATATTTTGGGAAAATCAAAGTTCACTTCCATACTTCACAAGTGGAAAAACGCTGGGAGCTAGTTTGTGTGTTGTGAGGGTGTTATAGTTTAGCTTATTTTCCAGATATATTCACTCTCTTGCTTTTGTTGGGGGAACATACTTGCCCATGCTATTGGTGTTGGGCTTGGCCACGTGACTTGCTTTAGCTAGTGGGATATTAGTGGACGTGATGTAGTTAGGCTTGAAAGAACAAGCTTGAGTTAGCTGACTCCTGGATTTGTGAACATGCCCAGCCAAAATCAGCAGAGCCACCTACCTGAATCCAACCTAGGTCAACCAACCCTTAGCCAACCCACAGACCTGTGAGCTAATAAACACTTATTATTGTATGCTGCTGAAATTTTGTAGGTGCTTGTTGTACAGCAGGAGCTAACTGATACACTAGAATACCAGAACACTGATCTGTAATTCAGCCAATCCCTGTACAGATAACATGTTTAATACCATCTATACGTTGCTTGAATTGATTGTAGAATGAATAATGTGTTGACAAAAGGGAAAAATGAGTATTTTAATGCAATATGATAACAAGGTTATAATTTGAGTGACCACAAATAATGCTGTTCGAATTCAAAATAAGACCTTTATTCATTTGTGCGTTCATTCAACAATGTTTATAAACAATGTTTATTGATAAAAGGTGCAATGTATCCAACACTGTTTGGAACTAGGAAGACAGTCCTCATAAAGATTATAGTAGAGGATCCAGAGGTTTCTAGAGAGAGTTTCGTAGAGATTAAAGAAAAATTCTCTACATAAAAACTCAGTGGATTGGACTCCCCACTCTGGCCTCTTGCGTACTCCCCGACCATGTGCTCCCACCCACAGTTGACTTTTAGGAAAGGCCAGATGTTCTTACTTCTTCACAGGTTGGGACCAGAAAAAAATATGAAGGGAGAGATTTCAGGTGCCCCCCAAATTAAATCCTCAGGTATCTCAGGTATCCTGAGACTCTAGAAGCAATTTCCAATGGAAGTGTGAAAATTCCTTTCTGGGAGATATTTAGGCAAGGGTGTGAACAAATCTTGGGGAGAAGTTTTTAAGTTCAGTCATTCCACAAGGGGTTGGAGAGCAGAGCCAAACAACTCCATGGTCCCAAGACTCTCTTGCTGATCTGTGTGAAATGACTATCTATGGGCAGAATTTTGGTTTCCATTTTTAGTTCAGCTGGCTCTAAATTTGATGTTGTTAACGCATTGTTTAATGTGTGTTCCATTGTGGCAGCTTGTCTGCTCTCAGAAATAAGCTAAAATAATCAATTCCTAAAAATATCCTGCAAGCCCAGTTGCTTTTGGCATGTTGGACGCAGGCAGGCTTTCCTATGGAAGGTTTAGCGAGCTGGGTATCCTGCAAGCCCAGTTGCTTTTGGCGTGTTGGACGCAGGCAGGCTTTCCTATGGAAGGTTTAGCGAGCTGGGTATCCTGCAAGCCCAGTTGCTTTTGGCGTGTTGGACGCAGGCAGGCTTTCCTATGGAAGGTTTAGCGAGCTGGGTATCCTGCAAGCCCAGTTGCTTTTGGCGTGTTGGACGCAGGCAGGCTTTCCTATGGAAGGTTTAGCAAGCTGGGTATTTTTGTAGACCTGTTCTCGGTTGTAATCATCACCACACTGACAACCATCTGTGTCAATCTGTTTATTCGTTCCCACTTTATTCAAGGGAAATGAAAATAAATGGGCAGAACCGACTCTCTTGTTCCAGGAGAGTAGAAGAGAAATGTAATAGAGGCATAGATCTTAGAGACGGAGTCATGACATAATGTGCAAGTCATTCTTTTATTTATGAAGCCAAAAAGGGTCTGCATTCACAATATGGGCCAGAGGAAACGTTAAGGAATCTGCTCAAAAGAAAATTCTTAATTGTTAGCACCACCAATGGTGGGACAAAATGCCTTGGACACAGCTTTACTTCTGCCATTGCTGCCAAATTTCGCGTTTCTGCCAAAAAAAGGAAAAAAAAAAAAAAAGCATAACCTGAATCGAATCAGGAGAAAGCATCAGGCCAGCCCAAACTGAGAGAATTCTACAAAACAACTGGCCTGTACTTTTGGAAAATGCCAATGCCATTCAAGACAGAGAAAATAGACATGAAAACTAAACGCAATATGGATAAGTGGAGAAGTTTTCCCTAAAAAATGTGACTGGGAAAGTTGGTGAAATCTGAAGGTGACAGTAATAATGTATCAGTATTAAATTTCTTCAGTTTAATAATCCTGTTGTTCTTAGGACGTATACTCTGAAGTATTTAGGGTTAAAGTGTATGATGTCAGCAATTCACTTGCAAATGAATGGTTCGGGGAAACACTCACACAGATAATAAGCAAATGGAGTGAAATGTTTTCAGTTAGTGCATTTACTGAGGGTACATGGAATGCTTTCTAGGCTTCTTGTGATTCTTCTATAAATTTTAAACTCTTTCAGAATAAAAAGTTAAGAATTTTTTAGCAAAAATTCTTAATGTTTCAAAAGGTTATGGCAGAATAAATTACTAAAAGATCCTTTACCCCACAGTCTGATGTGTAAGCAGCATGAACTTTAATTCTGCTGGTATGAATTCGTTGGTAAAAATGATCTTAAAAACTAAGTTTCTTAACCTAATAAAGAATTGTTTAACTGTAGCTAATTGTTCAAAGGGATCCACACTTAAGAAATAGTTTGTTTAGATTTATCCCATGACAATACTGATTTTTTAAAAAAAAATTTTTATTTATTATTTATTTATTATGTTTATTTTTGGCTGTGTTGGGTCTTCGTTTCTGTGTGAGGGCTTTCTCCAGTTGCGGCGAGTGGGGGCCACTCTTCATCGCGGTGCGCGGGCCTCTCACTATCGCGGCCTCTCTTGTTGCGGAGCAGAGGCTCCAGACGCTCAGGCTCAGTAGTTGTGGCTCACGGGCCCACTTGCTCCGCGGCATGTGGGGTCTTCCCAGACCAGGGCTCGAACCCGTGTCCCCTGCATTGGCAGGCAGATTCTCAACCACTGCGCCACCAGGGAAGCCCGACAATACTGATTTTAAATTAAAAAATCAAACAATTAAAATAATTAATAGCCTAATATTAATTTTCTAAAAATCAATTGCATGTTCAACCAAAAGGAATAAGCTTAGTGGTGGATTGGTCAATGTCTAGGTAGTTTTTTTGACTAAAATAATTAACTATTAGCCAATTTAGTAATCTCTAAGTTAGTAAATGTGACTGAATTTTATGTTCATTTAAGTCATGACTGGAAGCATTATTTCATAGAAAGAAATTAAATGTATCTTTGTAGGTAGAAGAGAACTTTATGATCTTTAAAACACATCCACAAATAATTTCTATTTTGTCCTTATTCTTTAAAAAACATTTAAACTGACTGTATTGGGAAGGAAAATACGGAAGGAGCAAACAATGTAGAGGTCTGCCTACTTGAGTGGGCCCATTCTTTTACAAAATAGAGATAAATAAAATCTTTCTTGTCATTCTTGACGGCAGAAAGTCTCAAAGGTGAATGTTTTGTTGACCTCCAAGAAACGCCGATGCTGATCCTCAGAGAGAAGAACCAGCACGAGTTGTTGAATTATTGAAACGTCTCTGGATAGTTGGTAGTAACCGGGGCTCCCAGCTCTCAAGTGCCGCCCCCCGCCCCGCTCCCGTAGTCCTGGCCTCTTCTTTGGGTACCTCAGACTCCGTAAAACCCAACCACTGAGGAGTCAGAGTCGGGCATAGCCGGGGACCTCCAAGACCTAACTTGCGTTTGACCTCATGGGATGATACCCCTGTTAGATATCTTGAATATGATGCGTCTCTTACCTCAGGAAATTGAGCGAGATGAGAAATTCAGCTTTCAGACAGGAAGAATCAAATTAAGGATTTAGTGTAAATCTTTGAACAGCATAGGTCTCCAAAGTGACTTTTCTCCTTTGAACCAGCGTGGAGGATGGCTTCGTGCCAGCCAGCGGAAGCAGACTCTTTGTGGGTTTAGATGGCAGGAGACCAAGTCTCCCCTTAGGTGCAGCTGGGGCTAATGTTCACACTGAGAAAGGGAAAAGCAGCCGCTCGCAGCTGGGAGCCAGTCTGGCATTCGCAGCCAGGTCTTGCTTTGCTGTGGCTGAACAGAAACAATTTCACAGAATTACCAACGTGAGACAAGGCCAGTCTAAAACCACGATGGTCAAGGAAACAACCAGGACCTCTCCACGATCAAGGCGGAACGTGGACAAAAACACAAACATTCTCCAAACCACAAAATGATTAAACATCCCACTTTCCTCGTTAATATGAACGACTGCTACTTCTTTACTAATTACAGCTTCAGTCTTACTTCCTGCCTTCTAGAGACTTGATCAAGATGCCCAGTGATATAATTACCTCTGCTTTCTTACAGCATCCAGTTCAAAGCAAAGCCCTACTTTCTTGAATCCTTCCTCAAATCACCTAATACAAGCCCATCTTCTGTAATAACACCTCAGTGAGATGCCCAGGAGTCCCCAAGATGTGGTCCTCTGGTTGCAGTGAATCAATAAACCACTGTAATTATCTGCAGTTGTTTTCCTGTCCGGTCTTTGACTGAAAGACATTGATATTATCGTGATTCTGTAATGCTCAAGAATACTTTCTTAGAGAACTTTGGGGAAAATAAAATAAAAAGGTCATTTTTCAATCACCACGTGACAGAGTGATTCTTAAAGCAGTGTCCTCTGGCCACTGAGAATCTGAAAAAACACAGGTCACTGGCCACTGGCTTGTAATTGTGACTTGGGTGGCATAGAGGATATGGGGATTTCTGACCTTTCTAGGTTTATATTTCAGGTAGTTGTAGGAAAGTAAAGGATTTATGGATTCTCTCCCTACCTCTTTATTATTTCCATTATTTTAGACAATAAATAGTTGTAGAAATTAGACATCTAAGAAACAAGTTTTGATTTCTTATGAATGTTATAAAAATAAGTGTCAAACATAGTTAAAAAGTAGTAATTACTTGGTGACATTCCGCTAGGTGCTCCATTTGCAAACAAATAAATCATCTTTGTGCTATTAACGAAAGTATAGACATACTAAGAAAACACATATTAGAAATAACATTTGAAGTTTATCATTAAGGAGAATAAATCAGAAGTTAGTTGACATGGAAACACTGTAATAAAAATGCAAACAAGAGAATCTGAGGAATTAGGAGGACGCTTTGAAATGATAATTGTATAATGCCCTGAACTAGTCGTTAATGCTGAGCATTTTGGAGCAACTGCTTGTGCTAAAAATATTCTGTTTACTCTAGTTATTTGAAAAATAATAAAGCTGCAGTTGATGAGTTTAATTTTTTTAACTTTTATTGAAGTATAGTTGATTTACAATGTGTTAAATTTCTGCTCTATAGCAAAGTGATTCAGTTATACATACATATATACGTTCTTTTTCATATTCTTTTCCATGATGGTTTATCACAGGCTATTGAACGTAGTTCCCTGTGCTCTATAGTAGGACCTTGTTGTTGATCCATTCTATACATAATAGTTTGCATCTGCTAGTCCCAAACTAGCACAGACCACAAGTCTGTTCTCTATAGTTGATGACATTTTAGCATGGAAAGCAACCTAAGAATGCCTTATTGTTGCATGGAGACTGTAAACTGAGGCATGGAGAAGTCTGAATAGAGGAGATACCTGATTCTGATTTATTGATCGTTCCACCTTGCCAGCGTGCAAAAATGTTAGTGAAAGATGTATGTCACTGATTCACATGGACCTTTTCCTCAATTGGTTCACTGTGTCTAAACTTATGATGTATTATTGGTTTTGACTTCATGAGTAGATCGTCTAGCACAGGTTTTCTCAGCCTTGGCACTGCTGACATTTTGGGCTGGATCGTTCTTTGTTGGGGGAAGGTGCTGTCCTGTGTGTTGTAGGATGTTTCATAGTGTCCCTGGTCTCTACCCTCCGGATGACAGTAGCACTCCTCCCACACCTCACCCAGCTGTGACAACCAAAATCGTCTTCAGACTTTGCCAGACGTCCCCTGGAGGAGTGGGGGGAATTAGCCCCAAGCCGGCCTAGGGTATCCCTACATCGAACAACTCAGTGCAGTGATGCTCCCTAGGACTTCCGGGCCCCTGAAGGCTCGCAGAAGAAGGGAAGGTCCTCCCTGGTGGGGTGTTGCTTGGGTCTTCGTTGCTTTACTTTAGATTTGTTCTTGTAAAGGAGTCTTCCCTGGTCTCATCCTTCTCAACGTTTCTTTCCATTTTGGAGGCAAGCATGGAAGACCCAACTGTCAGATTTGTCGGTGCCACAAAGGTGGGAAGGGTGGCACCTACACAGGGCAGCAGAATCAGGACTCAGACAGCTCGCTGAGGCAGCTGGGTGCCATCGTTAGGAGAATGTGGTCTACGCAAACTGCTGTATGTACAATGGATCAACAACTAGGTCCTACTGTAGAGCACAGGGACCTATATTCAACATTCTGTGATACACCATGACGGAAAAGAATATAAAAAAGAATGTATATATACGTATAACTGAATCACTTTGCTGTACAGCAGAAATTAACACAACATGGTAAATCAACTATACTTCAGTACAATTTTTAAAAAAAGAGAGAGAGAGAATATGGTCTAGAGCAGGCCTGCTGAGGTTGGGATTCAGTCCTGGCTGCTAAGGGATCTTGGTGCGTTAACTTAACTCATTTGTCAGTCTCTGCATCTGTAAAATGTCTATAATATTAGCACCTACTTCATGGGATTGTGATAAAGATCAAGTGATTTAATATTTGTGAAAGGCTCAGAGTCTGGCACTGAAGAAGTGCTCTATATGAGTACTTGTTAAGTTTTTTTAAATCCTGAAATAATTGGCAGAAACCAGACAAAATGTAACGGGGGGGAAAATGCCAGGTTTGCTATTGTGTTTAAGGATAGAACATGTTTGGGGGTGTTTGTTTAATAGAGAAGTTCATGAGAAAAGGCCCTGAGGATTTAGTCATGGCTGGAACCTGACTAACACAGGCGATATTGTGGGCAGATCCAGCAGGTCGCCGTCCCACCCTCTCTGCCTGTAGCAAATTGTTCCTGCAGGGCTGTGGAGTCAACTTTAAAGTCAGACACCAGCAGACTAGGAAATGTTGGGGGTAGTGGATGTGGCTGGAAGGAAACCGGGCATCATGTCCTGTGGAGAAGAGCTAAATGTATTGGGGCTTTCGGTCTGAAGATTGTTTAGCAGGGCGAGTGACAGACAGTGTCCATGATTTCAAGGTTGATGTTTGGCAGTGAGAGGTGTGTTCCTTATGCTTCAGAAGGCGCACCTGGGAGTTCTGCTTGGCACTCCCACGGGCACGGCTTTTTGCATTTACCGTAAGGGCACATTCTCGTAACAAGCTGCACCTCCCCATAGATGTGCTGCGCTGCGAGTTGGAGTGAGCACCCAGGCCCTAGTCATGGAGGAAGAGACTGAGTCTCTAGATTCCTGTTTTGATTGGGATGCTGGCCTGAAACCGTCAAGATATCTGCCAGTGTTAAGATTCAATTGGTCTGTAAATGCTGAATTAACAAGTAGAATTTTTATGATATGGTCAAAATCTCAAAGAGTCGCAAAATGTTTATAATGAAACAACACAGTTCATAGGCCTCCCCGCCCCTCCCTGTTCATAGGCCCACTCTTCTTTGTGCTTTTAGTACTTGGTGTATCTATCACAATAGTTTTAGAATCCTCATTCTGGAGCTAGCACATGTAGACACTGTCCGCTGGTTTCTTGCTCTGAGGGTCGATAATATACTTTCCTTATTGTCCTACTCACTGCTTCTGACCCCGTTTCCAATCCAGATTTACCAGCTTCTTGTATTAGTTATGTATTGGGTTGGCCAAAAAGTTCCTTCGGTTTTTAAGTAAAAATAAAAGACACGTTTTTCATTTTCACCAAGAACTTTATTGCACAGTGTATTCACCGTTTTGTTCCACTACCTTCTGCCATTTTCCAGGCAACTTCATAATTCCATCTTCACAAAACTTTTTATCTTTTTGAGCAAAGAACTGTTCCGGGTGCCTTTTACAGTCTTCCAGGGAATTGAAATTTTTTCCATTAAGAGAATTTTGTAAAGACTGAAATAAATGGAAATCTGAAGGTGCAGTGTCTGGTGACTATGTCGGATGAATCAGAACTTCCCAGCCAAGCTGTAACAGTTTTTGCCTGGTCATCAAAGAAACATGGGGTCTTGCATTATCCTAATGGAAGATTATGCGTTTTCTGTTGACTAATTCCAGATGCTTTTTGTAGAGTGCTGCTTTCTGTTGGTCTAATTGGGAGCAGTACTTGCTGGAATTAATTGTTTGGTTTTCCGGAAGGAGCTCATAATAGAGGACTCCCTTCCAATGCCACCATATACACAACATCACCTTCTTTGGATGAAGACCGGCCTTTGGTGTGGTTGGTGGTGGTTCATTTCACTTGCCCCATGATCTCTTCCATTCCACATTGTTGTACAGTATCCACTTTTCATCGCCAGTCACAATTTGTTTTTAAACTGGAACGTTCTCGTTACGTTTAAGTAGAGAATCACGTGTGGAAATATGGTCAAGAAGGTTTTTTTCGCTTAACTTATGTGTAACCCAAACATCAAAGCGATGAACATAACCAAGCTGGTGCAAATGATTTTCAACGCTTGATTTGGATATTTTGAGTATGTCGGCCATCTCCTGCGTGGTATAATGTTGATTGTTCTCACTTATGTCTCAGTTTGATCTCTATCAACTTCAACTTGTCTACCCAACTGTGGAGTATCGTCTAGCAAGAAATCTCCAGCACGAAACTTTACAAACCACTTTCGACACTTTCGATCAGTCACAGCACCTTCTCCATACACTGCACAAATCTATTTTTGCGTTTCAGTTGCATTTTTACCTTTCTTGAAATAATAAAGCATAATATGCCGAAAATGTTGCTTTTTTTTCTTCTATCTTCAATATTAAAATGGCTACACAAAAATCACCGATTTTGATAAGTGTTTTTTTTAATGCACGCTGATATGACAGCTGTCACAATATGGTCTAACAAAATTGTTTCGAATGAAGTTAAAGACAACTAAGCACTACTAGACCCATCTTACGGAAAAAACTGAAAGAACTTTTTGGCAAACCCAATAGTTCTGCATAACAAATTACCAAAGGCTCAGCACCTTAAAAAGCTTGCATTTATTAAGGATTCCTTCTGGCAGACCCTAATCCAATTTTCATACGATGTAGTTTCTTATTTTAGTAGGTCTGGGCTGGGGCCAGGAAATCTGCATTTACTGCAAGTTCCCAGAAAACACTATAATTCGAATAGCAGGGCCTTATAGTGAAGAGGAGGGCCCAGAAGTGTGTGAAAAGATGAATGAGGAGAACAGTTTTTAAGGTTTATAAATGTAGTCACTTTGTTGGATGAGTCAGTCTCAGCAGGATGCCATTAGATTCCAACTTTATTTCTCTCTGGTTCCTGCTTTGAATTTCTTTCCCACTCCTGGTGACCCCATAGCTCTTGCACTGAGCAGACATAAATTCAGATGTTATAATTTAGTAGCAAAACTGCCATCTCTCACCCAAGTGAAGGCATCCTTTCCACCCTAGCTTGGCATTGACCAGGTTCAGCCCCTGCCAGGGAGCAGTGGGTCAGGGTCCGCTTCCTTACTGTTTTCCTGCCTTTACCCCC